>NW_027645974.1:0-600000 GCF_951394435.1 Stenella coeruleoalba | reverse complement strand
TGCGGAAGATGAAAAGGAATAGCGAGAACCAATGAGAGGCTAGCTGGAGGTGTCTGGACGGGCAAATTTAACTCTCATTTCCCACCAGGAAGAGGAATTAACCAAAGGCTCAGCGTGCCGGGCCGGAACCAGATTAGGGCCTGAAGCCATCCTGCGGTGTTGCGGCCAGGTCACAAGAAAGCGAGTTGAAGAAAGGAGCTCAGGGGCACTGTAATTCACAAACCTGCAGAGTTATAAATGACAGCTATCGTCCAAAAATAGACTGAAGTAAGGCTGCCAAGAGGACTTGAAAGCGGGGCAGAATTGCAGGAAACCGATTTCAGGAGGTAGACTGGAATTGCATTGAAAGCATAGGAAAAGAGGCAGAACGTCCACAATGATGCACTTGGCCAAAAAGGGCGTATGCGTTTTTTCCTGAATATATTCAGGAAAAAACGCATACGCCCTTTTTGGCCAACCAAGCAAGCTTGCAAAGGAAATCTGCACTACAATGAAGTCTCACTTCCCCCCGGTCAAAAGGGCCATCTGAAAAAAGTGTAAAATCCAGAAAGGCAGGACAGGCCATGGAGAACTGGGAGCCTTGTTATGCTGATGGGCGGGATGTAAATTGCCAACAACCACTCGGGAGAAGTGTATGGTGTTTCCTGAAACATCTAAAAAACAAAGCAACAGAGCCTAGGGCACTGCCACTTATGGTCCTATAGCTTAGGGAAATTAAAATAAAAAAGACACAGCCACCCCAAAGTTTGGAACGGCTCTGTTTACAAGAACCTCGTTTACAGTACAAGTTCAACATCGCAGAAAGTGAAAAATGGATAAAGAAGTTGTGGTATTTACTTACAAAGCAATATCACTCAGCAATGAAATCTGTGTCATCAGGCCCTTAGCAGCACAATGAGTGGATTCAGGTATGATGATTCTAACTGAAATAAGTCACACAGAAAAAGAAACATCATAAGATATCAGTAATACACGGAATGTAAACTTGGCTACACAGGAACTGAATTACAGAACAGAACAGGGTCTCAAATTTAGAAAACCAACTTATTCTTGCTTAAGGGTAAAGGTGAGTTGGGGTGCTGCATAAAACCAGAGATTGAAATGAGCACAGATAAAGTTCCTTAAGCCAAATATGGAATAGACAAGAGCTACTCCTTGCTCAACGAAATGGACTCAACACCCCATATTAAACGCCTAAGAATGTACCTGACTAGTAAGTATCTTAAAACCTATGGATTGCTATGTCTCCGAAAGAGAATCAAGCATGTGTACAGGGGCATAAACGCAGCAGTGATAGGATTGGAGAGGTTCAGTGAGCAAATGAAGACCCTTTGAAGTCATATTGCATGGTACCCATTGCACGGGTTTCAACTACCCAGGTTTAAGGTATTCTTCCTTCAGCTAAAACATGCATGTGGAACCTAGAGTATGATCAACCATGTGATCGGGAGACGTGTTCAAATATGTCTCAGTTTTCGTACCCTGGTACTCGGGTGCAACATTCCAGACGCTTTACTAACACTCTCCCGACTTGGAGAGTCAGTCCCTTTAACCTCCTGTTTGGCCCAGTTTGCAATTTCTGCGGAAGATGAACAGGAATAGCGAGAACCAATGAGAGACTAGCTGGAGGTGTCTGGACTGGCAAATTTAACTCTCATTTCCCACCAGGAAGACGAAATAACCAAAGGTTCAGCGTGCCGTGCCAGACCCAGATTAGGGCCTGAAGCCATCCTGCGGTGTTGCGGCTAGGTCACAAGAAAGCGAGTTGAAGAAAGGAGCTCAGGGGCACTGTAATTCACAAACCTGCAGAGTTATAAATGACAGCTATCGTCCAAAAATAGACTGAAGTAAGGCTGCCAAGAGGACTTGAAAGCGGGGCAGAATTGCAGGAAACCGATTTCAGGAGGTAGACTGGAATTGCATTGAAAGCATAGGAAAAGAGGCAGAACGTCCACAATGATGCACTTGGCCCAAAAGGGCGTATGCGTTTTTTCCTGAATATATTCAGGAAAAAACGCATACGCCCTTTTTGGCCAACCAAGCAAGCTTGCAAAGGAAATCTGCACTACAATGAAGTCTCACTTCCCCCCGGCCAAAAGGGCCATCTGAAAAAAGTGTAAAATCCAGAAAGGCAACAGGCCATTGAGAACTGGGAGCCTTGTTATGCTGATGGGCGGGATGTAAATTGCCAACAGACACTTGGGAGAAGTGTATGGTGTTTCCTAAAACATCTAAAAAACAAAGCAACAGAGCCTAGGGCACTTCCACTTATGGTCCTATAGCTTAGGGAAATTAAAATCAAAAAGACACAGCCACCCCAAAGTTTGGAACGGCTCTGTTTACAAGAACCTCGTTTACAGTACAAGTTCAACATCGCAGAAAGTGAAAAATGGATAAAGAAGTTGTGGTATTTACTTACAAAGCAATATCACTCAGCAATGAAATCTGTGTCATCAGGCCCTTAGCAGCACAATGAGTGGATTCAGGTATGATGATTCTAACTGAAATAAGTCACACAGAAAAAGAAACATCATAAGATATCAGTAATACACGGAATGTAAACTTGGCTACACAGGAACTGAATTACAGAACAGAACAGGGTCTCCAATTTAGAAAACCAACTTATTCTTGCTTAAGGGTAAAGGTGAGTTGGGGTGCTGCATAAAACCAGAGATTGAAATGAGCACAGATAAAGTTCCTTAAGCCAAATATGGAATAGACAAGAGCTACTCCTTGCTCAACGAAATGGACTCAACACCGCATATTAAACGCCTAAGAATGTACCTGAGTAGTAAGTATCTTAAAACCTATGGATTGCTATGTCTCCGAAAGAGAATCAAGCATGTGTACAGGGGCATAAACGCAGCAGTGATAGGATTGGAGAGGTTCGGTGAGCAAATGAAGACCCTTTGAAGTCATATTGCATGGTACCCATTCCACGGGTTTCAACTACCCAGGTTTAAGGTATTCTTCCTTCAGCTAAAACATGCATGTGGAACCTAGAGTATGATCAACCATGTGATCGGGAGACGTGTTCAAATATGTCTCAGTTTTCCTCCCCTGGTACTCGGGTGCAACATTCCAGACGCTTTACTAACACTCTCCCCACTTGGAGAGTCAGTCCCTTTAACCTCCTGTTTGGCCCAGTTTGCAATTTCTGCGGAAGATGAACAGGAATAGCGAGAACCAATGAGAGACTAGCTGGAGGTGTCTGGACGGGCAAATTTAACTCTCATTTCCCACCAGGAAGAGGAAATAACCAAAGGCTCAGCGTGCCGTGCCGGAACCAGATTAGGGCCTGAAGCCATCCTGCGGTGTTGCGGCCAGGTCACAAGAAAGCGAGTTGAACAAAGGAGCTCAGGGGCACTGTAATTCACAAACCTGCAGAGTTATAAATGACAGCTATCGTCCAAAAATAGACTGAAGTAAGGCTGCCAAGAGGACTTGAAAGCGGGGCAGAATTGCAGGAAACCAATTTCAGGAGGTAGACTGGAATTGCATTGAAAGCATAGGAAAAGAGGCAGAACGTCCACAATGATGCACTTGGCCAAAAAGGGCGTATGCGTTTTTTCCTGAATATATTCAGGAAAAAACGCATACGCCCTTTTTGGCCAACCAAGCAAGCTTGCAAAGGAAATCTGCACTACAATGAAGTCTCACTTCCCCCCGGTCAAAAGGGCCATCTGAAAAAAGTGTAAAATCCAGAAAGGCAGGACAGGTCATGGAGAACTGGGAGCCTTGTTATGCTGATGGGCGGGATGTAAATTGCCAACAATCACTCGGGAGAAGTGTATGGTGTTTCCTGAAACATCTAAAAAACAAAGCAACAGAACCTAGGGCACTTCCACTTATGGTCCTATAGCTTAGGGAAATTAAAATCAAAAAGACACAGCCACCCCAAAGTTTGGAACGGCTCTGTTTACAAGAACCTCGTTTACAGTACAAGTTCAACATCGCAGAAAGTGAAAAATGGATAAAGAAGTTGTGGTATTTACTTACAAAGCAATATCACTCAGCAATGAAATCTGTGTCATCAGGCCCTTAGCAGCACAATGAGTGGATTCAGGTATGATGATTCTAACTGAAGTAAGTCACACAGAAAAAGAAACATCATAAGATATCAGTAATACACGGAATGTAAACTTGGCTACACAGGAACTGAATTACAGAACAGAACAGGGTCTCAAATTTAGAAAACCAACTTATGCTTGCTTAAGGTTAAAGGTGAGTTGGGGTGCTGCATAAAACCAGAGATTGAAATGAGCACAGATAAAGTTCCTTAAGTCAAATATGGAATAGACAAGAGCTACTCCTTGCTCAACGAAATGGACTCAACACCGCATATTAAACGCCTAAGAATGTACCTGACTAGTAAGTATCTTAAAACCTATGGATTGCTATGTCTCCGAAAGAGAATCAAGCATGTGTACAGGGGCATAAACGCAGCAGTGATAGGATTGGAGAGGTTAGGTGAGCAAATGAAGACCCTTTGAAGTCATATTGCATGGTACCCATTACACGGGTCTTAACTCTCCAGGTTTAAGGTATTCTTCCTTCAGCTAAAACATGCATGTGGAACCCAAGTATGATCAACCATGTGATCGGGAGACGTGTTCAAATATGTCTCAGTTTTCTTCCCCTGGTACTCGGGTGCAACATTCCAGACGCTTTACTAACACTCTCCCCACTTGGAGAGTCAGCGCCTTTAACCTCCTGTTTGGCCCAGTTTGCAATTTCTGCGGAAGATGAACAGGAATAGCGAGAACCAATGAGAGGCTAGCTGGAGGTGTCTGGACGGGCAAATTTAACTCTCATTTCCCACCAGGAAGAGGAAATAACCAAAGGCTCAGCGTGCCGTGCCGGAACCAGATTAGGGCCTGAAGCCATCCTGCGGTGTTGCGGCCAGGTCACAAGAAAGCGAGTTGAAGAAAGGAGCTCAGGGGCACTGTAATTCACAAACCTGCAGAGTTATAAATGACAGCTATCGTCCAAAAATAGACTGAAGTAAGGCTGCCGAGAGGACTTGAAAGCGGGGCAGAATTGCAGGAAACCGATTTCAGGAGGTAGACTGGAATTGCATTGAAAGCATAGGAAAAGAGGCAGAACGTCCACAATGATGCACTTGGCCAAAAAGGGCGTATGCGTTTTTTCCTGAATATATTCAGGAAAAAACGCATACGCCCTTTGTGGCCAACCAAGCAAGCTTGCAAAGGAAATCTGCACTACAATGAAGTCTCACTTCCCCCCGGTCAAAAGGGCCATCTGAAAAAAGTGTAAAATCCAGAAAGGCAGGACAGGCCATGGAGAACTGGGAGCCTTGTTATGCTGATGGGCGGGATGTAAATTGCCAACAGACACTCGGGAGAAGTGTATGGTGTTTCCTGAAACATCTAAAAAACAAAGCAACAGAGCCTAGGGCGCTGCCACTTATGGTCCTATAGCTTAGGGAAATTAAAATCAAAAAGACACAGCCACCCCAAAGTTTGGGACGCCTCTGTTTACAAGAACCTCGTTTACAGTACAAGTTCAACATCGCAGAAAGTGAAAAATGGATAAAGAAGTTGTGGTATTCACTTACAAAGCAATATCACTCAGCAATGAAATCTATGTCATCAGGCCCTTAGCAGCACAATGAGTGGATTCAGGTATGATGATTCTAACTGAAATAAGTCACACAGAAAAAGAAACATCATAAGATATCAGTAATACACGGAATGCAAACTTGGCTACACAGGAACTGAATTACAGAACAGAACAGGGTCTCAAATTTAGAAAACCAACTTATTCTTGCTTAAGGGTAAAGGTGAGTTGGGGTGCTGCATAAAACCAGAGATTGAAATGAGCACAGATAAAGTTCCTTAAGCCAAATATGGAATAGACAAGAGCTACTCCTTGCTCAACGAAATGGACTCAACACCGCATATTAAACGTCTAAGAATGTACCTGACTAGTAAGTATCTTAAAACCTATGGATTGCTATGTCTCCGAAAGAGAATCAAGCATGTGTACAGGGGCATAAACGCAGCAGTGATAGGATTGGAGAGTTTCGGTGAGCAAATGAAGACCCTTTGAAGTCATATTGCATGGTACCCATTACACGGGTCTTAACTCTCCAGGTTTAAGGTATTCTTCCTTCAGCTAAAACATGCATGTGGAACCCAAGTATGATCAACCATGTGAACGGGAGACGTGTTCAAATATGTCTCAGTTTTCTTCCCCTGGTACTCGGGTGCAACATTCCAGACGCTTTACTAACACTCTCCCCACTTGGAGAGTCAGTCCCTTTAACCTCCTGTTTGGCCCAGTTTGCAATTTCTGCGGAAGATGAACAGGAATAGCGAGAACCAATGAGAGGCTAGCTGGAGGTGTCTGGACGGGCAAATTTAACTCTCATTTCCCACCAGGAAGAGGAATTAACCAAAGGCTCAGCATGCCGGGCCGGAACCAGATTAGGGCCTGAAGCCATCCTGCGGTGTTGCGGCCAGGTCACAAGAAAGCGAGTTGAACAAAGGAGCTCAGGGGCACTGTAATTCACAAACCTGCAGAGTTATAAATGACAGCTATCGTCCAAAAATAGACTGAAGTAAGGCTGCCAAGAGGACTTGAAAGCGGGGCAGAATTGCAGGAAACCGATTTCAGGAGGTAGACTGGAATTGCATTGAAAGCATAGGAAAAGAGGCAGAACGTCCACAATGATGCACTTGGCCAAAAAGGGCGTATGCGTTTTTTCCTGAATATATTCAGGAAAAAACGCATACGCCCTTTTTGGCCAACCAAGCAAGCTTGCAAAGGAAATCTGCACTACAATGAAGTCTCACTTCCCCCCGGTCAAAAGGGCCATCTGAAAAAAGTGTAAAATCCAGAAAGGCAGGACAGGCCATGGAGAACTGGGAGCCTTGTTATGCTGATGGGCGGGATGTAAATTGCCAACAACCACTCGGGAGAAGTGTATGGTGTTTCCTGAAACATCTAAAAAACAAAGCAACAGAGCCTAGGGCACTGCCACTTATGGTCCTATAGCTTAGGGAAATTAAAATAAAAAAGACACAGCCACCCCAAAGTTTGGAACGGCTCTGTTTACAAGAACCTCGTTTACAGTACAAGTTCAACATCGCAGAAAGTGAAAAATGGATAAAGAAGTTGTGGTATTTACTTACAAAGCAATATCACTCAGCAATGAAATCTGTGTCATCAGGCCCTTAGCAGCACAATGAGTGGATTCAGGTATGATGATTCTAACTGAAATAAGTCACACAGAAAAAGAAACATCATAAGATATCAGTAATACACGGAATGTAAACTTGGCTACACAGGAACTGAATTACAGAACAGAACAGGGTCTCAAATTTAGAAAACCAACTTATTCTTGCTTAAGGGTAAAGGTGAGTTGGGGTGCTGCATAAAACCAGAGATTGAAATGAGCACAGATAAAGTTCCTTAAGCCAAATATGGAATAGACAAGAGCTACTCCTTGCTCAACGAAATGGACTCAACACCCCATATTAAACGCCTAAGAATGTACCTGACTAGTAAGTATCTTAAAACCTATGGATTGCTATGTCTCCGAAAGAGAATCAAGCATGTGTACAGGGGCATAAACGCAGCAGTGATAGGATTGGAGAGGTTCAGTGAGCAAATGAAGACCCTTTGAAGTCATATTGCATGGTACCCATTGCACGGGTTTCAACTACCCAGGTTTAAGGTATTCTTCCTTCAGCTAAAACATGCATGTGGAACCTAGAGTATGATCAACCATGTGATCGGGAGACGTGTTCAAATATGTCTCAGTTTTCCTCCCCTGGTACTCGGGTGCAACATTCCAGACGCTTTACTAACACTCTCCCCACTTGGAGAGTCAGCGCCTTTAACCTCCTGTTTGGCCCAGTTTGCAATTTCTGCGGAAGATGAACAGGAATAGCGAGAACCAATGAGAGACTAGCTGGAGGTGTCTGGACGGGCAAATTTAACTCTCATTTCCCACCAGGAAGACGAAATAACCAAAGGTTCAGCGTGCCGTGCCAGACCCAGATTAGGGCCTGAAGCCATCCTGCGGTGTTGCGGCTAGGTCACAAGAAAGCGAGTTGAAGAAAGGAGCTCAGGGGCACTGTAATTCACAAACCTGCAGAGTTATAAATGACAGCTATCGTCCAAAAATAGACTGAAGTAAGGCTGCCAAGAGGACTTGAAAGCGGGGCAGAATTGCAGGAAACCGATTTCAGGAGGTAGACTGGAATTGCATTGAAAGCATAGGAAAAGAGGCAGAACTTCCACAATGATGCACTTGGCCAAAAAGGGCGTATGCGTTTTTTCCTGAATATATTCAGGAAAAAACGCATACGCCCTTTTTGGCCAACCAAGCAAGCTTGCAAAGGAAATCTGCACTACAATGAAGTCTCACTTCCCCCCGGTCAAAAGGGCCATCTGAAAAAAGTGTAAAATCCAGAAAGGCAGGACAGGTCATGGAGAACTGGGAGCCTTGTTATGCTGATGGGCGGGATGTAAATTGCCAACAACCACTCGGGAGAAGTGTATGGTGTTTCCTGAAACATCTAAAAAACAAAGCAACAGAACCTAGGGCACTTCCACTTATGGTCCTATAGCTT
Source organism: Stenella coeruleoalba (assembly GCF_951394435.1). Taxonomy (NCBI): domain Eukaryota; kingdom Metazoa; phylum Chordata; class Mammalia; order Artiodactyla; family Delphinidae; genus Stenella; species Stenella coeruleoalba. The sequence goes on along the minus strand of NW_027645974.1, from coordinate 591,397 downwards.
AGGGAAATTAAAATCAAAAAGACACAGCCACCCCAAAGTTTGGAACGGCTCTGTTTACAAGAACCTCGTTTACAGTACAAGTTCAACATCGCAGAAAGTGAAAAATGGATAAAGAAGTTGTGGTATTTACTTACAAAGCAATATCACTCAGCAATGAAATCTGTGTCATCAGGCCCTTAGCAGCACAATGAGTGGATTCAGGTATGATGATTCTAACTGAAGTAAGTCACACAGAAAAAGAAACATCATAAGATATCAGTAATACACGGAATGTAAACTTGGCTACACAGGAACTGAATTACAGAACAGAACAGGGTCTCAAATTTAGAAAACCAACTTATGCTTGCTTAAGGGTAAAGGTGAGTTGGGGTGCTGCATAAAACCAGAGATTGAAATGAGCACAGATAAAGTTCCTTAAGTCAAATATGGAATAGACAAGAGCTACTCCTTGCTCAACGAAATGGACTCAACACCGCATATTAAACGCCTAAGAATGTACCTGACTAGTAAGTATCTTAAAACCTATGGATTGCTATGTCTCCGAAAGAGAATCAAGCATGTGTACAGGGGCATAAACGCAGCAGTGATAGGATTGGAGAGGTTCGGTGAGCAAATGAAGACCCTTTGAAGTCATATTGCATGGTACCCATTACACGGGTCTTAACTCTCCAGGTTTAAGGTATTCTTCCTTCAGCTAAAACATGCATGTGGAACCCAAGTATGATCAACCATGTGATCGGGAGACGTGTTCAAATATGTCTCAGTTTTCTTCCCCTGGTACTCGGGTGCAACATTCCAGACGCTTTACTAACACTCTCCCCACTTGGAGAGTCAGCGCCTTTAACCTCCTGTTTGGCCCAGTTTGCAATTTCTGCGGAAGATGAACAGGAATAGCGAGAACCAATGAGAGGCTAGCTGGAGGTGTCTGGACGGGCAAATTTAACTCTCATTTCCCACCAGGAAGAGGAAATAACGAAAGGCTCAGCGTGCCGTGCCGGAACCAGATTAGGGCCTGAAGCCATCCTGCGGTGTTGTGGCCAGGTCACAAGAAAGCGAGTTGAACAAAGGAGCTCAGGGGCACTGTAATTCACAAACCTGCAGAGTTATAAATGACAGCTATCGTCCAAAAATAGACTGAAGTAAGGCTGCCAAGAGGACTTGAAAGCGGGGCAGAATTGCAGGAAACCGATTTCAGGAGGTAGACTGGAATTGCATTGAAAGCATAGGAAAAGAGGCAGAACTTCCACAATGATGCACTTGGCCAAAAAGGGCGTATGCGTTTTTTCCTGAATATATTCAGGAAAAAACGCATACGCCCTTTTTGGCCAACCAAGCAAGCTTGCAAAGGAAATCTGCACTACAATGAAGTCTCACTTCCCCCCGGTCAAAAGGGCCATCTGAAAAAAGTGTAAAATCCAGAAAGGCAGGACAGGTCATGGAGAACTGGGAGCCTTGTTATGCTGATGGGCGGGATGTAAATTGCCAACAACCACTCGGGAGAAGTGTATGGTGTTTCCTGAAACATCTAAAAAACAAAGCAACAGAACCTAGGGCACTTCCACTTATGGTCCTATAGCTTAGGGAAATTAAAATCAAAAAGACACAGCCACCCCAAAGTTTGGAACGGCTCTGTTTACAAGAACCTCGTTTACAGTACAAGTTCAACATCGCAGAAAGTGAAAAATGGATAAAGAAGTTGTGGTATTTACTTACAAAGCAATATCACTCAGCAATGAAATCTGTGTCATCAGGCCCTTAGCAGCACAATGAGTGGATTCAGGTATGATGATTCTAACTGAAGTAAGTCACACAGAAAAAGAAACATCATAAGATATCAGTAATACACGGAATGTAAACTTGGCTACACAGGAACTGAATTACAGAACAGAACAGGGTCTCAAATTTAGAAAACCAACTTATGCTTGCTTAAGGGTAAAGGTGAGTTGGGGTGCTGCATAAAACCAGAGATTGAAATGAGCACAGATAAAGTTCCTTAAGTCAAATATGGAATAGACAAGAGCTACTCCTTGCTCAACGAAATGGACTCAACACCGCATATTAAACGCCTAAGAATGTACCTGACTAGTAAGTATCTTAAAACCTATGGATTGCTATGTCTCCGAAAGAGAATCAAGCATGTGTACAGGGGCATAAACGCAGCAGTCATAGGATTGGAGAGGTTCGGTGAGCAAATGAAGACCCTTTGAAGTCATATTGCATGGTACCCATTACACGGGTCTTAACTCTCCAGGTTTAAGGTATTCTTCCTTCAGCTAAAACATGCATGTGGAACCCAAGTATGATCAACCATGTGATCGGGAGACGTGTTCAAATATGTCTCAGTTTTCTTCCCCTGGTACTCGGGTGCAACATTCCAGACGCTTTACTAACACTCTCCCCACTTGGAGAGTCAGCGCCTTTAACCTCCTGTTTGGCCCAGTTTGCAATTTCTGCGGAAGATGAACAGGAATAGCGAGAACCAATGAGAGGCTAGCTGGAGGTGTCTGGACGGGCAAATTTAACTCTCATTTCCCACCAGGAAGAGGAAATAACCAAAGGCTCAGCGTGCCGTGCCGGAACCAGATTAGGGCCTGAAGCCATCCTGCGGTGTTGCGGCCAGGTCACAAGAAAGCGAGTTGAAGAAAGGAGCTCAGGGGCACTGTAATTCACAAACCTGCAGAGTTATAAATGACAGCTATCGTCCAAAAATAGACTGAAGTAAGGCTGCCGAGAGGACTTGAAAGCGGGGCAGAATTGCAGGAAACCGATTTCAGGAGGTAGACTGGAATTGCATTGAAAGCATAGGAAAAGAGGCAGAACGTCCACAATGATGCACTTGGCCAAAAAGGGCGTATGCGTTTTTTCCTGAATATATTCAGGAAAAAACGCATACGCCCTTTGTGGCCAACCAAGCAAGCTTGCAAAGGAAATCTGCACTACAATGAAGTCTCACTTCCCCCCGGTCAAAAGGGCCATCTGAAAAAAGTGTAAAATCCAGAAAGGCAGGACAGGCCATGGAGAACTGGGAGCCTTGTTATGCTGATGGGCGGGATGTAAATTGCCAACAGACACTCGGGAGAAGTGTATGGTGTTTCCTGAAACATCTAAAAAACAAAGCAACAGAGCCTAGGGCGCTGCCACTTATGGTCCTATAGCTTAGGGAAATTAAAATCAAAAAGACACAGCCACCCCAAAGTTTGGGACGCCTCTGTTTACAAGAACCTCGTTTACAGTACAAGTTCAACATCGCAGAAAGTGAAAAATGGATAAAGAAGTTGTGGTATTCACTTACAAAGCAATATCACTCAGCAATGAAATCTATGTCATCAGGCCCTTAGCAGCACAATGAGTGGATTCAGGTATGATGATTCTAACTGAAATAAGTCACACAGAAAAAGAAACATCATAAGATATCAGTAATACACGGAATGCAAACTTGGCTACACAGGAACTGAATTACAGAACAGAACAGGGTCTCAAATTTAGAAAAACAACTTATGCTTGCTTAAGGGTAAAGGTGAGTTGGGGTGCTGCATAAAACCAGAGATTGAAATGAGCACAGATAAAGTTCCTTAAGCCAAATATGGAATAGACAAGAGCTACTCCTTGCTCAACGAAATGGACTCAACACCGCATATTAAACGCCTAAGAATGTACCTGACTTGTAAGTATCTTAAAACCTATGGATTGCTATGTCTCCGAAAGAGAATCAAGCATGTGTACAGGGGCATAAACGCAGCAGTGATAGGATTGGAGAGGTGCGGTGAGCAAATGAAGACCCTTTGAAGTCATATTGCATGGTACCCATTCCACGGGTTTCAACTACCCAGGTTTAAGGTATTCTTCCTTCAGCTAAAAGATGCATGTGGAACCTAGAGTATGATCAACCGTGTGATCGGGAGACGTGTTCAAATATGTCTCAGTTTTCCTCCCCTGGTACTCGGGTGCAACATTCCAGACGCTTTACTAACACTCTCCCCACTTGGAGAGTCAGTCCCTTTAACCTCCTGTTTGGCCCAGTTTGCAATTTCTGCGGAAGATGAACAGGAATAGCGAGAACCAATGAGAGACTAGCTGGAGGTGTCTGGACGGGCAAATTTAACTCTCATTTCCCACCAGGAAGAGGAAATAACCAAAGGCTCAGCGTGCCGTGCCGGAACCAGATTAGGGCCTGAAGCCATCCTGCGGTGTTGCGGCCAGGTCACAAGAAAGCGAGTTGAACAAAGGAGCTCAGGGGCACTGTAATTCACAAACCTGCAGAGTTATAAATGACAGCTATCGTCCAAAAATAGACTGAAGTAAGGCTGCCAAGAGGACTTGAAAGCGGGGCAGAATTGCAGGAAACCGATTTCAGGAGGTAGACTGGAATTGCATTGAAAGCATAGGAAAAGAGGCAGAACTTCCACAATGATGCACTTGGCCAAAAAGGGCGTATGCGTTTTTTCCTGAATATATTCAGGAAAAAACGCATACGCCCTTTTTGGCCAACCAAGCAAGCTTGCAAAGGAAATCTGCACTACAATGAAGTCTCACTTCCCCCCGGTCAAAAGGGCCATCTGAAAAAAGTGTAAAATCCAGAAAGGCAGGACAGGTCATGGAGAACTGGGAGCCTTGTTATGCTGATGGGCGGGATGTAAATTGCCAACAACCACTCGGGAGAAGTGTATGGTGTTTCCTGAAACATCTAAAAAACAAAGCAACAGAACCTAGGGCACTTCCACTTATGGTCCTATAGCTTAGGGAAATTAAAATCAAAAAGACACAGCCACCCCAAAGTTTGGAACGGCTCTGTTTACAAGAACCTCGTTTACAGTACAAGTTCAACATCGCAGAAAGTGAAAAATGGATAAAGAAGTTGTGGTATTTACTTACAAAGCAATATCACTCAGCAATGAAATCTGTGTCATCAGGCCCTTAGCAGCACAATGAGTGGATTCAGGTATGATGATTCTAACTGAAGTAAGTCACACAGAAAAAGAAACATCATAAGATATCAGTAATACACGGAATGTAAACTTGGCTACACAGGAACTGAATTACAGAACAGAACAGGGTCTCAAATTTAGAAAACCAACTTATGCTTGCTTAAGGGTAAAGGTGAGTTGGGGTGCTGCATAAAACCAGAGATTGAAATGAGCACAGATAAAGTTCCTTAAGTCAAATATGGAATAGACAAGAGCTACTCCTTGCTCAATGAAATGGACACAACACCGCATATTAAACGCCTAAGAATGTACCTGACTAGTAAGTATCTTAAAACCTATGGATTGCTATGTCTCCGAAAGAGAATCAAGCATGTGTACAGGGGCATAAACGCAGCAGTGATAGGATTGGAGAGGTTCGGTGAGCAAATGAAGACCCTTTGAAGTCATATTGCATGGTACCCATTACACGGGTCTTAACTCTCCAGGTTTAAGGTATTCTTCCTTCAGCTAAAACATGCATGTGGAACCCAAGTATGATCAACCATGTGATCGGGAGACGTGTTCAAATATGTCTCAGTTTTCTTCCCCTGGTACTCGGGTGCAACATTCCAGACGCTTTACTAACACTCTCCCCACTTGGAGAGTCAGCGCCTTTAACCTCCTGTTTGGCCCAGTTTGCAATTTCTGCGGAAGATGAACAGGAATAGCGAGAACCAATGAGAGGCTAGCTGGAGGTGTCTGGACGGGCAAATTTAACTCTCATTTCCCACCAGGAAGAGGAAATAACCAAAGGCTCAGCGTGCCGTGCCGGAAGCAGATTAGGGCCTGAAGCCATCCTGCGGTGTTGCGGCCAGGTCACAAGAAAGCGAGTTGAACAAAGGAGCTCAGGGGCACTGTAATTCACAAACCTGCAGAGTTATAAATGACAGCTATCGTCCAAAAATAGACTGAAGTAAGGCTGCCAAGAGGACTTGAAAGCGGGGCAGAATTGCAGGAAACCGATTTCAGGAGGTAGACTGGAATTGCATTGAAAGCATAGGAAAAGAGGCAGAACTTCCACAATGATGCACTTGGCCAAAAAGGGCGTATGCGTTTTTTCCTGAATATATTCAGGAAAAAACGCATACGCCCTTTTTGGCCAACCAAGCAAGCTTGCAAAGGAAATCTGCACTACAATGAAGTCTCACTTCCCCCCGGTCAAAAGGGCCATCTGAAAAAAGTGTAAAATCCAGAAAGGCAGGACAGGTCATGGAGAACTGGGAGCCTTGTTATGCTGATGGGCGGGATGTAAATTGCCAACAACCACTCGGGAGAAGTGTATGGTGTTTCCTGAAACATCTAAAAAACAAAGCAACAGAACCTAGGGCACTTCCACTTATGGTCCTATAGCTTAGGGAAATTAAAATCAAAAAGACACAGCCACCCCAAAGTTTGGAACGGCTCTGTTTACAAGAACCTCGTTTACAGTACAAGTTCAACATCGCAGAAAGTGAAAAATGGATAAAGAAGTTGTGGTATTTACTTACAAAGCAATATCACTCAGCAATGAAATCTGTGTCATCAGGCCCTTAGCAGCACAATGAGTGGATTCAGGTATGATGATTCTAACTGAAGTAAGTCACACAGAAAAAGAAACATCATAAGATATCAGTAATACACGGAATGTAAACTTGGCTACACAGTAAATGAATTACAGAACAGAACAGGGTCTCAAATTTAGAAAACCAACTTATGCTTGCTTAAGGGTAAAGGTGAGTTGGGGTGCTGCATAAAACCAGAGATTGAAATGAGCACAGATAAAGTTCCTTAAGTCAAATATGGAACAGACAAGAGCTACTCCTTGCTCAACGAAATGGACTCAACACCGCATATTAAACGCCTAAGAATGTACCTGACTAGTAAGTATCTTAAAACCTATGGATTGCTATGTCTCCGAAAGAGAATCAAGCATGTGTACAGGGGCATAAAAGCAGCAGTCATAGGATTGGAGAGGTTCGGTGAGCAAATGAAGACCCTTTGAAGTCATATTGCATGGTACCCATTACACGGGTCTTAACTCTCCAGGTTTAAGGTATTCTTCCTTCAGCTAAAACATGCATGTGGAACCCAAGTATGATCAACCATGTGATCGGGAGACGTGTTCAAATATGTCTCAGTTTTCTTCCCCTGGTACTCGGGTGCAACATTCCAGACGCTTTACTAACACTCTCCCCACTTGGAGAGTCAGCGCCTTTAACCTCCTGTTTGGCCCAGTTTGCAATTTCTGCGGAAGATGAACAGGAATAGCGAGAACCAATGAGAGGCTAGCTGGAGGTGTCTGGACGGGCAAATTTAACTCTCATTTCCCACCAGGAAGAGGAAATAACCAAAGGCTCAGCGTGCCGTGCCGGAACCAGATTAGGGCCTGAAGCCATCCTGCGGTGTTGCGGCCAGGTCACAAGAAAGCGAGTTGAAGAAAGGAGCTCAGGGGCACTGTAATTCACAAACCTGCAGAGTTATAAATGACAGCTATCATCCAAAAATAGACTGAAGTAAGGCTGCCGAGAGGACTTGAAAGCGGGGCAGAATTGCAGGAAACCGATTTCAGGAGGTAGACTGGAATTGCATTGAAAGCATAGGAAAAGAGGCAGAACGTCCACAATGATGCACTTGGCCAAAAAGGGCGTATGCGTTTTTTCCTGAATATATTCAGGAAAAAACGCATACGCCCTTTGTGGCCAACCAAGCAAGCTTGCAAAGGAAATCTGCACTACAATGAAGTCTCACTTCCCCCCGGTCAAAAGGGCCATCTGAAAAAAGTGTAAAATCCAGAAAGGCAGGACAGGCCATGGAGAACTGGGAGCCTTGTTATGCTGATGGGCGGGATGTAAATTGCCAACAGACACTGGGGAGAAGTGTATGGTGTTTCCTGAAACATCTAAAAAACAAAGCAACAGAGCCTAGGGCGCTGCCACTTATGGTCCTATAGCTTAGGGAAATTAAAATCAAAAAGACACAGCCACCCCAAAGTTTGGGACGCCTCTGTTTACAAGAACCTCGTTTACAGTACAAGTTCAACATCGCAGAAAGTGAAAAATGGATAAAGAAGTTGTGGTATTCACTTACAAAGCAATATCACTCAGCAATGAAATCTATGTCATCAGGCCCTTAGCAGCACAATGAGTGGATTCAGGTATGATGATTCTAACTGAAATAAGTCACACAGAAAAAGAAACATCATAAGATATCAGTAATACACGGAATGCAAACTTGGCTACACAGGAACTGAATTACAGAACAGAACAGGGTCTCAAATTTAGAAAAACAACTTATGCTTGCTTAAGGGTAAAGGTGAGTTGGGGTGCTGCATAAAACCAGAGATTGAAATGAGCACAGATAAAGTTCCTTAAGCCAAATATGGAATAGACAAGAGCTACTCCTTGCTCAACGAAATGGACTCAACACCGCATATTAAACGCCTAAGAATGTACCTGACTTGTAAGTATCTTAAAACCTATGGATTGCTATGTCTCCGAAAGAGAATCAAGCATGTGTACAGGGGCATAAACGCAGCAGTGATAGGATTGGAGAGGTGCGGTGAGCAAATGAAGACCCTTTGAAGTCATATTGCATGGTACCCATTACACGGGTCTCAACTCTCCAGGTTTAAGGTATTCTTCCTTCAGCTAAAACATGCATGTGGAACCCAAGTATGATCAACCATGTGAACGGGAGACGTGTTCAAATATGTCTCAGTTTTCCTCCCCTGGTACTCGGGTGCAACATTCCAGACGCTTTACTAACACTCTCCCCACTTGGAGAGTCAGCGCCTTTAACCTCCTGTTTGGCCCAGTTTGCAATTTCTGCGGAAGATGAACAGGAATAGCGAGAACCAATGAGAGGCTAGCTGGAGGTGTCTGGACGGGCAAATTTAACTCTCATTTCCCACCAGGAAGAGGAAATAACCAAAGGCTCAGCGTGCCGTACCGGAACCAGATTAGGGCCTGAAGCCATCCTGCGGTGCTGCGGCCAGCTCAAAAGAAAGCGAGTTGAAGAAAGGAGCTCAGGGGCACTGTAATTCACAAACCTGCAGAGTTATAAATGACAGCTATCGTCCAAAAATAGACTGAAGTAAGGCTGCCAAGAGGACTTGAAAGCGGGGCAGAATTGCAGGAAACCGATTTCAGGAGGTAGACTGGAATTGCATTGAAAGCATAGGAAAAGAGGCAGAACGTCCACAATGATGCACTTGGCCAAAAAGGGCGTATGCGTTTTTTCCTGAATATATTCAGGAAAAAACGCATACGCCCTTTTTGGCCAACCAAGCAAGCTTGCAAAGGAAATCTGCACTACAATGAAGTCTCACTTCCACCCGGCCAAAAGGGCCATCTGAAAAAAGTGTAAAATCCAGAAAGGCAGGACAGGCCAAGGACAACTGGGAGCCTTGTTATGCTGATGGGTGGGATGTAAATTGCCAACAGACACTTGGGAAAAGTGTATGGTGTTTCCTGAAACATCTAAAAAACAAAGCAACAGAGCCTAGGGCACTTCCACTTATGGTCCTATAGCTTAGGGAAATTAAAATCAAAAAGACACAGCCACCCCAAAGTTTGGAACGGCTCTGTTTACAAGAACCTCGTTTACAGTACAAGTTCAACATCGCAGAAAGTGAAAAATGGATAAAGAAGTTGTGGTATTTACTTAAAAAGCAATATCACTCAGCAATGAAATCTGTGTCATCAGGCCCTTAGCAGCACAATGAGTGGATTCAGGTATGATGATTCTAACTGAAGTAAGTCACACAGAAAAAGAAACATCATAAGATATCAGTAATACACGGAATGTAAACTTGACTACACAGGAAATGAATTACAGAACAGAACAGGGTCTCAAATTTAGAAAACCAACTTATGCTTGCTTAAGGGGAAAGGTGAGTTGGGGTGCTGCATAAAACCAGAGATTGAAATGAGCACAGATAAAGTTCCTTAAGTCAAATATGGAATAGACAAGAGCTACACCTTGCTCAACGAAATGGACTCAACACCACATATTAAACGCCTAAGAATGTACCTGACTAGTAAGTATCTTAAAACCTATGGATTGCTATGACTCCGAAAGAGAATCAAGCATGTGTACAGGGGCATAAACGCAGCAGTGATAGGATTGGAGAGGTTCGGTGAGCAAATGAAGATCCTTTGAAGTCATATTGCATGGTACCCATTGCACGGGTCTTAACTCTCCAGGTTTAAGGTATTCTTCCTTCAGCTAAAACATGCATGTGGAACCTAGAGTATGATCAACCATGTGATCGGGAGACGTGTTCAAATATGTCTCAGTTTTCCTCCCCTGGTACTCGGGTGCAACATTCCAGACGCTTTACTAACACTCTCCCCACTTGGAGAGTCAGTCCCTTTAACCTCCTGTTTGGCCCAGTTTGCAATTTCTGCGGAAGATGAACAGGAATAGTGAGAACCAATGAGAGGCTAGCTGGAGGTGTCTGGACTGGCAAATTTAACTCTCATTTCCCACCAGGAAGAGGAATTAACCAAAGGCTCAGCATGCCGGGCCGGAACCTGATTAGGGCCTGAAGCCATCCTGCGGTGTTGCGGCCAGGTCACAAGAAAGCGAGTTGAAGAAAGGAGCTCAGGGGCACTGTAATTCACAAACCTGCAGAGTTATAAATGACAGCTATCGTCCAAAAATAGACTGAAGTAAGGCTGCCAAGAGGACTTGAAAGCGGGGCAGAATTGCAGGAAACCGATTTCAGGAGGTAGACTGGAATTGCACTGAAAGCATAGGAAAAGAGGCAGAACGTCCACAATGATGCACTTGGCCAAAAAGTGCGTATGCGTTTTTTCCTGAATATATTCAGGAAAAAATGCATACGCCCTTTTTGGCCAACCAAGCAAGCTTGCAAAGGAAATCTGCACTACAATGAAGTCTCACTTCCCCCCGGTCAAAAGGGCCATCTGAAAAAAGTGTAAAATCCAGAAAGGCAGGACAGGTCATGGAGAACTGGGAGCCTTGTTATACTGATGGGCGGGATGTAAATTGCCAACAACCACTCGGGAGAAGTGTATGGTGTTTCCTGAAACATCTAAAAAACAAAGCAACAGAACCTAGGGCACTTCCACTTATGGTCCTATAGCTTAGGGAAATTAAAATCAAAAAGACACAGCCACCCCAAAGTTTGGAACGGCTCTGTTTACAAGAACCTCGTTTACAGTACAAGTTCAACATCGCAGAAAGTGAAAAATGGATAAAGAAGTTGTGGTATTTACTTACAAAGCAATATCACTCAGCAATGAAATCTGTGTCATCAGGCCCTTAGCAGCACAATGAGTGGATTCAGGTATGATGATTTTAACTGAAGTAAGTCACACAGAAAAAGAAACATCATAAGATATCAGTAATACACGGAATGTAAACTTGGCTACACAGGAACTGAATTACAGAACAGAACAGGGTCTCAAATTTAGAAAACCAACTATGCTTGCTTAAGGGTAAAGGTGAGTTGGGGTGCTGCATAAAACCAGAGATTGAAATGAGCACAGATAAAGTTCCTTAAGTCAAATATGGAATAGACAAGAGCTACTCCTTGCTCAACGAAATGGACTCAACACCGCATATTAAACGCCTAAGAATATACCTGACTAGTAAGTATCGTAAAACCTATGGATTGCTATGTCTCCGAAAGAGAATCAAGCATGTGTACAGGGGCATAAACGCAGCAGTGATAGGATTGGAGAGGTTCGGTGAGCAAATGAAGACCCTTTGAAGTCATATTGCATGGTACCCATTACACGGGTCTCAACTCTCCAGGTTTAAGGTATTCTTCCTTCAGCTAAAACATGCATGTGGAACCCAAGTATGATCAACCATGTGAACGGGAGACGTGTTCAAATATGTCTCAGTTTTCCTCCCCTGGTACTCGGGTGCAACATTCCAGACGCTTTACTAACACTCTCCCCACTTGGAGAGTCAGCGCCTTTAACCTCCTGTTTGGCCCAGTTTGCAATTTCTGCGGAAGATGAACAGGAATAGCGAGAACCAATGAGAGGCTAGCTGGAGGTGTCTGGACGGGCAAATTTAACTCTCATTTCCCACCAGGAAGAGGAATTAACCAAAGGCTCAGCATGCCGGGCCGGAACCAGATTAGGGCCTGAAGCCATCCTGCGGTGTTGCGGCCAGCTCAAAAGAAAGCGAGTTGAAGAAAGGAGCTCAGGGGCACTGTAATTCACAAACCTGCAGAGTTATAAATGACAGCTATCGTCCAAAAATAGACTGAAGTAAGGCTGCCAAGAGGACTTGAAAGCGGGGCAGAATTGCAGGAAACCGATTTCAGGAGGTAGACTGGAATTGCATTGAAAGCATAGGAAAAGAGGCAGAACGTCCACAATGATGCACTTGGCCAAAAAGGGCGTATGCGTTTTTTCCTGAATATATTCAGGAAAAAACGCATACGCCCTTTTTGGCCAACCAAGCAAGCTTGCAAAGGAAATCTGCACTACAATGAAGTCTCACTTCCCCCCGGTCAAAAGGGCCATCTGAAAAAAGTGTAAAATCCAGAAAGGCAGGACAGGCCATGGAGAACTGGGAGCCTTGTTATGCTGATGGGCGGGATGTAAATTGCCAACAACCACTCGGGAGAAGTGTATGGTGTTTCCTGAAACATCTAAAAAATAAAGCAACAGAGCCTAGGGCACTTCCACTTATGGTCCTATAGCTTAGGGAAATTAAAATCAAAAAGACACAGCCACCCCAAAATTTGGAACGGCTCTGTTTACAAGAACCTCGTTTACAGTACAAGTTCAACATCGCAGAAAGTGAAAAATGGATAAAGAAGTTGTGGTATTTACTTACAAAGCAATATCACTCAGCAATGAAATCTGTGTCATCAGGCCCTTAGCAGCAAAATGAGTGGATTCAGGTATGATGATTCTAACTGAAATAAGTCACACAGAAAAAGAAACATCATAAGATATCAGTAATACACGGAATGTAAACTTGGCTACACAGGAACTGAATTACAGAACAGAACAGGGTCTCAAATTTAGAAAACCAACTTATTCTTGCTTAAGGGTAAAGGTGAGTTGGGGTGCTGCATAAAACCAGAGATTGAAATGAGCACAGATAAAGTTCCTTAAGCCAAATATGGAATAGACAAGAGCTACTCCTTGCTCAACAAAATGGACTCAACACCCCATATTAAACGCCTAAGAATGTACCTGACTAGTAAGTATCTTAAAACCTATGGATTGCTATGTCTCCGAAAGAGAATCAAGCATGTGTACAGGGGCGTAAACGCAGCAGTGATAGGATTGGAGAGGTTCGGTAAGCAAATGAAGACCCTTTGAAGTCATATTGCATGGTACCCATTCCACGGGTTTCAACTACCCAGGTTTAAGGTATTCTTCCTTCAGCTAAAACATGCATGTGGAACCCAAGTATGATCAACCATGTGATCGGGAGACGTGTTCAAATATGTCTCAGTTTTCCTCCCCTGGTACTCGGGTGAAACATTCCAGACGCTTTACTAACACTCTCCCCACTTGGAGAGTCAGTCCCTTTAACCTCCTGTTTGGCCCAGTTTGCAATTTCTGCGGAAGATGAACAGAAATAGCGAGAACCAATGAGAGGCTAGCTGGAGGTGTCTGGACGGGCAAATTTAACTCTCATTTCCCACCAGGAAGAGGAATTAACCAAAGGCTCAGCATGCCGGGCCGGAACCAGATTAGGGCCTGAAGCCATCCTGCGGTGTTGCGGCCAGGTCAAAAGAAAGCGAGTTGAAGAAAGGAGCTCAGGGGCACTGTAATTCACAATCCTGCAGATTTATAAATGACAGCTATCGTCCAAAAATAGACTGAAGTAAGGCTGCCAAGAGGACTTGAAAGCGGGGCAGAATTGCAGGAAACCGATTTCAGGAGGTAGACTGGAATTGCATTGAAAGCATAGGAAAAGAGGCAGAACGTCCACAATGATGCACTTGGCCAAAAAGGGCGTATGCGTTTTTTCCTGAATATATTCAGGAAAAAACGCATACGCCCTTTTTGGCCAACCAAGCAAGCTTGCAAAGGAAATCTGCACTACAATGAAGTCTCACTTCCCCCCGGTCAAAAGGGCCATCTGAAAAAAGTGTAAAATCCAGAAAGGCAGGACAGGCCATGGAGAACTGGGAGCCTTGTTATGCTGATGGGCGGGATGTAAATTGCCAACAGACACTCGGGAGAAGTGTATGGTGTTTCCTGAAACATCTAAAAAACAAAGCAACAGAGCCTAGGGCACTTCCACTTATGGTCCTATAGCTTAGGGAAATTAAAATCAAAAAGACACAGCCACCCCAAAGTTTGGAACGGCTCTGTTTACAAGAACCTCGTTTACAGTACAAGTTCAACATCGAAGAAAGTGAAAAATGGATAAAGAACTTGTGGTACTTACGTACAATGCAGTATCACTCAGCAATGAAATCTGTGTCATCAGGCCCTTAGCAGCACAATGAGTGGATTCAGGTATGATGATTCTAACTGAAATAAGTCACACAGAAAAAGAAACATCATAAGATATCAGTAATACACGGAATGTAAACTTGGCTACACAGAAACTGAATTATAGAACAGAACAGGGTCTCAAATTTAGAAAAACAACTTATTCTTGCTTAAGGGGAATGGTGAGTTGGGGTGCTGCAAAAAACCAGAGATTGAAATGAGCACAGATAAAGTTCCTTAAGCCAAATATGGAATAGACAAGAGCTACTCCTTGCTCAACGAAATGGACTCAACACCCTATATTAAACGCCTAAGAATGTACCTGACTAGTAAGTATCGTAAAACCTATGGATTGCTATGTCTCCAAAAGAGAATCAAGCATGTGTACAGGGGCATAAACGCAGCAGTGATAGGATTGGAGAGGTTCGGTAAGCAAATGAAGACCCTTTGAAGTCATATTGCATGGTACCCATTCCACGGGTCTCAACTCTCCAGGTTTAAGGTATTCTTCCTTCAGCTAAAACATGCATGTGGAACCCAGAGTATGATCAACCATGTGAACGGGAGACGTGTTCAAATATGTCTCAGTTTTCCTCCCCTGGTACTCGGGTGCAACATTCCAGACGCTTTACTAACACTCTCCCGACTTGGAGAGTCAGTCCCTTTAACCTCCTGTTTGGCCCAGTTTGCAATTTCTGCGGAAGATGAACAGGAATAGCGAGAACCAATGAGAGACTAGCTGGAGGTGTCTGGACGGGCAAATTTAACTCTCATTTCCCACCAGGAAGAGGAATTAACCAAAGGCTCAGCATGCCGGGCCAGAACCAGATTAGGGCCTGAAGCCATGCTGCGGTGTTGCGGCCAGGTCACAAGAAAGCGAGTTGAAGAAAGGAGCTCAGGGGCACTGTAATTCACAAACCTGCAGAGTTATAAATGACAGCTATCGTCCAAAAATATACTGAAGTAAGGCTGCCAAGAGGACTTGAAAGCGGGGCAGAATTGCAGGAAACCGATTTCAGGAGGCAGACTGGAATTTCATTGAAAGCATAGGAAAAGAGGCAGAACGTCCACAATGATGCACTTGGCCAAAAAGGGCGTATGCGTTTTTTCCTGAATATATTCAGGAAAAAATGCATACGCCCTTTTTGGCCAACCAAGCAAGCTTGCAAATGAAATCTGCACTACAATGAAGTCTCACTTCCCCCCGGTCAAAAGGGCCATCTGAAAAAAGTGTAAAATCCAGAAAGGCAGGACAGACCATGGAGAACTGGGAGCCTTGTTATGCTGATGGGCGGGATGTAAATTGCCAACAGACACTCGGGAGAAGTGTATGGTGTTTCCTGAAACATCTAAAAAACAAAGCAACAGAGCCTAGGGCGCTGCCACTTATGGTCCTATAGCTTAGGGAAATTAAAATCAAAAAGACACAGCCACCCCAAAGTTTGGGACGCCTCTGTTTACAAGAACCTCGTTTACAGTACAAGTTCAACATCGCAGAAAGTGAAAAATGGATAAAGAAGTTGTGGTATTCACTTACAAAGCAATATCACTCAGCAATGAAATCTATGTCATCAGGCCCTTAGCAGCACAATGAGTGGATTCAGGTATGATGATTCTAACTGAAATAAGTCACACAGAAAAAGAAACATCATAAGATATCAGTAATACACGGAATGCAAACTTGGCTACACAGGAACTGAATTACAGAACAGAACAGGGTCTCAAATTTAGAAAAACAACTTATGCTTGCTTAAGGGTAAAGGTGAGTTGGGGTGCTGCATAAAACCAGAGATTGAAATGAGCATAGATAAAGTTCCTTAAGCCAAATATGGAATAGACAAGAGCTACTCCTTGCTCAACGAAATGGACTCAACACCGCATATTAAACGCCTAAGAATGTACCTGACTTGTAAGTATCTTAAAACCTATGGATTGCTATGTCTCCGAAAGAGAATCAAGCATGTGTACAGGGGCATAAACGCAGCAGTGATAGGATTGGAGAGGTGCGGTGAGCAAATGAAGACCCTTTGAAGTCATATTGCATGGTACCCATTACACGGGTCTCAACTCTCCAGGTTTAAGGTATTCTTCCTTCAGCTAAAACATGCATGTGGAACCCAAGTATGATCAACCATGTGAACGGGAGACGTGTTCAAATATGTCTCAGTTTTCCTCCCCTGGTACTCGGGTGCAACATTCCAGACGCTTTACTAACACTCTCCCCACTTGGAGAGTCAGTGCCTTTAACCTCCTGTTTGGCCCAGTTTGCAATTTCTGCGTAAGATGAACAGGAATAGCGAGAACCAATGAGAGGCTAGCTGGAGGTGTCTGGACGGGCAAATTTAACTCTCATTTCCCACCAGGAAGAGGAAATAACCAAAGGCTCAGCGTGCCGTACCGGAACCAGATTAGGGCCTGAAGCCATCCTGCGGTGCTGCGGCCAGCTCAAAAGAAAGCGAGTTGAAGAAAGGAGCTCAGGGGCACTGTAATTCACAAACCTGCAGAGTTATAAATGACAGCTATCGTCCAAAAATAGACTGAAGTAAGGCTGCCAAGAGGACTTGAAAGCGGGGCAGAATTGCAGGAAACCGATTTCAGGAGGTAGACTGGAATTGCATTGAAAGCATAGGAAAAGAGGCAGAACGTCCACAATGATGCACTTGGCCAAAAAGGGCGTATGCGTTTTTTCCTGAATATATTCAGGAAAAAACGCATACGCCCTTTTTGGCCAACCAAGCAAGCTTGCAAAGGAAATCTGCACTACAATGAAGTCTCACTTCCCCCCGGCCAAAAGGGCCATCTGAAAAAAGTGTAAAATCCAGAAAGGCAGGACAGGCCAAGGACAACTGGGAGCCTTGTTATGCTGATGGGCGGGATGTAAATTGCCAACAGACACTTGGGAGAAGTGTATGGTGTTTCCTGAAACATCTAAAAAACAAAGCAACAGAGCCTAGGGCACTTCCACTTATGGTCCTATAGCTTAGGGAAATTAAAATCAAAAAGACACAGCCACCCCAAAGTTTGGAACGGCTCTGTTTACAAGAACCTCGTTTACAGTACAAGTTCAACATCGCAGAAAGTGAAAAATGGATAAAGAAGTTGTGGTATTTACTTACAAAGCAATATCACTCAGCAATGAAATCTGTGTCATCAGGCCCTTAGCAGCACAATGAGTGGACTCAGGTATGATGATTCTAACTGAAGTAAGTCACACAGAAAAAGAAACATCATAAGATATCAGTAATACACGGAATGTAAACTTGACTACACAGGAAATGAATTACAGAACAGAACAGGGTCTCAAATTTAGAAAACCAACTTATGCTTGCTTAAGGGGAAAGGTGAGTTGGGGTGCTGCATAAAACCAGAGATTGAAATGAGCATAGATAAAGTTCCTTAAGTCAAATATGGAATAGACAAGAGCTACTCCTTGCTCAACGAAATGGACTCAACACCGCATATTAAACGCCTAAGAATGTACCTGACTAGTAAGTATCTTAAAACCTATGGATTGCTATGTCTCCGAAAGAGAATCAAGCATGTGTACAGGGGCATAAACGCAGCAGTGATAGGATTGGAGAGGTTCGGTGAGCAAATGAAGACCCTTTGAAGTCATATTGCATGGTACCCATTGCACGGGTCTTAACTCTCCAGGTTTAAGGTATTCTTCCTTCAGCTAAAACATGCATGTGGAACCCAAGTATGATCAACCATGTGAACGGGAGACGTGTTCAAATATGTCTCAGTTTTCCTCCCCTGGTACTCGGGTGCAACATTCCAGACGCTTTACTAACACTCTCCCCACTTGGAGAGTCAGCGCCTTTAACCTCCTGTTTGGCCCAGTTTGCAATTTCTGCGGAAGATGAACAGGAATAGCGAGAACCAATGAGAGGCTAGTTGGAGGTGTCTGGACGGGCAAATTTAACTCTCATTTCCCACCAGGAAGAGGAATTAACCAAAGGCTCAGCATGCCGGGCCGGAACCAGATTAGGGCCTGAAGCCATCCTGCGGTGTTGCGGCCAGGGCACAAGAAAGCGAGTTGAAGAAAGGAGCTCAGGGGCACTGTAATTCACAAACCTGCAGAGTTATAAATGACAGCTATCGTCCAAAAATAGACTGAAGTAAGGCTGCCAAGAGGACTTGAAAGCGGGGCAGAATTGCAGGAAACCGATTTCAGGAGGTAGACTGGAATTGCATTGAAAGCATAGGAAAAGAGGCAGAACGTCCACAATGATGCACTTGGCCAAAAAGGGCGTATGCGTTTTTTCCTGAATATATTCAGGAAAAAACGCATACGCCCTTTTTGGCCAACCAAGCAAGCTTGCAAAGGAAATCTGCACTACAATGAAGTCTCACTTCCCCCCGGCCAAAAGGGCCATCTGAAAAAAGTGTAAAATCCAGAAAGGCAGGACAGGCCAAGGACAACTGGGAGCCTTGTTATGCTGATGGGCGGGATGTAAATTGCCAACAGACACTTGGGAGAAGTGTATGGTGTTTCCTGAAACATCTAAAAAACAAAGCAACAGAGCCTAGGGCACTTCCACTTATGGTCTTATAGCTTAGGGAAATTAAAATCAAAAAGACACAGCCACCCCAAAGTTTGGAACGGCTCTGTTTACAAGAACCTCGTTTACAGTACAAGTTCAACATCGCAGAAAGTGAAAAATGGATAAAGAAGTTGTGGTATTTACTTACAAAGCAATATCACTCAGCAATGAAATCTGTGTCATCAGGCCCTTAGCAGCACAATGAGTGGATTCAGGTATGATGATTCTAACTGAAATAAGTCACACAGAAAAAGAAACATCATAAGATATCAGTAATACACGGAATGTAAACTTGGCTACACAGGAACTGAATTACAGAACAGAACAGGGTCTCAAATTTAGAAAACCAACTTATTCTTGCTTAAGGGTAAAGGTGAGTTGGGGTGCTGCATAAAACCAGAGATTGAAATGAGCACAGATAAAGTTCCTTAAGCCAAATATGGAATAGACAAGAGCTACTCCTTGCTCAACGAAATGGACTCAACACCCCATATTAAACGCCTAAGAATGTACCTGACTAGTAAGTATCTTAAAACCTATGGATTGCTATGTCTCCGAAAGAGAATCAAGCATGTGTACAGGGGCATAAACGCAGCAGTGATAGGATTGGAGAGGTTCGGTGAGCAAATTAAGATCCTTTGAAGTCATATTGCATGGTACCCATTCCACGGGTTTCAACTACCCAGGTTTAAGGTATTCTTCCTTCAGCTAAAACATGCATGTGGAACCTAGAGTAAGATCAACCATGTGATCGGGAGACGTGTTCAAATATGTCTCAGTTTTCCTCCCCTGGTACTCGGGTGCAACATTCCAGACGCTTTACTAACACTCTCCCCACTTGGAGAGTCAGTCCCTTTAACCTCCTGTTTGGCCCAGTTTGCAATTTCTGCGGAAGATGAACAGGAATAGCGAGAACCAATGAGAGGCTAGCTGGAGGTGTCTGGACTGGCAAATTTAACTCTCATTTCCCACCAGGAAGAGGAATTAACCAAAGGCTCAGCATGCCGGGCCGGAACCTGATTAGGGCCTGAAGCCATCCTGCGGTGTTGCGGCCAGGTCACAAGAAAGCGAGTTGAAGAAAGGAGCTCAGGGGCACTGTAATTCACAAACCTGCAGAGTTATAAATGACAGCTATCGTCCAAAAATAGACTGAAGTAAGGCTGCCAAGAGGACTTGAAAGCGGGGCAGAATTGCAGGAAACCGATTTCAGGAGGTAGACTGGAATTGCATTGAAAGCATAGGAAAAGAGGCAGAACGTCCACAATGATGCACTTGGCCAAAAAGGGCGTATGCGTTTTTTCCTGAATATATTCAGGAAAAAATGCATACGCCCTTTTTTGCCAACCAAGCAAGCTTGCAAAGGAAATCTGCACTACAATGAAGTCTCACTTCCCCCCGGTCAAAAGGGCCATCTGAAAAAAGTGTAAAATCCAGAAAGGCAGGACAGGTCATGGAGAACTGGGAGCCTTGTTATGCTGATGGGCGGGATGTAAATTGCCAACAACCACTCGGGAGAAGTGTATGGTGTTTCCTGAAACATCTAAAAAACAAAGCAACAGAACCTAGGGCACTTCCACTTATGGTCCTATAGCTTAGGGAAATTAAAATCAAAAAGACACAGCCACCCCAAAGTTTGGAACGGCTCTGTTTACAAGAACCTCGTTTACAGTACAAGTTCAACATCGCAGAAAGTGAAAAATGGATAAAGAAGTTGTGGTATTTACTTACAAAGCAATATCACTCAGCAATGAAATCTGTGTCATCAGGCCCTTAGCAGCACAATGAGTGGATTCAGGTATGATGATTCTAACTGAAGTAAGTCACACAGAAAAAGAAACATCATAAGATATCAGTAATACACGGAATGTAAACTTGGCTACACAGGAACTGAATTACAGAACAGAACAGGGTCTCAAATTTAGAAAACCAACTATGCTTGCTTAAGGGTAAAGGTGAGTTGGGGTGCTGCATAAAACCAGAGATTGAAATGAGCACAGATAAAGTTCCTTAAGTCAAATATGGAATAGACAAGAGCTACTCCTTGCTCAACGAAATGGACTCAACACCGCATATTAAACGCCTAAGAATATACCTGACTAGTAGGTATCGTAAAACCTATGGATTGCTATGTCTCCGAAAGAGAATCAAGCATGTGTACAGGGGCATAAACGCAGCAGTGATAGGATTGGAGAGGTTCGGTGAGCAAATGAAGACCCTTTGAAGTCATATTGCATGGTACCCATTACACGGGTCTCAACTCTCCAGGTTTAAGGTATTCTTCCTTCAGCTAAAACATGCATGTGGAACCCAAGTATGATCAACCATGTGAACGGGAGACGTGTTCAAATATGTCTCAGTTTTCCTCCCCTGGTACTCGGGTGCAACATTCCAGACGCTTTACTAACACTCTCCCCACTTGGAGAGTCAGCGCCTTTAACCTCCTGTTTGGCCCAGTTTGCAATTTCTGCGTAAGATGAACAGGAATAGCGAGAACCAATGAGAGGCTAGCTGGAGGTGTCTGGACGGGCAAATTTAACTCTCATTTCCCACCAGGAAGAGGAAATAACCAAAGGCTCAGCGTGCCGTACCGGAACCAGATTAGGGCCTGAAGCCATCCTGCGGTGTTGCGGCCAGCTCAAAAGAAAGCGAGTTGAAGAAAGGAGCTCAGGGGCACTGTAATTCACAAACCTGCAGAGTTATAAATGACAGCTATCGTCCAAAAATAGACTGAAGTAAGGCTGCCAAGAGGACTTGAAAGCGGGGCAGAATTGCAGGAAACCGATTTCAGGAGGTAGACTGGAATTGCATTGAAAGCATAGGAAAAGAGGCAGAACGTCCACAATGATGCACTTGGCCAAAAAGGGCGTATGCGTTTTTTCCTGAATATATTCAGGAAAAAACGCATACGCCCTTTTTGGCCAACCAAGCAAGCTTGCAAAGGAAATCTGCACTACAATGAAGTCTCACTTCCCCCCGGTCAAAAGGGCCATCTGAAAAAAGTGTAAAATCCAGAAAGGCAGGACAGGCCATGGAGAACTGGGAGCCTTGTTATGCTGATGGGCGGGATGTAAATTGCCAACAACCACTCGGGAGAAGTGTATGGTGTTTCCTGAAACATCTAAAAAATAAAGCAACAGAACCTAGGGCACTTCCACTTATGGTCCTATAGCTTAGGGAAATTAAAATCAAAAAGACACTGCCACGCCAAAGTTTGGGACGCCTCTGTTTACAAGAACCTCGTTTACAGTACAAGTTCAACATCGCAGAAAGTGAAAAATGGATAAAGAAGTTGTGGTATTTACTTACAAAGCAATATCACTCAGCAATGAAATCTGTGTCATCACGCCCTTAGCATCACAATGAGTGGATTCAGGTATGATGATTCTAACTGAAATAAGTCACACAGAAAAAGAAACATCATAAGATATCAGTAATACACGGAATGTAAACTTGACTACACAGGAAATGAATTACAGAACAGAACAGGTTCTCAAATTTAGAAAACCAACTTATGCTTGCTTAAGGGTAAAGGTGAGTTGGGGTGCTGCATAAAACCAGAGATTGAAATGAGCACAGATAAAGTTCCTTAAGTCAAATATGGAATAGACAAGAGTTACTCCTTGCTCAACGAAATGGACTCAACACCGCATATTAAACGCCTAAGAATGTACCTGACTAGTAAGTATCTTAAAACCTATGGATAGCTATGTCTCCGAAAGAGAATCAAGCATGTCTACAGGGGCATAAACACAGCAGTGATAGGATTGGAGAGGTTCGGTGAGCAAATGAAGACCCTTTGAAGTCATATTGCATGGTACCCATTGCACGGGTCTTAACTCTCCAGGTTTAAGGTATTCTTCCTTCAGCTAAAACATGCATGTGGAACCCAAGTATGATCAACCATGTGAACGGGAGACGTGTTCAAATATGTCTCAGTTTTCCTCCCCTGGTACTCGGGTGCAACATTCCAGACGCTTTACTAACACTCTCCCCACTTGGAGAGTCAGCGCCTTTAACCTCCTGTTTGGCCCAGTTTGCAATTTCTGCGGAAGATGAACAGGAATAGCGAGAACCAATGAGAGGCTAGTTGGAGGTGTCTGGACGGGCAAATTTAACTCTCATTTCCCACCAGGAAGAGGAATTAACCAAAGGCTCAGCATGCCGGGCCGGAACCAGATTAGGGCCTGAAGCCATCCTGCGGTGTTGCGGCCAGGGCACAAGAAAGCGAGTTGAAGAAAGGAGCTCAGGGGCACTGTAATTCAAAAACCTGCAGGGTTATAAATGACAGCTATCGTCCAAAAATAGACTGAAGTAAGGCTGCCAAGAGGACTTGAAAGCGGGGCAGAATTGCAGGAAACCGATTTCAGGAGGTAGACTGGAATTGCATTGAAAGCATAGGAAAAGAGGCAGAACGTCCACAATGATGCACTTGGCCAAAAAGGGCGTATGCGTTTTTTCCTGAATATATTCAGGAAAAAACGCATACGCCCTTTTTGGCCAACCAAGCAAGCTTGCAAAGGAAATCTGCACTACAATGAAGTCTCATTTCCCCCAGGCCAAAAGGGCCATCTGAAAAAAGTGTAAAATCCAGAAAGGCAACAGGCCATTGAGAACTGGGAGCCTTGTTATGCTGATGGGCGGGATGTAAATTGCCAACAGACACTCGGGAGAAGTGTATGGTGTTTCCTGAAACATCTAAAAAACAAAGCAACAGAGCCTAGGGCACTTCCACTTATGGTCCTATAGCTTAGGGAAATTAAAATCAAAAAGACACAGCCACCCCAAAGTTTGGAACGGCTCTGTTTACAAGAACCTCGTTTACAGTACAAGTTCAACATCGCAGAAAGTGAAAAATGGATAAAGAAGTTGTGGTATTTACTTACAAAGCAATATCACTCAGCAATGAAATCTGTGTCATCAGGCCCTTAGCAGCAAAATGAGTGGATTCAGGTATGATGATTCTAACTGAAATAAGTCACACAGAAAAAGAAACATCATAAGATATCAGTAATACACGGAATGTAAACTTGGCTACACAGGAACTGAATTACAGAACAGAACAGGGTCTCCAATTTAGAAAACCAACTTATTCTTGCTTAAGGGTAAAGGTGAGTTGGGGTGCTGCATAAAACCAGAGAATGAAATGAGCACAGATAAAGTTCCTTAAGCCAAATATGGAATAGACAAGAGCTACTCCTTGCTCAACAAAATGGACTCAACACCCCATATTAAACGCCTAAGAATGTACCTGACTAGTAAGTATCTTAAAACCTATGGATTGCTATGTCTCCGAAAGAGAATCAAGCATGTGTACAGGGGCGTAAACGCAGCAGTGATAGGATTGGAGAGGTTCGGTAAGCAAATGAAGACCCTTTGAAGTCATATTGCATGGTACCCATTCCACGGGTTTCAACTACCCAGGTTTAAGGTATTCTTCCTTCAGCTAAAACATGCATGTGGAACCCAAGTATGATCAACCATGTGATCGGGAGACGTGTTCAAATATGTCTCAGTTTTCCTCCCCTGGTACTCGGGTGAAACATTCCAGACGCTTTACTAACATTCTCCCCACTTGGAGAGTCAGTCCCTTTAACCTCCTGTTTGGCCCAGTTTGCAATTTCTGCGGAAGATGAACAGGAATAGCGAGAACCAATGAGAGGCTAGCTGGAGGTGTCTGGACGGGCAAATTTAACTCTCATTTCCCACCAGGAAGAGGAATTAACCAAAGGCTCAGCATGCCGCCCGGAACCAGATTAGGGCATGAAGCCATCCTGCGGTGTTGCGGCCAGGTAACAAGAAAGCGAGTTGAAGAAAGGAGCTCAGGGGCACTGTAATTCACAATCCTGCAGAGTTATAAATGACAGCTATCGTCCAAAAATAGACTGAAGTAAGGCTGCCAAGAGGACTTGAAAGCGGGGCAGAATTGCAGGAAACCGATTTCAGGAGGTAGACTGGAATTGCATTGAAAGCATAGGAAAAGAGGCAGAACGTCCACAATGATGCACTTGGCCAAAAAGGGCGTATGCGTTTTTTCCTGAATATATTCAGGAAAAAACGCATACGCCCTTTTTGGCCAACCAAGCAAGCTTGCAAAGGAAATCTGCACTACAATGAAGTCTCACTTCCCCCCGGTCAAAAGGGCCATCTGAAAAAAGTGTAAAATCCAGAAAGGCAGGACAGGCCATGGAGAACTGGGAGCCTTGTTATGCTGATGGGCGGGATGTAAATTGCCAACAGACACTGGGGAGAAGTGTATGGTGTTTCCTGAAACATCTAAAAAACAAAGCAACAGAGCCTAGGGCACTTCCACTTATGGTCCTATAGCTTAGGGAAATTAAAATCAAAAAGACACAGCCACCCCAAAGTTTGGAACGGCTCTGTTTACAAGAACCTCGTTTACAGTACAAGTTCAACATCGAAGAAAGTGAAAAATGGATAAAGAACTTGTGGTACTTACGTACAATGCAGTATCACTCAGCAATGAAATCTGTGTCATCAGGCCCTTAGCAGCACAATGAGTGGATTCAGGTATGATGATTCTAACTGAAATAAGTCACACAGAAAAAGAAACATCATAAGATATCAGTAATACACGGAATGTAAACTTGGCTACACAGAAACTGAATTATAGAACAGAACAGGGTCTCAAATTTAGAAAAACAACTTATTCTTGCTTAAGGGGAAAGGTGAGTTGGGGTGCTGCAAAAAACCAGAGATTGAAATGAGCACAGATAAAGTTCCTTAAGCCAAATATGGAATAGACAAGAGCTACTCCTTGCTCAACGAAATGGACTCAACACCCTATATTAAACGCCTAAGAATGTACCTGACTAGTAAGTATCGTAAAACCTATGGATTGCTATGTCTCCAAAAGAGAATCAAGCGTGTGTACAGGGGCATAAACGCAGCAGTGATAGGATTGGAGAGGTTCGGTAAGCAAATGAAGACCCTTTGAAGTCATATTGCATGGTACCCATTCCACGGGTCTCAACTCTCCAGGTTTAAGGTATTCTTCCTTCAGCTAAAACATGCATGTGGAACCCAGAGTATGATCAACCATGTGAACGGGAGACGTGTTCAAATATGTCTCAGTTTTCCTCCCCTGGTACTCGGGTGCAACATTCCAGACGCTTTACTAACACTCTCCCGACTTGGAGAGTCAGTCCCTTTAACCTCCTGTTTGGCCCAGTTTGCAATTTCTGCGGAAGATGAACAGGAATAGCGAGAACCAATGAGAGACTAGCTGGAGGTGTCTGAACGGGCAAATTTAACTCTCACTTCCCACCAGGAAGAGGAATTAACCAAAGGCTCAGCATGCCGGGCCAGAACCAGATTAGGGCCTGAAGCCATGCTGCGGTGTTGCGGCCAGGTCACAAGAAAGCGAGTTGAAGAAAGGAGCTCAGGGGCACTGTAATTCACAAACCTGCAGAGTTATAAATGACAGCTATCGTCCAAAAATATACTGAAGTAAGGCTGCCAAGAGGACTTGAAAGCGGGGCAGAATTGCAGGAAACCGATTTCAGGAGGCAGACTGGAATTTCATTGAAAGCATAGGAAAAGAGGCAGAACGTCCACAATGATGCACTTGGCCAAAAAGGGCGTATGCGTTTTTTCCTGAATATATTCAGGAAAAAACGCATACGCCCTTTTTGGCCAACCAAGCAAGCTTGCAAAGGAAATCTGCACTACAATGAAGTCTCACTTCCCCCCGGTCAAAAGGGCCATCTGAATAAAGTGTAATATCCAGAAAGGCAACAGGCCATTGAGAACTGGGAGCCTTGTTATGCTGATGGGCGGGATGTAAATTGCCAACAGACACTCGGGAGAAGTGTATGGTGTTTCCTGAAACATCTAAAAAACAAACCAACAGAGCCTAGGGCACTTCCACTTATGGTCCTATAGCTTAGGGAAATTAAAATCAAAAAGACACAGCCACCCCAAAGTTTGGAACGGCTCTGTTTACAATAACCTCGTTTACAGTACAAGTTCAACATCGCAGAAAGTGAAAAATGGATAAAGAACTTGTGGTACTTACGTACAATGCAGTATCACTCAGCAATGAAATCTATGTCATCAGGCCCGTAGCAGCATAATGAGTAGATTCAGGTACGATGATTCTAACTGAAATAAGTCACACAGAAAAAGAAACATCATAAGATATCAGTAATACACGGAATGTAAACTTGGCTACACAGGAACTGAATTACAGAACAGAACAGGGTCTCAAATTTAGAAAACCAACTTATGCTTGCTTAAGGGTAAAGGTGAGTTGGGGTGCTGCATAAAACCGGAGATTGAAATGAGCACAGATAAAGTTCCTTAAGTCAAATATGGAATAGACAAGAGCTACTCCTTGCTCAACGAAATGGACTCAACACCGCATATTAAACGCCTAAGAATGTACCTGACTAGTAAGTATCTTAAAACCTATGGATTGCTATGTCTCCGAAAGAGAATCAAGCATCTGTACAGGGGCATAAACGCAGCAGTGATAGGATTGGAGGTTCGGTGAGCAAATGAAGACCCTTTGAAGTCATATTGCATGGTACGCATTACACGGGTCTTAACTCTCCAGGTTTAAGGTATTCTTCCTTCAGCTAAAACATGCATGTGGAACCCAAGTATGATCAACCATGTGAACTGGAGACGTGTTCAAATATGTCTCAGTTTTCCTCCCCTGGTACTCGGGTGCAACATTCCAGACGCTTTACTAACACTCTCCCCACTTGGAGAGTCAGTCCCTTTAACCTCCTGTTTGGCCCAGTTTGCAATTTCTGCGGAAGATGAACAGGAATAGCGAGAACCAATGAGAGGCTAGCTGGAGGTGTCTGGACGGGCAAATTTAACTCTCATTTCCCACCAGGAAGAGGAATTAACCAAAGGCTCAGCATGCCGGGCCGGAACCAGATTAGGGCCTGAAGCCATCCTGCGGTGTTGCGGCCAGGTCACAAGAAAGCGAGTTGAAGAAAGGAGCTCAGGGGCACTGTAATTCACAAACCTGCAGAGTTATAAATGACAGCTATCGTCCAAAAATAGACTGAAGTAAGGCTGCCAAGAGGACTTGAAAGCGGGGCAGAATTGCAGGAAACCGATTTCAGGAGGTAGACTGGAATTGCATTGAAAGCATAGGAAAAGAGGCAGAACGTCCACAATGATGCACTTGGCCAAAAAGGGCGTATGCGTTTTTTCCTGAATATATTCAGGAAAAAACGCATACGCCCTTTTTGGCCAACCAAGCAAGCTTGCAAAGGAAATCTGCACTACAATGAAGTCTCACTTCCCCCCGGTCAAAAGGGCCATCTGAAAAAAGTGTAAAATCCAGAAAGGCAGGACAGGCCATGGAGAACTGGGAGCCTTGTTATGCTGATGGGCGGGATGTAAATTGCCAACAGACACTCGGGAGAAGTGTATGGTGTTTCCTGAAACATCTAAAAAACAAAGCAACAGAGCCTAGGGCACTTCCACTTATGGTCCTATAGCTTAGGGAAATTAAAATCAAAAAGACACAGCCACCCCAAAGTTTGGAACGGCTCTGTTTACAAGAACCTCGTTTACAGTACAAGTTCAACATCGAAGAAAGTGAAAAATGGATAAAGAACTTGTGGTACTTACGTACAATGCAGTATCACTCAGCAATGAAATCTGTGTCATCAGGCCCTTAGCAGCACAATGAGTGGATTCAGGTATGATGATTCTAACTGAAATAAGTCACACAGAAAAAGAAACATCATAAGATATCAGTAATACACGGAATGTAAACTTGGCTACACAGAAACTGAATTATAGAACAGAACAGGGTCTCAAATTTAGAAAAACAACTTATTCTTGCTTAAGGGGAAAGGTGAGTTGGGGTGCTGCAAAAAACCAGAGATTGAAATGAGCACAGATAAAGTTCCTTAAGCCAAATATGGAATAGACAAGAGCTACTCCTTGCTCAACGAAATGGACTCAACACCCTATATTAAACGCCTAAGTATGTACCTGACTAGTAAGTATCGTAAAACCTATGGATTGCTATGTCTCCAAAAGAGAATCAAGCATGTGTACAGGGGCATAAACGCAGCAGTGATAGGATTGGAGAGGTTCGGTGAGCAAATGAAGACCCTTTGAAGTCATATTGCATGGTACCCATTCCACGGGTCTCAACTCTCCAGGTTTAAGGTATTCTTCCTTCAGCTAAAACATGCATGTGGAACCCAGAGTATGATCAACCATGTGAACGGGAGACGTGTTCAAATATGTCTCAGTTTTCCTCCCCTGGTACTCGGGTGCAACATTCCAGACGCTTTACTAACACTCTCCCCACTTGGAGAGTCAGTCCCTTTAACCTCCTGTTTGGCCCAGTTTGCAATTTCTGCGGAAGATGAACAGGAATAGCGAGAACCAATGAGAGGCTAGCTGGAGGTGTCTGGACGGGCAAATTTAACTCTCATTTCCCACCAGGAAGAGGAATTAACCAAAGGCTCAGCATGCCGGGCCGGAACCAGATTAGGGCCTGAAGCCATCCTGCGGTGTTGCGGCCAGGTCACAAGAAAGCGAGTTGAAGAAAGGAGCTCAGGGGCACTGTAATTCACAAACCTGCAGAGTTATAAATGACAGCTATCGTCCAAAAATAGACTGAAGTAAGGCTGCCAAGAGGACTTGAAAGCGGGGCAGAATTGCAGGAAACCGATTTCAGGAGGTAGACTGGAATTGCATTGAAAGCATAGGAAAAGAGGCAGAACGTCCACAATGATGCACTTGGCCAAAAAGGGCGTATGCGTTTTTTCCTGAATATATTCAGGAAAAAACGCATACGCCCTTTTTGGCCAACCAAGCAAGCTTGCAAAGGAAATCTGCACTACAATGAAGTCTCACTTCCCCCCGGTCAAAAGGGCCATCTGAAAAAAGTGTAAAATCCAGAAAGGCAGGACAGGCCATGGAGAACTGGGAGCCTTGTTATGCTGATGGACGGGATGTAAATTGCCAACAGACACTCGGGAGAAGTGTATGGTGTTTCCTGAAACATCTAAAAAACAAAGCAACAGAGTCTAGGGCACTGCCACTTATGGTCCTATAGCTTAGGGAAATTAAAATCAAAAAGACACAGCCACCCCAAAGTTTGGGACGCCTCTGTTTACAAGAACCTCGTTTACAGTACAAGTTCAACATCGCAGAAAGTGAAAAATGGATAAAGAAGTTGTGGTATTTACTTACAAAGCAATATCACTCAGCAATGAAATCTGTGTCATCAGGCCCTTAGCAGCACAATGAGTGGATTCAGGTATGATGATTCTAACTGAAATAAGTCACACAGAAAAAGAAACATCATAAGATATCAGTAATACACGGAATGTAAACTTGGCTACACAGGAACTGAATTACAGAACAGAACAGGGTCTCAAATTTAGAAAACCAACTTATGCTTGCTTAAGGGGAAAGGTGAGTTGGGGTGCTGCATAAAACCAGAGATTGAAATGGGCACAGATAAAGTTCCTTAAGCCAAATATGGAATAGACAAGAGCTACTCCTTGCTCAACGAAATGGACTCAACACCGCATATTAAACGCCTAAGAATGTACCTGACTAGTAAGTATTGGAAAACCTATGGATTGCTATGTCTCCAAAAGAGAATCAAGCATGTGTACAGGGGCATAAACGCAGCAGTGATAGGATTGGAGAGGTTCGGTGAGCAAATGAAGACCCTTTGAAGTCATATTGCATGGTACCCATTCCACGGGTTTCAACTACCCAGGTTTAAGGTATTCTTCCTTCAGCTAAAACATGCATGTGGAACCTAGAGTATGATCAACCATGTGATCGGGAGACGTGTTCAAATATGTCTCAGTTTTCCTCCCCTGGTACTCGGGTGCAACATTCCAGACGCTTTACTAACACTCTCCCCACTTGGAGAGTCAGTCCCTTTAACCTCCTGTTTGGCCCAGTTTGCAATTTCTGCGGAAGATGAACAGGAATAGCGAGAACCAATGACAGGCTAGCTGGAGGTGTCTGGACGGGCAAATTTAACTCTCATTTCCCACCAGGAAGAGGAATTAACCAAAGGCTCAGCATGCCGGGCCGGAACCAGATTAGGGCCTGAAGCCATCCTGCGGTGTTGCGGCCAGGTCACAAGAAAGCGAGTTGAAGAAAGGAGCTCAGGGGCACTGTAATTCACAAACCTGCAGAGTTATAAATGACAGCTATCGTCCAAAAATAGACTGAAGTAAGGCTGCCAAGAGGACTTGAAAGCGGGGCAGAATTGCAGGAAACCGATTTCAGGAGGTAGACTGGAATTGCATTGAAAGCATAGGAAAAGAGGCAGAACGTCCACAATGATGCACTTGGCCAAAAAGGGCGTATGCGTTTTTTCCTGAATATATTCAGGAAAAAACGCATACGCCCTTTTTGGCCAACCAAGCAAGCTTGCAAAGGAAATCTGCACTACAATGAAGTCTCACTTCCCCCCGGTCAAAAGGGCCATCTGAAAAAAGTGTAAAATCCAGAAAGGCAGGACAGGCCATGGAGAACTGGGAGCCTTGTTATGCTGATGGGCGGGATGTAAATTGCCAACAAACACTCGGGATACCTGTATGGTGTTTCCTGAAACATCTAAAAAACAAAGCAACAGAGCCTAGGGCACTGCCACTTATGGTCCTATAGCTTAGGGAAATTAAAATCAAAAAGACACAGCCACCCCAAAGTTTGGGACGCCTCTGTTTACAAGAACCTCGTTTACAGTACAAGTTCAACATCGCAGAAAGTGAAAAATGGATAAAGAAGTTGTGGTATTTACTTACAAAGCAATATCACTCAGCAATGAAATTTGTGTCATCAGGCCCTTAGCAGCACAATGAGTGGATTCAGGTATGATGATTCTAACTGAAATAAGTCACACAGAAAAAGAAACATCATAAGATATCAGTAATACACGGAATGTAAACTTGGCTACACAGAAACTGAATTATAGAACAGAACAGGGTCTCAAATTTAGAAAAACAACTTATTCTTGCTTAAGGGGAAAGGTGAGTTGGGGTGCTGCAAAAAACCAGAGATTGAAATGAGCACAGATAAAGTTCCTTAAGCCAAATATGGAATAGACAAGAGCTACTCCTTGCTCAACGAAATGGACTCAACACCCTATATTAAACGCCTAAGTATGTACCTGACTAGTAAGTATCGTAAAACCTATGGATTGCTATGTCTCCAAAAGAGAATCAAGCGTGTGTACAGGGGCATAAACGCAGCAGTGATAGGATTGGAGAGGTTCGGTGAGCAAATGAAGACCCTTTGAAGTCATATTGCATGGTACCCATTACACGGGTCTCAACTCTCCAGGTTTAAGGTATTCTTCCTTCAGCTAAAACATGCATGTGGAACCCAGAGTATGATCAACCATGTGAACGGGAGACGTGTTCAAATATGTCTCAGTTTTCCTCCCCTGGTACTCGGGTGCAACATTCCAGACGCTTTACTAACACTCTCCCGACTTGGAGACTCAGTCCCTTTAACCTCCTGTTTGGCCCAGTTTGCAATTTCTGCGGAAGATGAACAGGAATAGCGAGAACCAATGAGAGACTAGCTGGAGGTGTCTGGACGGGCAAATTTAACTCTTGTTTCCTACCAGGAAGAGGAATTAACCAAAGGCTCAGCGTGCCATGCCAGAACCAGATTAGGACCTGAAGCCATCCTGCGGTGTTGCGGCCAGGTCACAAGAAAGCGAGTTGAAGAAAGGAGCTCAGGGGCACTGTAATTCACAAACCTGCAGAGTTATAAATGACAGTTATCGTCCAAAAATAGACTGAAGTAAGGCAGCCAAGAGGACTTGAAAGCGGGGCAGAATTGCAGGAAACCGATTTCAGGAGGTAGACTGGAATTGCATTGAAAGCATAGGAAAAGAGGCAGAACGTCCACAATGATGCACTTGGCCAAAAAGGGCGTATGCGTTTTTTCCTGAATATATTCAGGAAAAAACGCATACGCCCTTTTTGGACAACCAAGCAAGCTTGCAAAGGAAATCTGCACTACAATGAAGTCTCATTCCCCCCGGTCAAAAGGGCCATCTGAAAAAAGTGTAAAATCCAGAAAGGCAGGACAGGCCATGGAGAACTGGGAGCCTTGTTATGCTGATGGGCGGGATGTAAATTGCCAACAACCACTCGGGACAAGTGTATGGTGTTTCCTGAAACATCTAAAAAACAAAGCAACAGAACCTAGGGCACTTCCACTTATGGTCCTATAGCTTAGGGAAATTAAAATCAAAAAGACACAGACACCCCAAAGTTTGGGACGCCTCCATTTACAAGAACCTCGTTTACCGTACAAGTTCAATATCACAGAAAGTGAAAAATGGATAAAGAACTTGTGGTACTTACGTACAATGCAGTATCACTCAGCAATGAAATCTATGTCATCAGGCCCGTAGCAGCATAATGAGTGGATTCAGGTACGATGATTCTAACTGAAATAAGTCACACAGAAAAAGAAACATCATAAGATATCACTAATACACGGAATGTAAACTTGGCTACACAGGAACTGCATTCCATAACAGAACAGGGTCTCAAATTTAGAAAACCAACTTATGCTTGCTTAAGGGGAAAGGTGAGTTGGGGTGCTGCATAAAATCAGAGATTGAAATGAGCACAGATAAAGTTCCTTAAGCCAAATATGGAATAGACAAGAGCTACTCCTTGCTCAACGAAATGGACTCAACACCCCATATTAAACGCCTAAGAATGTACCTGACTAGTAAGTATCTTAAAACCTATGGATTGCTATGTCTCCAAAAGAGAATCAAGCGTGTGTACAGGGGCATAAACGCAGCAGTGATAGGATTGGAGAGGTTCGGTGAGCAAATGAATACCCTTTGAAGTCATATTGCATGGTACCCATTCCACGGGTTTCAACTACCCAGGTTTAAGGTATTCTTCCTTCAGCTAAAACATGCATGTGGAACCTAGAGTATGATCAACCATGTGATCGGGAGACGTGTTCAAATATCGCTCAGTTTTCCTCCCCTGGTACTCGGGTGCAACATTCCAGACGCTTTACTAACACTCTCCCCACTTGGAGAGTCAGTCCCTTTAATCTCCTGTTTGGCCCAGTTTGCAATTTCTGCGGAAGATGAACAGGAATAGCGAGAACCAATGAGAGGCTAGCTGGAGGTGTCTGGACGGGCAAATTTAACTCTCATTTCCCACCAGGAAGAGGAATTAACCAAAGGCTCAGCATGCCGGGCCGGAAACAGATTAGGGCCTGAAGCCATCCTGCGGTGTTGCGGCCAGCTCAAAAGAAAGCGAGTTGAAGAAAGGAGCTCAGGGGCACTGTAATTCACAAACCTGCAGAGTTATAAATGACAGCTATCGTCCAAAAATAGACTGAAGTAAGGCTGCCAAGAGGACTTGAAAGCGGGGCAGAATTGCAGGAAACCGATTTCAGGAGGTAGACTGGAATTGCATTGAAAGCATAGGAAAAGAGGCAGAACGTCCACAATGATGCACTTGGCCAAAAAGGGCGTATGCGTTTTTTCCTGAATATATTCAGGAAAAAACGCATACGCCCTTTTTGGCCAACCAAGCAAGCTTGCAAAGGAAATCTGCACTACAATGAAGTCTCACTTCCCCCCGGTCAAAAGGGCCATCTGAAAAAAGTGTAAAATCCAGAAAGGCAGGACAGGCCATGGAGAACTGGGAGCCTTGTTATGCTGTTGGGCGGGATGTAAATTGCCAACAGACACTCGGGAGAAGTGTATGGTGTTTCCTGAAACATCTAAAAAACAAAGCAACAGAGCCTAGGGCACTGCCACTTATGGTCCTATAGCTTAGGGAAATTAAAATCAAAAAGACACAGCCACCCCAAAGTTTGGGACGCCTCTGTTTACAAGAACCTCGTTTACAGTACAAGTTCAACATCGCAGAAAGTGAAAAATGGATAAAGAAGTTGTGGTATTTACTTACAAAGCAATATCACTCAGCAATGAAATCTATGTCATCAGGCCCTTAGCATCACAATGAGTGGATTCAAGTATGATGATTCTAACTGAACTAAGTCACACAGAAAAAGAAACATCATAAGGTATCAATAATACACGGAATGTAAACTTGGCTACACAGGAACTGAATTACAGAACAGAACAGGGTCTCAAATTTAGAAAACCAACTTATGCTTGCTTAAGGGTAAAGGTGAGTTGGGGTGCTGCATAAAACCAGAGATTGAAATGAGCACAGATAAAGTTCCTTAAGTCAAATATGGAATAGACAAGAGCTACTCCTTGCTCAACGAAATGGACTCAACACCGCATATTAAACGCCTAAGAATGTACCTGATTAGTAAGTATCTTAAAACCTATGGATTGCTATGTCTCCAAAAGAGAATCAAGCATGTGTACAGGGGCATAAACACAGCAGTGATAGGATTGGAGAGGTTCGGTGAGCAAATGAAGACCCTTTGAAGTCATATTGCATGGTACCCATTACACGGGTCTCAACTCTCCAGGTTTAAGGTATTCTTCCTTCAGCTAAAACATGCATGTGGAACCCAAGTATGATCAACCATGTGAACGGGAGACGTGTTCAAATATGTCTCAGTTTTCCTCCCCTGGTACTCGGGTGCAACATTCCAGACGCTTTACTAACACTCTCCCCACTTGGAGAGTCAGCGCCTTTAACCTCCTGTTTGGCCCAGTTTGCAATTTCTGCGGAAGATGAACAGGAATAGCGAGAACCAATGAGAGGCTAGCTGGAGGTGTCTGGACGGGCAAATTTAACTCTCATTTCCCACCAGGAAGAGGAAATAACCAAAGGCTCAGCGTGCCGTACCGGAACCAGATTAGGGCCTGAAGCCACCCTGCGGTGTTGCGGCCAGCTCAAAAGAAAGCGAGTTGAAGAAAGGAGCTCAGGGGCACTGTAATTCACAAACCTGCAGAGTTATAAATGACAGCTATCGTCCAAAAATAGACTGAAGTAAGGCTGCCAAGAGGACTTGAAAGCGGGGCAGAATTGCAGGAAACCGATTTCAGGAGGTAGACTGGAATTGCATTGAAAGCATAGGAAAAGAGGCAGAACGTCCACAATGATGCACTTGGCCAAAAAGGGCGTATGCCTTTTTTCCTGAATATATTCAGGAAAAAAGGCATACGCCCTTTTTGGCCAACCAAGCAAGCTTGCAAAGGAAATCTGCACTACAATGAAGTCTCACTTCCCCCCGGTCAAAAGGGCCATCTGAAAAAAGTGTAAAATCCAGAAAGGCAGGACAGGCCATGGAGAACTGGGAGCCTTGTTATGCTGATGGGCGGGATGTAAATTGCCAACAGACACTCGGGAGAAGTGTATGGTGTTTCCTGAAACATCTAAAAAACAAAGCAACAGAGCCTAGGGCACTGCCACTTATGGTCCTATAGCTTAGGGAAATTAAAATCAAAAAGACACAGCCACCCCAAAGTTTGGGATGCCTCTGTTTACAAGAACCTCGTTTACAGTACAAGTTCAACATCGCAGAAAGTGAAAAATGGATAAAGAAGTTGTGGTATTTACTTACAAAGCAATATCACTCAGCAATGAAATCTGTGTCATCAGGCCCTTAGCAGCACAATGAGTGGATTCAGGTATGATGATTCTAACTGAAGTAAGTCACACAGAAAAAGAAACATCATAAGATATCACTAATACACGGAATGTAAACTTGGCTACACAGGAACTGAATTACAGAACAGAACAGGGTCTCAAATTTAGAAAACCAACTTATGCTTGCTTAAGGGTAAAGGTGAGTTGGGGTGCTGCATAAAACCAGAGATTGAAATGAGCACAGATAAAGTTCCTTAAGTCAAATATGGAATAGACAAGAGCTACTCCTTGCTCAACGAAATGGACTCAACACCGCATATTAAACGCCTAAGAATGTACCTGACTAGTAAGTATCTTAAAACCTATGGGTTGCTATGTCTCTGAAAGAGAATCAAGCATGTGTACAGGGGCATAAACGCAGCAGTGATAGGATTGGAGAGGTTCGGTGAGCAAATGAAGACCCTTTGAAGTCATATTGCATGGTACCCATTACACGGGTCTTAACTACCCAGGTTTAAGGTATTCTTCCTTCAGCTAAAACATGCATGTGGAACCCAAGTATGATCAACCATGTGAACGGGAGACGTGTTCAAATATGTCTCAGTTTTCCTCCCCTGGTACTCGGGTGCAACATTCCAGACGCTTTACTAACACTCTCCCCACTTGGAGAGTCAGTCCCTTTAACCTCCTGTTTGGCCCAGTTTGCAATTTCTGCGGAAGATGAACAGGAATAGCGAGAACCAATGAGAGGCTAGCTGGAGGTGTCTGGACGGGCAAATTTAACTCTCATTTCCCACCAGGAAGAGGAAATAACCAAAGGCTCAGCGTGCCGTGCCGGAACCAGATTAGGGCCTGAAGCCATCCTGCGGTGTTGCGGCCAGCTCACAAGAAAGCGAGTTGAAGAAAGGAGCTCAGGGGCACTGTAATTCACAAACCTGCAGAGTTATAAATGACAGCTATCGTCCAAAAATAGACTGAAGTAAGGCTGCCAAGAGGACTTGAAAGCGGGGCAGAATTGCAGGAAACCGATTTCAGGAGGTAGACTGGAATTGCATTGAAAGCATAGGAAAAGAGGCAGAACGTCCACAATGATGCACTTGGCCAAAAAGGGCGTATGCGTTTTTTCCTGAATATATTCAGGAAAAAACGCATACGCCCTTTTTGGCCAACCAAGCAAGCTTGCAAAGGAAATCTGCACTACAATGAAGTCTCACTTCCCCCCGGTCAAAAGGGCCATCTGAAAAAAGTGTAAAATCCAGAAAGGCAGGACAGGCCATGGAGAACTGGGAGCCTTGTTATGCTGATGGGCGGGATGTAAATTGCCAACAACCACTCGGGAGAAGTGTATGGTGTTTCCTGAAACATCTAAAAAACAAAGCAACAGAACCTAGGGCACTTCCACTTATGGTCCTATAGCTTAGGGAAATTAAAATCAAAAAGACACAGCCACCCCAAAGTTTGGAACGGCTCTGTTTACAAGAACCTCGTTTACAGTACAAGTTCAACATCGCAGAAAGTGAAAAATGGATAAAGAAGTTGTGGTATTTACTTACAAAGCAATATCACTCAGCAATGAAATCTGTGTCATCAGGTCCTTAGGAGCACAATGAGTGGATTCAGGTATGATGATTCTAACTGAAGTAAGTCACACAGAAAAGAAACATCATAAGATATCAGTAATACACGGAATGTAAACTTGGCTACACAGGAACTGAATTACAGAACAGAACAGGGTCTCAAATTTAGAAAACCAACTTATGCTTGCTTAAGGGGAAAGGTGAGTTGGGGTGCTGCATAAAACCAGAGATTGAAATGAGCACAGATAAAGTTCCTTAAGCCAAATATGGAATAGACAAGAGCTACTCCTTGCTCAACGAAATGGACTCAACACCCCATATTAAACGCCTAAGAATGTACCTGACTAGTAAGTATCTTAAAACCTATGGATTGCTATGTCTCCAAAAGAGAATCAAGCGTGTGTACAGGGGCATAAACGCAGCAGTGATAGGATTGGAGAGGTTCGGTGAGCAAATGAAGACCCTTTGAAGTCATATTGCATGGTACCCATTACACGGGTCTCAACTCTCCAGGTTTAAGGTATTCTTCCTTCAGCTAAAACATGCATGTGGATCCCAAGTATGATCAACCATGTGAACGTGAGACGTGTTCAAATATGTCTCAGTTTTCCTCCCCTGATACTCGGGTGCAACATTCCAGACGCTTTACTAACACTCTCCCCACTTGGAGAGTCAGCGCCTCTAACCTCCTGTTTGGCCCAGTTTGCAATTTCTGCGGAAGATGAACAGGAATAGCGAGAACCAATGACAGGCTAGCTGGAGGTGTCTGGACGGGCAAATTTAACTCTCATTTCCCACCAGGAAGAGGAAATAACCAAAGGCTCAGCGTGCCGTACCGGAACCAGATTAGGGCCTGAAGCCATCCTGCGGTGTTGCGGCCAGCTCAAAAGAAAGCGAGTTGAAGAAAGGAGCTCAGGGGCACTGTAATTCACAAACCTGCAGAGTTATAAATGACAGCTATCGTCCAAAAATAGACTGAAGTAAGGCTGCCAAGAGGACTTGAAAGCGGGGCAGAATTGCAGGAAACCGATTTCAGGAGGTAGACTGGAATTGCATTGAAAGCATAGGAAAAGAGGCAGAACGTCCACAATGATGCACTTGGCCAAAAAGGGCGTATGCGTTTTTTCCTGAATATATTCAGGAAAAAACGCATACGCCCTTTTTGGCCAACCAAGCAAGCTTGCAAAGGAAATCTGCACTACAATGAAGTCTCACTTCCCCCCGGTCAAAAGGGCCATCTGAAAAAAGTGTAAAATCCAGAAAGGCAACAGGCCATTGAGAACTGGGAGCCTTGTTATGCTGATGGGCGGAATGTAAATTGCCAACAGACACTTGGGAGAAGTGTATGGTGTTTCCTGAAACATCTAAAAAACAAAGCAACAGAGCCTAGGGCACTTCCACTTATGGTCCTATAGCTTAGGGAAATTAAAATCAAAAAGACACAGCCACCCCAAAGTTTGGAACGGCTCCGTTTACAAGAACCTCCTTTACAGTACAAGTTCAACATCGCAGAAAGTGAAAAATGGATAAAGAAGTTGTGGTATTCACTTACAAAGCAATATCACTCAGCAATGAAATCTGTGTCATCAGGCCCTTAGCATCGCAATGACTGGATTCAGGTATGATGATTCTAACTGAAATAAGTCACACAGAAAAAGAAACATCATAAGATATCAGTAATACACGGAATGTAAACTTGCCTACACAGGAACTGAATTCCAAAACAGAACAGGGTCTCAAATTTAGAAAACCAACTTATGCTTGCTTAAGGGTAAAGGTGAGTTGGGGTGCTGCATAAAACCAGAGATTGAAATGAGCACAGATAAAGTTCCTTAAGCCAAATATGGAATAGACAAGAGCTACTCCTTGCTCAACGAAATGGACTCAACACCCCATATTAAACGCCTAAGAATGTTCCTGACTAGTAAGTATCTTAAAACCTATGGATTGCTAGGTCTCCAAAAGAGAATCAAGCATGTGTACAGGGGCATAAACGCAGCAGTGATAGGATTGGAGAGGTTCGGTGAGCAAATGAAGACCCTTTGAAGTCATATTGCATGGTACCCATTCCACGGGTTTCAACTACCCAGGTTTAAGGTATTCTTCCTTCAGCTAAAACATGCATGTGGAACCTAGAGTATGATCAACCATGTGATCGGGAGACGTGTTCAAATATGTCTCAGTTTTCGTACCCTGGTACTTGGGTGCAACATTCCAGACGCTTTATTAACACTCTCCCGACTTGGAGAGTCAGTCCCTTTAACCTCCTGTTTGGCCCAGTTTGCAATTTCTGCGGAAGATGAACAGGAATAGCGAGAACCAATGACAGGCTAGCTGGAGGTGTCTGGACGGGCAAATTTAACTCTCATTTCCCACCAGGAAGAGGAATTAACCAAAGGCTCAGCGTGCCGTGCCGGAACCAGATTAGGTCCTGAAGCCATCCTGCGGTGTTGCGGCCAGGTCACAAGAAAGCGAGTTGAAGAAAGGAGCTCAGGGGCACTGTAATTCACAAACCTGCAGAGTTATAAATGACAGCTATCGTCCAAAAATAGACTGAAGTAAGGCTGCCAAGAGGACTTGAAAGCGGGGCAGAATTGCAGGAAACCGATTTCAGGAGGTAGACTGGAATTGCATTGAAAGCATAGGAAAAGAGGCAGAACGTCCACAATGATGCACTTGGCCAAAAAGGGCGTATGCGTTTTTTCCTGAATATATTCAGGAAAAAACGCATACGCCCTTTTTGGCCAACCAAGCAAGCTTGCAAAGGAAATCTGCACTACAATGAAGTCTCACTTCACCCCGGTCAAAAGGGCCATCTGAAAAAAGTGTAAAATCCAGAAAGGCAGGACAGGCCATGGAGAACTGGGAGCCTTGTTATGCTGATGGGCGGGATGTAAATTGCCAACAACCACTCGGGAGAAGTGTATGGTGTTTCCTGAAACATCTAAAAAACAAAGCAACAGAACCTAGGGCACTTCCACTTATGGTCCTATAGCTTAGGGAAATTAAAATCAAAAAGACACAGCCACCCCAAAGTTTGGAACGGCTCTGTTTACAAGAACCTCGTTTACAGTACAAGTTCAACATCGCAGAAAGTAAAAAATGGATAAAGAAGTTGTGGTATTTACTTACAAAGCAATATCACTCAGCAATGAAATCTGTGTCATCAGGCCCTTAGAAGCACAATGAGTGGATTCAGGTATGATGATTCTAACTGAAGTAAGTCACACAGAAAAAGAAACATCATAAGATATCAGTAATACACGGAATGTAAACTTGGCTACACAGGAACTGAATTACAGAACAGAACAGGGTCTCAAATTTAGAAAACCAACTTATGCTTGCTTAAGGGTAAAGGTGAGTTGGGGTGCTGCATAATACCAGAGATTGAAATGAGCACAGATAAAGTTCCTTAAGCCAAATATGGAATAGACAAGAGCTACTCCTTGCTCAACGAAATGGACTCAACACCCCATATTAAACGCCTAAGAATGTACCTGACTAGTAAGTATCTTAAAACCTATGGATTGTTATGTCTCCAAAAGAGAATCAAGCGTGTGTACAGGGGCATAAACGCAGCAGTGATAGGATTGGAGAGGTTCGGTGAGCAAATGAAGACCCTTTGAAGTCATATTGCATGGTACCCATTCCACGGGTCTCAACTCTCCAGGTTTAAGGTATTCTTCCTTCAGCTAAAACATGCATGTGGAACCCAAGTATGATCAACCATGTGAACGGGAGACGTGTTCAAATATGTCTCAGTTTTCCTCCCCTGGTACTCGGGTGCAACATTCCAGATGCTTTACTAACACTCTCCCCACTTGGAGAGTCAGCGCCTTTAACCTCCTGTTTGGCCCAGTTTGCAATTTCTGCGGAAGATGAACAGGAATAGCGAGAACCAATGACAGGCTAGCTGGAGGTGTCTGGACGGGCAAATTTAACTCTCATTTCCACCAGGAAGAGGAAATAACCAAAGGCTCAGCGTGCCGTACCGGAACCAGATTAGGGCCTGAAGCCATCCTGCATTGTTGCGGCCAGCTCAAAAGAAAGCGAGTTGAACAAAGGAGCTCAGGGGCACTGTAATTCACAAACCTGCAGAGTTATAAATGACAGCTATCGTCCAAAAATAGACTGAAGTAAGGCTGTCAAGAGGACTTGAAAGCGGGGCAGAATTGCAGGAAGCCGATTTCAGGAGGTAGACTGGAATTGCATTGAAAGCATAGGAAAAGAGGCAGAACGTCCACAATGATGCACTTGGCCAAAAAGGGCGTATGCGTTTTTTCCTGAATATATTCAGGAAAAAACGCATACGCCCTTTTTGGCCAACCAAGCAAGCTTGCAAAGGAAATCTGCACTAAAATGAAGTCTCACTTCCCCCCGGTCAAAAGGGCCATCTGAAAAAAGTGTAAAATCCAGAAAGGCAGCAGGCCATTGAGAACTGGGAACCTTGTTATGCTGATGGGCGGGATGTAAATTGCCAACAGACACTTGGGAGAAGTGTATGGTGTTTCCTGAAACATCTAAAAAACAAAGCAACAGAGCCTAGGGCACTTCCACTTATGGTCCTATAGCTTAGGGAAATTAAAATCAAAAAGACACAGCCACCCCAAAGTTTGGAACGGCTCTGTTTACAAGAACCTCGTTTACAGTACAAGTTCAACATCGCAGAAAGTGAAAAATGGATAAAGAAGTTGTGGTATTCACTTACAAAGCAATATCACTCAGCAATGAAATTTGTGTCATCAGGCCCTAAGCATCACAATGAGTGGATTCAGGTATGATGATTCTAACTGAAATAAGTCACACAGAAAAAGAAACATCATAAGATATCACTAATACACGGAATGTAAACTTGCCTACACAGGAACTGAATTACAGAACAGAACAGTGTCTCAAATTTAGAAAACCAACTTATGCTTGCTTAAGGGTAAAGGTGAGTTGGGGTGCTGCATAAAACCAGAGATTGAAATGAGCACAGATAAAGTTCCTTAAGCCAAATATGGAATAGACAAGAGCTACTCCTTGCTCAACGAAATGGACTCAACACCCCATATTAAACGCCTAAGAATGTTCCTGACTAGTAAGTATCTTAAAACCTATGGATTGCTATGTCTCCAAAAGAGAATCAAGCATGTGTACAGGGGCATAAACGCAGCAGTGATAGGATTGGAGAGGTTCGGTGAGCAAATGAAGACCCTTTGAAGTCATATTGCATGGTACCCATTACACGGGTCTCAACTCTCCAGGTTTAAGATATTCTTCCTTCAGCTAAAACATGCATGTGGAACCCAAGTATGATCAACCATGTGAACGGGAGACGTGTTCAAATATGTCTCAGTTTTCCTCCCCTGGTACTCGGGTGCAACATTCCAGACGCTTTACTAACACTCTCCCCACTTGGAGAGTCAGCGCCTTTAACCTCCTGTTTGGCCCGGTTTGCAATTTCTGCGGAAGATGAACAGGAATAGCGAGAACCAATGAGAGGCTAGCTGGAGGTGTCTGGACGGGCAAATTTAACTCTCATTTCCCACCAGGAAGAGGAAATAACCAAAGGCTCAGCGTGCCGTACCGGAACCAGATTAGGGCCTGAAGCCATCCTGCGGTGTTGCGGCCAGCTCAAAAGAAAGCGAGTTGAACAAAGGAGCTCAGGGGCACTGTAATTCACAAACCTGCAGAGTTATAAATGACAGCTATCGTCCAAAAATGGACTGAAGTAAGGCTGCCAAGAGGACTTGAAAGCGGGGCAGAATTGCAGGAAACCGATTTCAGGAGGTAGACTGGAATTGCATTGAAAGCATAGGAAAAGAGGCAGAACGTCCACAATGATGCACTTGGCCAAAAAGGGCGTATGCGTTTTTTCCTGAATATATTCAGGAAAAAACGCATACGCCCTTTTTGGCCAACCAAGCAAGCTTGCAAAGGAAATCTGCACTACAATGAAGTCTCACTTCCCCCCGGTCAAAAGGGCCATCTGAAAAAAGTGTAAAATCCAGAAAGGCAGGACAGGCCATGGAGAACTGGGAGCCTTGTTATGCTGATGGGCGGGATGTAAA
This sequence comes from Stenella coeruleoalba, assembly GCF_951394435.1. Taxonomy (NCBI): domain Eukaryota; kingdom Metazoa; phylum Chordata; class Mammalia; order Artiodactyla; family Delphinidae; genus Stenella; species Stenella coeruleoalba. Next base: position 547,291 of record NW_027645974.1, on the reverse strand, counting down.
TTGCCAACAACCACTCGGGAGAAGTGTATGGTGTTTCCTGAAACATCTAAAAAACAAAGCAACAGAACCTAGGGCACTTCCACTTATGGTCCTATAGCTTAGGGAAATTAAAATCAAAAAGACACAGCCACCCCAAAGTTTGGGACGCCTCTGTTTACAAGAACCTCGTTTAAAGTACAAGTTCAACATCGCAGAAAGTGAAAAATGGATAAAGAAGTTGTGGTATTTACTTACAAAGCAATATCACTCAGCAATGAAATCTGTGTCATCAGGCCCGTAGCACCACAATGAGTGGATTCAGGTATGATGATTCTAACTGAAATAAGTCACACAGAAAAGAAACATCATAAGATATCAGTAATACACGGAATGTAAACTTGGCTACACAGGAACTGAATTACAGAACAGAACAGGGTCTCAAATTTAGAAAACCAACTTATGCTTGCTTAAGGGTAAAGGTGAGTTGGGGTGCTGCATAAAACCAGAGATTGAAATGAGCACAGATAAAGTTCCTTAAGCCAAATATGGAATAGACAAGAGCTACTCCTTGCTCAACGAAATGGACTCAACACCCTATATTAAACGCCTAAGAATGTACCTGACTAGTAAGTATCTTAAAACCTATGGATTGCTATGTCTCCAAAAGAGAATCAAGCGTGTGTACAGGGGCATAAACGCAGCAGTGATAGGATTGGAGAGGTTCGGTGAGCAAATGAAGACCCTTTGAAGTCATATTGCATGGTACCCATTCCACGGGTCTCAACTCTCCAGGTTTAAGGTATTCTTCCTTCAGCTAAAACATGCATGTGGAACCCAAGTAAGATCAACCATGTGAACGGGAGACGTGTTCAAATATGTCTCAGTTTTCCTCCCCTGGTACTCGGGTGCAACATTCCAGACGCTTTACTAACACTCTCCCCACTTGGAGAGTCAGCGCCTTTAACCTCCTGATTGGCCCAGTTTGCAATTTCTGCGGAAGATGAACAGTAATAGCGAGAAACAATGAGAGGCTAGCTGGAGGTGTCTGGACGGGCAAATTTAACTCTCATTTCCCACCAGGAAGAGGAAATAACCAAAGGCTCAGCGTGCCGTTCCGGAACCAGATTAGGGCCTGAAGCCATCCTGCGGTGTTGCGGCCAGCTCAAAAGAAAGCGAGTTGAAGATAGGAGCTCAGGGGCACTGTAATTCACAAACCTGCAGAGTTATAAATGACAGCTATCGTCCAAAAATAGACTGAAGTAAGGCTGCCAAGAGGACTTGAAAGCGGGGCAGAATTGCAGGAAACCGATTTCAGGAGGTAGACTGGAATTGCATTGAAAGCATAGGAAAAGAGGCAGAACGTCCACAATGATGCACTTGGCCAAAAAGGGCGTATGCATTTTTTCCTGAATATATTCAGGAAAAAACGCATACGCCCTTTTTGGCCAACCAAGCAAGCTTGCAAAGGAAATCTGCACTACAATGAAGTCTCACTTCCCCCCGGTCAAAAGGGCCATCTGAAAAAAGTGTAAAATCCAGAAAGGCAGGACAGGCCATGGAGAACTGGGAGCCTTGTTATGCTGATGGGCGGGATGTAAATTGCCAACAACCACTCGGGAGAAGTGTATGGTGTTTCCTGAAACATCTAAAAAACAAAGCAACAGAACCTAGGGCACTTCCACTTATGGTCCTATAGCTTAGGGAAATTAAAATCAAAAAGACACAGCCACCCCAAAGTTTGGAACGGCTCTGTTTACAAGAACCTCGTTTACAGTACAAGTTCAACATCGCAGAAAGTGAAAAATGGATAAAGAACTTGTGGTACTTACGTACAATGCAGTATCACTCAGCAATGAAATCTATGTCATCAGGCCCATAGCAGCATAATGAGTAGATTCAGGTACGATGATTCTAACTGAAATAAGTCACACAGAAAAAGAAACATCATAAGATATCAGTAATACACGGAATGTAAACTTGGCTACACAGGAACTGAATTCCAAAACAGAACAGGGTCTCAAATTTAGAAAACCAACTTATGCTTGCTTAAGGGGAAAGGTGAGTTGGGTTGCTGCATAAAACCAGAGATTGAAATGAGCACAGATAAAGTTCCTTAAGCCAAATATGGAATAGACAAGAGCTACTCCTTGCTCAACGAAATGGACTCAACACCCCATATTAAACGCCTAAGAATGTACCTGACTAGTAAGTATCTTAAAACCTATGGATTGCTATGTCTCCAAAAGAGAATCAAGCGTGTGTACAGGGGCATAAACGCAGCACTGATAGGATTGGAGAGGTTCGGTGAGCAAATGAAGACCCTTTGAAGTCATATTGCATGGTACCCATTCCACGGGTCTCAACTCTCCAGGTTTAAGGTATTCTTCCTTCAGCTAAAACATGCATGTGGAACCCAAGTATGATCAACCATGTGAACGGGAGACGTGTTCAAATATGTCTCAGTTTTCCTCCCTTGGTACTCGGGTGCAACATTCCAGACGCTTTACTAACACTCTCCCCACTTGGAGAGTCAGCGCCTTTAACCTCCTGTTTGGCCCAGTTTGCAATTTCTGCGGAAGATGAACAGGAATAGCGAGAACCAATGAGAGACTAGCTGGAGGTGTCTAGACGGGCAAATTTAACTCTCATTTCCCACCAGGAAAATGAAATAACCAAAGGCTCAGCGTGCCGTGCCGGAACCAGATTAGGGCCTGAAGCCATCCTGCGGTGTTGCGGCCAGGTCACAAGAAAGCAAGTTGAAGAAAGGAGCTCAGGGGCACTGTAATTCACAAACCTGCAGAGTTATAAATGACAGCTATCGTCCAAAAATAGACTGAAGTAAGGCTGCCAAGAGGACTTGAAAGCGGGGCAGAATTGCAGGAAACCGATTTCAGGAGGTAGACTGGAATTGCATTGAAAGCATAGGAAAAGAGGCAGAACGTCCACAATGATGCACTTGGCCAAAAACGGCGTATGCGTTTTTTCCTGAATATATTCAGGAAAAAACGCATACGCCCTTTTTGGCCAACCAAGCAAGCTTGCAAAGGAAATCTGCACTACAGTGAAGTCTCACTTCCCCCCGGTCAAAAGGGCCATCTGAAAAAAGTGTAAAATCCAGAAAGGCAGGACAGGCCATGGAGAACTGGGAGCCTTGTTATGCTGATGGGCGGGATGTAAATTGCCAACAACCACTCGGGAGAAGTGTATGGTGTTTCCTGAAACATCTAAAAAACAAAGCAACAGAACCTAGGGCACTGCCACTTATGGTCCTATAGCTTAGGGAAATTAAAATCAAAAAGACACAGCCACCCCAAAGTTTGGGACGCCTCTGTTTACAAGAACCTCGTTTACAGTACAAGTTCAACATCGCAGAAAGTGAAAAATGGATAAAGAAGTTGTGGTATTTACTTACAAAGCAATATCACTCAGCAATGAAATCTATGTCATCAGGCCCTTAGCATCACAATGAGTGGATTCAGGTATGATGATTCTAACTGAAATAAGTCACACAGAAAAAGAAACATCATAAGATATCAGTAATACACGGAATGTAAACTTGGCTACACAGGAACTGAATTACAGAACAGAACAGGGTCTCAAATTTAGAAAACCAACTTATGCTTGCTTAAGGGTAAAGGTGAGTTGGGGTGCTGCATAAAACCAGAGATTGAAATGAGCACAGATAAAGTTCCTTAAGTCAAATATGGAATAGACAAGAGCTACTCCTTGCTCAACGAAATGGACTCAACACCGCATATTAAACGCCTAAGAATGAACCTGACTAGTAAGTATCGTAAAACCTATGGATTGCTATGTCTCCAAAAGAGAATCAAGCATGTGTACAGGGGCATAAACGCAGCAGTGATAGGATTGGAGAGGTTCGGTGAGCAAATGAAGACCCTTTGAAGTCATATTGCATGGTACCCATTACACGGGTCTCAACTCTCCCGGTTTAAGGTATTCTTCCTTCAGCTAAAACATGCATGTGGAACCCAAGTATGATCAACCATGTGAACGGGAGACGTGTTCAAATATGTCTCAGTTTTCCTCCCCTGGTACTCGGGTGCAACATTCCAGACGCTTTACTAACACTCTCCCCACTTGGAGAGTCAGCGCCTTTAACCTCCTGTTTGGCCCAGTTTGCAATTTCTGCGGAAGATGAACAGGAATAGCGAGAACCAATGAGAGGCTAGCTGGAGGTGTCTGGACGGGCAAATTTAACTCTCATTTCCCACCAGGAAGAGGAAATAACCAAAGGCTCAGCGTGCCGTACCGGAACCAGATTAGGGCCTGAAGCCATCCTGCGGTGTTGCGGCCAGCTCAAAAGAAAGCGAGTTGAACAAAGGAGCTCAGGGGCACTGTAATTCACAAACCTGCAGAGTTATAAATGACAGCTATCGTCCAAAAATAGACTGAAGTAAGGCTGCCAAGAGGACTTGAAAGCGGGGCAGAATTGCAGGAAACCGATTTCAGGAGGTAGACTGGAATTGCATTGAAAGCATAGGAAAAGAGGCAGAACGTCCACAATGATGCACTTGGCCAAAAAGGGCGTATGCGTTTTTTCCTGAATATATTCAGGAAAAAACGCATACACCCTTTTTGGCCAACCAAGCAAGCTTGCAAAGGAAATCTGCACTACAATGAAGTCTCACTTCCCCCCGGTCAAAAGGGCCATCTGAAAAAAGTGTAAAATCCAGAAAGGCAGGACAGGCCATGGAGAACTGGGAGCCTTGTTATGCTGATGGGCGGGATGTAAATTGCCAACAGACACTCGGGAGAAGTGTATGGTGTTTCCTGAAACATCTAAAAAACAAAGCAACAGAGCCTAGGGCACTGCCACTTATGGTCCTATAGCTTAGGGAAATTAAAATCAAAAAGACACAGCCACCCCAAAGTTTGGAACGGCTCTGTTTACAAGAACCTCGTTTACAGTACAAGTTCAACATCGCAGAAAGTGAAAAATGGATAAAGAAGTTGTGGTATTTACTTACAAAGCAATATCACTCAGCAATGAAATCTATGTCATCAGGCCCTTAGCATCACAATGAGTGGATTCAGGTATGATGATTCTAACTGAAATAAGTCACACAGAAAAAGAAACATCATAAGATATCAGTAATACACGGAATGTAAACTTGGCTACACAGGAACTGAATTACAGAACAGAACAGGGTCTCAAATTTAGAAAACCAACTTATGCTTGCTTAAGGGTAAAGGTGAGTTGGGGTGCTGCATAAAACCAGAGATTGAAATGAGCACAGATAAAGTTCCTTAAGTCAAATATGGAATAGACAAGAGCTACTCCTTGCTCAACGAAATGGACTCAACACCGCATATTAAACGCCTAAGAATGTACCTGACTAGTAAGTATCGTAAAACCTATGGATTGCTATGTCTCCAAAAGAGAATGAAGCATGTGTACAGGGGCATAAACGCAGCAGTGATAGGATTGGAGAGGTTCGGTGAGCAAATGAAGACCCTTTGAAGTCATATTGCATGGTACCCATTACACGGGTCTCAACTCTCCAGGTTTAAGGTATTCTTCCTTCAGCTAAAACATGCATGTGGAACCCAATTATGATCAACCATGTGAACGGGAGACGTGTTCAAATATGTCTCAGTTTTCCTCCCCTGGTACTCGGGTGCAACATTCCAGACGCTTTACTAACACTCTCCCCACTTGGAGAGTCAGTCCCTTTAACCTCCTGTTTGGCCCAGTTTGTAATTTCTGCGGAAGATGAACAGGAATAGCGAGAACCAATGAGAGGCTAGCTGGAGGTGTCTGGACGGGCAAATTTAACTCTCATTTCCCACCAGGAAGAGGAATTAACCAAAGGCTCAGCGTGCCGTGCCGGAACCAGATTAGGGCCTGAAGCCATCCTGCGGTGTTGCGGCCAGCTCAAAAGAAAGCGAGTTGAAGAAAGGAGCTCAGGGGCACTGTAATTCACAAACCTGCAGAGTTATAAATGACAGCTATCGTCCAAAAATAGACTGAAGTAAGGCTGCCAAGAGGACTTGAAAGCGGGGCAGAATTGCAGGAAACCGATTTCAGGAGGTAGACTGGAATTGCATTGAGAGCATAGGAAAAGAGGCAGAACGTCCACAATGATGCACTTGGCCAAAAAGGGCGTATGCGTTTTTTCCTGAATATATTCAGGAAAAAACGCATACGCCCTTTTTGGCCAACCAAGCAAGCTTGCAAAGGAAATCTGCACTACAATGAAGTCTCACTTCCCCCCGGTCAAAAGGGCCATCTGAAAAAAGTGTAAAATCCAGAAAGGCAGGACAGGCCATGGAGAACTGGGAGCCTTGTTATGCTGATGGGCGGGATGTAAATTGCCAACAACCACTCAGGAGAAGTGTATGGTGTTTCCTGAAACATCTAAAAAACAAAGCAACAGAGCCTAGGGCACTGCCACTTATGGTCCTATAGCTTAGGGAAATTAAAATCAAAAAGACACAGCCACCCCAAAGTTTGGAACGGCTCTGTTTACAAGAACCTGGTTTACAGTACAAGTTCAACATCGCAGAAAGTGAAAAATGGATAAAGAAGTTGTGGTATTTACTTACAAAGCAATATCACTCAGCAATGAAATCTGTGTCATCAGGCCCGTAGTAGCACAATGAGTGGATTCAGGTATGATGATTCTAACTGAAATAAGTCACACAGAAAAAGAAACATCATAAGATATCAGTAATACACGGAATGTAAACTTGGCTACACAGGAACTGAATTACAGAACAGAACAGGGTCTCAAATTTAGAAAACCAACTTATGCTTGCTTAAGGGTAAAGGTGAGTTGGGGTGCTGCATAAAACCAGAGATTGAAATGAGCACAGATAAAGTTCCTTAAGTCAAATATGGAATAGACAAGAGCTACTCCTTGCTCAACGAAATGGACTCAACACCGCATATTAAACGCCTAAGAATGTACCTGACTAGTAAGTATCGTAAAACCTATGGATTGCTATGTCTCCAAAAGAGAATGAAGCATGTGTACAGGGGCATAAACGCAGCAGTGATAGGATTGGAGAGGTTCGGTGAGCAAATGAAGACCCTTTGAAGTCATATTGCATGGTACCCATTACACGGGTCTCAACTCTCCAGGTTTAAGGTATTCTTCCTTCAGCTAAAACATGCATGTGGAACCCAAGTATGATCAACCATGTGAACGGGAGACGTGTTCAAATATGTCTCAGTTTTCCTCCCCTGGTACTCGGGTGCAACATTCCAGACGCTTTACTAACACTCTCCCCACTTGGAGAGTCAGCGCCTTTAACCTCCTGTTTGGCCCAGTTTGCAATTTCTGCGGAAGATGAACAGGAATAGCGAGAACCAATGAGAGGCTAGCTGGAGGTGTCTGGACGGGCAAATTTAACTCTCATTTCCCACCAGGAAGAGGAAATAACCAAAGGCTCAGCGTGCCGTGCCGGAACCAGATTAGGGCCTGAAACCATCCTGCGGTGTTGCGGCCAGGTCACAAGAAAGCGAGTTGAAGAAAGGAGCTCAGGGGCACTGTAATTCACAAACCTGCAGAGTTATAAATGACAGCTATCGTCCAAAAATAGACTGAAGTAAGGCTGCCAAGAGGACTTGAAAGCGGGGCAGAATTGCAGGAAACCGATTTCAGGAGGTAGACTGGAATTGCATTGAAAGCATAGGAAAAGAGGCAGAACGTCCACAATGATGCACTTGGCCAAAAAGGGCGTATGCGTTTTTTCCTGAATATATTCAGGAAAAAACGCATACGCCCTTTTTGGCCAACCAAGCAAGCTTGCAAAGGAAATCTGCACTACAATGAAGTCTCACTTCCCCCCGGTCAAAAGGGCCATCTGAAAAAAGTGTAAAATCCAGAAAGGCAGGACAGGCCATGGAGAACTGGGAGCCTTGTTATGCTGATGGGCGGGATGTAAATTGCCAACAGACACTCGGGAGAAGTGTATGGTGTTTCCTGAAACATCTAAAAAACAAAGCAACAGAGCCTAGGGCACTGCCACTTATGGTCCTATAGCTTAGGGAAATTAAAATCAAAAAGACACAGCCACCCCAAAGTTTGGGACGCCTCTGTTTACAAGAACCTCGTTTACAGTACAAGTTCAACATCGCAGAAAGTGAAAAATGGATAAAGAAGTTGTGGTATTTACTTACAAAGCAATATCACTCAGCAATGAATTCTATGTCATCAGGCCCTTAGCATCACAATGAGTGGATTCAGGTATGATGATTCTAACTGAAATAAGTCACACAGAAAAAGAAACATCATAAGATATCAGTAATACACGGAATGTAAACTTGGCTACACAGGAACTGACTTACAGAACAGAAAAGGGTCTCAAATTTAGAAAACCAACTTATGCTTGCTTAAGGGGAAAGGTGAGTTGGGGTGCTGCATAAAACCAGAGATTGAAATGAGCACAGATAAAGTTCCTTAAGCCAAATATGGAATAGACAAGAGCTACTCCTTGCTCAACGAAATGGACTCAAAACCCCATATTAAACCCCTAAGAATGTACCTGACTAGTAAGTATCTTAAAACCTATGGATTGCTATGTCTCCAAAAGAGAATCAAGCGTGTGTACAGGGGAATAAACGCAGCAGTGATAGGATTGGAGAGGTTCGGTGAGCAAATGAAGACCCTTTGAAGTCATATTGCATGGTACCCATTACACGGGTCTCAACTCTCCAGGTTTAAGGTATTCTTCCTTCAGCTAAAACATGCATGTGGAACCTAGAGTATGATCAACCATGTGATCGGGAGACGTGTTCAAATATGTCTCAGTTTTCCTCCCCTGGTACTCGGGTGCAACATTCCAGACGCTTTACTAACACTCTCCCCACTTGGAGAGTCAGTCCCTTTAACCTCCTGTTTGGCCCAGTTTGCAATTTCTGCGGAAGATGAACAGGAATAGCGAGAACCAATGAGAGGCTAGCTGGAGGTGTCTGGACGGGCAAATTTAACTCTCATTTCCCACCAGGAAGAGGAATTAACCAAAGGCTCAGCATGCCGGGCCGGAACCAGATTAGGGCCTGAAGCCATCCTGCGGTGTTGCGGCCAGGTCACAAGAAAGCGAGTTGAAGAAAGGAGCTCAGGGGTACTGTAATTCACAAACCTGCAGAGTTATAAATGACAGCTATCGTCCAAAAATAGACTGAAGTAAGGCTGCCAAGAGGACTTGAAAGCGGGGCAGAATTGCAGGAAACCGATTTCAGGAGGTAGACTGGAATTGCATTGAAAGCATAGGAAAAGAGACAGAACGTCCACAATGATGCACTTGGCCAAAAAGGGCGTATGCGTTTTTTCCTGAATATATTCAGGAAAAAACGCATATGCCCTTTTTGGCCAACCAAGCAAGCTTGCAAAGGAAATCTGCACTACAATGAAGTCTCACTTCCCCCCGGTCAAAAGGGCCATCTGAAAAAAGTGTAAAATCCAGAAAGGCAGGACAGGCCATGGAGAACTGGGAGCCTTGTTATGCTGATGGGTGGGATGTAAATTGCCAACAACCACTCGGGAGAAGTGTATGGTGTTTCCTGAAACATCTAAAAAACAAAGCAACAGAGCCTAGGGCACTGCCACTTATGGTCCTATAGCTTAGGGAAATTAAAATCAAAAAGACACAGCCACCCCAAAGTTTGGAATGGCTCTGTTTACAAGAACCTCGTTTACAGTACAAGTTCAACATCGCAGAAAGTGAAAAATGGATAAAGAACTTGTGGTACTTACGTACAATGCAGTATCACTCAGCAATGAAATCTATGTCATCAGGCCCGTGGCAGCATAATGAGTAGATTCAGGTACGATGATTCTAACTGAAATAAGTCACACAGAAAAAGAAACATCATAAGATATCCCTAATACACGGAATGTAAACTTGGCTACACAGGAACTGAATTCCAAAACAGAACAGGGTCTCAAATTTAGAAAACCAACTTATGCTTGCTTAAGGGTAAAGGTGAGTTGGGGTGCTGCATAAAACCAGAGATTGAAATGAGCACAGATAAAGTTCCTTAAGCCAAATATGGAATAGACAAGAGCTACTCCTTGCTCAACGAAATGGACTCAACACCCCATATTAAATGCCTAAGAATGTACCTGACTAGTAAGTATCTTAAAACCTATGGATTGCTATGTCTCCAAAAGAGAATCAAGCGTGTGTACAGGGGCATAAACGCAGCAGTGATAGGATTGGAGAGGTTCAGTGAGCAAATGAAGACCCTTTGAAGTCATATTGCATGGTACCCATTACACGGGTCTCAACTCTCCAGGTTTAAGGTATTCTTCCTTCAGCTAAAACATGCATGTGGAACCCAATTATGATCAACCATGTGAACGGGAGACGTGTTCAAATATGTCTCAGTTTTCCTCCCCTGGTACTCGGGTGCAACATTCCAGACGCTTTACTAACACTCTCCCCACTTGGAGAGTCAGCGCCTTTAACCTCCTGTTTGGCCCAGTTTGCAATTTCTGCGGAAGATGAACAGGAATAGCGAGAACCAATGAGAGACTAGCTGGAGGTGTCTGGACGGGCAAATTTAACTCTCATTTCCCACCAGGAAGAGGAAATAACCAAAGGCTCAGCGTGCCGTACCGGAACCAGATTAGGGCCTGAAGCCATCCTGCGGTGTTGCGGCCAGCTCAAAAGAAAGCGAGTTGAAGAAAGGAGCTCAGGGGCACTGTAATTCACAAACCTGCAGAGTTATAAATGACAGCTATCGTCCAAAAATAGACTGAAGTAAGGCTGCCAAGAGGACTTGAAAGCGGGGCAGAATTGCAGGAAACCGATTTCAGGAGGTAGACTGGAATTGCATTGAAAGCATAGGAAAAGAGGCAGAACGTCCACAATGATGCACTTGGCCAAAAAGGGCGTATGCGTTTTTTCCTGAATATATTCAGGAAAAAACGCATACGCCCTTTTTGGCCAACCAAGCAAGCTTGCAAAGGAAATCTGCACTACAATGAAGTCTCACTTCCCCCCGGTCAAAAGGGCCATCTGAAAAAAGTGTAAAATCCAGAAAGGCAGGACAGGCCATGGAGAACTGGGAGCCTTGTTATGCTGATGGGCGGGATGTAAATTGCCAACAACCACTCGGGAGAAGTGTATGGTGTTTCCTGAAACATCTAAAAAACAAAGCAACAGAACCTAGGGCACTTCCACTTATGGTCCTATAGCTTAGGGAAATTAAAATCAAAAAGACACAGCCACCCCAAAGTTTGGAACGGCTCTGTTTACAAGAACCTCGTTTACAGTACAAGTTCAACATCGCAGAAAGTGAAAAATGGATAAAGAAGTTGTGGTATTTACTTACAAAGCAATATCACTCAGCAATGAAATCTGTGTCATCAGGCCCTTAGCAGCACAATGAGTGGATTCAGGTATGATGATTCTAACTGAAGTAAGTCACACAGAAAAAGAAACATCATAAGATATCAGTAGTACACGGAATGTAAACTTGGCTACACAGGAACTGAATTACAGAACAGAACAGGGACTCATATTTAGAAAACCAACTTATGCTTGCTTAAGGGTAAAGGTGAGTTGGGGTGCTGCATAAAACCAGAGATTGAAATGAGCACAGATAAAGTTCCTTAAGCCAAATATGGAATAGACAAGAGCTACTCCTTGCTCAACGAAATGGACTCAAAACCCCACATTAAACCCCTAAGAATGTACCTGACTAGTAAGTATCTTAAAACCTATGGATTGCTATGTCTCCAAAAGAGAATCAAGCGTGTGTACAGGGGAATAAACGCAGCAGTGATAGGATTGGAGAGGTTCGGTGAGCAAATGAAGACCCTTTGAAGTCATATTGCATGGTACCCATTACAAGGGTCTCAACTCTCCAGGTTTAAGGTATTCTTCCTTCAGCTAAAACATGCATGTGGAACCCAGAGTATGATCAACCATGTGATCGGGAGACGTGTTCAAATATGTCTCAGTTTTCCTCCCCTGGTACTCGGGTGCAACATTCCAGATGCTTTACTAACACTCTCCCGACTTGGAGAGTCAGTCCCTTTAACCTCCTGTTTGGCCCAGTTTGCAATTTCTGCGGAAGATGAACAGGAATAGCGAGAACCAATGAGAGACTAGCTGGAGGTGTCAGGACGGGCAAATTTAACTCTCATTTCCCACCAGGAAAAGGAAATAACCAAAGGCTCAGCGTGCCGTGCCGGAACCAGATTAGGGCCTGAAGCCATCCTGCGGTGTTGCGGCCAGGTCACAAGAAAGCAAGTTGAAGAAAGGAGCTCAGGGGCACTGTAATGCACAAACCTGCAGAGTTATAAATGACAGCTATCGTCCAAAAATAGACTGAAGTAAGGCTGCCAAGAGGACTTGAAAGCGGGGCAGAATTGCAGGAAACCGATTTCAGGAGGTAGACTGGAATTGCATTGAAAGCATAGGAAAAGAGGCAGAACGTCCACAATGATGCACTTGGCCAAAAAGGGCGTATGCGTTTTTTCCTGAATATATTCAGGAAAAAACGCATACGCCCTTTTTGGCCAACCAAGCAAGCTTGCAAAGGAAATCTGCACTACAATGAAGTCTCACTTCCCCCCCGGTCAAAAGGGCCATCTGAAAAAAGTGTAAAATCCAGAAAGGCAGGACAGGCCATGGAGAACTGGGAGCCTTGTTATGCTGATGGGTGGGATGTAAATTGCCAACAACCACTCGGGAGAAGTGTATGGTGTTTCCTGAAACATCTAAAAAACAAAGCAACAGAACCTAGGGCACTTCCACTTATGGTCCTATAGCTTAGGGAAATTAAAATCAAAAAGACACAGCCACCCCAAAGTTTGGAATGGCTCTGTTTACAAGAACCTCGTTTACAGTACAAGTTCAACATCGCAGAAAGTGAAAAATGGATAAAGAACTTGTGGTTCTTACGTACAATGCAGTATCACTCAGCAATGAAATCTATGTCATCAGGCCCGTAGCAGCATAATGAGTAGATTCAGGTACGATGATTCTAACTGAAATAAGTCACACAGAAAAAGAAACATCATAAGATATCCCTAATACACGGAATGTAAACTTGGCTACACAGGAACTGAATTCCAAAACAGAACAGGGTCTCAAATTTAGAAAACCAACTTATGCTTGCTTAAGGGGAAAGGTGAGTTGGGTTGCTGCATAAAACCAGAGATTGAAATGAGCACAGATAAAGTTCCTTAAGCCAAATATGGAATAGACAAGAGCTACTCCTTGCTCAACGAAATGGACTCAACACCGCATATTAAACGCCTAAGAATGTACCTGACTAGTAAGTATCTTAAAACCTATGGATTGTTATGTCTACGAAAGAGAATCAAGCATGTGTACAGGGGCATAAACGCAGCAGTGATAGGATTGGAGAGGTTCGGTGAGCAAATGAAGACCCTTTGAAGTCATATTGCATGGTACCCATTCCACGGGTTTCAACTACCCAGGTTTTAGGTATTCTTCCTTCAGCTAAAACATGCATGTGGAACCCAAGTATGATCAACCATGTGAACGGGAGACGTGTTCAAATATGTCTCAGTTTTCCTCCCCTGGTACTCGGGTGCAACATTCCAGACGCTTTACTAACACTCTCCCCACTTGGAGAGTCAGCGCCTTTAACCTCCTGTTTGGCACAGTTTGCAATTTCTGCGGAAGATGAACAGGAATAGCGAGAACCAATGAGAGGCTAGCTGGAGGTGTCTGGACGGGCAAATTTAACTCTCATTTCCCACCAGGAAGAGGAAATAACCAAAGGCTCAGCGTGCCGTACCGGAACCAGATTAGGGCCTGAAGCCATCCTGCGGTGTAGCGGCCAGCTCAAAAGAAAGCGAGTTGAAGAAAGGAGCTCAGGGGCACTGTAATTCACAAACCTGCAGAGTTATAAATGACAGCTATCGTCCAAAAATAGACTGAAGTAAGGCTGCCAAGAGGACTTGAAAGCGGGGCAGAATTGCAGGAAACCGATTTCAGGAGGTAGACTGGAATTGCATTGAAAGCATAGGAAAAGAGGCAGAACGTCCACAATGATGCACTTGGCCAAAAAGGGCGTATGAGTTTTTTCCTGAATATATTCAGGAAAAAACGCATACGCCCTTTTTGGCAAACCAAGCAAGCTTGCAAAGGAAATCTGCACTACAATGAAGTCTCACTTCCCCCCGGTCAAAAGGGCCATCTGAAAAATGTGTAAAATCCAAAAAGGCAGGACAGGCCATGGAGAACTGGGAGCCTTGTTATGCTGAAGGGCGGGATGTAAATTGCCAACAAACACTCGGGAGAAGTGTATGGTGTTTCCTGAAACATCTAAAAAACAAAGCAACAGAGCCTAGGTCACTTCCACTTATGGTCCTATAGCTTAGGGAATTTAAAATCAAAAAGACACAGCCACCCCAAAGTTTCGAACAGCTCTGTTTACAAGAACCTCGTTTACAGTACAAGTTCAACATCGCAGAAAGTGAAAAATGGATAAAGAAGTTGTGGTATTTACTTACAAAGCAATATCACTCAGCAATGAAATCTGTGTCATCAGGCCCTTAGCAGCACAATGAGTGGATTCAGGTATGATGATTCTAACTGAAATAAGTCACACAGAAAAAGAAACATCATAAGATATCAGTAATACACGGAATGTAAACTTGGCTACACAGGAACTGAATTACAGAACAGAACAGGGTCTCAAATTTAGAAAACCAACTTATGCTTGCTTAAGGGTAAAGGTGAGTTGGGGTGCTGCATAAAACCAGAGATTGAAATGAGCACAGATAAAGTTCCTTAAGCCAAATATGGAATAGACAAGAGCTACTCCTTGCTCAACGAAATGGACTCAACACCGCATATTAAACGCCTAAGAATGTACCTGACTAGTAAGTATCTTAAAACCTATGTATTGCTATGTCTCCGAAAGAGAATCAAGCATGTGTACAGGGGCATAAACGCAGCAGTGATAGGATTGGAGAGGTTCAGTGAGCAAATGAAGACCCTTTGAAGTCATATTGCATGGTACCCATTCCACGGGTTTCAAATACCCAGGTTTAAGGTATTCTTCCTTCAGCTAAAACATGCATGTGGAACCCAAGTATGATCAACCATGTGAACGGGAGACGTGTTCAAATATGTCTCAGTTTTCCTCCCCTGGTACTCGGGTGCAACATTCCAGACGCTTTACTAACACTCTCCGCACTTGGAGAGTCAGCGCCTTTAACCTCCTGTTTGGCCCAGTTTGCAATTTCTGCGGAAGATGAACAGGAATAGCGAAAACCAATGAGAGACTAGCTGGAGGTGTCTGGACGGGCAAATTTAACTCTCATTTCCCACCAGGAAGAGGAAATAACCAAAGGCTCAGTGTGCCGTGCCGGAACCAGATTAGGGCCTGAAGCCATCCTGCGGTGTTGCGTCCAGGTCACAAGAAAGCGAGTTGAAGAAAGGAGTTCAGGGGCACTGTAATTCACAAACCTGCAGAGTTATAAATGACAGCTATCGTCCAAAAATAGACTGAAGTAAGGCGGCCAAGAGGACTTGAAAGCGGGGCAGAATTGCAGGAAACCGATTTCAGGAGGTAGACTGGAATTGCATTGAAAGCATAGGAAAAGAGGCAGAACGTCCACAATGATGCACTTGGCCAAAAAGGGCGTATGCGTTTTTTCCTGAATATATTCAGGAAAAAACGCATACGCCCTTTTTGGCCAACCAAGCAAGCTTGCAAAGGAAATCTGCACTACAATGAAGTCTCACTTCCCCCCGGTCAAAAGGGCCATCTGAAAAAAGTGTAAAATCCAGAAAGGCAGGACAGGCCATGGAGAACTGGGAGCCTTGTTATGCTGATGGGCGGGATGTAAATTGCCAACAACCACTCGGGAGAAGTGTATGGTGTTTCCTGAAACATCTAAAAAACAAAGCAACAGAACCTAGGGCACTTCCACTTATGGTCCTATAGCTTAGGGAAATTAAAATCAAAAAGACACAGCCACCCCAAAGTTTGGAACGGCTCTGTTTACAAGAACCTCGTTTACAGTACAAGTTCAACATCGCAGAAAGTGAAAAATGGATAAAGAAGTTGTGGTATTTACTTACAAAGCAATATCACTCAGCAATGAAATCTGTGTCATCAGGCCCTTAGCAGCACAATGAGTGGATTCAGGTATGATGATTCTAACTGAAGTAAGTCACACAGAAAAAGAAACATCATAAGATATCAGTAATACACGGAATGTAAACTTGGCTACACAGGAACTGAATTACAGAACAGAACAGGGTCTCAAATTTAGAAAACCAACTTATGCTTGCTTAAGGGTAAAGGTGAGTTGGGGTGCTGCATAAAACCAGAGATTGAAATGAGCACAGATAAAGTTCCTTAAGCCAAATATGGAATAGACAAGAGCTACTCCTTGCTCAACGAAATGGACTCAACACCGCATATTAAACGCCTAAGAATGTACCTGACTAGTAAGTATCTTAAAACCTATGGATTGCTATGTCTCCGAAAGAGAATCAAGCATGTGTTCAGGGGCATAAACACAGCAGTGATAGGATTGGAGAGGTTCGGTGAGCAAATGAAGACCCTTTGAAGTCATATTGCATGGTACCCATTCCACGGGTTTCAACTACCCAGGTTTTCGGTATTCTTCCTTCAGATAAAACATGCATGTGGAACCCAGAGTATGATCAACCATGTGATCGGGAGACGTGTTCAAATATGTCTCAGTTTTCCTCCCCTGGTACTCGGGTGCAACATTCCAGACGCTTTACTAACACTCTCCCCACTTGGAGAGTCAGCGCCTTTAACCTCCTGTTTGGCCCAGTTTGCAATTTCTGCGGAAGATGAACAGGAATAGCGAGAACCAATGAGAGGCTAGCTGGAGGTGTCTGGACGGGCAAATTTAACTCTCATTTCCCAACAGGAAGAGGAAATAACCAAAGGCTCAGCGTGCCGTACCGGAACCAGATTAGGGCCTGAAGCCATCCTGCGGTGTTGCGGCCAGCTCAAAAGAAAGCGAGTTGAAGAAAGGAGCTCAGGGGCACTGTAATTCACAAACCTGCAGAGTTATAAATGACAGCTATCGTCCAAAAATATACTGAAGTAAGGCTGCCAAGAGGACTTGAAAGCGGGGCAGAATTGCAGGAAACCGATTTCAGGAGGTAGACTGGAATTGCATTGAAAGCATAGGAAAAGAGGCAGAACGTCCACAATGATGCACTTGGCCAAAAAGGGCGTATGCGTTTTTTCCTGAATATATTCAGGAAAAAACGCATACGCCCTTTTTGGCCAACCAAGCAAGCTTGCAAAGGAAATCTGCACTACAATGAAGTCTCACTTCCCCCCGGTCAAAAGGGCCATCTGAAAAAAGTGTAAAATCCAGAAAGGCAGGACAGGCCATGGAGAACTGGGAGCCTTGTTATGCTGATGGGCGGGATGTAAATTGCCAAAAACCACTCGGGAGAAGTGTATGGTGTTTCCTGAAACATCTAAAAAACAAAGCAACAGAACCTAGGGCACTTCCACTTATGGTCCTATAGCTTAGGGAAATTAAAATCAAAAAGGCACAGCCACCCCAAAGTTTGGAACGGCTCTGTTTACAAGAACCTCGTTTACAGTACAAGTTCAACATCGCAGAAAGTGAAAAATGGATAAAGAAGTTGTGGTATTTACTTACAAACAATATCACTCAGCAATGAAATCTGTGTCATCAGGCCCTTAGCAGCACAATGAGTGGATTCAGGTATGATGATTCTAACTGAAGTAAGTCACACAGAAAAAGAAACATCATAAGATATCAGTAATACACGGAATGTAAACTTGGCTACACAGGAACTGAATTACAGAACAGAACAGGGTCTCAAATTTAGAAAACCAACTTATGCTTGCTTAAGGGTAAAGGTGAGTTGGGGTGCTGCATAAAACCAGAGATTGAAATGAGCACAGATAAAGTTCCTTAAGCCAAATATGGAATAGACAAGAGCTACTCCTTGCTCAACGAAATGCACTCAACACCGCATATTAAACGCCTAAGAATGTACCTGACTAGTAAGTATCTTAAAACCTATGGATTGCTATGTCTCCAAAAGAGAATCAAGCGTGTGTACAGGGGCATAAACGCAGCAGTGATAGGATTGGAGAGGTTCGGTGAGCAAATGAAGACCCTTTGAAGTCATATTGCATGGTACCCATTCCACGGGTTTCAACTACCCAGGTTTTAGGTATTCTTCCTTCAGCTAAAACATGCATGTGGAACCCAGAGTATGATCAACCATGTGATCGGGAGACGTGTTCAAATATGTCTCAGTTTTCCTCCCCTGGTACTCGGGTGCAACATTCCAGACGCTTTACTAACACTCTCCCCACTTGGAGAGTCAGCGCCTTTAACCTCCTGTTTGGCCCAGTTTGCAATTTCTGCGGAAGATGAACAAGAATAGCGAGAACCAATGAGAGGCTAGCTGGAGGTGTCTGGACGGGCAAATTTAACTCTCATTTCCCACCAGGAGGAGGAAATAACCAAAGGCTCAGTGGGCCGTGTCAGAACCAGATTAGGGCCTGAAGCCATCCTGCGGTGTTGCGGCCAGGTCACAAGAAAGCAAGTTGAAGAAAGGAGCTCAGGGGCACTGTAATTCACAAACCTGCAGAGTTATAAATGACAGCTATCGGTCAAAAATAGACTGAAGTAAGGCTGCCAAGAGGACTTGAAAGCGGGGCATAATTGCAGGAAACCGATTTCAGGAGGTAGACAGAAATTGCATTGAAAGCATAGGAAAAGAGGCAGAACGTCCACAATGATGCACTTGGCCAAAAAGTGTGTATGCGTTTTTTCCTGAATATATTCAGGAAAAAACGCATACGCCCTTTTTGGCCAACCAAGCAAGCTTGCAAAGGAAATCTGCACTACAATGAAGTCTCACTTCTCCCCGGTCAAAAGGGCCATCTGAAAAAAGTGTAAAATCCAGAAAGGCAGGACAGGCCATGGAGAACTGGGAGCCTTGTTATGCTGATGGGCGGGATGTAAATTGCCAACAGACACTCGGGAGAAGTGTATGGTGTTTCCTGAAACATCTAAAAAACAAAGCAACAGAGCCTAGGGCACTGCCACTTATGGTCCTATAGCTTAGGGAAATTAAAATCAAAAAGACACAGCCACCCCAATGTTTGGGACGCCTCTGTTGAAAAGAACCTCGTTTACAGTACAAGTTCAACATCGCAGAAAGTGAAAAATGGATAAAGAAGTTGTGGTATTTACTTACAAAGCAATATCACTCAGCAATGAAATCTATGTCATCAGGCCCTTAGCATCACAATGAGTGGATTCAGGTATGATGATTCTAACTGAAATAAGTCACACAGAAAAAGAAACATCATAAGATATCAGTAATACACGGAATGTAAACTTGGCTACACAGGAACTGAATTACAGAACAGAACAGGGTCTCAAATTTAGAAAACCAACTTATGCTTGCTTAAGGGTAAAGGTGAGTTGGGGTGCTGCATAAAACCAGAGATTGAAATGAGCACAGATAAAGTTCCTTAAGTCAAATATGGAATAGACAAGAGCTACTCCTTGCTCAACGAAAGGGACTCAACACCGCATATTAAACGCCTAAGAATGTACCTGACTAGTAAGTATCGTAAAACCTATGGATTGCTATGTCTCCAAAAGAGAATCAAGCATGTGTACAGGGGCATAAACGCAGCAGTGATAGGATTGGAGAGGTTCGGTGAGCAAATGAAGACCCTTTGAAGTCATATTGCACTGGTTCCCATTACACGGGTCTCAACTCTCCAGGTTTAAGGTATTCTTCCTTCAGCTAAAACATGCATGTGGAACCCAAGTATGATCAACCATGTGATCGGGAGACGTGTTCAAATATGTCTCAGTTTTCGTACCCTGGTACTCGGGTGCAACATTCCAGACGCTTTACTAACACTCTCCCCACTTGGAGAGTCAGTCCCTTTAACCTCCTCTTTGGCCCAGTTTGCAATTTCTGTGGAAGATGAACAGGAATAGCGAGAACCAATGAGAGACTAGCTGGAGGTGTCTGGATGGGCAAATTTAACTCTCATTTCCCACCAGGAAGAGGAATCAACCAAAGGCTCAGCGTGCCGTGCCAGAACCAGATTAGGGCCTGAAGACATCCTGCGGTGTTGCGGCCAGGTCATAAGAAAGCGAGTTGAAGAAAGGAGCTCAGGGGCACTGTAATTCACAAACCTGCAGAGTTATAAATGACAGCTATCGTCCAAAAATAGACTGAAGTAAGGCTGCCAAGAGGACTTGAAAGCGGGGCAGAATTGCAGGAAACCGATTTCAGGAGGTAGACTGGAATTGCATTGAAAACATAGGAAAAGAGGCAGAACGTCCACAATGATGCACTTGGCCAAAAAGGGCGTATGCGTTTTTTCCTGAATATATTCAGGAAAAAACGCATACGCCCTTTTTGGCCAACCAAGCAAGCTTGCAAAGGAAATCTGCACTACAATGAAGTCTCACTTCCCCCCGGTCAAAAGGGCCATCTGAAAAAAGTGTAAAATCCAGAAAGGCAGGACAGGCCATGGAGAACTGGGAGCCTTGTTATGCTGATGGGCGGGATGTAAATTGCCAACAACCACTCGGGAGAAGTGTATGGTGTTTCCTGAAACATCTAAAAAACAAAGCAACAGAACCTAGGGCACTTCCACTTATGGTCCTATAGCTTAGGGAAATTAAAATCAAAAAGACACAGCCACCCCAAAGTTTGGAACGGCTCTGTTTACAAGAACCTCGTTTACAGTACAAGTTCAACATCGCAGAAAGTGAAAAATGGATAAAGAAGTTGTGGTATTTACTAACAAAGCAATATCACTCAGCAATGAAATCTGTGTCATCAGGCCCTTAGCAGCACAATGAGTGGATTCAGGTATGATGATTCTAACTGAAGTAAGTCACACAGAAAAAGAAACATCATAAGATATCAGTAATACACGGAATGTAAACTTGGCTACACAGGAACTGAATTACAGAACAGAACAGGGTCTCAAATTTAGAAAACCAACTTATGCTTGCTTAAGGGTAAAGGTGAGTTGGGGTGCTGCATAAAACCAGAGATTGAAATGAGCACAGATAAAGTTCCTTAAGTCAAATATGGAATAGACAAGAGCTACTCCTTGCTCAACGAAATGGACTCAACACCGCATATTAAACGCCTAAGAATGTACCTGACTAGTAAGTATCGTAAAACCTATAGATTGCTATGTCTCCGAAAGAGAATCAAGCATGTGTACAGGGGCATAAACGCAGCAGTGATAGGATTGGAGAGGTTCGGTGAGCAAATGAAGACCCTTTGAAGTCATATTGCATGGTTCCCATTACACGGGTCTCAACTCTCCAGGTTTAAGATATTCTTCCTTCAGCTAAAACATGCATGTGGAACCCAAGTATGATCAACCATGTGAACGGGAGACGTGTTCAAATATGTCTCAGTTTTCCTCCCCTGGTACTCGGGTGCAACATTCCAGACGCTTTACTAACACTCTCCCCACTTGGAGAGTCAGCGCCTTTAACCTCCTGTTTGGCCCGGTTTGCAATTTCTGCGGAAGATGAACAGGAATAGCGAGAACCAATGAGAGGCTAGCTGGAGGTGTCTGGACGGGCAAATTTAACTCTCATTTCCCACCAGGAAGAGGAAATAACCAAAGGCTCAGCGTGCCGTACGGGAACCAGATTAGGGCCTGAAGCCATCCTGCGGTGTTGCGGCCAGCTCAAAAGAAAGCGAGTTGAAGAAAGGAGCTCAGGGGCACTGTAATTCACAAACCTGCAGAGTTATAAATGACAGCTATCGTCCAAAAATAGACTGAAGTAAGGCTGCCAAGAGGACTTGAAAGCGGGGCAGAATTGCAGGAAACCGATTTCAGGAGGTAGACTGGAATTGCATTGAAAGCATAGGAAAAGAGGCAGAACGTCCACAATGATGCACTTGGCCAAAAAGGACGTATGCGTTTTTTCCTGAATATATTCAGGAAAAAACGCATACGCCCTTTTTGGCCAACCAAGCAAGCTTGCAAAGGAAATCTGCACTACAATGAAGTCTCACTTCCCCCCGGTCAAAAGGGCCATCTGAAAAAAGTGTAAAATCCAGAAAGGCAGGACAGGCCATGGAGAACTGGGAGCCTTGTTATGCTGATGGGCGGGATGTAAATTGCCAACAACCACTCGGGAGAAGTGTATGGTGTTTCCTGAAACATCTAAAAAACAAAGCAACAGAACCTAGGGCACTTCCACTTATGGTCCTATAGCTTAGGGAAATTAAAATCAAAAAGACACAGCCACCCCAAAGTTTGGGACGGCTCTGTTCACAAGAACCTCGTTTACAGTACAAGTTCAACATCGCAGAAAGTGAAAAATGGATAAAGAAGTTGTGGTATTTACTTACAAAGCAATATCACTCAGCAATGAAATCTGTGTCATCAGGCCCTTAGCAGCACAATGAGTGGATTCAGGTATGATGATTCTAACTGAAGTAAGTCACACAGAAAAAGAAACATCATAAGATATCAGTAATACACGGAATGTAAACTTGGCTACACAGGAAATGAATTACAGAACAGAACAGGGTCTCAAATTTAGAAAACCAACTTATGCTTGCTTAAGGGTAAAGGTGAGTTGGGGTGCTGCATAAAACCAGAGATTGAAATGAGCACAGATAAAGTTCCTTAAGTCAAATATGGAATAGACAAGAGCTACTCCTTGCTCAACGAAATGCACTCAACATCGCATATTAAACGCCTAAGAATGTACCTGACTAGTAAGTATCTTAAAACCTATGGATTGCTATGTCTCCGAAAGAGAATCAAGCATGTGTACAGGGGCATAAACGCAGCAGTGATAGGATTGGAGAGGTTCGGTGAGCAAATGAAGACCCTTTGAAGTCATATTGCATGGTACCCATTCCACGGGTTTCAACTACCCAGGTTTAAGGTATTCTTCCTTCAGCTAAAACATGCATGTGGAACCTAGAGTATGATCAACCATGTGATCGGGAGACGTGTTCAAATATGTCTCAGTTTTCGTACCCTGGTACTCGGGTGCAACATTCCAGACGCTTACTAACACTCTCCCCACTTGGAGAGTCAGTCCCTTTAACCTCCTGTTTGGCCCAGTTTGCAATTTCTGCGGAAGATGAACAGGAATAGCGAGAATCAATGAGAGACTACCTGGAGGTGTCTGGATGGGCAAATTTAACTCTCATTTCCCACCAGGAAGAGGAAATAACCAAAGGCTCAGCAGCCGGGCCAGCACCAGATTAGGGCCTGAAGACATCCTGCGGTGTTGCGGCCAGGTCACAAGAAAGCGAGTTGAAGAAAGGAGCTCAGGGGCACTGTAATTCACAAACCTGCAGAGTTATAAATGACAGCTATCGTCCAAAAATAGACTGAAGTAAGGCTGCCAAGAGGACTTGAATGCCGGGCAGAATTGCAGGAAACCGATTTCAGGAGGTAGACTGGAATTGCATTGAAAGCATAGGAAAAGAGGCAGAACGTCCACAATGATGCACTTGGCCAAAAAGGGCGTATGCGTTTTTTCCTGAATATATTCAGGAAAAAACGCATACGCCCTTTTTGGCCAACCAAGCAAGCTTGCAAAGGAAATCTGCACTACAATGAAGTCTCACTTCCCCCCCGGTCAAAAGGGCCATCTGAAAAAAGTGTAAAATCCAGAAAGGCAGGACAGGCCATGGAGAACTGGGAGCCTTGTTATGCTGATGGGCGGGATGTAAATTGCCAACAGACACTCGGGAGAAGTGTATGGTGTTTCCTGAAACATCTAAAAAACAAAGCAACAGAGCCTAGGGCACTTCCACTTATGGTCCTATAGCTTAGGGAAATTAAAATCAAAAAGACACAGCCACCCCAAAGTTTGGGACGCCTCCGTTTACAAGAACCTCGTTTACCGTACAAGTTCAATATCACAGAAAGTGAAAAATGGATAAAGAACTTGTGGTACTTACGTACAATGCAGTATCACTCAGCAATGAAATCTATGTCATCAGGCCCGTAGCAGCATAATGAGTGGATTCAGGTACGATGATTCTAACTGAAATAAGTCACACAGTAAAAGAAACATCATAAGATATCAGTAATACACGGAATGTAAACTTCGCTACACAGGAACTGCATTCCAAAACAGAACAGGGTCTCAAATTTAGAAAACCAACTTATGCTTGCTTAAGGGGAAAGGTGAGTTGGGGTGCTGCATAAAACCAGAGATTGAAATGAGCACAGATAAAGTTCCTTAAGCCAAATATGGAATAGACAAGAGCTACTCCTTGCTCAACGAAATGGACTCAACACCCCATATTAAACGCCAAAGAATGTACCTGACTAGTAAGTATCTTAAAACCTATGGATTGCTATGTCTCCGAAAGAGAATCAAGCATGTGTACAGGGGCATAAACGCAGCAGTGATAGGATTGGAGTGGTTCGGTGAGCAAATGAAGACCCTTTGAAGTCATATTGCATGGTACCCATTACACGGGTCTCAACTCTCCAGGTTTAAGGTATTCTTCCTTCAGCTAAAACATGCATGTGGAACCCAGAGTATGATCAACCGTGTGAACGGGAGACGTGTTCAAATATGTCTCAGTTTTCGTACCCTGGTACTCGGGTGCAACATTCCAGACGCTTTACTAACACTCTCCCGACTTGGAGAGTCAGTCCCTTTAACCTCCTGTTTGGCCCAGTTTGCAATTTCTGAGGAAGATGAACAGGAATAGCGAGAACCAATGAGAGACTAGCTGGAGGTGTCTGGACGGGCAAATTTAACTCTCATTTCCCACCAGGAAGAGGAATTAACCAAAGGCTCAGCGTGCGGTGCCAGAACCAGATTAGGGCCTGAAGCCATCCTGCGGTGTTGCGGCCAGGTCACAAGAAAGCGAGTTGAAGAAAGGAGCTCAGGGGCACTGTATTTCACAAACCTGCAGAGTTATAAATGACAGCTATCGTCCAAAAATAGACTGAAGTAAGGCTGCCAAGAGGACTTGAAAGCGGGGCAGCATTGCAGGAAACCGATTTCAGGAGGTAGACTGGAATTGCATTGAAAGCATAGGAAAAGAGGCAGAACGTCCACAATGATGCACTTGGCCAAAAAGGGCGTATGCGTTTTTTCCTGAATATATTCAGGAAAAAACGCATACGCCCTTTTTGGCCAACCAAGCAAGCTTGCAAAGGAAATCTGCACTACAATGAAGTCTCACTTCCCCCCGGTCAAAAGGGCCATCTGAAAAAAGTGTAAAATCCAGAAAGACAGGACAGGCCATGGAGAACTGGGAGCCTTGTTATGCTGATGGGTGGGATGTAAATTGCCAACAACCACTCGGGAGAAGTGTATGGTGTTTCCTGAAACATCTAAAAAACAAAGCAACAGAGCCTAGGGCACTTCCACTTATGGTCCTATAGCTTAGGGAATTTAAAATCAAAAAGACACAGCCACCCCAAAGTTTGGAACGACTCTGTTTACAAGAACCTCGTTTACAGTACAAGTTCAACATCGCAGAAAGTGAAAAATGGATAAAGAAGTTGTGGTATTTACTTACAAAGCAATATCACTCAGCAATGAAATCTGTGTCATCAGGCCCTTAGCAGCACAATGAGTGGATTCAGGTATGATGATTCTAACTGAAATAAGTCACACAGAAAAAGAAACATCATAAGATATCAATAATACACGGAATGTAAACTTGGCTACACAGGAACTGAATTACAGAACAGAACAGGGTCTCAAATTTAGAAAACCAACTTATGCTTGCTTAAGGGTAAAGGTGAGTTGGGGTGCTGCATAAAACCAGAGATTGAAATGAGCACAGATAAAGTTCCTTAAGCCAAATATGGAATAGAAAAGAGCTACTCCTTGCTCAACGAAATGGACTCAACACCGCATATTAAACGCCTAAGAATGTACCTGTCTAGTAAGTATCTTAAAACCTATGGATTGCTATGTCTCCGAAAGACAATCAAGCATGTGTACAGGGGCAGAAACGCAGCAGTGATAGGATTGGAGAGGTTCGGTGAGCAAATGAAGACCCTTTGAAATCATATTGCATGGTACCCATTCCACAGGTTTCAACTACCCAGGTTTAAGGTATTCTTCCTTCAGCTAAAACATGCATGTGGAACCCAAGTATGATCAACCATGTGAACGGGAGACGTGTTCAAATATGTCTCAGTTTTCCTCCCCTGGTACTCGGGTGCAACATTCCAGACGCTTTACTAACACTCTCCCCACTTGGAGAGTCAGCGCCTTTAACCTCCTGTTTGGCCCGGTTTGCAATTTCTGCGGAAGATGAACAGGAATAGCGAGAACCAATGAGAGGCTAGCTGGAGGTGTCTGGACGGGCAAATTTAACTCTCATTTCCCACCAGGAAGAGGAAATAACCAAAGGCTCAGCGTGCCGTACCGGAACCAGATTAGGGCCTGAAGCCATCCTGCAGTGTTGCGGCCAGCTCAAAAGAAAGCGAGTTGAAGAAAGGAGCTCAGGGGCACTGTATTTCACAAACCTGCAGAGTTATAAATGACAGCTATCGTCCAAAAATAGACTGAAGTAAGGCTGCCAAGAGGACTTGAAAGCGGGGCAGAATTGCAGGAAACCGATTTCAGGAGGTAGACTGGAATTGCATTGAAAGCATAGGAAAAGAGGCAGAACGTCCACAATGATGCACTTGGCCAAAAAGGGCGTATGCGTTTTTTCCTGAATATATTCAGGAAAAAACGCATACGCCCTTTTTGGCCAACCAAGCAAGCTTGCAAAGGAAATCTGCACTACAATGAAGACTCACTTCCCCCCGGTCAAAAGGGCCATCTGAAAAAAGTGTAAAATCCAGAAAGGCAGGACAGGCCATGGAGAACTGGGAGCCTTGTTATGCTGATGGGCGGGATGTAAATTGCCAACAACCACTCGGGAGAAGTGTATGGTGTTTCCTGAAACATCTAAAAAACAAAGCAACAGAGCCTAGGGCACTTCCACTTATGGTCCTATAGCTTAGGGAAATTAAAATCAAAAAGACACAGCCACCCCAAAGTTTGGGACGCCTCCGTTTACAAGAACCTCGTTTACCGTACAAGTTCAATATCACAGAAAGTGAAAAATGGATAAAGAACTTGTGGTACTTACATACAATGCAGTATCACTCAGCAATGAAATCTATGTCATCAGGCCCGTAGCAGCATAATGAGTGGATTCAGGTACGATGATTCTAACTGAAATAAGTCACACAGTAAAAGAAACATCATAAGATATCAGTAATACACGGAATGTAAACTTGGCTACACAGGAACTGAATTACAGAACAGAACAGGGTCTCAAATTTAGAAAACCAACTTATGCTTGCTTAAGGGTAAAGGTGAGTTGGGGTGCTGCATAAAACCAGAGATTGAAATGAGCACAGATAAAGTTCCTTAAGTCAAATATGGAATAGACAAGAGCTACTCCTTGCTCAACGAAAGGGACTCAACACCGCATTTTAAACGCCTAAGAATGTACCTGACTAGTAAGTATCGTAAAACCTATAGATTGCTATGTCTCCGAAAGAGAATCAAGCATGTGTACAGGGGCATAAACGCAGCAGTGATAGGATTGGAGAGGTTCGGTGAGCAAATGAAGACCCTTTGAAGTCATATTGCATGGTACCCATTACACGGGTCTCAACTCTCCAGGTTTAAGGTATTCTTCCTTCAGCTAAAACATGCATGTGGAACCCAAGTATGATCAACCATGTGAACGGGAGTCGTGTTCAAATATGTCTCAGTTTTCCTCCCCTGGTACTCGGGTGCAACATTCCAGACGCTTTACTAACACTCTCCCCACTTGGAGAGTCAGCGCCTTTAACCTCCTGTTTGGCCCGGTTTGCAATTTCTGCGGAAGATGAACAGGAATAGTGAGAACCAATGAGAGGCTAGCTGGAGGTGTCTGGACGGGCAAATTTAACTCTCATTTCCCACCAGGAAGAGGAAATAACCAAAGGCTCAGCGTGCCGTACCGGAACCAGATTAGGGCCTGAAGCCATCCTGCGGTGTTGCGGCCAGCTCAAAAGAAAGCGAGTTGAAGAAAGGAGCTCAGGGACACTGTAATTCACAAACCTGCAGAGTTATAAATGACAGCTATCGTCCAAAAATAGACTGAAGTAAGGCTGCCAAGAGGACTTGAAAGCGGGGCAGAATTGCAGGAAACCGATTTCAGGAGGTAGACTGGAATTGCATTGAAAGCATAGGAAAAGAGGCAGAACGTCCACAATGATGCACTTGGCCAAAAAGGGCGTATGCGTTTTTTCCTGAATATATTCAGGAAAAAACGCATACGCCCTTTTTGGCCAACCAAGCAAGCTTGCAAAGGAAATCTGCACTACAATGAAGTCTCACTTCCCCCCGGTCAAAAGGGCCATCTGAAAAAAGTGTAAAATCCAGAAAGGCAGGACAGGCCATGGAGAACTGGGAGCCTTGTTATGCTGATGGGTGGGATGTAAATTGCCAACAACCACTCGGGAGAAGTGTATGGTGTTTCCTGAAACATCTAAAAAACAAAGCAACAGAGCCTAGGGCACTTCCACTTATGGTCCTATAGCTTAGGGAATTTAAAATCAAAAAGACACAGCCACCCCAAAGTTTGGAACGACTCTGTTTACAAGAACCTCGTTTACAGTACAAGTTCAACATCGCAGAAAGTGAAAAATGGATAAAGAAGTTGTGGTATTTACTTACAAAGCAATATCACTCAGCAATGAAATCTGTGTCATCAGGCCCTTAGCAGCACAATGAGTGGATTCAGGTATGATGATTCTAACTGAAATAAGTCACACAGAAAAAGAAACATCATAAGATATCAATAATACACGGAATGTAAACTTGGCTACACAGGAACTGAATTACAGAACAGAACAGGGTCTCAAATTTAGAAAACCAACTTATGCTTGCTTAAGGGTAAAGGTGAGTTGGGGTGCTGCATAAAACCAGAGATTGAAATGAGCACAGATAAAGTTCCTTAAGCCAAATATGGAATAGAAAAGAGCTACTCCTTGCTCAACGAAATGGACTCAACACCGCATATTAAACGCCTAAGAATGTACCTGTCTAGTAAGTATCTTAAAACCTATGGATTGCTATGTCTCCGAAAGACAATCAAGCATGTGTACAGGGGCAGAAACGCAGCAGTGATAGGATTGGAGAGGTTCGGTGAGCAAATGAAGACCCTTTGAAATCATATTGCATGGTACCCATTCCACAGGTTTCAACTACCCAGGTTTAAGGTATTCTTCCTTCAGCTAAAACATGCATGTGGAACCCAAGTATGATCAACCATGTGAACGGGAGACGTGTTCAAATATGTCTCAGTTTTCCTCCCCTGGTACTCGGGTGCAACATTCCAGACGCTTTACTAACACTCTCCCCACTTGGAGAGTCAGCGCCTTTAACCTCCTGTTTGGCCCGGTTTGCAATTTCTGCGGAAGATGAACAGGAATAGCGAGAACCAATGAGAGGCTAGCTGGAGGTGTCTGGACGGGCAAATTTAACTCTCATTTCCCACCAGGAAGAGGAAATAACCAAAGGCTCAGCGTGCCGTACCGGAACCAGATTAGGGCCTGAAGCCATCCTGCAGTGTTGCGGCCAGCTCAAAAGAAAGCGAGTTGAAGAAAGGAGCTCAGGGGCACTGTATTTCACAAACCTGCAGAGTTATAAATGACAGCTATCGTCCAAAAATAGACTGAAGTAAGGCTGCCAAGAGGACTTGAAAGCGGGGCAGAATTGCAGGAAACCGATTTCAGGAGGTAGACTGGAATTGCATTGAAAGCATAGGAAAAGAGGCAGAACGTCCACAATGATGCACTTGGCCAAAAAGGGCGTATGCGTTTTTTCCTGAATATATTCAGGAAAAAACGCATACGCCCTTTTTGGCCAACCAAGCAAGCTTGCAAAGGAAATCTGCACTACAATGAAGACTCACTTCCCCCCGGTCAAAAGGGCCATCTGAAAAAAGTGTAAAATCCAGAAAGGCAGGACAGGCCATGGAGAACTGGGAGCCTTGTTATGCTGATGGGCGGGATGTAAATTGCCAACAACCACTCGGGAGAAGTGTATGGTGTTTCCTGAAACATCTAAAAAACAAAGCAACAGAGCCTAGGGCACTTCCACTTATGGTCCTATAGCTTAGGGAAATTAAAATCAAAAAGACACAGCCACCCCAAAGTTTGGGACGCCTCCGTTTACAAGAACCTCGTTTACCGTACAAGTTCAATATCACAGAAAGTGAAAAATGGATAAAGAACTTGTGGTACTTACATACAATGCAGTATCACTCAGCAATGAAATCTATGTCATCAGGCCCGTAGCAGCATAATGAGTGGATTCAGGTACGATGATTCTAACTGAAATAAGTCACACAGTAAAAGAAACATCATAAGATATCAGTAATACACGGAATGTAAACTTGGCTACACAGGAACTGAATTACAGAACAGAACAGGGTCTCAAATTTAGAAAACCAACTTATGCTTGCTTAAGGGTAAAGGTGAGTTGGGGTGCTGCATAAAACCAGAGATTGAAATGAGCACAGATAAAGTTCCTTAAGTCAAATATGGAATAGACAAGAGCTACTCCTTGCTCAACGAAAGGGACTCAACACCGCATTTTAAACGCCTAAGAATGTACCTGACTAGTAAGTATCGTAAAACCTATAGATTGCTATGTCTCCGAAAGAGAATCAAGCATGTGTACAGGGGCATAAACGCAGCAGTGATAGGATTGGAGAGGTTCGGTGAGCAAATGAAGACCCTTTGAAGTCATATTGCATGGTACCCATTACACGGGTCTCAACTCTCCAGGTTTAAGGTATTCTTCCTTCAGCTAAAACATGCATGTGGAACCCAAGTATGATCAACCATGTGAACGGGAGTCGTGTTCAAATATGTCTCAGTTTTCCTCCCCTGGTACTCGGGTGCAACATTCCAGACGCTTTACTAACACTCTCCCCACTTGGAGAGTCAGCGCCTTTAACCTCCTGTTTGGCCCGGTTTGCAATTTCTGCGGAAGATGAACAGGAATAGTGAGAACCAATGAGAGGCTAGCTGGAGGTGTCTGGACGGGCAAATTTAACTCTCATTTCCCACCAGGAAGAGGAAATAACCAAAGGCTCAGCGTGCCGTACCGGAACCAGATTAGGGCCTGAAGCCATCCTGCGGTGTTGCGGCCAGCTCAAAAGAAAGCGAGTTGAAGAAAGGAGCTCAGGGACACTGTAATTCACAAACCTGCAGAGTTATAAATGACAGCTATCGTCCAAAAATAGACTGAAGTAAGGCTGCCAAGAGGACTTGAAAGCGGGGCAGAATTGCAGGAAACCGATTTCAGGAGGTAGACTGGAATTGCATTGAAAGCATAGGAAAAGAGGCAGAACGTCCACAATGATGCACTTGGCCAAAAAGGGCGTATGCGTTTTTTCCTGAATATATTCAGGAAAAAACGCATACGCCCTTTTTGGCCAACCAAGCAAGCTTGCAAAGGAAATCTGCACTACAATGAAGTCTCACTTCCCCCCGGTCAAAAGGGCCATCTGAAAAAAGTGTAAAATCCAGAAAGGCAGGACAGGCCATGGAGAACTGGGAGCCTTGTTATGCTGATGGGCGGGATGTAAATTACCAACAAACACTTGGGAGAAGTGTATGGTGTTTCCTGAAACATCTAAAAAACAAAGCAACAGAGCCTAGGGCACTTCCACTTATGGTCCTATAGCTTAGGGAAATTAAAATCAAAAAGACACAGCCACCCCAAAGTTTGGGACGCCTCCGTTTACAAGAACCTCGTTTACCGTACAAGTTCAACATCGCAAAAAGTGAAAAATGGATAAAGAAGTTGTGGTATTTACTTACAAAGCAATATCACTCAGCAATGAAATCTGTGTCATCAGGCCCTTAGCATCACAATGAGTGGATTCAGGTATGATGATTCTAACTGAAATAAGTCACACAGAAAAAGAAACATCATAAGATATCAATAATACACGGAATGTAAACTTGGCTACACAGGAACTGAATTACAGAACAGAACAGGGTCTCAAATTTAGAAAACCAACTTATGCTTGCTTAAGGGGAAAGGTGAGTTGGGGTGCTGCATAAAACCAGAGATTGAAATGAGCACAGATAAAGTTCCTTAAGCCAAATATGGAATAGACAAGAGCTACTCCTTGCTCAACGAAATGGACTCAACACCGCATATTAAACGCCTAAGAATGTACCTGACTAGTAAGTATCTTAAAACCTATGGATTGCTATGTCTCCGAAAGAGAATCAAGCATGTGTACAGGGGCATAAACGCAGCAGTGATAGGATTGGAGAGGTTCGGTGAGCAAATGAAGACCCTTTGAAGTCATATTGCATGGTACCCATTACACGGGTCTCAACTCTCCAGGTTTAAGGTATTCTTCCTTCAGCTAAAACATGCATGTGGAACCCAGAGTATGATCAACCGTGTGAACGGGAGACGTGTTCAAATATGTCTCAGTTTTCGTACCCTGGTACTCGGGTGCAACATTCCAGACGCTTTACTAACACTCTCCCGACTTGGAGAGTCAGTCCCTTTAACCTCCTGTTTGGCCCAGTTTGCAATTTCTGCGGAAGATGAACAGGAATAGCGAGAACCAATGAGAGACTAGCTGGAGGTGTCTGGACGGGCAAATTTAACTCTCATTTCCCACCAGGAAGAGGAATTAACCAAAGGCTCAGCGTGCGGTGCCAGAACCAGATTAGGGCCTGAAGCCATCCTGCGGTGTTGCGGCCAGGTCACAAGAAAGCGAGTTGAAGAAAGGAGCTCAGGGGCACTGTATTTCACAAACCTGCAGAGTTATAAATGACAGCTATCGTCCAAAAATAGACTGAAGTAAGGCTGCCAAGAGGACTTGAAAGCGGGGCAGCATTGCAGGAAACCGATTTCAGGAGGTAGACTGGAATTGCATTGAAAGCATAGGAAAAGAGGCAGAACGTCCACAATGATGCACTTGGCCAAAAAGGGCGTATGCGTTTTTTCCTGAATATATTCAGGAAAAAACGCATACGCCCTTTTTGGCCAACCAAGCAAGCTTGCAAAGGAAATCTGCACTACAATGAAGTCTCACTTCCCCCCGGTCAAAAGGGCCATCTGAAAAAAGTGTAAAATCCAGAAAGACAGGACAGGCCATGGAGAACTGGGAGCCTTGTTATGCTGATGGGCGGGATGTAAATTGCCAACAACCACTCGGGAGAAGTGTATGGTGTTTCCTGAAACATCTAAAAAACAAAGCAACAGAGCCTAGGGCACTTCCACTTATGGTCCTATAGCTTAGGGAATTTAAAATCAAAAAGACACAGCCACCCCAAAGTTTGGAACGACTCTGTTTACAAGAACCTCGTTTACAGTACAAGTTCAACATCGCAGAAAGTGAAAAATGGATAAAGAAGTTGTGGTATTTACTTACAAAACAATATCACTCAGCAATGAAATCTGTGTCATCAGGCCCTTAGCAGCACAATGAGTGGATTCAGGTATGATGATTCTAACTGAAATAAGTCACACAGAAAAAGAAACATCATAAGATATCAATAATACACGGAATGTAAACTTGGCTACACAGGAACTGAATTACAGAACAGAACAGGGTCTCAAATTTAGAAAACCAACTTATGCTTGCTTAAGGGTAAAGGTGAGTTGGGGTGCTGCATAAAACCAGAGATTGAAATGAGCACAGATAAAGTTCCTTAAGCCAAATATGGAATAGAAAAGAGCTACTCCTTGCTCAACGAAATGGACTCAACACCGCATATTAAACGCCTAAGAATGTACCTGTCTAGTAAGTATCTTAAAACCTATGGATTGCTATGTCTCCGAAAGACAATCAAGCATGTGTACAGGGGCAGAAACGCAGCAGTGATAGGATTGGAGAGGTTCGGTGAGCAAATGAAGACCCTTTGAAATCATATTGCATGGTACCCATTCCACAGGTTTCAACTACCCAGGTTTAAGGTATTCTTCCTTCAGCTAAAACATGCATGTGGAACCCAAGTATGATCAACCATGTGAACGGGAGACGTGTTCAAATATGTCTCAGTTTTCCTCCCCTGGTACTCGGGTGCAACATTCCAGACGCTTTACTAACACTCTCCCCACTTGGAGAGTCAGCGCCTTTAACCTCCTGTTTGGCCCGGTTTACAATTTCTGCGGAAGATGAACAGGAATAGCGAGAACCAATGAGAGGCTAGCTGGAGGTGTCTGGACGGGCAAATTTAACTCTCATTTCCCACCAGGAAGAGGAAATAACCAAAGGCTCAGCGTGCCGTACCGGAACCAGATTAGGGCCTGAAGCCATCCTGCAGTGTTGCGGCCAGCTCAAAAGAAAGCGAGTTGAAGAAAGGAGCTCAGGGGCACTGTATTTCACAAACCTGCAGAGTTATAAATGACAGCTATCGTCCAAAAATAGACTGAAGTAAGGCTGCCAAGAGGACTTGAAAGCGGGGCAGAATTGCAGGAAACCGATTTCAGGAGGTAGACTGGAATTGCATTGAAAGCATAGGAAAAGAGGCAGAACGTCCACAATGATGCACTTGGCCAAAAAGGGCGTATGCGTTTTTTCCTGAATATATTCAGGAAAAAACGCATACGCCCTTTTTGGGCAACCAAGCAAGCTTGCAAAGGAAATCTGCACTACAATGAAGACTCACTTCCCCCCGGTCAAAAGGGCCATCTGAAAAAAGTGTAAAATCCAGAAAGGCAGGACAGGCCATGGAGAACTGGGAGCCTTGTTATGCTGATGGGCGGGATGTAAATTGCCAACAACCACTCGGGAGAAGTGTATGGTGTTTCCTGAAACATCTAAAAAACAAAGCAACAGAGCCTAGGGCACTTCCACTTATGGTCCTATAGCTTAGGGAAATTAAAATCAAAAAGACACAGCCACCCCAAAGTTTGGGACGCCTCCGTTTACAAGAACCTCGTTTACCGTACAAGTTCAATATCACAGAAAGTGAAAAATGGATAAAGAACTTGTGGTACTTACATACAATGCAGTATCACTCAGCAATGAAATCTATGTCATCAGGCCCGTAGCAGCATAATGAGTGGATTCAGGTACGATGATTCTAACTGAAATAAGTCACACAGTAAAAGAAACATCATAAGATATCAGTAATACACGGAATGTAAACTTGGCTACACAGGAACTGAATTACAGAACAGAACAGGGTCTCAAATTTAGAAAACCAACTTATGCTTGCTTAAGGGTAAAGGTGAGTTGGGGTGCTGCATAAAACCAGAGATTGAAATGAGCACAGATAAAGTTCCTTAAGTCAAATATGGAATAGACAAGAGCTACTCCTTGCTCAACGAAAGGGACTCAACACCGCATTTTAAACGCCTAAGAATGTACCTGACTAGTAAGTATCGTAAAACCTATAGATTGCTATGTCTCCGAAAGAGAATCAAGCATGTGTACAGGGGCATAAACGCAGCAGTGATAGGATTGGAGAGGTTCGGTGAGCAAATGAAGACCCTTTGAAGTCATATTGCATGGTACCCATTACACGGGTCTCAACTCTCCAGGTTTAAGGTATTCTTCCTTCAGCTAAAACATGCATGTGGAACCCAAGTATGATCAACCATGTGAACGGGAGTCGTGTTCAAATATGTCTCAGTTTTCCTCCCCTGGTACTCGGGTGCAACATTCCAGACGCTTTACTAACACTCTCCCCACTTGGAGAGTCAGCGCCTTTAACCTCCTGTTTGGCCCGGTTTGCAATTTCTGCGGAAGATGAACAGGAATAGTGAGAACCAATGAGAGGCTAGCTGGAGGTGTCTGGACGGGCAAATTTAACTCTCATTTCCCACCAGGAAGAGGAAATAACCAAAGGCTCAGCGTGCCGTACCGGAACCAGATTAGGGCCTGAAGCCATCCTGCGGTGTTGCGGCCAGCTCAAAAGAAAGCGAGTTGAAGAAAGGAGCTCAGGGGCACTGTAATTCACAAACCTGCAGAGTTATAAATGACAGCTATCGTCCAAAAATAGACTGAAGTAAGGCTGCCAAGAGGACTTGAAAGCGGGGCAGAATTGCAGGAAACCGATTTCAGGAGGTAGACTGGAATTGCATTGAAAGCATAGGAAAAGAGGCAGAACGTCCACAGTGATGCACTTGGCCAAAAAGGGCGTATGCGTTTTTTCCTGAATATATTCAGGAAAAAACGCATACGCCCTTTTTGGCCAACCAAGCAAGCTTGCAAAGGAAATCTGCACTACAATGAAGTCTCACTTCCCCCCGGTCAAAAGGGCCATCTGAAAAAAGTGCAAAATCCAGAAAGGCAGGACAGGCCATGGAGAACTGGGAGCCTTGTTATGCTGATGGGCGGGATGTAAATTACCAACAAACACTTGGGAGAAGTGTATGGTGTTTCCTGAAACATCTAAAAAACAAAGCAACAGAACCTAGGGCACTTCCACTTATGGTCCTATAGCTTAGGGAAATTAAAATCAAAAAGACACAGCCACCCCAAAGTTTGGAACGGCTCTGTTTACAAGAACCTCGTTTACAGTACAAGTTCAACATCGCAGAAAGTGAAAAATGGATAAAGAAGTTGTGGTATTTACTTACAAAGCAATATCACTCAGCAATGAAATCTGTGTCATCAGGCCCTTAGCAGCACAATGAGTGGATTCAGGTATGATGATTCTAACTGAAGTAAGTCGCACAGAAAAAGAAACATCATAAGATATCAGTAATACACGGAATGTAAACTTGGCTACACAGGAACTGAATTACAGAACAGAACAGGGTCTCAAATTTAGAAAACCAACTTATGCTTGCTTAAGGGTAAAGGTGAGTTGGGGTGCTGCATAAAACCAGAGATTGAAATGAGCACAGATAAAGTTCCTTAAGTCAAATATGGATTAGACAAGAGCTACTCCTTGCTCAACGAAATGCACTCAACATCGCATATTAAACGCCTAAGAATGTACCTGACTAGTAAGTATCTTAAAACCTATGGATTGCTATGTCTCCGAAAGAGAATCAAGCATGTGTACAGGGGCATAAACGCAGCAGTGATAGGATTGGAGAGGTTCGGTGAGCAAATGAAGACCCTTTGAAGTCATATTGCATGGTACCCATTCCACGGGTTTCAACTACCCAGGTTTAAGGTTTTCTTCCTTCAGCTAAAACATGCATGTGGAACCTAGAGTATGATCAACCATGTGATCGGGAGACGTGTTCAAATATGTCTCAGTTTCCGTACCCTGGTACTCGGGTGCAACATTCCAGACGCTTACTAACACTCTCCCCACTTGGAGAGTCAGTCCCTTTAACCTCCTGTTTGGCCCAGTTTGCAATTTCTGCGGAAGATGAACAGGAATAGCGAGAATCAATGAGAGACTACCTGGAGGTGTCTGGATGGGCAAATTTAACTCTCATTTCCCACCAGGAAGAGGAAATAACCAAAGGCTCAGCGTGCCGTACCGGAGCCAGATTAGGGCCTGAAGCCATCCTGCAGTGTTGCGGCCAGCTCAAAAGAAAGCGAGTTGAAGAAAGGAGCTCAGGGGCACTGTATTTCACAAACCTGCAGAGTTATAAATGACAGCTATCGTCCAAAAATAGACTGAAGTAAGGCTGCCAAGAGGACTTGAAAGCGGGGCAGAATTGCAGGAAACCGATTTCAGGAGGTAGACTGGAATTGCATTGAAAGCATAGGAAAAGAGGCAGAACGTCCACAATGATGCACTTGGCCAAAAAGGGCGTATGCGTTTTTTCCTGAATATATTCAGGAAAAAACGCATACGCCCTTTTTGGCCAACCAAGCAAGCTTGCAAAGGAAATCTGCACTACAATGAAGTCTCACTTCCCCCCCGGTCAAAAGGGCCATCTGAAAAAAGTGTAAAATCCAGAAAGGCAGGACAGGCCATGGAGAACTGGGAGCCTTGTTATGCTGATGGGCGGGATGTAAATTGCCAACAACCACTCGGGAGAAGTGTATGGTGTTTCCTGAAACATCTAAAAAACAAAGCAACAGAACCTAGGGCACTTCCACTTATGGTCCTATAGCTTAGGGAAATTAAAATCAAAAAGACACAGCCACCCCAAAGTTTGGAACGGCTCTGTTCACAAGAACCTCGTTTACAGTACAAGTTCAACATCGCAGAAAGTGAAAAATGGATAAAGAAGTTGTGGTATTTACTTACAAAGCAATATCACTCAGCAATGAAATCTGTGTCATCAGGCCCTTAGCAGCACAATGAGTGGATTCAGGTATGATGATTCTAACTGAAGTAAGTCACACAGAAAAAGAAACATCATAAGATATCAGTAATACACGGAATGTAAACTTGGCTACACAGGAAATGAATTACAGAACAGAACAGGGTCTCAAATTTAGAAAACCAACTTATGCTTGCTTAAGGGTA
Organism: Stenella coeruleoalba; assembly: GCF_951394435.1. Classification (NCBI taxonomy): domain Eukaryota; kingdom Metazoa; phylum Chordata; class Mammalia; order Artiodactyla; family Delphinidae; genus Stenella; species Stenella coeruleoalba. The sequence continues at coordinate 508,932 of NW_027645974.1, read as the reverse complement.
AAGGTGAGTTGGGGTGCTGCATAAAACCAGAGATTGAAATGAGCACAGATAAAGTTCCTTAAGTCAAATATGGAATAGACAAGAGCTACTCCTTGCTCAACGAAATGCACTCAACATCGCATATTAAACGCCTAAGAATGTACCTGACTAGTAAGTATCTTAAAACCTATGGATTGCTATGTCTCCGAAAGAGAATCAAGCATGTGTACAGGGGCATAAATGCAGCAGTGATAGGATTGGAGAGGTTCGGTGAGCTAATGAAGACCCTTTGAAGTCATATTGCAGGGTACCCATTCCACGGGTTTCAACTACCCAGGTTTAAGGTATTCTTCCTTCAGCTAAAACATGCATGTGGAACCTAGAGTATGATCAACCATGTGATCGGGAGACGTGTTCAAATATGTCTCAGTTTCCGTACCCTGGTACTCGGGTGCAACATTCCAGACGCTTACTAACACTCTCCCCACTTGGAGAGTCAGTCCCCTTAACCTCCTGTTTGGCCCAGTTTGCAATTTCTGCGGAAGATGAACAGGAATAGCGAGAATCAATGAGAGACTACCTGGAGGTGTCTGGATGGGCAAATTTAACTCTCATTTCCCACCAGGAAGAGGAATTAACCAAAGGCTCAGCAGCTGTGCCAGAACCAGATTAGGGCCTGAAGACATCCTGTGGTGTTGCGGCCAGGTCACAAGAAAGCGAGTTGAAGAAAGGAGCTCAGGGGCACTGTATTTCACAAACCTGCAGAGTTATAAATGACAGCTATCATCCAAAAATAGACTGAAGTAAGGCTGCCAAGAGGACTTGAAAGCGGGGCAGAATTGCAGGAAACCGATTTCAGGAGGTAGACTGGAATTGCATTGAAAGCATAGGAAAAGAGGCAGAACGTCCACAATGATGCACTTGGCCAAAAAGGGCGTATGCGTTTTTTCCTGATTATATTCAGGAAAAAACGCATACGCCCTTTTTGGCCAACCAAGCAAGCTTGCAAAGGAAATCTGCACTACAATGAAGTCTCACTTCCCCCCGGTCAAAAGGGCCATCTGAAAAAAGTGTAAAATCCAGAAAGGCAGGACAGGCCATGGAGAACTGGGAGCCTTGTTATGCTGATGGGCGGGATGTAAATTGCCAACAGACACTCGGGAGAAGTGTATGGTGTTTCCTGAAACATCTAAAAAACAAAGCAACAGAGCCTAGGGCACTTCCACTTATGGTCCTATAGCTTAGGGAAATTAAAATCAAAAAGACACAGCCACCCCAAAGTTTGGGACGCCTCCGTTTACAAGAACCTCGTTTACCGTACAAGTTCAATATCACAGAAAGTGAAAAATGGATAAAGAACTTGTGGTACTAACATACAATGCAGTATCACTCAGCAATGAAATCTATGTCATCAGGCCCGTAGCAGCATAATGAGTGGATTCAGGTACGATGATTCTAACTGAAATAAGTCACACAGTAAAAGAAACATCATAAGATATCAGTAATACACGGAATGTAAACTTGGCTACACAGGAACTGAATTACAGAACAGAACAGGGTCTCAAATTTAGAAAACCAACTTATGCTTGCTTAAGGGGAAAGGTGAGTTGGGGTGCTGCATAAAACCAGAGATTGAAATGAGCACAGATAAAGTTCCTTAAGTCAAATATGGAATAGACAAGAGCTACTCCTTGCTCAACGAAAGGGACTCAACACCGCATTTTAAACGCCTAAGAATGTACCTGACTAGTAAGTATCGTAAAACCTATAGATTGCTATGTCTCCGAAAGAGAATCAAGCATGTGTACAGGGGCATAAACGCAGCAGTGATAGGATTGGAGAGGTTCGGTGAGCAAATGAAGACCCTTTGAAGTCATATTGCATGGTACCCATTACACGGGTCTCAACTCTCCAGGTTTAAGGTATTCTTCCTTCAGCTAAATCATGCATGTGGAACCCAGTATGATCAACCATGTGAACGGGAGTCGTGTTCAAATATGTCTCAGTTTTCCTCCCCTGGTACTCGGGTGCAACATTCCAGACGCTTTACTAACACTCTCCCCACTTGGAGAGTCAGCGCCTTTAACCTCCTGTTTGGCCCGGTTTGCAATTTCTGCGGAAGATGAACAGGAATAGCGAGAACCAATGAGAGGCTAGCTGGAGGTGTCTGGACGGGCAAATTTAACTCTCATTTCCCACCAGGAAGAGGAAATAACCAAAGGCTCAGCGTGCCGTACCGGAACCAGATTAGGGCCTGAAGCCATCCTGCGGTGTTGCGGCCAGCTCAAAAGAAAGCGAGTTGAAGAAAGGAGCTCAGGGGCACTGTAATTCACAAACCTGCAGAGTTATAAATGACAGCTATCGTCCAAAAATAGACTGAAGTAAGGCTGCCAAGAGGACTTGAAAGCGGGGCAGAATTGCAGGAAACCGATTTCAGGAGGTAGACTGGAATTGCATTGAAAGCATAGGAAAAGAGGCAGAACGTCCACAATGATGCACTTGGCCAAAAAGGGCGTATGCGTTTTTTCCTGAATATATTCAGGAAAAAACGCATACGCCCTTTTTGGCCAACCAAGCAAGCTTGCAAAGGAAATCTGCACTACAATGAAGTCTCACTTCCCCCCGGTCAAAAGGGCCATCTGAAAAAAGTGTAAAATCCAGAAAGGCAGGACAGGCCATGGAGAACTGGGAGCCTTGTTATGCTGATGGGCGGGATGTAAATTACCAACAAACACTTGGGAGAAGTGTATGGTGTTTCCTGAAACATCTAAAAAACAAAGCAACAGAACCTAGGGCACTTCCACTTATGGTCCTATAGCTTAGGGAAATTAAAATCAAAAAGACACAGCCACCCCAAAGTTTGGAACGGCTCTGTTTACAAGAACCTCGTTTACAGTACAAGTTCAACATCGCAGAAAGTGAAAAATGGATAAAGAAGTTGTGGTATTTACTTACAAAGCAATATCACTCAGCAATGAAATCTGTGTCATCAGGCCCTTAGCAGCACAATGAGTGGATTCAGGTATGATGATTCTAACTGAAGTAAGTCACACAGAAAAAGAAACATCATAAGATATCAGTAATACACGGAATGTAAACTTGGCTACACAGGAACTGAATTACAGAACAGAACAGGGTCTCAAATTTAGAAAACCAACTTATGCTTGCTTAAGGGTAAAGGTGAGTTGGGGTGCTGCATAAAACCAGAGATTGAAATGAGCACAGATAAAGTTCCTTAAGTCAAATATGGATTAGACAAGAGCTACTCCTTGCTCAACGAAATGCACTCAACATCGCATATTAAACGCCTAAGAATGTACCTGACTAGTAAGTATCTTAAAACCTATGGATTGCTATGTCTCCGAAAGAGAATCAAGCATGTGTACAGGGGCATAAACGCAGCAGTGATAGGATTGGAGAGGTTCGGTGAGCAAATGAAGACCCTTTGAAGTCATATTGCATGGTACCCATTCCACGGGTTTCAACTACCCAGGTTTAAGGTATTCTTCCTTCAGCTAAAACATGCATGTGGAACCTAGAGTATGATCAACCATGTGATCGGGAGACGTGTTCAAATATGTCTCAATTTCCGTACCCTGGTACTCGGGTGCAACATTCCAGACGCTTACTAACACTCTCCCCACTTGGAGAGTCAGTCCCTTTAACCTCCTGTTTGGCCCAGTTTGCAATTTCTGCGGAAGATGAACAGGAATAGCGAGAATCAATGAGAGACTACCTGGAGGTGTCTGGATGGGCAAATTTAACTCTCATTTCCCACCAGGAAGAGGAATTAACCAAAGGCTCAGCAGCCGTGCCAGAACCAGATTAGGGCCTGAAGACATCCTGCGGTGTTGCGGCCAGGTCACAAGAAAGCGAGTTGAAGAAAGGAGCTCAGGGGCACTGTAATTCACAAACCTGCAGAGTTATAAATGACAGCTATCGTCCAAAAATAGACTGAAGTAAGGCTGCCAAGAGGACTTGAAAGCCGGGCAGAATTGCAGGAAACCGATTTCAGGAGGTAGACTGGAATTGCATTGAAAGCATAGGAAAAGAGGCAGAACGTCCACAATGATGCACTTGGCCAAAAAGGGCGTATGTGTTTTTTCCTGATTATATTCAGGAAAAAACGCATACGCCCTTTTTGGCCAACCAAGCAACCTTGCAAAGGAAATCTGCACTACAATGAAGTCTCACTTCCCCCCCGGTCAAAAGGGCCATCTGAAAAAAGTGTAAAATCCAGAAAGGCAGGACAGGCCATGGAGAACTGGGAGCCTTGTTATGCTGATGGGCGGGATGTAAATTGCCAACAGACACTTGGGAGAAGTGTATGGTGTTTCCTGAAACATCTAAAAAACAAAGCAACAGAGCCTAGGGCACTTCCACTTATGGTCCTATAGCTTAGGGAAATTAAAATCAAAAAGACACAGCCACCCCAAAGTTTGGGACGCCTCCGTTTACAAGAACCTCGTTTACCGTACAAGTTCAATATCACAGAAAGTGAAAAATGGATAAAGAACTTGTGGTACTTACATACAATGCAGTATCACTCAGCAATGAAATCTATGTCATCAGGCCCGTAGCAGCGTAATGAGTGGATTCAGGTACGATGATTCTAACTGAAATAAGTCACACAGTAAAAGAAACATCATAAGATATCACTAATACACGGAATGGAAACTTGGCTACACAGGAACTGAATTACAGAACAGAACAGGGTCTCAAATTTAGAAAACCAACTTATGCTTGCTTAAGGGTAAAGGTGAGTTGGGGTGCTGCATAAAACCAGAGATTGAAATGAGCACAGATAAAGTTCCTTAAGCCAAATATGGAATAGACAAGAGCTACTCCTTGCTCAACGAAATGGACTCAACACCGCATATTAAACGCCTAAGAATGTACCTGACTAGTAAGTATCTTAAAACCTATGGATTGCTATGTCTCAGAAAGAGAATCAAGCATGTGTACAGGGGCAGAAACGCAGCAGTGATAGGATTGGAGAGGTTCGGTGAGCAAATGAAGACCCTTTGAAGTCATATTGCATGGTACCCATTCCACGGGTTTCAACTACCCAGGTTTTAGGTATTCTTTCTTCAGCTAAAACATGCATGTGGAACCCAGAGTATGATCAACCATGTGATCGGGAGACGTGTTCAAATATGTCTCAGTTTTCGTACCCTGGTACTCGGGTGCAACATTCCAGACGCTTTACTAACACTCTCCCCACTTGGAGAGTCAATCCCTTTAACCTCCTGTTTGGCACAGTTTGCAATTTCTGCGGAAGATGAACAGGAATAGCGAGAACCAATGAGAGACTAGCTGGAGGTTTCTGGACGGGCAAATTTAACTCTCATTTCCCACCAGGAAGAGGAATTAACCAAAGGCTCAGCATGCCGTACCGGAGCCAGATTAGGGCCTGAAGCCATCCTGCGGTGTTGCGGCCAGCTCACAAGAAAGCGAGTTGAAGAAAGGAGCTCAGGGGCACTGTAATTCACAAACCTGCAGAGTTATAAATGACAGCTATCGTCCAAAAATAGACTGAAGTAAGGCTGCCAAGAGGACTTGAAAGCGGGGCAGAATTGCAGGAAACCGATTTCAGGAGGTAGACTGGAATTGCATTGAAAGCATAGGAAAAGAGGCAGAACGTCCACAATGATGCACTTGGCCAAAAAGGGCGTATGCGTTTTTTCCTGAATATATTCAGGAAAAAACGCATACGCCCTTTTTGGCCAACCAAGCAAGCTTGCAAAGGAAATCTGCACTACAATGAAGTCTCACTTCCCCCCGGTCAAAAGGGCCATCTGAAAAAAGTGTAAAATCCAGAAAGGCAGGACAGGCCATGGAGAACTGGGAGCCTTGTTATGCTGATGGGCGGGATGTAAATTACCAACAAACACTTGGGAGAAGTGTATGGTGTTTCCTGAAACATCTAAAAAACAAAGCAACAGAACCTAGGGCACTTCCACTTATGGTCCTATAGCTTAGGGAAATTAAAATCAAAAAGACACAGCCACCCCAAAGTTTGGAACGGCTCTGTTTACAAGAACCTCGTTTACAGTACAAGTTCAACATCGCAGAAAGTGAAAAATGGATAAAGAAGTTGTGGTATTTACTTACAAAGCAATATCACTCAGCAATGAAATCTGTGTCATCAGGCCCTTAGCAGCACAATGAGTGGATTCAGGTATGATGATTCTAACTGAAGTAAGTCACACAGAAAAAGAAACATCATAAGATATCAGTAATACACGGAATGTAAACTTGGCTACACAGGAAATGAATTACAGAACAGAACAGGGTCTCAAATTTAGAAAACCAACTTATGCTTGCTTAAGGGTAAAGGTGAGTTGGGGTGCTGCATAAAACCAGAGATTGAAATGAGCACAGATAAAGTTCCTTAAGTCAAATATGGATTAGACAAGAGCTACTCCTTGCTCAACGAAATGCACTCAACATCGCATATTAAACGCCTAAGAATGTACCTGACTAGTAAGTATCTTAAAACCTATGGATTGCTATGTCTCCGAAAGAGAATCAAGCATGTGTACAGGGGCATAAACGCAGCAGTGATAGGATTGGAGAGGTTCGGTGAGCAAATGAAGACCCTTTGAAGTCATATTGCATGGTACCCATTCCACGGGTTTCAACTACCCAGGTTTAAGGTATTCTTCCTTCAGCTAAAACATGCATGTGGAACCTAGAGTATGATCAACCATGTGATCGGGAGACGTGTTCAAATATGTCTCAGTTTCCGTACCCTGGTACTCGGGTGCAACATTCCAGACGCTTACTAACACTCTCCCCACTTGGAGAGTCAGTCCCTTTAACCTCCTGTTTGGCCCCGTTTGCAATTTCTGCGGAAGATGAACAGGAATAGCGAGAATCAATGAGAGACTACCTGGAGGTGTCTGGATGGGCAAATTTAACTCTCATTTCCCACCAGAAAGAGGAATTAACCAAAGGCTCAGCAGCCGTGCCAGAACCAGATTAGGGCCTGAAGACATCCTGCGGTGTTGCGGCCAGGTCACAAGAAAGCGAGTTGAAGAAAGGAGCTCAGGGGCACTGTAATTCACAAACCTGCAGAGTTATAAATGACAGCTATCGTCCAAAAATAGACTGAAGTAAGGCTGCCAAGAGGACTTGAAAGCGGGGCAGAATTGCAGGAAACCGATTTCAGGAGGTAGACTGGAATTGCATTGAAAGCATAGGAAAAGAGGCAGAACGTCCACAATGATGCACTTGGCCAAAAAGTGCGTATGCGTTTTTTCCTGAATATATTCAGGAAAAAACGCATACGCCCTTTTTGGCCAACCAAGCAAGCTTGCAAAGGAAATCTGCACTACAATGAAGTCTCACTTCCCCCCGGTCAAAAGGGCCATCTGAAAAAAGTGTAAAATCCAGAAAGGCAGGACAGGCCATGGAGAACTGGGAGCCTTGTTATGCTGATGGGCGGGATGTAAATTACCAACAAACACTTGGGAGAAGTGTATGGTGTTTCCTGAAACATCTAAAAAACAAAGCAACAGAACCTAGGGCACTTCCACTTATGGTCCTATAGCTTAGGGAAATTAAAATCAAAAAGACACAGCCACCCCAAAGTTTGGAACGGCTCTGTTTACAAGAACCTCGTTTACAGTACAAGTTCAACATCGCAGACAGTGAAAAATGGATAAAGAAGTTGTGGTATTTACTTACAAAGCAATATCACTCAGCAATGAAATCTGTGTCATCAGGCCCTTAGCAGCACAATGAGTGGATTCAGGTATGATGATTCTAACTGAAGTAAGTCACACAGAAAAAGAAACATCACAAGATATCAGTAATACACGGAATGTAAACTTGGCTACACAGGAAATGAATTACAGAACAGAACAGGGTCTCAAATTTAGAAAACCAACTTATGCTTGCTTAAGGGTAAAGGTGAGTTGGGGTGCTGCATAAAACCAGAGATTGAAATGAGCACAGATAAAGTTCCTTAAGTCAAATATGGATTAGACAAGAGCTACTCCTTGCTCAACGAAATGGACTCAACATCGCATATTAAACGCCTAAGAATGTACCTGACTAGTAAGTATCTTAAAACCTATGGATTGCTATGTCTCCGAAAGAGAATCAAGCATGTGTACAGGGGCATAAACGCAGCAGTGATAGGATTGGAGAGGTTCGGTGAGCAAATGAAGACCCTTTGAAGTCATATTGCATGGTACCCATTCCACGGGTTTCAACTACCCAGGTTTAAGGTATTCTTCCTTCAGCTAAAACATGCATGTGGAACCTAGAGTATGATCAACCATGTGATCGGGAGACGTGTTCAAATATGTCTCAGTTTCCGTACCCTGGTACTCGGGTGCAACATTCCAGACGCTTACTAACACTCTCCCCACTTGGAGAGTCAGTCCCTTTAACCTCCTGTTTGGCCCCGTTTGCAATTTCTGCGGAAGATGAACAGGAATAGCGAGAATCAATGAGAGACTACCTGGAGGTGTCTGGATGGGCAAATTTAACTCTCATTTCCCACCAGGAAGAGGAATTAACCAAAGGCTCAGCAGCCGTGCCAGAACCAGATTAGGGCCTGAAGACATCCTGCGGTGTTGCGGCCAGGTCACAAGAAAGCGAGTTGAAGAAAGGAGCTCAGGGGCACTGTAATTCACAAACCTGCAGAGTTATAAATGACAGCTATCGTCCAAAAATAGACTGAAGTAAGGCTGCCAAGAGGACTTGAAAGCCGGGCAGAATTGCAGGAAACCGATTTCAGGAGGTAGACTGGAATTGCATTGAAAGCATAGGAAAAGAGGCAGAACGTCCACAATGATGCACTTGGCCAAAAAGGGCGTATGCGTTTTTTCCTGAATATATTCAGGAAAAAACGCATACGCCCTTTTTGGCCAACCAAGCAAGCTTGCAAAGGAAATCTGCACTACAATGAAGTCTCACTTCCCCCCGGTCAAAAGGGCCATCTGAAAAAAGTGTAAAATCCAGAAAGGCAGGACAGGCCATGGAGAACTGGGAGCCTTGTTATGCTGATGGGCGGGATGTAAATTGCCAACAGACACTCGGGAGAAGTGTATGGTGTTTCCTGAAACATCTAAAAAACAAAGCAACAGAGCCTAGGGCACTTCCACTTATGGTCCTATAGCTTAGGGAAATTAAAATCAAAAAGACACAGCCACCCCAAAGTTTGGGACGCCTCCGTTTACAAGAACCTCGTTTACCGTACAAGTTCAATATCACAGAAAGTGAAAAATGGATAAAGAACTTGTGGTACTTACATACAATGCAGTATCACTCAGCAATGAAATCTATGTCATCAGGCCCGTAGCAGCATAATGAGTGGATTCAGGTACGATGATTCTAACTGAAATAAGTCACACAGAAAAAGAAACATCATAAGATATCACTAATACACGGAATGGAAACTTGGCTACACAGGAACTGCATTCCAAAACAGAACAGGGTCTCAAATTTAGAAAACCAACTTATGCTTGCTTAAGGGGAAAGGTGAGTTGGGGTGCTGCATAAAACCAGAGATTGAAATGAGCACAGATAATGTTCCTTAAGCCAAATATGGAATAGACAAGAGCTACTCCTTGCTCAACGAAATGGACTCAACACCCCATATTAAACGCCAAAGAATGTACCTGACTAGTAAGTATCTTAAAACCTATGGATTGCTATGTCTCCGAAAGAGAATCAAGCATGTGTACAGGGGCATAAACGCAGCAGTGATAGGATTGGAGAGGTTCGGTGAGCAAATGAAGACCCTTTGAAGTCATATTGCATGGTACCCATTCCACGGGTTTCAACTACCCAGGTTTAAGGTATTCTTCCTTCAGCTAAAACATGCATGTGGAACCCAGAGTATGATCAACCATGTGATCGGGAGACGTGTTCAAATATGTCTCAGTTTTCCTCCCCTGGTACTCGGGTGCAACATTCCAGACGCTTTACTAACACTCTCCCCACTTGGAGAGTCAGTCCCTTTAACCTCCTGTTTGGCCCAGTTTGCAATTTCTGCGGAAGATGAACAGGAATAGCGAGAACCAATGAGAGACTAGCTGGAGGTGTCTGGACGAGCAAATTTAACTCTCATTTCCCACCAGGAAGAGGAATTAACCAAAGGCTCAGCGTGCGGTGCCAGAACCAGATTAGGGCCTGAAGCCATCCTGCGGTGTTGCGGCCAGCTCACAAGAAAGCGAGTTGAAGAAAGGAGCTCAGGGGCACTGTAATTCACAAACCTGCAGAGTTATAAATGACAGCTATCGTCCAAAAATAGACTGAAGTAAGGCTGCCAAGAGGACTTGAAAGCGGGGCAGAATTGCAGGAAACCGATTTCAGGAGGTAGACTGGAATTGCATTGAAAGCATAGGAAAAGAGGCAGAACGTCCACAATGATGCACTTGGCCAAAAAGGGCGTATGCGTTTTTTCCTGAATATATTCAGGAAAAAACGCATACGCCCTTTTTGGCCAACCAAGCAAGCTTGCAAAGGAAATCTGCACTACAATGAAGTCTCACTTCCCCCCGGTCAAAAGGGCCATCTGAAAAAAGTGTAAAATCCAGAAAGGCAGGACAGGCCATTGAGAACTGGGAGCCTTGTTATGCTGATGGGTGGGATGTAAATTGCCAACAGACACTTGGGAGAAGTGTATGGTGTTTCCTGAAACATCTAAAAAACAAAGCAACAGAGCCTAGGGCACTTCCACTTATGGTCCTATAGATTAGGGAAATTAAAATCAAAAAGACACAGCCACCCCAAAGTTTGGGACGGCTCTGTTTACAAGAACCTCGTTTACAGAACAAGTTCAACATCGCAGAAAATGAAAAATGGATAAAGAAGCTGTGGTATTTACTTACAAACCAATAACACTCAGCAATGAAATCTATGTCATCAGGCCCTTAGCAGCACAATGAGTGGATTCAGGTATGATGATTCTAACTGAAATAAGTCACACAGAAAAAGAAACATCATAAGATATCACTAATACACGGAATGGAAACTTGGCTACACAGGAACTGAATTACAGAACAGAACAGGGTCTCAAATTTAGAAAACCAACTTATGCTTGCTTAAGGGTAAAGGTGAGTTGGGGTGCTGCATAAAACCAGAGATTGAAATGAGCACAGATAAAGTTCCTTAAGTCAAATATGGAATAGACAAGAGCTACTCCTTGCTCAACGAAATGGACTCAACACCGCATATTAAACGCCTAAGAATGTACCTGACTAGTAAGTATCTTAAAACCTATGGATTGCTATGTCTCCGAAAGAGAATCAAGCATGTGTACAGGGGCAGAAACGCAGCAGTGATAGGATTGGAGAGGTTCGGTGAGCAAATGAAGACCCTTTGAAGTCATATTGCATGGTACCCATTCCACGGGTTTCAACTACCCAGGTTTTAGGTATTCTTTCTTCAGCTAAAACATGCATGTGGAACCCAGAGTATGATCAACCATGTGATCGGGAGACGTGTTCAAATATGTCTCAGTTTTCGTACCCTGGTACTCGGGTGCAACATTCCAGACGCTTTACTAACACTCTCCCCACTTGGAGAGTCAATCCCTTTAACCTCCTGTTTGGCCCAGTTTGCAATTTCTGCGGAAGATGAACAGGAATAGCGAGAACCAATGAGAGACTAGCTGGAGGTTTCTGGACGGGCAAATTTAACTCTCATTTCCCACCAGGAAGAGGAATTAACCAAAGGCTCAGCATGCCGTACCGGAGCCAGATTAGGGCCTGAAGCCATCCTGCGGTGTTGCGGCCAGCTCACAAGAAAGCGAGTTGAAGAAAGGAGCTCAGGGGCACTGTAATTCACAAACCTGCAGAGTTATAAATGACAGCTATCGTCCAAAAATAGACTGAAGTAAGGCTGCCAAGAGGACTTGAAAGCGGGGCAGAATTGCAGGAAACCGATTTCAGGAGGTAGACTGGAATTGCATTGAAAGCATAGGAAAAGAGGCAGAACGTCCACAATGATGCACTTGGCCAAAAAGGGCGTATGCGTTTTTTCCTGAATATATTCAGGAAAAAACGCATACGCCCTTTTTGGCCAACCAAGCAAGCTTGCAAAGGAAATCTGCACTACAATGAAGGCTCACTTCCCCCCCGGTCAAAAGGGCCATCTGAAAAAAGTGTAAAATCCAGAAAGGCAGGACAGGCCATGGAGAACTGGGAGCCTTGTTATGCTGATGGGCGGGATGTAAATTGCCAACAACCACTCGGGAGAAGTGTATGGTGTTTCCTGAAACATCTAAAAAACAAAGCAACAGAGCCTAGGGCACTTCCACTTATGGTCCTATAGCTTAGGGAAATTAAAATCAAAAAGACACAGCCACCCCAAAGTTTGGGACGCCACCGTTTACAAGAACCTCGTTTACCGTACAAGTTCAATATCACAGAAAGTGAAAAATGGATAAAGAACTTGTGGTACTTACGTACAATGCAGTATCACTCAGCAATGAAATCTATGTCATCAGGCCCGTAGCAGCATAATGAGTGGATTCAGGTACGATGATTCTAACTGAAATAAGTCACACAGTAAAAGAAACATCATAAGATATCAGTAATACACGGAATGTAAACTTGGCTACACAGGAACTGCATTCCAAAACAGAACAGGGTCTCAAATTTAGAAAACCAACTTATGCTTGCTTAAGGGGAAAGGTGAGTTGGGGTGCTGCATAAAACCAGAGATTGAAATGAGCACAGATAAAGTTCCTTAAGCCAAATATGGAATAGACAAGAGCTACTCCTTGCTCAACGAAATGGACTCAACACCCCATATTAAACGCCAAAGAATGTACCTGACTAGTAAGTATCTTAAAACCTATGGATTGCTATGTCTCCGAAAGAGAATCAAGCATGTGTACAGGGGCATAAACGCAGCAGTGATAGGATTGGAGTGGTTCGGTGAGCAAATGAAGACCCTTTGAAGTCATATTGCATGGTACCCATTCCACGGGTTTCAACTACCCAGGTTTAAGGTATTCTTCCTTCAGCTAAAACATGCATGTGGAACCCAGAGTATGATCAACGATGTGATCGGGAGACGTGTTCAAATATGTCTCAGTTTTCCTCCCCTGGTACTCGGGTGCAACATTCCAGACGCTTTACTAACACTCTCCTGACTTGGAGAGTCAGTCCCTTTAACCTCCTGTTTGGCCCAGTTTGCAATTTCTGCGGAAGATGAACAGGAATAGCGAGAACCAATGAGAGACTAGCTGGAGGTGTCTGGACGGGCAAATTTAACTCTCATTTCCCACCAGGAAGAGGAATTAACCAAAGGCTCAGCGTGCGGTGCCAGAACCAGATTAGGGCCTGAAGCCATCCTGCGGTGTTGCGGCCAGGTCACAAGAAAGCGAGTTGAAGAAAGGAGCTCAGGGGCACTGTATTTCACAAACCTGCAGAGTTATAAATGACAGCTATCGTCCAAAAATAGACTGAAGTAAGGCTGCCAAGAGGACTTGAAAGCGGGGCAGCATTGCAGGAAACCGATTTCAGGAGGTAGACTGGAATTGCATTGAAAGCATAGGAAAAGAGGCAGAACGTCCACAATGATGCACTTGGCCAAAAAGGGCGTATGCGTTTTTTCCTGAATATATTCAGGAAAAAACGCATACGCCCTTTTTGGCCAACCAAGCAAGCTTGCAAAGGAAATCTGCACTACAATGAAGTCTCACTTCCCCCCGGTCAAAAGGGCCATCTGAAAAAAGTGTAAAATCCAGAAAGACAGGACAGGCCATGGAGAACTGGGAGCCTTGTTATGCTGATGGGCGGGATGTAAATTGCCAACAACCACTCGGGAGAAGTGTATGGTGTTTCCTGAAACATCTAAAAAACAAAGCAACAGAGCCTAGGGCACTTCCACTTATGGTCCTATAGATTAGGGAAATTAAAATCAAAAAGACACAGCCACCCCAAAGTTTGGGACGGCTCTGTTTACAAGAACCTCGTTTACAGAACAAGTTCAACATCGCAGAAAATGAAAAATGGATAAAGAAGCTGTGGTATTTACTTACAAAGCAATAACACTCAGCAATGAAATCTATGTCATCAGGCCCTTAGCAGCACAATGAGTGGATTCAGGTATGATGATTCTAACTGAAATAAGTCACACAGAAAAAGAAACATCATAAGATATCACTAATACACGGAATGGAAACTTGGCTACACAGGAACTGAATTACAGAACAGAACAGGGTCTCAAATTTAGAAAACCAACTTATGCTTGCTTAAGGGTAAAGGTGAGTTGGGGTGCTGCATAAAACCAGAGATTGAAATGAGCACAGATAAAGTTCCTTAAGCCAAATATGGAATAGACAAGAGCTACTCCTTGCTCAACGAAATGGACTCAACACCGCATATTAAACGCCTAAGAATGTACCTGACTAGTAAGTATCTTAAAACCTATGGATTGCTATGTCTCCGAAAGAGAATCAAGCATGTGTACAGGGGCAGAAACGCAGCAGTGATAGGATTGGAGAGGTTCGGTGAGCAAATGAAGACCCTTTGAAGTCATATTGCATGGTACCCATTCCACGGGTTTCAACTACCCAGGTTTTAGGTATTCTTTCTTCAGCTAAAACATGCATGTGGAACCCAGAGTATGATCAACCATGTGATCGGGAGACGTGTTCAAATATGTCTCAGTTTTCGTACCCTGGTACTCGGGTGCAACATTCCAGACGCTTTACTAACACTCTCCCCACTTGGAGAGTCAATCCCTTTAACCTCCTGTTTGGCCCAGTTTGCAATTTCTGCGGAAGATGAACAGGAATAGCGAGAACCAATGAGAGACTAGCTGGAGGTTTCTGGACGGGCAAATTTAACTCTCATTTCCCACCAGGAAGAGGAATTAACCAAAGGCTCAGCATGCCGTACCGGAGCCAGATTAGGGCCTGAAGCCATCCTGCGGTGTTGCGGCCAGCTCACAAGAAAGCGAGTTGAAGAAAGGAGCTCAGGGGCACTGTAATTCACAAACCTGCAGAGTTATAAATGACAGCTATCGTCCAAAAATAGACTGAAGTAAGGCTGCCAAGAGGACTTGAAAGCGGGGCAGAATTGCAGGAAACCGATTTCAGGAGGTAGACTGGAATTGCATTGAAAGCATAGGAAAAGAGGCAGAACGTCCACAATGATGCACTTGGCCAAAAAGGGCGTATGCGTTTTTTCCTGAATATATTCAGGAAAAAACGCATACGCCCTTTTTGGCCAACCAAGCAAGCTTGCAAAGGAAATCTGCACTACAATGAAGTCTCACTTACCCCCCGGTCAAAAGGGCCATCTGAAAAAAGTGTAAAATCCAGAAAGGCAGGACAGGCCATGGAGAACTGGGAGCCTTGTTATGCTGATGGGCGGGATGTAAATTGCCAACAGACACTCGGGAGAAGTGTATGGTGTTTCCTGAAACATCTAAAAAACAAAGCAACAGAGCCTAGGGCACTTCCACTTATGGTCCTATAGCTTAGGGAAATTAAAATCAAAAAGACACAGCCACCCCAAAGTTTGGGACGCCTCCGTTTACAAGAACCTCGTTTACCGTACAAGTTCAATATCACAGAAAGTGAAAAATGGATAAAGAACTTGTGGTACTTACGTACAATGCAGTATCACTCAGCAATGAAATCTATGTCATCAGGCCCGTAGCAGCATAATGAGTGGATTCAGGTACGATGATTCTAACTGAAATAAGTCACACAGTAAAAGAAACATCATAAGATATCAGTAATACACGGAATGTAAACTTCGCTACACAGGAACTGCATTCCAAAACAGAACAGGGTCTCAAATTTAGAAAACCAACTTATGCTTGCTTAAGGGGAAAGGTGAGTTGGGGTGCTGCATAAAACCAGAGATTGAAATGAGCACAGATAAAGTTCCTTAAGCCAAATATGGAATAGACAAGAGCTACTCCTTGCTCAACGAAATGGACTCAACACCCCATATTAAACGCCAAAGAATGTACCTGACTAGTAAGTATCTTAAAACCTATGGATTGCTATGTCTCCGAAAGAGAATCAAGCATGTGTACAGGGGCATAAACGCAGCAGTGATAGGATTGGAGTGGTTCGGTGAGCAAATGAAGACCCTTTGAAGTCATATTGCATGGTACCCATTCCACGGGTTTCAACTACCCAGGTTTAAGGTATTCTTCCTTCAGCTAAAACATGCATGTGGAACCCAGAGTATGATCAACGATGTGATCGGGAGACGTGTTCAAATATGTCTCAGTTTTCCTCCCCTGGTACTCGGGTGCAACATTCCAGACGCTTTACTAACACTCTCCTGACTTGGAGAGTCAGTCCCTTTAACCTCCTGTTTGGCCCAGTTTGCAATTTCTGCGGAAGATGAACAGGAATAGCGAGAACCAATGAGAGACTAGCTGGAGGTGTCTGGACGGGCAAATTTAACTCTCATTTCCCACCAGGAAGAGGAATTAACCAAAGGCTCAGCGTGCGGTGCCAGAACCAGATTAGGGCCTGAAGCCATCCTGCGGTGTTGCGGCCAGGTCACAAGAAAGCGAGTTGAAGAAAGGAGCTCAGGGGCACTGTATTTCACAAACCTGCAGAGTTATAAATGACAGCTATCATCCAAAAATAGACTGAAGTAAGGCTGCCAAGAGGACTTGAAAGCGGGGCAGCATTGCAGGAAACCGATTTCAGGAGGTAGACTGGAATTGCATTGAAAGCATAGGAAAAGAGGCAGAACGTCCACAATGATGCACTTGGCCAAAAAGGGCGTATGCGTTTTTTCCTGAATATATTCAGGAAAAAACGCATACGCCCTTTTTGGCCAACCAAGCAAGCTTGCAAAGGAAATCTGCACTACAATGAAGTCTCACTTCCCCCCGGTCAAAAGGGCCATCTGAAAAAAGTGTAAAATCCAGAAAGACAGGACAGGCCATGGAGAACTGGGAGCCTTGTTATGCTGATGGGCGGGATGTAAATTGCCAACAACCACTCGGGAGAAGTGTATGGTGTTTCCTGAAACATCTAAAAAACAAAGCAACAGAGCCTAGGGCACTTCCACTTATGGTCCTATAGCTTAGGGAATTTAAAATCAAAAAGACACAGCCACCCCAAAGTTTGGAACGGCTCTGTTTACAAGAACCTCGTTTACAGTACAAGTTCAACATCGCAGAAAGTGAAAAATGGATAAAGAAGTTGTGGTATTTACTTACAAAGCAATATCACTCAGCAATGAAATCTGTGTCATCAGGCCCTTAGCAGCACAATGAGTGGATTCAGGTATGATGATTCTAACTGAAATAAGTCACACAGAAAAAGAAACATCATAAGATATCAATAATACACGGAATGTAAACTTGGCTACACAGGAACTGAATTACAGAACAGAACAGGGTCTCAAATTTAGAAAACCAACTTATGCTTGCTTAAGGGTAAAGGTGAGTTGGGGTGCTGCATAAAACCAGAGATTGAAATGAGCACAGATAAAGTTCCTTAAGCCAAATATGGAATAGACAAGAGCTACTCCTTGCTCAACGAAATGGACTCAACACCGCATATTAAACGCCTAAGAATGTACCTGACTAGTAAGTATCTTAAAACCTATGGATTGCTATGTCTCCGAAAGAGAATCAAGCATGTGTACAGGGGCATAAACGCAGCAGTGATAGGATTGGAGAGGTTCGGTGAGCAAATGAAGACCCTTTGAAGTCATATTGCATGGTACCCATTCCACGGGTCTCAACTCTCCAGGTTTAAGGTATTCTTCCTTCAGCTAAAACATGCATGTGGAACCCAGAGTATGATCAACCGTGTGAACGGGAGACGTGTTCAAATATGTCTCAGTTTTCGTACCCTGGTACTCGGGTGCAACATTCCAGACGCTTTACTAACACTCTCCCGACTTGGAGAGTCAGTCCCTTTAACCTCCTGTTTGGCCCAGTTTGCAATTTCTGCGGAAGATGAACAGGAATAGCGAGAACCAATGAGAGACTAGCTGGAGGTGTCTGGACGGGCAAATTTAACTCTCATTTCCCACCAGGAAGAGGAATTAACCAAAGGCTCAGCATGCGGTGCCAGAACCAGATTAGGGCCTGAAGCCATCCTGCGGTGTTGCGGCCAGGTCACAAGAAAGCGAGTTGAAGAAAGGAGCTCAGGGGCACTGTATTTCACAAACCTGCAGAGTTATAAATGACAGCTATCGTCCAAAAATAGACTGAAGTAAGGCTGCCAAGAGGACTTGAAAGCGGGGCAGAATTGCAGGAAACCGATTTCAGGAGGTAGACTGGAATTGCATTGAAAGCATAGGAAAAGAGGCAGAACGTCCACAATGATGCACTTGGCCAAAAAGGGCGTATGCGTTTTTTCCTGAATATATTCAGGATAAAACGCATACGCCCTTTTTGGCCAACCAAGCAAGCTTGCAAAGGAAATCTGCACTACAATGAAGTCTCACTTCCCCCCGGTCAAAAGGGCCATCTGAAAAAAGTGTAAAATCCAGAAAGACAGGACAGGCCATGGAGAACTGGGAGCCTTGTTATGCTGATGGGCGGGATGTAAATTGCCAACAACCACTCGGGAGAAGTGTATGGTGTTTCCTGAAACATCTAAAAAACAAAGCAACAGAGCCTAGGGCACTTCCACTTATGGTCCTATAGCTTAGGGAATTTAAAATCAAAAAGACACAGCCACCCCAAAGTTTGGAACGACTCTGTTTACAAGAACCTCGTTTACAGTACAAGTTCAACATCGCAGAAAGTGAGAAATGGATAAAGAAGTTGTGGTATTTACTTACAAAGCAATATCACTCAGCAATGAAATCTGTGTCATCAGGCCCTTAGCAGCACAATGAGTGGATTCAGGTATGATGATTCTAACTGAAATAAGTCACACAGAAAAAGAAACATCATAAGATATCAATAATACACGGAATGTAAACTTGGCTACACAGGAACTGAATTACAGAACAGAACAGGGTCTCAAATTTAGAAAACCAACTTATTCTTGCTTAAGGGTAAAGGTGAGTTGGGGTGCTGCATAAAACCAGAGATTGAAATGAGCACAGTTAAAGTTCCTTAAGCCAAATATGGAATAGACAAGAGCTACTCCTTGCTCAACGAAATGGACTCAACACCGTATATTAAACGCCTAAGAATGTACCTGACTAGTAAGTATCTTAAAACCTATGGATTGCTATGTCTCCGAAAGAGAATCAAGCATGTATACAGGGGCATAAACGCAGCAGTGATAGGATTGGAGAGGTTCGGTGAGCAAATGAAGACCCTTTGAAATCATATTGCATGGTACCCATTCCACGGGTTTCAACTACCCAGGTTTAAGGTATTCTTCCTTCAGCTAAAACATGCATGTGGAACCTAGAGTTTGATCAACCATGTGATCGGGAGACGTGTTCAAATATGTCTCAGTTTCCGTAACCTGGTACTCGGGTGCAACATTCCAGACGCTTACTAACACTCTCCCCACTTGGAGAGTCAGTCCCTTTAACCTCCTGTTTGGCCCAGTTTGCAATTTCTGCGGAAGATGAACAGGAATAGCGAGAATCAATGAGAGACTACCTGGAGGTGTCTGGATGGGCAAATTTAACTCTCATTTCCCACCAGGAAGAGGAATTAACCAAAGGCTCAGCAGCCATGCCAGAACCAGATTAGGGCCTGAAGACATCCTGCGGTGTTGCGGCCAGGTCACAAGAAAGCGAGTTGAAGAAAGGAGCTCAGGGGCACTGTAATTCACAAACCTGCAGAGTTATAAATGACAGCTATCATCCAAAAATAGACTGAAGTAAGGCTGCCAAGAGGACTTGAAAGCGGGGCAGCATTGCAGGAAACCGATTTCAGGAGGTAGACTGGAATTGCATTGAAAGCATAGGAAAAGAGGCAGAACGTCCACAATGATGCACTTGGCCAAAAAGGGCGTATGCGTTTTTTCCTGAATATATTCAGGAAAAAACGCATACGCCCTTTTTGGCCAACCAAGCAAGCTTGCAAAGGAAATCTGCACTACAATGAAGTCTCACTTCCCCCCGGTCAAAAGGGCCATCTGAAAAAAGTGTAAAATCCAGAAAGACAGGACAGGCCATGGAGAACTGGGAGCCTTGTTATGCTGATGGGCGGGATGTAAATTGCCAACAACCACTCGGGAGAAGGGTATGGTGTTTCCTGAAACATCTAAAAAACAAAGCAACAGAGCCTAGGGCACTTCCACTTATGGTCCTATAGCTTAGGGAATTTAAAATCAAAAAGACACAGCCACCCCAAAGTTTGGAACGACTCTGTTTACAAGAACCTCGTTTACAGTACAAGTTCAACATCGCAGAAAGTGAGAAATGGATAAAGAAGATGTGGTATTTACTTACAAAGCAATATCACTCAGCAATGAAATCTGTGTCATCAGGCCCTTAGCAGCACAATGAGTGGATTCAGGTATGATGATTCTAACTGAAATAAGTCACACAGAAAAAGAAACATCATAAGATATCAATAATACACGGAATGTAAACTTGGCTACACAGGAACTGAATTACAGAACAGAACAGGGTCTCAAATTTAGAAAACCAACTTATTCTTGCTTAAGGGTAAAGGTGAGTTGGGGTGCTGCATAAAACCAGAGATTGAAATGAGCACAGTTAAAGTTCCTTAAGCCAAATATGGAATAGACAAGAGCTACTCCTTGCTCAACGAAATGGACTCAACACCGTATATTAAACGCCTAAGAATGTACCTGACTAGTAAGTATCTTAAAACCTATGGATTGCTATGTCTCCGAAAGAGAATCAAGCATGTGTACAGGGGCAGAAACGCAGCAGTGATAGGATTGGAGAGGTTCGTGAGCAAATGAAGACCCTTTGAAGTCATATTGCATGGTACCCATTCCACGGGTTTCAACTACCCAGATTTTAGGTATTCTTCCTTCAGCTAAAACATGCATGTGGAACCCAGAGTATGATCAACCATGTGATCGGGAGATGTGTTCAAATATGTCTCAGTTTTCGTACCCTGGTACTCGGGTGCAACATTCCAGACGCTTTACTAACACTCTCCCGACTTGGAGAGTCAGTCCCTTTAACCTCCTGTTTGGCCCAGTTTGCAATTTCTGCGGAAGATGAACAGGAATAGCGAGAACCAATGAGAGGCTAGCTGGAGGTGTCTGGACGGGCAAATTTAACTCTCATTTCCCACCAGGAAGAGGAAATAACCAAAGGCTCAGCGTGCCGTACCGGAACCAGATTAGGGCCTGAAGCCATCCTGCGGTGTTGCGGCCAGCTCAAAAGAAAGCGAGTAGAAGAAAGGAGCTCAGGGGCACTGTAATTCACAAACCTGCAGAGTTATAAATGACAGCTATCGTCCAAAAATAGACTGAAGTAAGGCTGCCAAGAGGACTTGAAAGCGGGGCAGAATTGCAGGAAACCGATTTCAGGAGGTAGACTGGAATTGCATTGAAAGCATAGGAAAAGAGGCAGAACGTCCACAATGATGCACTTGGCCAAAAAGGGCGTATGCGTTTTTTCCTGAATATATTCAGGAAAAAACGCATACGCCCTTTTTGGCCAACCAAGCAAGCTTGCAAAGGAAATCTGCACTACAATGAAGTCTCACTTCCCCCCGGTCAAAAGGGCCATCTGAAAAAAGTGTAAAATCCAGAAAGGCAGGACAGGCCATGGAGAACTGGGAGCCTTGTTATGCTGATGGGCGGGATGTAAATTGCAACCAAACACTGGGGAGAAGTGTATGGTGTTTCCTGAAACATCTAAAAAACAAAGCAACAGAGCCTAGGGCACTTCCACTTATGGTCCTATAGCTTAGGGAAATTAAAATCAAAAAGACACAGCCACCCCAAAGTTTGGAACGGCTCTGTTTACAAGAACCTCGTTTACAGTACAAGTTCAACATCGCAGACAGTGAAAAATGGATAAAGAAGTTGTGGTATTTACTTACAAAGCAATATCACTCAGCAATGAAATCTGTGTCATCAGGCCCTTAGCAGCACAATGAGTGGATTCAGGTATGATGATTCTAACTGAAGTAAGTCACACAGAAAAAGAAACATCATAAGATATCAGTAATACACGGAATGAAAACTTGGCTACACAGGAAATGAATTACAGAACAGAACAGGGTCTCAAATTTAGAAAACCAACTTATGCTTGCTTAAGGGTAAAGGTGAGTTGGGGTGCTGCATAAAACCAGAGATTGAAATGAGCACAGATAAAGTTCCTTAAGTCAAATATGGAATAGACAAGAGCTACTCCTTGCTCAACGAAATGCACTCAACATCGCATATTAAACGCCTAAGAATGTACCTGACTAGTAAGTATCTTAAAACCTATGGATTGCTATGTCTCCGAAAGAGAATCAAGCATGTATACAGGGGCATAAACGCAGCAGTGATAGGATTGGAGAGGTTCGGTGAGCAAATGAAGACCCTTTGAAGTCATATTGCATGGTACCCATTCCACGGGTTTCAACTACCCAGGTTTAAGGTATTCTTCCTTCAGCTAAAACATGCATGTGGAACCTAGAGTATGATCAACCATGTGATCGGGAGACGTGTTCAAATATGTCTCAGTTTCCGTACCCTGGTACTCGGGTGCAACATTCCAGACGCTTACTAACACTCTCCCCACTTGGAGAGTCAGTCCCTTTAACCTCCTGTTTGGCCCAGTTTGCAATTTCTGCGGAAGATGAACAGGAATAGCGAGAATCAATGAGAGACTACCTGGAGGTGTCTGGATGGGCAAATTTAACTCTCATTTCCCACCAGGAAGAGGAATTAACCAAAGGCTCAGCAGCCGTGCCAGAACCAGATTAGGGCCTGAAGACATCCTGCGGTGTTGCGGCCAGGTCACAAGAAAGCGAGTTGAAGAAAGGAGCTCAGGGGCACTGTAATTCACAAACCTGCAGAGTTATAAATGACAGCTATCGTCCAAAAATAGACTGAAGTAAGGCTGCCAAGAGGACTTGAAAGCCGGGCAGAATTGCAGGAAACCGATTTCAGGAGGTAGACTGGAATTGCATTGAAAGCATAGGAAAAGAGGCAGAACGTCCACAATGATGCACTTGGCCAAAAAGGGCGTATGCGTTTTTTCCTGATTATATTCAGGAAAAAACGCATACGCCCTTTTTGGCCAACCAAGCAAGCTTGCAAAGGAAATCTGCACTACAATGAAGTCTCACTTCCCCCCCCCCCCCGGTCAAAAGGGCCATCTGAAAAAAGTGTAAAATCCAGAAAGGCAGGACAGGCCATGGAGAACTGGGAGCCTTGTTATGCTGATGGGCGGGATGTAAATTGCCAACAGACACTCGGGAGAAATGTATGGTGTTTCCTGAAACATCTAAAAAACAAAGCAACAGAGCCTAGGGCACTTCCACTTATGGTCCTATAGCTTAGGGAAATTAAAATCAAAAAGACACAGCCACCCCAAAGTTTGGGACGCCTCCGTTTACAAGAACCTCGTTTACCGTACAAGTTCAATATCACAGAAAGTGAAAAATGGATAAAGAACTTGTGGTACTTACATACAATGCAGTATCACTCAGCAATGAAATCTATGTCATCAGGCCCGTAGCAGCATAATGAGTGGATTCAGGTACGATGATTCTAACTGAAATAAGTCACACAGTAAAAGAAACATCATAAGATATCAGTAATACACGGAATGTAAACTTGGCTACACAGGAACTGAATTACAGAACAGAACAGGGTCTCAAATTTAGAAAACCAACTTATGCTTGCTTAAGGGTAAAGGTGAGTTGGGGTGCTGCATAAAACCAGAGATTGAAATGAGCACAGATAAAGTTCCTTAAGTCAAATATGGAATAGACAAGAGCTACTCCTTGCTCAACGAAAGGGACTCAACACCGCATATTAAACGCCTAAGAATGTACCTGACTAGTAAGTATCGTAAAACCTATGGATTGCTATGTCTCCAAAAGAGAATCAAGCATGTGTACAGGGGCATAAACGCAACAGTGATAGGATTGGAGAGGTTCGGTGAGCAAATGAAGACCCTTTGAAGTCATATTGCATGGTTCCTATTACACGGGTCTCAACTCTCCAGGTTTAAGGTATTCTTCCTTCAGCTAAAACATGCATGTGGAACCCAAGTATGATCAACCATGTGGTCGGGAGACGTGTTCAAATATGTCTCAGTTTTCGTACCCTGGTACTCGGGTGCAACATTCCAGACGCTTTACTAACACTCTCCCCACTTGGAGAGTCAGTCCCTTTAACCTCCTCTTTGGCCCAGTTTGCAATTTCTGCGGAAGATGAACAGGAATAGCGAGAACCAATGAGAGAGTAGCTGGAGGTGTCTGGATGGGCAAATTTAACTCTCATTTCCCACCAGGAAGAGGAATCAACCAAAGGCTCAGCGTGCCGTGCCAGAACCAGATTAGGGCCTGAAGACATCCTGCGGTGTTGCGGCCAGGTCATAAGAAAGCGAGTTGAAGAAAGGAGCTCAGGGCCACTGTAATTCACAAACCTGCAGAGTTATAAATGACAGCTATCGTCCAAAAATAGACTGAAGTAAGGCTGCCAAGAGGACTTGAAAGCGGGGCAGAATTGCAGGAAACCGATTTCAGGAGGTAGACTGGAATTGCATTGAAAGCATAGGAAAAGAGGCAGAACGTCCACAATGATGCACTTGGCCAAAAAGGGCGTATGCGTTTTTTCCTGAATATATTCAGGAAAAAACGCATACGCCCTTTTTGGCCAACCAAGCAAGCTTGCAAAGGAAATCTGCACTACAATGAAGTCTCACTTCCCCCCGGTCAAAAGGGCCATCTGAAAAAAGTGTAAAATCCAGAAAGGCAGGACAGGCCATGGAGAACTGGGAGCCTTGTTATGCTGATGGGCGGGATGTAAATTGCCAACAACCACTCGGGAGAAGTGTATGGTGTTTCCTGAAACATCTAAAAAACAAAGCAACAGAACCTAGGGCACTTCCCCTTATGGTCCTATAGCTTAGGGAAATTAAAATCAAAAAGACACAGCCACCCCAAAGTTTGGAAAGGCTCTGTTTACAAGAACCTCGTTTACAGTACAAGTTCAACATCGCAGAAAGTGAAAAATGGATAAAGAAGTTGTGGTATTTACTTACAAAGCAATATCACTCAGCAATGAAATCTGTGTCATCAGGCCCTTAGCAGCACAATGAGTGGATTCAGGTATGATGATTCTAACTGAAGTAAGTCACACAGAAAAAGAAACATCATAAGATATCAGTAATACACGGAATGTAAACTTGGCTACACAGGAACTGAATTACAGAACAGAACAGGGTCTCAAATTTAGAAAACGAACTTATGCTTGCTTAAGGGTAAAGGTGAGTTGGGGTGCTGCATACAACCAGAGATTGAAATGAGCACAGATAAAGTTCCTTAAGTCAAATATGGAATAGACAAGAGCTACTCCTTGCTCAACGAAATGGACTCAACACCGCATATTAAACGCCTAAGAATGTACCTGACTAGTAAGTATCGTAAAACCTATAGATTGCTATGTCTCCGAAAGAGAATCAAGCATGTGTACAGGGGCATAAACGCAGCAGTGATAGGATTGGAGAGGTTCGGTGAGCAAATGAAGACCCTTTGAAGTCATATTGCATGGTACCCATTACACGGGTCTCAACTCTCCAGGTTTAAGGTATTCTTCCTTCAGCTAAAACATGCATGTGGAACCCAAGTATGATCAACCATGTGAACGGGAGACGTGTTCAAATATGTCTCAGTTTTCCTCCCCTGGTACTCGGGTGCAACATTCCAGACGCTTTACTAACACTCTCCCCACTTGGAGAGTCAGCGCCTTTAACCTCCTGTTTGGCCCGGTTTGCAATTTCTGCGGAAGATGAACAGGAATAGCGAGAACCAATGAGAGGCTAGCTGGAGGTGTCTGGACGGGCAAATTTAACTCTCATTTCCCACCAGGAAGAGGAAATAACCAAAGGCTCAGCGTGCCGTACCGGAACCAGATTAGGGCCTGAAGCCATCCTGCGGTGTTGCGGCCAGCTCAAAAGAAAGCGAGTTGAAGAAAGGAGCTCAGGGGCACTGTAATTCACAAACCTGCAGAGTTATAAATGACAGCTATCGTCCAAAAATAGACTGAAGTAAGGCTGCCAAGAGGACTTGAAAGCGGGGCAGAATTGCAGGAAACCGATTTCAGGAGGTAGACTGGAATTGCATTGAAAGCATAGGAAAAGAGGCAGAACGTCCACAATGATGCACTTGGCCAAAAAGGGCGTATGCGTTTTTTCTTGAATATATTCAGGAAAAAATGCATACGCCCTTTTTGGCCAACCAAGCAAGCTTGCAAAGGAAATCTGCACTACAATGAAGTGTCACTTCCCCCCGGTCAAAAGGGCCATCTGAAAAAAGTGTAAAATCCAGAAAGGCAGGACAGGCCATGGAGAACTGGGAGCCTTGTTATGCTGATGGGCGGGATGTAAATTGCCAACAACCACTCGGGAGAAGTGTATGGTGTTTCCTGAAACATCTAAAAAACAAAGCAACAGAACCTAGGGCACTTCCACTTATGGTCCTATAGCTTAGGGAAATTAAAATCAAAAAGACACAGCCACCCCAAAGTTTGGAACGGCTCTGTTTACAAGAACCTCGTTTACAGTACAAGTTCAACATCGCAGAAAGTGAAAAATGGATAAAGAAGTTGTGGTATTTACTTACAAAGCAATATCACTCAGCAATGAAATCTGTGTCATCAGGCCCTTAGCAGCACCATGAGTGGATTCAGGTATGATGATTCTAACTGAAGTAAGTCACACAGAAAAAGAAACATCATAAGATATCAGTAATACACGGAATGTAAACTTGGCTACACAGGAACTGAATTACAGAACAGAACAGGGTCTCAAATTTAGAAAACCAACTTATGCTTGCTTAAGGGTAAAGGTGAGTTGGGGTGCTGCATACAACCAGAGATTGAAATGAGCACAGATAAAGTTCCTTAAGTCAAATATGGAATAGACAAGAGCTACTCCTTGCTCAACGAAATGGACTCAACACTGCATATTAAACGCCTAAGAATGTACCTGACTAGTAAGTATCGTAAAACCTATAGATTGCTATGTCTCCGAAAGAGAATCAAGCATGTGTACAGGGGCATAAACGCAGCAGTGATAGGATTGGAGAGTTTCGGTGAGCAAATGAAGACCCTTTGAAGTCATATTGCATGGTACCCATTACACGGGTCTCAACTCTCCAGGTTTAAGGTATTCTTCCTTCAGCTAAAACATGCATGTGGAACCCAAGTATGATCAACCATGTGAACGGGAGATGTGTTCAAATATGTCTCAGTTTTCCTCCCCTGGTACTCGGGTGCAACATTCCAGATGCTTTACTAACACTCTCCCCACTTGGAGAGTCAGCGCCTTTAACCTCCTGTTTGGCCCGGTTTGCAATTTCTGCGGAAGATGAACAGGAATAGCGAGAACCAATGAGAGGCTAGCTGGAGGTGTCTGGACGGGCAAATTTAACTCTCATTTCCCACCAGGAAGAGGAAATAACCAAAGGCTCAGCGTGCCGTACCGGAACCAGATTAGGGCCTGAAGCCATCCTGCGGTGTTGCGGCCAGCTCAAAAGAAAGCGAGTTGAAGAAAGGAGCTCAGGGGCACTGTAATTCACAAACCTGCAGAGTTATAAATGACAGCTATCGTCCAAAAATAGACTGAAGTAAGGCTGCCAAGAGGACTTGAAAGCGGGGCAGAATTGCAGGAAACCGATTTCAGGAGGTAGACTGGAATTGCATTGAAAGCATAGGAAAAGAGGCAGAACGTCCACAATGATGCACTTGGCCAAAAAGGGCGTATGCGTTTTTTCCTGAATATATTCAGGAAAAAACGCATACGCCCTTTTTGGCCAACCAAGCAAGCTTGCAAAGGAAATCTGCACTACAATGAAGTCTCACTTCCCCCCGGTCAAAAGGGCCATCTGAAAAAAGTATAAAATCCAGAAAGGCAGGACAGGCCATGGAGAACTGGGAGCCTTGTTATGCTGATGGGCGGGATGTAAATTGCCAACAAACACTTGGGAGAAGTGTATGGTGTTTCCTGAAACATCTAAAAAACAAAGCAACAGAACCTAGGGCACTTCCACTTATGGTCCTATAGCTTAGGGAAATTAAAATCAAAAAGACACAGCCACCCCAAAGTTTGGAACGGCTCTGTTTACAAGAACCTCGTTTACAGTACAAGTTCAACATCGCAGAAAGTGAAAAATGGATAAAGAAGTTGTGGTATTTACTTACAAAGCAATATCACTCAGCAATGAAATCTGTGTCATCAGGCCCTTAGCAGCACAATGAGTGGATTCAGGTATGATGATTCTAACTGAAGTAAGTCACACAGAAAAAGAAACATCATAAGATATCAGTAATACACGGAATGTAAACTTGGCTACACAGGAACTGAATTACAGAACAGAACAGGGTCTCAAATTTAGAAAACCAACTTATGCTTGCTTAAGGGTAAAGGTGAGTTGGGGTGCTGCATAAAACCAGAGATTGAAATGAGCACAGATAAAGTTCCTTAAGTCAAATATGGATTAGACAAGAGCTACTCCTTGCTCAACGAAATGCACTCAACATCGCATATTAAACGCCTAAGAATGTACCTGACTAGTAAGTATCTTAAAACCTATGGATTGCTATGTCTCCGAAAGAGAATCAAGCATGTGTACAGGGGCATAAACGCAGCAGTGATAGGATTGGAGAGGTTCGGTGAGCAAATGAAGACCCTTTGAAGTCATATTGCATGGTACCCATTCCACGGGTTTCAACTACCCAGGTTTAAGGTATTCTTCCTTCAGCTAAAACATGCATGTGGAACCTAGAGTATGATCAACCATGTGATCGGGAGACGTGTTCAAATATGTCTCAGTTTCCGTACCCTGGTACTCAGGTGCAACATTCCAGACGCTTACTAACACTCTCCCCACTTGGAGAGTCAGTCCCTTTAACCTCCTGTTTGGCCCAGTTTGCAATTTCTGCGGAAGATGAACAGGAATAGCGAGAATCAATGAGAGACTACATGGAGGTGTCTGGATGGGCAAATTTAACTCTCATTTCCCACCAGGAAGAGGAATTAACCAAAGGCTCAGCAGCCGTGCCAGAACCAGATTAGGGCCTGAAGACATCCTGCGGTGTTGCGGCCAGGTCACAAGAAAGCGAGTTGAAGAAAGGAGCTCAGGGGCACTGTAATTCACAAACCTGCAGAGTTATAAATGACAGCTATCGTCCAAAAATAGACTGAAGTAAGGCTGCCAAGAGGACTTGAAAGCCGGGCAGAATTGCAGGAAACCGATTTCAGGAGGTAGACTGGAATTGCATTGAAAGCATAGGAAAAGAGGCAGAACGTCCACAATGATGCACTTGGCCAAAAAGGGCGTATGCGTTTTTTCCTGATTATATTCAGGAAAAAACGCATACGCCCTTTTTGGCCAACCAAGCAAGCTTGCAAAGGAAATCTGCACTACAATGAAGTCTCACTTCCCCCCGGTCAAAAGGGCCATCTGAAAAAAGTGTAAAATCCAGAAAGGCAGGACAGGCCATGGAGAACTGGGAGCCTTGTTATGCTGATGGGCGGGATGTAAATTGCCAACAAACACTTGGGAGAAGTGTATGGTGTTTCCTGAAACATCTAAAAAACAAAGCAACAGAACCTAGGGCACTTCCACTTATGGTCCTATAGCTTAGGGAAATTAAAATCAAAAAGACACAGCCACCCCAAAGTTTGGAACGGCTCTGTTTACAAGAACCTCGTTTACAGTACAAGTTCAACATCGCAGAAAGTGAAAAATGGATAAAGAAGTTGTGGTATTTACTTACAAAGCAATATCACTCAGCAATGAAATCTGTGTCATCAGGCCCTTAGCAGCACAATGAGTGGATTCAGGTATGATGATTCTAACTGAAGTAAGTCACACAGAAAAAGAAACATCATAAGATATCAGTAATACACGGAATGTAAACTTGGCTACACAGGAACTGAATTACAGAACAGAACAGGGTCTCAAATTTAGAAAACCAACTTATGCTTGCTTAAGGGTAAAGGTGAGTTGGGGTGCTGCATAAAACCAGAGATTGAAATGAGCACAGATAAAGTTCCTTAAGTCAAATATGGATTAGACAAGAGCTACTCCTTGCTCAACGAAATGCACTCAACATCGCATATTAAACGCCTAAGTATGTACCTGACTAGTAAGTATCTTAAAACCTATGGATTGCTATGTCTCCGAAAGAGAATCAAGCATGTGTACAGGGGCATAAACGCAGCAGTGATAGGATTGGAGAGGTTCAGTGAGCAAATGAAGACCCTTTGAAGTCATATTGCATGGTACCCATTCCACGGGTTTCAACTACCCAGGTTTAAGGTATTCTTCCTTCAGC
The DNA here is from genome assembly GCF_951394435.1 of Stenella coeruleoalba. NCBI lineage: Eukaryota > Metazoa > Chordata > Mammalia > Artiodactyla > Delphinidae > Stenella > Stenella coeruleoalba. The sequence continues at coordinate 478,583 of NW_027645974.1, read as the reverse complement.
TAAAACATGCATGTGGAACCTAGAGTATGATCAACCATGTGATCGGGAGACGTGTTCAAATATGTCTCAGTTTCCGTACCCTGGTACTCGGGTGCAACATTCCAGACGCTTACTAACACTCTCCCCACTTGGAGAGTCAGTCCCTTTAACCTCCTGTTTGGCCCAGTTTGCAATTTCTGCGGAAGATGAACAGGAATAGCGAGAATCAATGAGAGACTACCTGGAGGTGTCTGGATGGGCAAATTTAACTCTCATTTCCCACCAGGAAGAGGAATTAACCAAAGGCTCAGCAGCCGTGCCAGAACCAGATTAGGGCCTGAAGACATCCTGCGGTGTTGCGGCCAGGCCACAAGAAAGCAAGTTGAAGAAAGGAGCTCAGGGGCACTGTAATTCACAAACCTGCAGAGTTATAAATGACAGCTATCGTCCAAAAATAGACTGAAGTAAGGCTGCCAAGAGGACTTGAAAGCGGGGCAGAATTGCAGGAAACCGATTTCAGGAGGTAGACTGGAATTGCATTGAAAGCATAGGAAAAGAGGCAGAACGTCCACAATGATGCACTTGGCCAAAAAGGGCGTATGCATTTTTTCCTGAATATATTCAGGAAAAAACGCATACGCCCTTTTTGGCCAACCAAGCAAGCTTGCAAACGAAATCTGCACTACAATGAAATCTCACTTCCCCCCGGTCAAAAGGGCCATCTGAATAAAGTGTAAAATCCAGAAAGGCAGGACAGGCCATGGAGAACTGGGAGCCTTGTTATGCTGATGGGCGGGATGTAAATTGCCAACAACCACTCGGGAGAAGTGTATGGTGTTTCCTGAAACATCTAAAAAACAAAGCAACAGAACCTAGGGCACTTCCACTTATGGTCCTATAGCTTAGGGAAATTAAAATCAAAAAGACACAGCCACCCCAAAGTTTGGAACGGCTCTGTTTACAAGAACCTCGTTTACAGTACAAGTTCAACATCGCAGAAAGTGAAAAATGGATAAAGAAGTTGTGGTATTTACTTACAAAGCAATATCACTCAGTAATGAAATCTGTGTCATCAGGCCCTTAGCAGCACAATGAGTGGATTCAGGTATGATGATTCTAACTGAAATAAGTCACACAGAAAAAGAAACATCATAAGATATCAGTAATACACGGAATGTAAACTTGGCTACACAGGAACTGAATTACAGAACAGAACAGGGTCTCAAATTTAGAAAACCAACTTATGCTTGCTTAAGGGTAAAGGTGAGTTGGGGTGCTGCATAAAACCAGAGATTGAAATGAGCACAGATATAGTTCCTTAAGTCAAATATGGAATAGACAAGAGCTACTCCTTGCTCAACGAAATGGACTCAACACCGCATATTAAACGCCTAAGAATGTACCTGACTAGTAAGTATCTTAAAACCTATGGATTGCTATGTCTCCGAAAGAGAATCAAGCATGTGTACAGGGGCATAAACGCAGCAGTGATAGGATTGGAGAGGTTCGGTGAGCAAATGAAGACCCTTTGAAGTCATATTGCATGGTACCCATTCCACGGGTTTCAACTACCCAGGTTTAAGGTATTCTTCCTTCAGCTAAAACATGCATGTGGAACCAAGAGTATGATCATCCATGTGAACGGGAGACGTGTTCAAATATGTCTCAGTTTTCGTACCCTGGTACTCGGGTGCAACATTCCAGACGCTTTACTAACACTCTCCCGACTTGGAGAGTCAGCGCCTTTAACCTCCTGTTTGGCCCAGTTTGCAATTTCTGCGGAAGATGAACAGGAATAGCGAGAACCAATGAGAGACTAGCTGGAGGTGTCTGGACGGGCAAATTTAACTCTCATTTCCCACCAGGAAGAGGAAATAACCAAAGGCTCAGCGTGCCGTGCCGGAACCAGATAAGGGCCTGAAGCCATACTGCGGTGTTGCGGCCAGCTCACAAGAAAGCGAGTTGAAGAAAGGAGCTCAGGGGCACTGTAATTCACAAACCTGCAGAGTTATAAATGACAGCTATCGTCCAAAAATAGACTGAAGTAAGGCTGCCAAGAGGACTTGAAAGCAGGGAAGAATTGCAGGAAACCGATTTCAGGAGGTAGACTGGAATTGCATTGAAAGCATAGGAAAAGAGGCAGAACGTCCACAATGATGCACTTGGCCAAAAAGGGCGTATGCGTTTTTTCCTGAATATATTCAGGAAAAAACGCATACGCCCTTTTTGGCCAACCAAGCAAACTTGCAAAGGAAATCTGCACTACAATGAAGTCTCACTTCCCCCCGGTCAAAAGGGCCATCTGAAAAAAGTGTAAACTCCAGAAAGGCAGGACAGGCCAAGGAGAACTGGGAGCCTTGTTATGCTGATGGGCGGGATGTAAATTGCCAACAACCACTCGGGAGAAGTGTATGGTGTTTCCTGAAACATCTAAAAAACAAAGCAACAGAGCCTAGGGCACTTCCACTTATGGTCCTATAGCTTAGGGAATTTAAAATCAAAAAGACACAGCCACCCCAAAGTTTGGGATGGCTCTGTTTACAAGAACCTCGTTTACAGTACAAGTTCAACATCGCAGAAAGTGAAAAATGGATAAAGAAGTTGTGGTATTTACTTACAAAGCAATATCACTCAGCAATGAAATCTGTGTCATCAGGCCCTTAGCAGCACAATGAGTGGATTCAGGTATGATGATTCTAACTGAAATAAGTCACACAGAAAAAGAAACATCATAAGATATCAGTGATACACGGAATGTAAACTTGGCTACACAGGAACTGAATTACAGAACAGAACAGGGTCTCAAATTTAGAAAACCAACTTATGCTTGCTTAAGGGTAAAGGTGAGTTGGGGTGCTGCATAAAACCAGAGATTGAAGTGAGCACAGATAAAGTTCCTTAAGTCAAATATGGAATAGACAAGAGCTACTCCTTGCTCAACGAAATGGACTCAACACCGCATATTAAACGCCTAAGAATGTACCTGACTAGTAAGTATCTTAAAACCTATGGATTGCTATGTCTCCGAAAGAGAATCAAGCATGTGTACAGGGGCATAAACGCAGCAGTGATAGGATTGGAGAGGTTCGGTGAGCAAATGAAGACCCTTTGAAGTCATATTGCATGGTACCCATTCCACGGGTTTCAACTACCCAGGTTTAAGGTATTCTTCCTTCAGCTAAAACATGCATGTGGAACCAAGAGTATGATCATCCGTGTGAACGGGAGACGTGTTCAAATATGTCTCAGTTTTCGTACCCTGGTACTCGGGTGCAACATTCCAGACGCTTTACTAACACTCTCCCGACTTGGAGAGTCAGCGCCTTTAACCTCCTGTTTGGCCCAGTTTGCAATTTCTGCGGAAGATGAACAGGAATAGCGAGAACCAATGAGAGACTAGCTGGAGGTGTCTGGACGGGCAAATTTAACTCTCATTTCCCACCAGGAAGAGGAAATAACCAAAGGCTCAGCGTGCCGTGCCGGAACCAGATAAGGGCCTGAAGCCATACTGCGGTGTTGCGGCCAGCTCACAAGAAAGCGAGTTGAAGAAAGGAGCTCAGGGGCACTGTAATTCACAAACCTGCAGAGTTATAAATGACAGCTATCGTCCAAAAATAGACTGAAGTAAGGCTGCCAAGAGGACTTGAAAGCAGGGAAGAATTGCAGGAAACCGATTTCAGGAGGTAGACTGGAATTGCATTGAAAGCATAGGAAAAGAGGCAGAACGTCCACAATGATGCACTTGGCCAAAAAGGGCGTATGCGTTTTTTCCTGAATATATTCAGGAAAAAACGCATACGCCCTTTTTGGCCAACCAAGCAAACTTGCAAAGGAAATCTGCACTACAATGAAGTCTCACTTCCCCCCGGTCAAAAGGGCCATCTGAAAAAAGTGTAAACTCCAGAAAGGCAGGACAGGCCAAGGAGAACTGGGAGCCTTGTTATGCTGATGGGCGGGATGTAAATTGCCAACAACCACTCGGGAGAAGTGTATGGTGTTTCCTGAAACATCTAAAAAACAAAGCAACAGAGCCTAGGGCACTTCCACTTATGGTCCTATAGCTTAGGGAATTTAAAATCAAAAAGACACAGCCACCCCAAAGTTTGGGATGGCTCTGTTTACAAGAACCTCGTTTACAGTACAAGTTCAACATCGCAGAAAGTGAAAAATGGATAAAGAAGTTGTGGTATTTACTTACAAAGCAATATCACTCAGCAATGAAATCTGTGTCATCAGGCCCTTAGCAGCACAATGAGTGGATTCAGGTATGATGATTCTAACTGAAATAAGTCACACAGAAAAAGAAACATCATAAGATATCAGTGATACACGGAATGTAAACTTGGCTACACAGGAACTGAATTACAGAACAGAACAGGGTCTCAAATTTAGAAAACCAACTTATGCTTGCTTAAGGGTAAAGGTGAGTTGGGGTGCTGCATAAAACCAGAGATTGAAGTGAGCACAGATAAAGTTCCTTAAGTCAAATATGGAATAGACAAGAGCTACTCCTTGCTCAACGAAATGGACTCAACACCGCATATTAAACGCCTAAGAATGTACCTGACTAGTAAGTATCTTAAAACCTATGGATTGCTATGTCTCCGAAAGAGAATCAAGCATGTGTACAGGGGCATAAACGCAGCAGTGATAGGATTGGAGAGGTTCGGTGAGCAAATGAAGACCCTTTGAAGTCATATTGCATGGTACCCATTACACGGGTCTTAACTCTCCAGGTTTAAGGTATTCTTCCTTCAGCTAAATCATGCATGTGGAACCCAAGTATGATCAACCATGTGAACGGGAGACGTGTTCAAATATGTCTCAGCTTTCCTCCCCTGGTACTCGGGTGCAACATTCCAGATGCTTTACTAACACTCTCCCCACTTGGAGAGTCAGCGTCTTTAACCTCCTGTTTGGCCCAGTTTGCAATTTCTGCGGAAGATGAACAGGAATAGCGAGAACCAATGAGAGACTAGCTGGAGGTGTCTGGACGGGCAAATTTAGCTCTAATTTCCCACCAGGAAGAGGAAATAACCAAAGGCTCAGAGTGCCGTGCCGGAACCAGATTAGGGCCTGAAGCCATCCTGCGGTGTTGCGGCCAGGTCACAAGAAAGCAAGTTGAAGAAAGGAGCTCAGGGGCACTGTAATTCACAAACCTGCAGAGTTATAAATGACAGCTATCATACAAAAATAGACTGAAGTAAGGCTGCCAAGAGGACTTGAAAGCGGGGCAGAATTGCAGGAAACCGATTTCAGGAGGTAGACTGGAATTGCATTGAAAGCATAGGAAAAGAGGCAGAACGTCCACAATGATGCACTTGGCCAAAAAAGGCGTATGCGTTTTTTCCTGAATATATTCAGGAAAAAACGCATACGCACTTTTTGGCCAACCAAGCAAACTTGCAAAGGAAATCTGCACTACAATGAAGTCTCACTTCCCTCTGGTCAAAAGGGCCATCTGAAAAAAGTGTAAAATCCAGAAAGGCAGGACAGGCCATGGAGAACTGGGAGCCTTGTTATGCTGATGGGCGGCATGTAAATTGCCAACAGACACTCGGGAGAAGTGTATGGTGTTTCCTGAAACATCTAAAAAACAAAGCAACAGAGCCTAGGGCACTTCCACTTATGGTCATATAGCTTAGGGAAATTAAAATCAAAAAGACACAGCCACCCCAAAGTTTGGAACGGCTCTGTTTACAAGAACCTCGTTTACAGTACAAGTTCAACATCGCAGAAAGTGAAAAATGGATAAAGAAGTTGTGGTATTTACTTACAAAGCAATATCACTCAGCAATGAAATCTGTGTCATCAGGCCCTTAGCAGCACAATGAGTGGATTCAGGTATGATGATTCTAACTGAAGTAAGTCACACAGAAAAAGAAACATCATAAGATATCAGTAATACACGGAATGTAAACTTGGCTACACAGGAACTGAATTACAGAACAGAACAGGGTCTCAAATTTAGAAAACCAACTTATGCTTGCTTAAGGGTAAAGGTGAGTTGGGGTGCTGCATAAAACCAGAGATTGAAATGAGCACAGATAAAGTTCCTTAAGCCATATATGGAATAGACAAGAGCTACTCCTTGCTCAACGAAATGGACTCAACACCCCATATTAAACGCCTAAGAATGTACCTGACTAGTAAGTATCTTAAAACCTATGGATTGCTATGTCTCCAAAAGAGAATCAAGCGTGTGTACAGGGGCATAAACGCAGCAGTGATAGGATTGGAGAGGTTCGGTGAGCAAATGAAGACCCTTTGAAGTCATATTGCATGGTACCCATTACACGGGTCTCAACTCTCCAGGTTTAAGGTATTCTTCCTTCAGCTAAAACATGCATGTGGAACCCAGAGTATGATCAACCGTGTGAACGGGAGACGTGTTCAAATATGTCTCAGTTTTCCTCCCCTGGTACTCGGGTGCAACATTCCAGACGCTTTACTAACACTCTCCCCACTTGGAGAGTCAGCACCTTTAACCTCCTGTTTGGCCCCGTTTGCAATTTCTGCGGAAGATGAACAGGAATAGGGAGAACCAATGAGAGACTAGCTGGAGGTGTCTGGACGGGCAAATTTAACTCTCATTTCCCACCAGAAAGAGGAAATAACCAAAGGCTCAGCATGCCGTGCCGGAACCAGATTAGGGCCTGAAGCCATCCAGCGGTGTTGCAGCCAGCTCACAAGAAAACGAGTTGAAGAAAGGAGCTCAGGGGCACTGTAACTCACAAACCTGCAGAGTTATAAATGACAGCTATCGTCCAAAAAAAGACTGAAGTAAGGCTGCCAAGAGGACTTGAAAGCGGGGCAGAATTGCAGGAAACCGATTTCAGGAGGTAGACTGGAATTGCATTGAAAGCATAGGAAAAGAGGCAGAACGTCCACAATGATGCCCTTTTTGGCCAACCAAGCAAGCTTGCAAAGGAAATCTGCACTACAATGAAGTCTCACTTCCCCCCGGTCAAAAGGGCCATCTGAAAAAAGTGTAAAATCCAGAAAGGCAGGACAGGCCATGGAGAACTGGGAGCCTTGTTATGCTGATGGGCGGGATGTAAATTGCCAACAGACACTCGGGAGAAGTGTATGGTGTTTCCTGAAACATCTAAAAAACAAAGCAACAGAGCCTAGGGCACTTCCACTTATGGTCCTATAGCTTAGGGAAATTAAAATCAAAAAGACACAGCCACCCCAAAGTTTGGGACGGCTCTGTTTACAAGAACCTCGTTTACAGTACAAGTTCAACATCGCAGAAAGTGAAAAATGGATAAAGAAGTTGTGGTATTTACTTACAAAGCAATATCACTCAGCAATGAAATCTATGTCATCAGGCCCTTAGCAGCACAATGAGTGGATTCAGGTATGATGATTCTAACTGAAATAAGTCACACAGAAAAAGAAACATCATAAGATATCAGTAATACACGGAATGTAAACTTGGCTACACAGGAACTGAAGTACGGAACAGAACAGGGTCTCAAATTTAGAAAACCAACTTATGCTTGCTTAAGGGGAAAGGTGAGTTGGGGTGCTGCATAAAACCAGAGATTGAAATGAGCACAGATAAAGTTCCTTAAGCCAAATATGGAATAGACAAGAGCTACTCCTTGCTCAACGAAACGGACCCAACACCGCATATTAAACGCCTAAGAATGTACCTGACTTGTAAGTATCTTAAAACCTATGGATTACTATGTCTCCGAAAGAGAATCAAGCATGTGTACAGGGGCATAAACGCAGCAGTGATAGGACTGGAGAGGTTCGTGAGCAAATGAAGACCCTTTGAAGTCATATTGCATGGTACCCATTCCACGGGTTTCAACTACCCAGGTTTAAGGTATTCTTCCTTCAGCTAAAACATGCATGTGGAACCTAGAGTATGATCAACCATGTGATCGGGAGACGTGTTCAAATATGTCTCAGTTTTCGTACCCTGGTACTCGGGTGCAACATTCCAGACGCTTACTAACACTCTCCCCACTTGGAGAGTCAGTCCCTTTAACCTCCTGTTTGGCCCAGTTTGCAATTTCTGCGGAAGATGAACAGGAACAGCGAGAATCAATGAGAGACTAGCTGGAGGTGTCTGGACGGGCAAATTTAACTCTCATTTCCCACCAGGAAGAGGAATTAACCAAAGGCTCAGCGTGCCGTGCCAGAACCAGATTAGGGCCTGAAGCCATCCTGCGGTGTTGCGGCCAGGTCACAAGAAAGCGAGTTGAAGAAAGGAGCTCAGGGGCACTGTAATTCACAAACCTGCAGAGTTATAAATGACAGCTATCGTCCAAAAATAGACTGAAGTAAGGCTGCCAAGAGGAATTGAAAGCGGGGCAGAATTGCAGGAAACCAATTTCAGGAGGTAGACTGGAATTGCATTGAAAGCATAGGAAAAGAGGCAGAACGTCCACAATGATGCACTTGGCCAAAAAGGGCGTATGCGTTTTTTCCTGAATATATTCAGGAAAAAACGCATACGCCCTTTTTGGCCAACCAAGCAAGCTTGCAAAGGAAATCTGCACTACAATGAAGTCTCACTTCCACCCGGTCAAAAGGGCCATCTGAAAAAAGTGTAAACTCCAGAAAGGCAGGACAGGCCAAGGAGAACTGGGAGCCTTGTTATGCTGATGGGCGGGATGTAAATTGCCAACAACCACTCGGGAGAAGTGTATGGTGTTTCCTGAAACATCTAAAAAACAAAGCAACAGAGCCTAGGGCACTGCCACTTATGGTCCTATAGCTTAGGGCATTTAAAATCAAAAAGACACAGCCACCCCAAAGTTTGGGATGGCTCTGTTTACAAGAACCTCGTTTACAGTACAAGTTCAACATCGCAGAAAGTGAAAAATGGATAAAGAAGTTGTGGTATTTACTTACAAAGCAATATCACTCAGCAATGAAATCTGTGTCATCAGGCCCTTAGCAGCACAATGAGTGGATTCAGGTATGATGATTCTAACTGAAATAAGTCACACAGAAAAAGAAACATCATAAGATATCAGTAATACACGGAATGTAAACTTGGCTACACAGGAACTGAATTACAGAACAGAACAGGGTCTCAAATTTAGAAAACCAACTTATGCTTGCTTAAGGGTAAAGGTGAGTTGGGGTGCTGCATAAAACCAGAGATTGAAATGAGCACAGATAAAGTTCCTTAAGTCAAATATGGAATAGACAAGAGCTACTCCTTGCTCAACGAAATGGACTCAACACCGCATATTAAACGCCTAAGAATGTACCTGACTAGTAAGTATCTTAAAACCTATGGATTGCTATGTCTCCAAAAGAGAATCAAGCATGTGTACAGGGGCATAAACGCAGCAGTGATAGGATTGGAGAGGTTCGGTGAGCAAATGAAGACACTTTGAAGTCATATTGCATGGTACCCATTACACGGGTCTTAACTCTCCAGGTTTAAGGTATTCTTCCTTCAGCTAAAACATGCATGTGGAACCCAAGTATGATCAACCATGTGAACGGGAGACGTGTTCAAATATGTCTCAGTTTTCCTCCCCTGGTACTCGGGTGCAACATTCCAGACGCTTTACTAACACTCTCCCCACTTGGAGAGTCAGCGTCTTTAACCTCCTGTTTGGCCCAGTTCGCAATTTCTGCGGAAGATGAACAGGAATAGCGAGAACCAATGAGAGGCTAGCTGGAGGTGTCTGGACGGGCAAATTTAACTCTCATTTCCCACCAGGAAGAGGAAATAACCAAAGGCTCAGCGTGCCGTGCCGGAACCAGATAAGGGCCTGAAGCCATCCTGCGGTGTTGCGGCCAGCTCACAAGAAAGCGAGTTGAAGAAAGGAGCTCAGGGGCACTGTAATTCACAAACCTGCAGAGTTATAAATGACAGCTATCGTCCAAAAATAGACTGAAGTAAGGCTGCCAAGAGGACTTGAAAGCAGGGAAGAATTGCAGGAAACCGATTTCAGGAGGTAGACTGGAATTGCATTGAAAGCATAGGAAAAGAGGCAGAACGTCCACAATGATGCACTTGGCCAAAAAGGGCGTATGCGTTTTTTCCTGAATATATTCAGGAAAAAACGCATACGCCCTTTTTGGCCAACCAAGCAAACTTGCAAAGGAAATCTGCACTACAATGAAGTCTCACTTCCCCCCGGTCAAAAGGGCCATCTGAAAAAAGTGTAAACTCCAGAAAGGCAGGACAGGCCAAGGAGAACTGGGAGCCTTGTTATGCTGATGGGCGGGATGTAAATTGCCAACAACCACTCGGGAGAAGTGTATGGTGTTTCCTGAAACATCTAAAAAACAAAGCAACAGAGCCTAGGGCACTTCCACTTATGGTCCTATAGCTTAGGGAATTTAAAATCAAAAAGACACAGCCACCCCAAAGTTTGGGATGGCTCTGTTTACAAGAACCTCGTTTACAGTACAAGTTCAACATCGCAGAAAGTGAAAAATGGATAAAGAAGTTGTGGTATTTACTTACAAAGCAATATCACTCAGCAATGAAATCTGTGTCATCAGGCCCTTAGCAGCACAATGAGTGGATTCAGGTATGATGATTCTAACTGAAATAAGTCACACAGAAAAAGAAACATCATAAGATATCAGTGATACACGGAATGTAAACTTGGCTACACAGGAACTGAATTACAGAACAGAACAGGGTCTCAAATTTAGAAAACCAACTTATGCTTGCTTAAGGGTAAAGGTGAGTTGGGGTGCTGCATAAAACCAGAGATTGAAGTGAGCACAGATAAAGTTCCTTAAGTCAAATATGGAATAGACAAGAGCTACTCCTTGCTCAACGAAATGGACTCAACACCGCATATTAAACGCCTAAGAATGTACCTGACTAGTAAGTATCTTAAAACCTATGGATTGCTATGTCTCCGAAAGAGAATCAAGCATGTGTACAGGGGCATAAACGCAGCAGTGATAGGATTGGAGAGGTTCGGTGAGCAAATGAAGACCCTTTGAAGTCATATTGCATGGTACCCATTCCACGGGTTTCAACTACCCAGGTTTAAGGTATTCTTCCTTCAGCTAAAACATGCATGTGGAACCAAGAGTATGATCATCCGTGTGAACGGGAGACGTGTTCAAATATGTCTCAGTTTTCGTACCCTGGTACTCGGGTGCAACATTCCAGACGCTTTACTAACACTCTCCCGACTTGGAGAGTCAGCGCCTTTAACCTCCTGTTTGGCCCAGTTTGCAATTTCTGCGGAAGATGAACAGGAATAGCGAGAACCAATGAGAGACTAGCTGGAGGTGTCTGGACGGGCAAATTTAACTCTCATTTCCCACCAGGAAGAGGAAATAACCAAAGGCTCAGCGTGCCGTGCCGGAACCAGATAAGGGCCTGAAGCCATACTGCGGTGTTGCGGCCAGCTCACAAGAAAGCGAGTTGAAGAAAGGAGCTCAGGGGCACTGTAATTCACAAACCTGCAGAGTTATAAATGACAGCTATCGTCCAAAAATAGACTGAAGTAAGGCTGCCAAGAGGACTTGAAAGCAGGGAAGAATTGCAGGAAACCGATTTCAGGAGGTAGACTGGAATTGCATTGAAAGCATAGGAAAAGAGGCAGAACGTCCACAATGATGCACTTGGCCAAAAAGGGCGTATGCGTTTTTTCCTGAATATATTCAGGAAAAAACGCATACGCCCTTTTTGGCCAACCAAGCAAACTTGCAAAGGAAATCTGCACTACAATGAAGTCTCACTTCCCCCCGGTCAAAAGGGCCATCTGAAAAAAGTGTAAACTCCAGAAAGGCAGGACAGGCCAAGGAGAACTGGGAGCCTTGTTATGCTGATGGGCGGGATGTAAATTGCCAACAACCACTCGGGAGAAGTGTATGGTGTTTCCTGAAACATCTAAAAAACAAAGCAACAGAGCCTAGGGCACTTCCACTTATGGTCCTATAGCTTAGGGAATTTAAAATCAAAAAGACACAGCCACCCCAAAGTTTGGGATGGCTCTGTTTACAAGAACCTCGTTTACAGTACAAGTTCAACATCGCAGAAAGTGAAAAATGGATAAAGAAGTTGTGGTATTTACTTACAAAGCAATATCACTCAGCAATGAAATCTGTGTCATCAGGCCCTTAGCAGCACAATGAGTGGATTCAGGTATGATGATTCTAACTGAAATAAGTCACACAGAAAAAGAAACATCATAAGATATCAGTGATACACGGAATGTAAACTTGGCTACACAGGAACTGAATTACAGAACAGAACAGGGTCTCAAATTTAGAAAACCAACTTATGCTTGCTTAAGGGTAAAGGTGAGTTGGGGTGCTGCATAAAACCAGAGATTGAAGTGAGCACAGATAAAGTTCCTTAAGTCAAATATGGAATAGACAAGAGCTACTCCTTGCTCAACGAAATGGACTCAACACCGCATATTAAACGCCTAAGAATGTACCTGACTAGTAAGTATCTTAAAACCTATGGATTGCTATGTCTCCGAAAGAGAATCAAGCATGTGTACAGGGGCATAAACGCAGCAGTGATAGGATTGGAGAGGTTCGGTGAGCAAATGAAGACCCTTTGAAGTCATATTGCATGGTACCCATTACACGGGTCTTAACTCTCCAGGTTTAAGGTATTCTTCCTTCAGCTAAATCATGCATGTGGAACCCAAGTATGATCAACCATGTGAACGGGAGACGTGTTCAAATATGTCTCAGCTTTCCTCCCCTGGTACTCGGGTGCAACATTCCAGATGCTTTACTAACACTCTCCCCACTTGGAGAGTCAGCGTCTTTAACCTCCTGTTTGGCCCAGTTTGCAATTTCTGCGGAAGATGAACAGGAATAGCGAGAACCAATGAGAGACTAGCTGGAGGTGTCTGGACGGGCAAATTTAGCTCTAATTTCCCACCAGGAAGAGGAAATAACCAAAGGCTCAGAGTGCCGTGCCGGAACCAGATTAGGGCCTGAAGCCATCCTGCGGTGTTGCGGCCAGGTCACAAGAAAGCAAGTTGAAGAAAGGAGCTCAGGGGCACTGTAATTCACAAACCTGCAGAGTTATAAATGACAGCTATCATACAAAAATAGACTGAAGTAAGGCTGCCAAGAGGACTTGAAAGCGGGGCAGAATTGCAGGAAACCGATTTCAGGAGGTAGACTGGAATTGCATTGAAAGCATAGGAAAAGAGGCAGAACGTCCACAATGATGCACTTGGCCAAAAAAGGCGTATGCGTTTTTTCCTGAATATATTCAGGAAAAAACGCATACGCACTTTTTGGCCAACCAAGCAAACTTGCAAAGGAAATCTGCACTACAATGAAGTCTCACTTCCCTCTGGTCAAAAGGGCCATCTGAAAAAAGTGTAAAATCCAGAAAGGCAGGACAGGCCATGGAGAACTGGGAGCCTTGTTATGCTGATGGGCGGCATGTAAATTGCCAACAGACACTCGGGAGAAGTGTATGGTGTTTCCTGAAACATCTAAAAAACAAAGCAACAGAGCCTAGGGCACTTCCACTTATGGTCATATAGCTTAGGGAAATTAAAATCAAAAAGACACAGCCACCCCAAAGTTTGGAACGGCTCTGTTTACAAGAACCTCGTTTACAGTACAAGTTCAACATCGCAGAAAGTGAAAAATGGATAAAGAAGTTGTGGTATTTACTTACAAAGCAATATCACTCAGCAATGAAATCTGTGTCATCAGGCCCTTAGCAGCACAATGAGTGGATTCAGGTATGATGATTCTAACTGAAGTAAGTCACACAGAAAAAGAAACATCATAAGATATCAGTAATACACGGAATGTAAACTTGGCTACACAGGAACTGAATTACAGAACAGAACAGGGTCTCAAATTTAGAAAACCAACTTATGCTTGCTTAAGGGTAAAGGTGAGTTGGGGTGCTGCATAAAACCAGAGATTGAAATGAGCACAGATAAAGTTCCTTAAGCCATATATGGAATAGACAAGAGCTACTCCTTGCTCAACGAAATGGACTCAACACCCCATATTAAACGCCTAAGAATGTACCTGACTAGTAAGTATCTTAAAACCTATGGATTGCTATGTCTCCAAAAGAGAATCAAGCGTGTGTACAGGGGCATAAACGCAGCAGTGATAGGATTGGAGAGGTTCGGTGAGCAAATGAAGACCCTTTGAAGTCATATTGCATGGTACCCATTACACGGGTCTCAACTCTCCAGGTTTAAGGTATTCTTCCTTCAGCTAAAACATGCATGTGGAACCCAGAGTATGATCAACCGTGTGAACGGGAGACGTGTTCAAATATGTCTCAGTTTTCCTCCCCTGGTACTCGGGTGCAACATTCCAGACGCTTTACTAACACTCTCCCCACTTGGAGAGTCAGCACCTTTAACCTCCTGTTTGGCCCCGTTTGCAATTTCTGCGGAAGATGAACAGGAATAGGGAGAACCAATGAGAGACTAGCTGGAGGTGTCTGGACGGGCAAATTTAACTCTCATTTCCCACCAGAAAGAGGAAATAACCAAAGGCTCAGCATGCCGTGCCGGAACCAGATTAGGGCCTGAAGCCATCCAGCGGTGTTGCAGCCAGCTCACAAGAAAACGAGTTGAAGAAAGGAGCTCAGGGGCACTGTAACTCACAAACCTGCAGAGTTATAAATGACAGCTATCGTCCAAAAAAAGACTGAAGTAAGGCTGCCAAGAGGACTTGAAAGCGGGGCAGAATTGCAGGAAACCGATTTCAGGAGGTAGACTGGAATTGCATTGAAAGCATAGGAAAAGAGGCAGAACGTCCACAATGATGCCCTTTTTGGCCAACCAAGCAAGCTTGCAAAGGAAATCTGCACTACAATGAAGTCTCACTTCCCCCCGGTCAAAAGGGCCATCTGAAAAAAGTGTAAAATCCAGAAAGGCAGGACAGGCCATGGAGAACTGGGAGCCTTGTTATGCTGATGGGCGGGATGTAAATTGCCAACAGACACTCGGGAGAAGTGTATGGTGTTTCCTGAAACATCTAAAAAACAAAGCAACAGAGCCTAGGGCACTTCCACTTATGGTCCTATAGCTTAGGGAAATTAAAATCAAAAAGACACAGCCACCCCAAAGTTTGGGACGGCTCTGTTTACAAGAACCTCGTTTACAGTACAAGTTCAACATCGCAGAAAGTGAAAAATGGATAAAGAAGTTGTGGTATTTACTTACAAAGCAATATCACTCAGCAATGAAATCTATGTCATCAGGCCCTTAGCAGCACAATGAGTGGATTCAGGTATGATGATTCTAACTGAAATAAGTCACACAGAAAAAGAAACATCATAAGATATCAGTAATACACGGAATGTAAACTTGGCTACACAGGAACTGAAGTACGGAACAGAACAGGGTCTCAAATTTAGAAAACCAACTTATGCTTGCTTAAGGGGAAAGGTGAGTTGGGGTGCTGCATAAAACCAGAGATTGAAATGAGCACAGATAAAGTTCCTTAAGCCAAATATGGAATAGACAAGAGCTACTCCTTGCTCAACGAAACGGACCCAACACCGCATATTAAACGCCTAAGAATGTACCTGACTTGTAAGTATCTTAAAACCTATGGATTACTATGTCTCCGAAAGAGAATCAAGCATGTGTACAGGGGCATAAACGCAGCAGTGATAGGACTGGAGAGGTTCGTGAGCAAATGAAGACCCTTTGAAGTCATATTGCATGGTACCCATTCCACGGGTTTCAACTACCCAGGTTTAAGGTATTCTTCCTTCAGCTAAAACATGCATGTGGAACCTAGAGTATGATCAACCATGTGATCGGGAGACGTGTTCAAATATGTCTCAGTTTTCGTACCCTGGTACTCGGGTGCAACATTCCAGACGCTTACTAACACTCTCCCCACTTGGAGAGTCAGTCCCTTTAACCTCCTGTTTGGCCCAGTTTGCAATTTCTGCGGAAGATGAACAGGAACAGCGAGAATCAATGAGAGACTAGCTGGAGGTGTCTGGACGGGCAAATTTAACTCTCATTTCCCACCAGGAAGAGGAATTAACCAAAGGCTCAGCGTGCCGTGCCAGAACCAGATTAGGGCCTGAAGCCATCCTGCGGTGTTGCGGCCAGGTCACAAGAAAGCGAGTTGAAGAAAGGAGCTCAGGGGCACTGTAATTCACAAACCTGCAGAGTTATAAATGACAGCTATCGTCCAAAAATAGACTGAAGTAAGGCTGCCAAGAGGAATTGAAAGCGGGGCAGAATTGCAGGAAACCGATTTCAGGAGGTAGACTGGAATTGCATTGAAAGCATAGGAAAAGAGGCAGAACGTCCACAATGATGCACTTGGCCAAAAAGGGCGTATGCGTTTTTTCCTGAATATATTCAGGAAAAAACGCATACGCCCTTTTTGGCCAACCAAGCAAGCTTGCAAAGGAAATCTGCACTACAATGAAGTCTCACTTCCACCCGGTCAAAAGGGCCATCTGAAAAAAGTGTAAACTCCAGAAAGGCAGGACAGGCCAAGGAGAACTGGGAGCCTTGTTATGCTGATGGGCGGGATGTAAATTGCCAACAACCACTCGGGAGAAGTGTATGGTGTTTCCTGAAACATCTAAAAAACAAAGCAACAGAGCCTAGGGCACTGCCACTTATGGTCCTATAGCTTAGGGCATTTAAAATCAAAAAGACACAGCCACCCCAAAGTTTGGGATGGCTCTGTTTACAAGAACCTCGTTTACAGTACAAGTTCAACATCGCAGAAAGTGAAAAATGGATAAAGAAGTTGTGGTATTTACTTACAAAGCAATATCACTCAGCAATGAAATCTGTGTCATCAGGCCCTTAGCAGCACAATGAGTGGATTCAGGTATGATGATTCTAACTGAAATAAGTCACACAGAAAAAGAAACATCATAAGATATCAGTAATACACGGAATGTAAACTTGGCTACACAGGAACTGAATTACAGAACAGAACAGGGTCTCAAATTTAGAAAACCAACTTATGCTTGCTTAAGGGTAAAGGTGAGTTGGGGTGCTGCATAAAACCAGAGATTGAAATGAGCACAGATAAAGTTCCTTAAGTCAAATATGGAATAGACAAGAGCTACTCCTTGCTCAACGAAATGGACTCAACACCGCATATTAAACGCCTAAGAATGTACCTGACTAGTAAGTATCTTAAAACCTATGGATTGCTATGTCTCCAAAAGAGAATCAAGCATGTGTACAGGGGCATAAACGCAGCAGTGATAGGATTGGAGAGGTTCGGTGAGCAAATGAAGACACTTTGAAGTCATATTGCATGGTACCCATTACACGGGTCTTAACTCTCCAGGTTTAAGGTATTCTTCCTTCAGCTAAAACATGCATGTGGAACCCAAGTATGATCAACCATGTGAACGGGAGACGTGTTCAAATATGTCTCAGTTTTCCTCCCCTGGTACTCGGGTGCAACATTCCAGACGCTTTACTAACACTCTCCCCACTTGGAGAGTCAGCGTCTTTAACCTCCTGTTTGGCCCAGTTCGCAATTTCTGCAGAAGATGAACAGGAATAGCGAGAACCAATGAGAGGCTAGCTGGAGGTGTCTGGACGGGCAAATTTAACTCTCATTTCCCACCAGGAAGAGGAAATAACCAAAGGCTCAGCGTGCCGTACCGGAACCAGATTAGGGCCTGAAGCCATCCTGCGGTGTTGCGGCCAGCTCACAAGAAAGCAAGTTGAAGAAAGGAGCTCAGGGGCACTGTAATTCACAAACCTGCAGAGTTATAAATGACAGCTATCGTCCAAAAATATACTGAAGTAAGGCTGCCAAGAGGACTTGAAAGCGGGGCAGAATTGCAGGAAACCGATTTCAGGAGGTAGACTGGAATTGTATGGAAAGCATAGGAAAAGAGGCAGAACGTCCACAATGATGCACTTGGCCAAAAAGGGCGTATGCGTTTTTTCCTGAATATATTCAGGAAAAAACGCATACGCCCTTTTTGGCCAACCAAGCAAGCTTGCAAAGGAAATCTGCACTACAATGAAGTCTCACTTCCCCCCGGTCAAAAGGGCCATCTGAAAAAAGTGTAAAATCCAGAAAGGCAGGACAGGCCATGGAGAACTGGGAGCCTTGTTATGCTGATGGGGGGGATGTAAATTGCCAACAACCACTCGGGAGAAGTATATGGTGTTTCCTGAAACATCTAAAAAACAAAGCAACAGAACCTAGGGCACTTCCACTTATGGTCATATAGCTTAGGGAAATTAAAATCAAAAAGACACAGCCACCCCAAAGTTTGGAACGGCTCTGTTTACAAGAACCTCGTTTACAGTACAAGTTCAACATCGCAGAAAGTGAAAAATGGATAAAGAAGTTGTGGTATTTACTTACAAAGCAATATCACTCAGCAATGAAATCTGTGTCATCAGGCCCTTAGCAGCACAATGAGTGGATTCAGGTATGATGATTCTAACTGAAATAAGTCACACAGAAAAAGAAACATCATAAGATATCAGTAATACACGGAATGTAAACTTGGCTACACAGGAACTGAATTACAGAACAGAACATGGTCTCAAATTTAGAAAACCAACTTATGCTTGCTTAAGGGGAAAGGTGAGTTGGGGTGCTGCATAAAACCAGAGATTGAAATGAGCACAGATAAAGTTCCTTAAGCCAAATATGGAATAGACAAGAGCTACTCCTTGCTCAATGAAATGGACTCAACACCCCATATTAAACGCCTAAGAATGTACCTGACTAGTAAGTATCTTAAAACCTATGGATTGCTATGTCTCCGAAAGAGAATCAAGCATGTGTACAGGGGCATAAATGCAGCAGTGAAAGGATTGGAGAGGTTCGGTGAGCAAATGAAGACCCTTTGAAGTCATATTGCATGGTACCCATTCCACGGGTTTCAACTACCCAGGTTTAAGGTATTCTTCCTTCAGCTAAAACATGCATGTGGAACCCAAGTATGATCAACCATGTGATCGGGAGATGTGTTCAAATATGTCTCAGTTTTCCTCCCCTGGTACTCGGGTGCAACATTCCAGACGCTTTACTAACACTCTCCCCACTTGGAGAGTCAGTCCCTTTAACCTCCTGTTTGGCCCAGTTTGCAATTTCTGCGGAAGATGAACAGGAATAGCGAGAACCAATGAGAGGCTAGCTGGAGGTGTCTGGACGGGCAAATTTAACTCTCATTTCCCACCAGGAAGAGGAATTAACCAAAGGCTCAGCATGCCGGGCCGGAACCAGATTAGGGCCTGAAGCCATCCTGCGGTGTTGCGGCCAGGTCACAAGAAAGCGAGTTGAAGAAAGAAGCTCAGGGGCACTGTAATTGACAAACCTGCAGAGTTATAAATGACAGCTATCGTCCAAAAATAGACTGAAGTAAGGCTGCCAAGAGGACTTGAAAGCGGGGCAGCATTGCAGGAAACCGATTTCAGGAGGTAGACTGGAATTGCATTGAAAGCATAGGAAAAGAGGCAGAACGTCCACAATGATGCACTTGGCCAAAAAGGGCGTATGCGTTTTTTCCTGAATATATTCAGGAAAAAACGCATACGCCCTTTTTGGCCAACCAAGCAAGCTTGCAAAGGAAATCTGCACTACAATGAAGTCTCACTTCCCCCCGGTCAAAAGGGCCATCTGAAAAAAGTGTAAAATCCAGAAAGGCAGGACAGGCCATGGAGAACTGGGAGCCTTGTTATGCTGATGGGCGGGATGTAAATTGCCAACAGACACTCGGGAGAAGTGTATGGTGTTTCCTGAAACATTTAAAAAACAAAGCAACAGAGCCTAGGGCACTGCCACATATGGTCCTATAGCTTAGGGAAATTAAAATCAAAAAGACACAGCCACCGCAAAGTTTGGGACGGCTCTGTTTACAAGAACCTCGTTTACAGTACAAGTTCAACATCGCAGAAAGTGAAAAATGGATAAAGAAGTTGTGGTATTTACTTACAAAGCAATATCACTCAGCAATGAAATCTGTGTCATCAGGCACTTAGCAGCACAATGAGTGGATTCAGGTATGATGATTCTAACTGAAGTAAGTCACACAGAGAAAGAAACATCATAAGATATCAGTAATACACGGAATGTAAACTTGGCTACACAGGAAATGAATTACAGAACAGAACAGGGTCTCAAATTTAGAAAACCAACTTATGCTTGCTTAAGGGTAAAGGTGAGTTGGGGTGCTGCATAAAACCAGAGATTGAAATGAGCACAGTTAAAGTTCCTTAAGTCAAATATGGAATAGACAAGAGCTACTCCTTGCTCAACGAAATGGACTCAACACCGCATATTAAACGCCTAAGAATGTACCTGACTAGTAAGTATCTTAAAACCTATGGATTGCTATGTCTCCGAAAGAGAATCAAGCATGTGTACAGGGGCACAAACGCAGCAGTGATAGGATTGGAGAGGTTCGGTGAGCAAATGAAGACCCTTTGAAGTCATATTGCATGGTACCCATTACACGGGTCTTAACTCTCCAGGTTTAAGGTATTCTTCCTTCAGCTAAAACATGCATGTGGAACCCAAGTATGATCAACCATGTGAACGGGAGACGTGTTCAAATATGTCTCAGTTTTCCTCCCCTGGTACTCGGGTGCAACATTCCAGACGCTTTACTAACACTCTCCCCACTTGGAGAGTCAGTCCCTTTAACCTCCTGTTTGGCCCAGTTTGCAATTTCTGCGGAAGATGAACAGGAATAGCGAGAACCAATGAGAGACTAGCTGGAGGTGTCTGGACGGGCAAATTTAACTCTCATTTCCCACCAGGAAGAGGAAATAACCAAAGGCTCAGCGTGCCGTGCCGGAACCAGATTAGGGCCTGAAGCCATCCTGCGGTGTTGCGGCCAGGTCACAAGAAAGCGAGTTGAAGAAAGGAGCTCAGGGGCACTGTAATTCACAAACCTGCAGAGTTATAAATGACAGCTATCATCCAAAAATAGACTGAAGTAAGGCTGCCAAGAGGACTTGAAAGCGGGGCAGAATTGCAGGAAACCGATTTCAGGAGGTAGACTGGAATTGCATTGAAAGCATAGGAAAAGAGGCAGAACGTCCACAATGATGCACTTGGCCAAAAAGGGCGTATGCGTTTTTTCCTGAATATATTCAGGAAAAAACGCATACGCCCTTTTTGGCCAACCAAGCAAGCTTGCAAAGGAAATCTGCACTACAATGAAGTCTCACTTCCCCCCGGTCAAAAGGGCCATCTGAAAAAAGTGTAAAATCCAGAAAGGCAGGACAGGCCATGGAGAACTGGGAGCCTTGTTATGCTGATGGGCGGGATGTAAATTGCCAACAACCACTTGGGAGAAGTGTATGGTGTTTCCTGAAACATCTAAAAAACAAAGCAACAGAGCCTAGGGCACTTCCACTTATGGTCCTATAGCTTAGGGAAATTAAAATCAAAAAGACACAGCCACCCCAAAGTTTGGGACGCCTCCGTTTACAAGAACCTCGTTTACCGTACAAGTTCAATATCACAGAAAGTGAAAAATGGATAAAGAACTTGTGGTATTTACGTACAATGCAGTATCACTCAGCAATGAAATCTGTGTCATCAGGCCCTTAGCCAGCACAATGAGTGGATTCAGGTATGATGATTCTAACTGAAATAAGTCACACAGAAAAAGAAACATCATAAGATATCAGTAATACACGGAATGTAAACTTGGCTACACAGGAACTGAATTACAGAACAGAACAGGGTCTCAAATTTAGAAAACCAACTTATGCTTGCTTAAGGGTAAAGGTGAGTTGGGGTGCTGCATAAAACCAGAGATTGAAATGAGCACAGATAAAGTTCCTTAAGCCAAATATGGAATAGACAAGAGCTAGTCCTTGCTCAACGAAATGGACTCAACACCGCATATTAAACGCCTAAGAATGTACCTGACTAGTAAGTATCTTAAAACCTATGGATTGCTATGTCTCTGAAAGAGAATCAAGCATGTGTACAGGGGCATAAACGCAGCAGTGATAGGATTGGAGAGGTTCGGTGAGCAAATGAAGACCCTTTGAAGTCATATTGCATGGTACCCATTACACGGGTCTCAACTCTCCAGGTTTAAGGTATTCTTCCTTCAGCTAAAACATGCATGTGGAACCCAAGTATGATCAACCATGTGAACGGGAGACGTGTTCAAATATGTCTCAGTTTTCCTCCCCTGGTACTCGGGTGCAACATTCCAGACGCTTTACTAACACTCTCCCCACTTGGAGAGTCAGTCCCTTTAACCTCATGTTTGGCCCAGTTTGCAATTTCTGCGGAAGATGAACAGGAATAGCGAGAACCAATGAGAGGCTAGCTGGAGGTGTCTGGACGGGCAAATTTAACTCTCAATTCCCACCAGGAAGAGGAAATAACCAAAGGCTCAGCGTGCCGTACCGGAACCAGATTAGGGCCTGAAGCCATCCTGCGGTGTTGCGGCCAGCTCAAAAGAAAGCGAGTTGAAGAAAGGAGCTCAGGGGCACTGTAATTCACAAACCTGCAGAGTTATAAATGACAGCTATCGTCCAAAAATAGACTGAAGTAAGGCTGCCAAGAGGACTTGAAAGCGGGGCAGAATTGCAGGAAACCGATTTCAGGAGGTAGACTGGAATTACATTGAAAGCATAGGAAAAGAGGCAGAACGTCCACAATGATGCACTTGGCCAAAAAGGGCGTATGCGTTTTTTCCTGAATATATTCAGGAAAAAACGCATACGTCCTTTTTGGCCAACCAAGCAAGCTTGCAAAGGAAATCTGCACTACAATGAAGTCTCACTTCCCCCCGGTCAAAAGGGCCATCTGAAAAAAGTGTAAAATCCAGAAAGGCAGGACAGGCCATGGAGAACTGGGAGCCTTGTTATGCTGATGGGCGGGATGTAAATTGCCAACAACCACTGGGGAGAAGTGTATGGTGTTTCCTGAAACATCTAAAAAACAAAGCAACAGAACCTAGGGCACTTCCACTTATGGTCCTATAGCTTAGGGAAATTAAAATCAAAAAGACACAGCCACCCCAAAGTTTGGAACGGCTCTGTTTACAAGAACCTCGTTTACAGTACAAGTTCAACATCGCAGAAAGTGAAAAATGGATAAAGAAGTTGTGGTATTTACTTACAAAGCAATATCACTCAGCAATGAAATCTATGTCATCAGGCCCTTAGCAGCACAATGAGTGGATTCAGGTATGATGATTCTAACTGAAATAAGTCACACAGAAAAAGAAACATCATAAGATATCAGTAATACACGGAATGTAAACTTGGCTACACAGGAACTGAATTACAGAACAGAACAGGGTCTCAAATTTAGAAAACCAACTTATTCTTGCTTAAGGGTAAAGGTGAGTTGGGGTGCTGCATAAAACCAGAGATTGAAATGAGCACAGATAAAGTTCCTTAAGCCAAATATGGAATAGACAAGAGCTACTCCTTGCTCAACGAAATGGACTCAACACCCCATATTAAACGCCTAAGAATGTACCTGACTAGTAAGTATCTTAAAACCTATGGATTGCTATGTCTCCGAAAGAGAATCAAGCATGTGTACAGGGGCATAAATGCAGCAGTGATAGGATTGGAGAGGTTCGGTGAGCAAATGAAGACCCTTTGAAGTCATATTGCATGGTACCCATTCCACGGGTTTCAACTACCCAGGTTTAAGGTATTCTTCCTTCAGCTAAAACATGCATGTGGAACCTAGAGTATGATCAACCATGTGATCGGGAGATGTGTTCAAATATGTCTCAGTTTTCCTCCCCTGGTACTCGGGTGCAACATTCCAGACGCTTTACTAACACTCTCCCCACTTGGAGAGTCAGTCCCTTTAACCTCCTGTTTGGCCCAGTTTGCAATTTCTGTGGAAGATGAACAGGAATAGCGAGAACCAATGAGAGGCTAGCTGGAGGTGTCTGGACGGGCAAATTTAACTCTCATTTCCTACCAGGAAGAGGAATTAACCAAAGGCTCAGCATGCCGGGCCGGAACCAGATAAGGGCCTGAATCCATCCTGCGGTGTTGCGGCCAGGTCACAAGAAAGCGAGTTGAAGAAAGGAGCTCAGGGGCACTGTAATTCACAAACCTGCAGAGTTATAAATGACAGCTATCGTCCAAAAATAGACTGAAGTAAGGCTGCCAAGAGGACTTGAAAGCGGGGCAGAATTGCAGGAAACCGATTTCAGGAGGTAGACTGGAATTGCATTGAAAGCATAGGAAAAGAGGCAGAACGTCCACAATGATGCACTTGGCCAAAAAGGGCGTATGCGTTTTTTCCTGAATATATTCAGGAAAAAAGGCATACGCCCTTTTTGGCCAACCAAGCAAGCTTGCAAAGGAAATCTGCACTACAATGAAGTCTCACTTCCCCCCGGTCAAAAGGGCCATCTGAAAAAAGTGTAAAATCCAGAAAGGCAGGACAGGCCATGGAGAACTGGGAGCCTTGTTATGCTGATGGGCGGGATGTAAATTGCCAACAGACACTCGGGAGAAGTGTATGGTGTTTCCTGAAACATCTAAAAAACAAAGCAACAGAGCCTAGGGCACTTCCACTTATGGTCCTATAGCTTAGGGAAATTAAAATCAAAAAGACACAGCCACCCCAAAGTTTGGGACGCCTCTGTTTACAAGAACCTCGTTTACAGTACAAGTTCAACATCGCAGAAAGTGAAAAATGGAGAAAGAAGTTGTGGTATTTACTTACAAAGCAATATCACTCAGCAATGAAATCTGTGTCATCAGGCACTTAGCAGCACAATGAGTGGATTCAGGTATGATGATTCTAACTGAAGTAAGTCACACAGAAAAAGAAACATCATAAGATATCAGTAATACACGGAATGTAAACTTGGCTACACAGGAACTGAATTACAGAACAGAACAGGGTCTCAAATTTAGAAAACCAACTTATGCTTGCTTAAGGGTAAAGGTGAGTTGGGGTGCTGCATAGAACCAGAGATTGAAATGAGCACAGATAAAGTTCCTTAAGTCAAATATGGAATAGACAAGAGCTACTCCTTGCTCAACGAAATGGACTCAACACCGCATATTAAACGCCTAAGAATGTACCTGACTAGTAAGTATCTTAAAACCTATGGATTGCTATGTCTCCGAAAGAGAATCAAGCATGTGTACAGGGGCATAAACGCAGCAGTGATAGGATTGGAGAGGTTCGGTGAGCAAATGAAGACCCTTTGAAGTCATATTGCATGGTACCCATTACACGGGTCTCAACTCTCCAGGTTTAAGGTATTCTTCCTTCAGCTAAAACATGCATGTGGAACCCAAGTATGATCAACCATGTGAACGGGAGACGTGTTCAAATATGTCTCAGTTTTCCTCCCCTGGTACTCGGGTGCAACATTCCAGACGCTTTACTAACACTCTCCCAACTTGGAGAGTCAGCGCCTTTAACCTCCTGTTTGGCCCAGTTTGCAATTTCTGTGGAAGATGAACAGGAATAGCGAGAACCAATGAGAGGCTAGCTGGAGGTGTCTGGACGGGCAAATTTAACTCTCAATTCCCACCAGGAAGAGGAAATAACCAAAGGCTCAGCGTGCCGTACCGGAACCAGATTAGGGCCTGAAGCCATCCTGCGGTGTTGCGGCCAGCTCAAAAGAAAGCGAGTTGAAGAAAGGAGCTCAGGGGCACTGTAATTCACAAACCTGCAGAGTTATAAATGACAGCTATCGTCCAAAAATAGACTGAAGTAAGGCTGCCAAGAGGACTTGAAAGCGGGGCAGAATTGCAGGAAACCGATTTCAGGAGGTAGACTGGAATTACACTGAAAGCATAGGAAAAGAGGCAGAACGTCCACAATGATGCACTTGGCCAAAAAGGGCGTATGCGTTTTTTCCTGAATATATTCAGGAAAAAAGGCATACGCCCTTTTTGGCCAACCAAGCAAGCTTGCAAAGGAAATCTGCACTACAATGAAGTCTCACTTCCCCCCGGTCAAAAGGGCCATCTGAAAAAAGTGTAAAATCCAGAAAGGCAGGACAGGCCATGGAGAACTGGGAGCCTTGTTATGCTGATGAGCGGGATGTAAATTGCCAACAACCACTCGGGAGAAGTGTATGGTGTTTCCTGAAACATCTAAAAAACAAAGCAACAGAACCTAGGGCACTTCCACTTATGGTCCTATAGCTTAGGGAAATTAAAATCAAAAAGACACAGCCACCCCAAAGTTTGGAACGGCTCTGTTTACAAGAACCTCGTTTACAGTACAAGTTCAACATCGCAGAAAGTGAAAAATGGAGAAAGAAGTTGTGGTATTTACTTACAAAGCAATATCACTCAGCAATGAAATCTGTGTCATCAGGCCCTTAGCAGCACAATGAGTGGATTCAGGTATGATGATTCTAACTGAAGTAAGTCACACAGAAAAAGAAACATCATAAGATATCAGTAATACACGGAATGTAAACTTGGCTACACAGGAACTGAATTACAGAACAGAACAGGGACTCAAATTTAGAAAACCAACTTATGCTTGCTTAAGGGTAAAGGTGAGTTTGGGTGCTGCATAAAACCAGAGATTGAAATGAGCACAGATAAAGTTCCTTAAGCCAAATATGGAATAGACAAGAGCTCCTCCTTGCTCAACGAAATGGACTCAACAACGCATATTAAACGCCTAAGAATGTACCTGACTTGTAAGTATCTTAAAACCTATGGATTGCTATGTCTCCAAAAGAGAATCAAGCATGTGTACAGGGGCATAAACGCAGCAGTGATAGGATTGGAGAGGTTGGGTGAGCAAATGAAGACCCTTTGAACTCATATTGCATGGTACCCATTCCACGTGTTTCAACTACCTAGGTTTAAGGTATTCTTCCTTCATCTAAAACATGCATGTGGAACCTAGAGTATGATCAACCATGTGATCGGGAGACGTGTTCAAATATGTCTCAGTTTTCATACCCTGGTACTCGGGTGCAACATTCCAGACGCTTTACTAACACTCTCCCGACTTGGAGAGTCAGTCCCTTTAACCTCCTGTTTGGCCCAGTTTGCAATTTCTGCGGAAGATGAACAGGAATAGCGAGAACCAATGGAGACTAGCTGGAGGTGTCTGGACGGGCAAATTTAACTCTCATTTCCTACCAGGAAGAGGAAATAACCAAAGGCTCAGCGTGCTATGCCAGAATCAGATTAGGGCCTGAAGCCATCCTGCGGTGTTGCGGCCAGGTCACAAGAAAGCGAGTTGAAGAAAGGAGCTCAGGGGCACTGTAATTCACAAACCTGCAGAGTTATAAATGACAGCTATCGTCCAAAAATATACTGAAGTAAGGCTGCCAAGAGGACTTGAAAGCGGGGCAGAATTGCAGGAAACCGATTTCAGGAGGTAGACTGGAATTGCATTGAAAGCATAGGAAAAGAGGCAGAACGTCCACAATGATGCACTTGGCCAAAAAGGGCGTATGCGTTTTTTCCTGAATATATTCAGGAAAAAACGCATACGCCCTTTTTGGCCAACCAAGCAAGCTTGCAAAGGAAATCTGCACTACAATGAAGTCTCACTTCCCCCCAGTCAAAAGGGCCATCTGAAAAAAGTGTAAAATCCAGAAAGGCAGGACAGGCCATGGAGAACTGGGAGCCTTGTTATGCTGATGGGCGGGATGTAAATTGCCAACAGACACTCGGGAGAAGTGTATGGTGTTTCCTGAAACATCTAAAAAACAAAGCAACAGAGCCTAGGGCACTGCCACTTATGGTCCTATAGCTTAGGGAAATTAAAATCAAAAAGACACAGCCACCCCAATGTTTGGGACGCCTCTGTTTACATGAACCTCGTTTACAGTACAAGTTCAACATCGCAGAAAGTGAAAAATGGATAAAGAAGTTGTGGTATTTACTTACAAAGCAATATCACTCAGCAATGAAATCTATGTCATCAGGCCCTTAGCATCACAATGAGTGGATGCAGGTATGATGATTCTAACTGAAATAAGTCACACAGAAAATGAAACATCATAAGATATCAGTAATACACGGAATGTAAACTTGGCTACACAGGAACTGAATTACAGAACAGAACAAGGTCTCAAATTTAGAAAACCAACTTATGCTTGCTTAAGGGGAAAGGTGAGTTGGGGTGCTGCATAAAACCAGAGATTGAAATGAGCACAGATAAAGTTCCTTAAGTCAAATATGGAATAGACAAGAGCTACTCCTTGCTCAACGAAATGGACTCAACACCGCATATTAAACGCCTAAGAATGTACCTGACTAGTAAGTATCTTAAAACCTATGGATTGCTATGTCTCCGAAAGAGAATCAAGCATGTGTACAGGGGCATAAACGCAGCAGTGATAGGATTGGAGAGGTTCGGTGAGCAAATGAAGACCCTTTGAAGTCATATTGCATGGTACCCATTCCACGGGTCTCAACTCTCCAGGTTTAAGGTATTCTTCCTTCAGCTAAAACATGCATGTGGAACCCAAGTATGATCAACCATGTGAACGGGAGACGTGTTCAAATATGTCTCAGTTTTCTTCCCCTGGTACTCGGGTGCAACATTCCAGACGCTTTACTAACACTCTCCCCACTTGGAGAGTCAGCGCCTTTAACCTCCTGTTTGGCCCAGTTTGCAATTTCTGCGGAAGATGAACAGGAATAGCGAGAACCAATGAGAGGCTAGCTGGAGGTGTCTGGACGGGCAAATTTAACTCTCATTTCCCAACAGGAAGAGGAAATAACCAAAGGCTCAGCGTGCCGTACCGGAACCAGATTAGGGCCTGAAGCCATCCTGTGGTGTTGCGGCCAGCTCAAAAGAAAGCGAGTTGAAGAAAGGAGCTCAGGGGCACTGTAATTCACAAACCTGCAGAGTTATAAATGACAGCTATCGTCCAAAAATAGACTGAAGTAAGGCTGCCAAGAGGACTTGAAAGCGGGGCAGAATTGCAGGAAACCGATTTCAGGAGGTAGACTGGAATTGCATTGAAAGCATAGGAAAAGAGGCAGAACGTCCACAATGATGCACTTGGCCAAAAAGGGCGTATGCGTTTTTTCCTGAATATATTCAGGAAAAAACGCATACGCCCTTTTTGGCCAACCAAGCAAGCTTGCAAAGGAAATCTGCACTACAATGAAGTCTCACTTCCCCCCGGTCAAAAGGGCCATCTGAAAAAAGTGTAAAATCCAGAAAGGCAGGACAGGCCATGGAGAACTGGGAGCCTTGTTATGCTGATGGGCGGGATGTAAATTGCCAACAACCACTCGGGAGAAGTGTATGGTGTTTCCTGAAACATCTAAAAAACAAAGCAACAGAACATAGGGCACTTCCACTTATGGTCCTATAGCTTAGGGAAATTAAAATCAAAAAGACACAGCCACCCCAAAGTTTGGAACGGCTCTGTTTACAAGAACCTCGTTTACAGTACAAGTTCAACATCGCAGAAACTGAAAAATGGAGAAAGAAGTTGTGGTATTTACTTACAAAGCAATATCACTCAGCAATGAAATCTGTGTCATCAGGCCCTTAGCAGCACAATGAGTGGATTCAGGTATGATGATTCTAACTGAAGTAAGTCACACAGAAAAAGAAACATCATAAGATATCAGTAATACACGGAATGTAAACTTGGCTACACAGGAACTGAATTACAGAACAGAACAGGGACTCAAATTGAGAAAAACAACTTATGGTTGCTTAAGGGTAAAGGTGAGTTGGGGTGCTGCATAAAACCAGAGATTGAAATGAGCACAGATAAAGTTCCTTAAGCCAAATATGGAATAGACAAGAGCTACTCCTTGCTCAACGAAATGGACTCAACACCCCATATTAAACGCCTAAGAATGTACCTGACTAGTAAGTATCTTAAAACCTATGGATTGCTATGTCTCCGAAAGAGAATCAAGCATGTGTACAGGGGCATAAACGCAGCAGTGATAGGATTGGAGAGGTTCGGTGAGCAAATGAAGACCCTTTGAAGTCATATTGCATGGTACCCATTCCACGGGTTTCAACTACCCAGGTTTAAGGTATTCTTCCTTCAGCTAAAACATGCATGTGGAACCTAGAGTATGATCAACCATGTGATCGGGAGACGTGTTCAAATATGTCTCAGTTTTCGTACCCTGGTACTCGGGTGCAACATTCCAGACGCTTTACTAACACTCTCCCCACGTGGAGAGTCAGTCCCTTTAACCTCCTGTTTGGCCCCGTTTGCAATTTCTGCGGAAGATGAACAGGAATAGCGAGAACCAATGAGAGGCTAGCTGGAGGTGTCTGGACGGGCAAATTTAACTCTCATTTCCCACCAGGAAGAGGAATTAAACAAAGGCTCAGCATGCCGTGCCGGAACCAGATTAGGGCCTGAAGCCATCCTGCGGTGTTGCGTCCAGGTCACAAGAAAGCGAGTTGAAGAAAGGAGCTCAGGGGCACTGTAATTCACAAACCTGCAGAGTTATAAATGACAGCTATCGTCCAAAAATAGACTGAAGTAAGGCTGCCAAGAGGACTTGAAAGCGGGGCAGAATTGCAGGAAACCGATTTCAGGAGGTAGACTGGAATTGCATTGAAAGCATAGGAAAAGAGGCAGAACGTCCACAATGATGCACTTGGCCAAAAACGGCGTATGCGTTTTTTCCTGAATATATTCAGGAAAAAACGCATACGCCCTTTTTGGCCAACCAAGGAAGCTTGCAAAGGAAATCTGCACTACAATGAAGTCTCACTTCCCCCCGGTCAAAAGGGCCATCTGAAAAAAGTGTAAAATCCAGAAAGGCAGGACAGGCCATGGAGAACTGGGAGCCTTGTTATGCTGATGGGCGGGATGTAAATTGCCAACAACCACTAGGGAGAAGTGTATGGTGTTTCCTGAAACATCTAAAAAACAAAGCAACAGAGCCTAGGGCACTGCCACTTATGGTCCTATAGCTTAGGGAAATTAAAATCAAAAAGACACAGCCACCCCAAAGTTTGGGACGCCTCCGTTTACAAGAACCTCGTTTACCGTACAAGTTCAATATCACAGAAAGTGAAAAATGGATAAAGAACTTGTGGTACTTACGTACAATGCAGTATCACTCAGCAATTAAATCTATGTCATCAGGCCCGTAGCAGCATAATGAGTGGATTCAGGTACGATGAATCTAACTGAAATAAGTCACACAGAAAAAGAAACATCATAAGATATCAGTAATACACGGAATGTAAACTTGGCTACACAGGAACTGAATTACAGAACAGAACAGGGTCTCAAATTTAGAAAACCAACTTATGCTTGCTTAAGGGGAAAGGTGAGTTGGGGTGCTGCATAAAACCAGAGATTGAAATGAGCACAGATAAAGTTCCTTAAGCCAAATATGGAATAGACAAGAGCTACTCCTTGCTCAACGAAATGGACTCAACACCGCATATTAAACGCCTAAGAATGTACCTGACTAGTAAGTATCTTAAAACCTATGGATTGCTATGTCTCCGAAAGAGAATCAAGCATGTGTACAGGGGCATAAACGCAGCAGTGATAGGATTGGAGAGGTTCGGTGAGCAAATGAAGACCCTTTGAAGTCATATTGCATGGTACCCATTCCACGGGTTTCAACTACCCAGGTTTTAGGTATTCTTCCTTCAGCTAAAATATGCATGTGGAACCCAGAGTATGATCAACAATGTGATCGGGAGACGGGTTCAAATATGTCTCAGTTTTCCTCCCCTGGTACTCGGGTGCAACATTCCAGACGCTTTACTAACACTCTCCCCACTTGGAGAGTCAGTCCCTTTAACCTCCAGTTTGGCCCAGTTTGCAATTTCTGCGGAAGATGAACAGGAATAGCGAGAACCAATGAGAGGCTTGCTGGAGGTGTCTGGACGGGCAAATTTAACTCTCATTTCCCACCAGGAAGAGGAAATAACCAAAGGCTCAGCGTGCCGTACCGGAACCAGATTAGGGCCTGAAGCCATCCTGCGGTGTTGCGGCTAGCTCAAAAGAAAGCGAGTTGAAGAAAGGAGCTCAGGGGCACTATAATTCACAAACCTGCAGAGTTATAAATGACAGCTATCGTCCAAAAATAGACTGAAGTAAGGCTGCCAAGAGGACTTGAAAGCGGGGCAGAATTGCAGGAAACCGATTTCAGGAGGTAGACTGGAATTGCATTGAAAGCATAGGAAAAGAGGCAGAACGTCCACAATGATGCACTTGGCCAAAAAGGGCGTATGCGTTTTTTCCTGAATATATTCAGGAAAAAACGCATACGCCCTTTTTGGCCAACCAAGCAAGCTTGCAAAGGAAATCTGCACTACAATGAAGTCTCACTTCCCCCCGGTCAAAAGGGCCATCTGAAAAAAGTGTAAAATCCAGAAAGGCAGGACAGGCCATGGAGAACTGGGAGCCTTGTTATGCTGATGGGCGGGATGTAAATTGCCAACAACCACTCGGGAGAAGTGTATGGTGTTTCCTGAAACATCTAAAAAACAAAGCAACAGAACCTAGGGCACTTCCACTTATGGTCCTATAGCTTAGGGAAATTAAAATCAAAAAGACACAGCCACCCCAAAGTTTGGAACGGCTCTGTTTACAAGAACCTCGTTTACAGTACAAGTTCAACATCGCAGAAAGTGAAAAATGGATAAAGAAGTTGTGGTATTTACTTACAAAGCAATATCACTCAGCAATGAAATCTGTGTCATCAGGCCCTTAGCAGCACAATGAGTGGATTCAGGTATGATGATTCTAACTGAAATAAGTCACACAGAAAAAGAAACATCATAAGATATCAGTAATACACGGAATGTAAACTTGGCTACACAGGAACTGAATTACAGAGCAGAACAGGGTCTCAAATTTAGAAAACCAACTTATTCTTGCTTAAGGGTAAAGGTGAGTTGGGGTGCTGCATAAAACCAGAGATTGAATTTAGCACAGATAAAGTTCCTTAAGCCAAATATGGAATAGACAAGAGCTACTCCTTGCTCAACGAAATGGACTCAACACCCCATATTAAAGGCCTAAGAATGTACCGGACTAGTAAGTATCTTAAAACCTATGGATTGCTATGTCTCCGAAAGAGAATCAAGCATGTGTACAGGGGCATAAACGCAGCAGTGATAGGATTGGAGAGGTTCGGTGAGCAAATGAAGACCCTTTGAAGTCATATTGCATGGTACCCATTCCAGGGGTCTCAACTCTCCAGGTTTAAGGTATTCTTCCTTCAGCTAAAACATGCATGTGGAACCTAGACTATGATCAACCATGTGATCGGGAGACGTGTTCAAATATGTCTCAGTTTTCCTCCCCTGGTACTCGGGTGCAACATTCCAGACGCTTTACTAACACTCTCCCCACTTGGAGAGTCAGCGCCTTTAACCTCCTGTTTGGCCCAGTTTGCAATTTCTGCGGAAGATGAACAGGAATAGCGAGAACCAATGAGAGGCTAGCTGGAGGTGTCTGGACGGGCAAATTTAACTCTCATTTCCCACCAGGAGGAGGAAATAACCAAAGGCTCAGCGTGCCGTACCGGAACCAGATTAGGGCCTGAAGCCATCCTGCGGTGTTGCGGCCAGCTCAAAAGAAAGCGAGTTGAAGAAAGGAGCTCAGGGGCACTATAATTCACAAACCTGCAGAGTTATAAATGACAGCTATCGTCCAAAAATAGACTGAAGTAAGGCTGCCAAGAGGACTTGAAAGCGGGGCAGAATTGCAGGAAACCGATTTCAGGAGGTAGACTGGAATTGCATTGAAAGCATAGGAAAAGAGGCAGAACGTCCACAATGATGCACTTGGCCAAAAAGGGCGTATGCGTTTTTTCCTGAATATATTCAGGAAAA
This sequence comes from Stenella coeruleoalba, assembly GCF_951394435.1. Classification (NCBI taxonomy): domain Eukaryota; kingdom Metazoa; phylum Chordata; class Mammalia; order Artiodactyla; family Delphinidae; genus Stenella; species Stenella coeruleoalba. Next base: position 444,929 of record NW_027645974.1, on the reverse strand, counting down.
AACGCATACGTCCTTTTTGGCCAACCAAGCAACCTTGCAAAGGAAATCTGCACTACAATGAAGTCGCACTTCCCCCCGGTCAAAAGGGCCATCTGAAAAAAGTGTAAAATCCAGAAAGGCAGGACAGGCCATGGAGAACTGGGAGCCTTGTTATGCTGATGGGCGGGATGTAAATTGCCAACAACCACTCGGGAGAAGTGTATGGTGTTTCCTGAAACATCTAAAAAACAAAGCAACAGAACCTAGGGCACTTCCACTTATGGTCCTATAGCTTAGGGAAATTAAAATCAAAAAGACACAGCCACCCCAAAGTTTGGAACGGCTCTGTTTACAAGAACCTCGTTTACAGTACAAGTTCAACATCGCAGAAAGTGAAAAATGGATAAAGAAGTTGTGGTATTTACTTACAAAGCAATATCACTCAGCAATGAAATCTGTGTCATCAGGCCCTTAGCAGCACAATGAGTGGATTCAGGTATGATGATTCTAACTGAAATAAGTCACACAGAAAAAGAAACATCATAAGATATCAGTAATACACGGAATGTAAACTTGGCTACACAGGAACTGAATTACAGAACAGAACAGGGTCTCAAATTTAGAAAACCAACTTATGCTTGCTTAAGGGTAAAGGTGAGTTGGGGTGCTGCATAAAACCAGAGATTGAAATGAGCACAGATAAAGTTCCTTAAGCCAAATATGGAATAGACAAGAGCTACTCCTTGCTCAACGAAATGGACTCAACACCGCATATTAAACGCCTAAGAATGTACCTGACTAGTAAGTATCTTAAAACCTATGGATTGCTATGTCTCCGAAAGAGAATCAAGCATGTGTACAGGGGCATAAACGCAGCAGTGATAGGATTGGAGAGGTTCGGTGAGCAAATGAAGACCCTTTGAAGTCATATTGCATGGTACCCATTCCACGGGTTTCAACTACCCAGGTTTTAGGTATTCCTCCTTCAGCTAAAATATGCATGTGGAACCCAGAGTATGATCAACAATGTGATCGGGAGACGTGTTCAAATATGTCTCAGTTTTCCTCCCCTGGTACTCGGGTGCAACATTCCAGACGCTTTACTAACACTCTCCCCACTTGGAGAGTCAGCGCCTTTAACCTCCTGTTTGGCCCAGTTTGCAATTTCTGCGGAAGATGAACAGGAATAGCGAGAACCAATGAGAGGCTAGCTGGAGGTGTCTGGACGGGCAAATTTAACTCTCATTTCCCACCAGGAAGAGGAAATAACCAAAGGCTCAGCGTGCCGTACCGGAACCAGATTAGGGCCTGAAGCCATCCTGCGGTGTTGCGGCCAGCTCAAAAGAAAGCGAGTTGAAGAAAGGAGCTCAGGGGCACTATAATTCACAAACCTGCAGAGTTATAAATGACAGCTATCGTCCAAAAATAGACTGAAGTAAGGCTGCCAAGAGGACTTGAAAGCGGGGCAGAATTGCAGGAAACCGATTTCAGGAGGTAGACTGGAATTGCATTGAAAGCATAGGAAAAGAGGCAGAACGTCCACAATGATGCACTTGGCCAAAAAGGGCGTATGCGTTTTTTCCTGAATATATTCAGGAAAAAACGCATACGCCCTTTTTGGCCAACCAAGCAAGCTTGCAAAGGAAATCTGCACTACAATGAAGTCTCACTTCCCCCCGGTCAAAAGGGCCATCTGAAAAAAGTGTAAAATCCAGAAAGGCAGGACAGGCCATGGAGAACTGGGAGCCTTGTTATGCTGATGGGCGGGATGTAAATTGCCAACAACCACTCGGGAGAAGTGTATGGTGTTTCCTGAAACATCTAAAAAACAAAGCAACAGAACCTAGGGCACTTCCACTTATGGTCCTATAGCTTAGGGAAATTAAAATCAAAAAGACACAGCCACCCCAAAGTTTGGAACGGCTCTGTTTACAAGAACCTCGTTTACAGTACAAGTTCAACATCGCAGAAAGTGAAAAATGGATAAAGAAGTTGTGGTATTTACTTACAAAGCAATATCACTCAGCAATGAAATCTGTGTCATCAGGCCCTTAGCAGCACAATGAGTGGATTCAGGTATGATGATTCTAACTGAAATAAGTCACACAGAAAAAGAAACATCATAAGATATCAGTAATACACGGAATGTAAACTTGGCTACACAGGAACTGAATTACAGAACAGAACAGGGTCTCAAATTTAGAAAACCAACTTATGCTTGCTTAAGGGGAAAGGTGAGTTGGGGTGCTGCATAAAACCAGAGATTGAAATGAGCACAGATAAAGTTCCTTAAGCCAAATATGGAATAGACAAGAGCTACTCCTTGCTCAACGAAATGGACTCAACACCGCATATTAAACGCCTAAGAATGTACCTGACTAGTAAGTATCTTAAAACCTATGGATTGCTATGTCTCCGAAAGAGAATCAAGCATGTGTACAGGGGCATAAACGCAGCAGTGATAGGATTGGAGAGGTTCGGTGAGCAAATGAAGACCCTTTGAAATCATATTGCATGGTACCCATTCCACGGGTTTCAACTACCCAGGTTTTAGGTATTCTTCCTTCAGCTAAAATATGCATGTGGAACCCAGAGTATGATCAACAATGTGATCGGGAGACGTGTTCAAATATGTCTCAGTTTTCCTCCCCTGGTACTCGGGTGCAACATTCCAGACGCTTTACTAACACTCTCCCCACTTGGAGAGTCAGTCCCTTTAACCTCCAGTTTGGCCCAGTTTGCAATTTCTGCGGAAGATGAACAGGAATAGCGAGAACCAATGAGAGGCTTGCTGGAGGTGTCTGGACGGGCAAATTTAACTCTCATTTCCCACCAGGAAGAGGAAATAACCAAAGGCTCAGCGTGCCGTACCGGAACCAGATTAGGGCCTGAAGCCATCCTGCGGTGTTGCGGCCAGCTCAAAAGAAAGCGAGTTGAAGAAAGGAGCTCAGGGGCACTATAATTCACAAACCTGCAGAGTTATAAATGACAGCTATCGTCCAAAAATAGACTGAAGTAAGGCTGCCAAGAGGACTTGAAAGCGGGGCAGAATTGCAGGAAACCGATTTCAGGAGGTAGACTGGAATTGCATTGAAAGCATAGGAAAAGAGGCAGAACGTCCACAATGATGCACTTGGCCAAAAAGGGCGTATGCGTTTTTTCCTGAATATATTCAGGAAAAAACGCATACGCCCTTTTTGGCCAACCAAGCAAGCTTGCAAAGGAAATCTGCACTACAATGAAGTCTCACTTCCCCCCGGTCAAAAGGGCCATCTGAAAAAAGTGTAAAATCCAGAAAGGCAGGACAGGCCATGGAGAACTGGGAGCCTTGTTATGCTGATGGGCGGGATGTAAATTGCCAACAACCACTCGGGAGAAGTGTATGGTGTTTCCTGAAACATCTAAAAAACAAAGCAACAGAGCCTAGGGCACTTCCACTTATGGTCCTATAGCTTAGGGAAATTAAAATCAAAAAGACACAGCCACCCCAAAGTTTGGAACGGCTCTGTTTACAAGAACCTCGTTTACAGTACAAGTTCAACATCGCAGAAAGTGAAAAATGGATAAAGAAGTTGTGGTATTTACTTACAAAGCAATATCACTCAGCAATGAAATCTGTGTCATCAGGCCCTTAGCAGCACAATGAGTGGATTCAGGTATGATGATTCTAACTGAAATAAGTCACACAGAAAAAGAAACATCATAAGATATCAGTAATACACGGAATGTAAACTTGGCTACACAGGAACTGAATTACAGAACAGAACAGGGTCTCAAATTTAGAAAACCAACTTATTCTTGCTTAAGGGGAAAGGTGAGTTGGGGTGCTGCATAAAACCAGAGATTGAAATGAGCACAGATAAAGTTCCTTAAGCCAAATACGGAATAGACAAGAGCTACTCCTTGCTCAACGAAATGGACTCAACACCCCATATTAAAGGCCTAAGAATGTACCGGACTAGTAAGTATCTTAAAACCTATGGATTGCTATGTCTCCGAAAGAGAATCAAGCATGTGTACAGGGGCATAAACGCAGCAGTGATAGGATTGGAGAGGTTCGGTGAGCAAATGAAGACCCTTTGAAGTCATATTGCATGGTACCCATTCCACGGGTTTCAACTACCCAGGTTTAAGGTATTCTTCCTTCAGCTAAAACATGCATGTGGAACCTAGAGTATGATCAACCATGTGATCGGGAGACGTGTTCAAATATGTCTCAGTTTTCCTCCCCTGGTACTCGGGTGCAACATTCCAGACGCTTTACTAACACTCTCCCCACTTGGAGAGTCAGTCCCTTTAACCTCCTGTTTGGCCCAGTTTGCAATTTCTGCGGAAGATGAACAGGAATAGCGAGAACCAATGAGAGGCTAGCTGGAGGTGTCTGGACGGGCAAATTTAACTCTCACTTCCCACCAGGAAGAGGAATTAACCAAAGGCTCAGCATGCCGGGCCGGAACCAGATTAGGGCCTGAAGCCATCCTGCGGTGTTGCGGCCAGGTCACAAGAAAGGGAGTTGAAGAAAGGAGCTCAGGGGCACTGTAATTCACAAACCTGCAGAGTTATAAATGACAGCTATCGTCCAAAAATAGACTGAAGTAAGGCTGCCAAGAGGACTTGAAAGCGGGGCAGAATTGCAGGAAACCTATTTCAGGAGGTAGACTGGAATTGCATTGAAAGCATAGGAAAAGAGGCAGAACGTCCACAATGATGCACTTGGCCAAAAAGGGCGTATGCGTTTTTTCCTGAATATATTCAGGAAAAAACGCATACGCCCTTTTTGGCCAACCAAGCAAGCTTGCAAAGGAAATCTGCACTACAATGAAGTCTCACTTCCCCCCGGTCAAAAGGGCCATCTGAAAAAAGTGTAAAATCCAGAAAGGCAGGACAGGCCATGGAGAACTGGGAGCCTTGTTATGCTGATGGGCGGGATGTAAATTGCCAACAGACACTCGGGAGAAGTGTATGGTGTTTCCTGAAACATCTAAAAAACAAAGCAACAGAGCCTAGGGCACTGCCACTTATGGTCCTATAGCTTAGGGAAATTAAAATCAAAAAGACACAGCCACCCCAAAGTTTGGGACGGCTCTGTTTACAAGAACCTCGTTTACAGTACAAGTTCAACATCGCAGAAAATGAAAAATGGATAAAGAAGTTGTGGTATTTACTTACAAAGCAATATCACTCAGCAATGAAATCTGAGTCATCAGGCCCTTAGCAGCACAATGAGTGGATTCAGGTATGATGATTCTAACTGAAGTATGTCACACAGAAAAAGAAACATCATAAGATATCAGTAATACACGGAATGTAAACTTGGCTACACAGGAACTGAATTACAGAACAGAACAGGGTCTCAAATTTAGAAAACCAACTTATGCTTGCTTAAGGGGAAAGGTGAGTTGGGGTGCTGCATAAAACCAGAGATTGAAATGAGCACAGATAAAGTTCCTTAAGTCAAATATGGAATAGACAAGAGCTACTCCTTGCTCAACGAAATGGACTCAACACCGCATATTAAACGCCTAATGTAACTGACTAGTAAGTATCGTAAAACCTATGGATTGCTATGTCTCCAAAAGAGAATCAAGCATGTGTACAGGGGCATAAACGCAGCAGTGATAGGATTGGAGAGGTTCGGTGAGCAAATGAAGACCCTTTGAAGTCATATTGCATGGTACCCATTCCACGGGTCTCAACTCTCCAGGTTTAAGGTATTCTTCCTTCAGCTAAAACATGCATGTGGAACCCAAGTATGATCAACCATGTGAACGGGAGACGTGTTCAAATATGTCTCAGTTTTCCTCCCCTGGTACTCGGGTGCAACATTCCAGACGCTTTACTAACACTCTCCCCACTTGGAGAGTCAGCGCCTTTAACCTCCTGTTTGGCCCAGTTTGCAATTTCTGCGGAAGATGAACAGGAATAGCGAGAACCAATGAGAGGCTAGCTGGAGGTGTCTGGACGGGCAAATTTAACTCTCATTTCCCACCAGGAAGAGGAAATAACCAAAGGCTCAGCGTGCCGTACCGGAACCAGATAAGGGCCTGAAGCCATCCTGCGGTGTTGCGGCCAGCTCAAAAGAAAGCGAGTTGAAGAAAGGAGCTCAGGGGCACTGTAATTCACAAACCTGCAGAGTTATAAATGACAGCTATCGTCCAAAAATAGACTGAAGTAAGGCTGCCAAGAGGACTTGAAATCGGGGCAGAATTGCAGGAAACCGATTTCAGGAGGTAGACTGGAATTGCATTGAAAGCATAGGAAAAGAGGCAGAACGTCCACAATGATGCACTTGGCCAAAAAGGGCGTATGCGTTTTTTCCTGAATATATTCAGGAAAAAACGCATACGCCCTTTTTGGCCAACCAAGCAAGCTTGCAAAGGAAATCTGCACTACAATGAAGTCTCACTTCCCCCCAGTCAAAAGGGCCATCTGAAAAAAGTGTAAAATCCAGAAAGGCAGGACAGGCCATGGAGAACTGGGAGCCTTGTTATGCTGATGGGCGGGATGTAAATTGCCAACAACCACTCGGGAGAAGTGTATGGTGTTTCCTGAAACATCTAAAAAACAAAGCAACAGAACCTAGGGCACTTCCACTTATGGTCCTATAGCTTAGGGAAATTAAAATCAAAAAGACACAGCCACCCCAAAGTTTGGAACGGCTCTGTTTACAAGAACCTCGTTTACAGTACAAGTTCAACATCGCAGAAAGTGAAAAATGGATAAAGAAGTTGTGGTATTTACTTACAAAGCAATATCACTCAGCAATGAAATCTGTGTCATCAGGCCCTTAGCAGCACAATGAGTGGATTCAGGTATGATGATTCTAACTGAAATAAGTCACACAGAAAAAGAAACATCATAAGATATCAGTAATACACGGAATGTAAACTTGGCTACACAGGAACTGAATTACAGAACAGAACAGGGTCTCAAATTTAGAAAACCAACTTATGCTTGCTTAAGGGGAAAGGTGAGTTGGGGTGCTGCATAAAACCAGAGATTGAAATGAGCACAGATAAAGTTCCTTAAGCCAAATATGGAATAGACAAGAGCTACTCCTTGCTCAACGAAATGGACTCAACACCGCATATTAAACGCCTAAGAATGTACCTGACTAGTAAGTATCTTAAAACCTATGGATTGCTATGTCTCCGAAAGAGAATCAAGCATGTGTACAGGGGCATAAACGCAGCAGTGATAGGATTGGAGAGGTTCGGTGAGCAAATGAAGACCCTTTGAAATCATATTGCATGGTACCCATTCCACGGGTTTCAACTACCCAGGTTTTAGGTATTCTTCCTTCAGCTAAAATATGCATGTGGAACCCAGAGTATGATCAACAATGTGATCGGGAGACGTGTTCAAATATGTCTCAGTTTTCCTCCCCTGGTACTTGGGTGCAACATTCCAGACGCTTTACTAACACTCTCCCCACTTGGAGAGTCAGTCCCTTTAACCTCCAGTTTGGCCCAGTTTGCAATTTCTGCGGAAGATGAACAGGAATAGCGAGAACCAATGAGAGGCTTGCTGGAGGTGTCTGGACGGGCAAATTTAACTCTCATTTCCCACCAGGAAGAGGAAATAACCAAAGGCTCAGCGTGCCGTACCGGAACCAGATTAGGGCCTGAAGCCATCCTGCGGTGTTGCGGCCAGCTCAAAAGAAAGCGAGTTGAAGAAAGGAGCTCAGGGGCACTATAATTCACAAACCTGCAGAGTTATAAATGACAGCTATCGTCCAAAAATAGACTGAAGTAAGGCTGCCAAGAGGACTTGAAAGCGGGGCAGAATTGCAGGAAACCGATTTCAGGAGGTAGACTGGAATTGCATTGAAAGCATAGGAAAAGAGGCAGAACGTCCACAATGATGCACTTGGCCAAAAAGGGCGTATGCGTTTTTTCCTGAATATATTCAGGAAAAAACGCATACGCCCTTTTTGGCCAACCAAGCAAGCTTGCAAAGGAAATCTGCACTACAATGAAGTCTCACTTCCCCCCGGTCAAAAGGGCCATCTGAAAAAAGTGTAAAATCCAGAAAGGCAGGACAGGCCATGGAGAACTGGGAGCCTTGTTATGCTGATGGGCGGGATGTAAATTGCCAACAACCACTCGGGAGAAGTGTATGGTGTTTCCTGAAACATCTAAAAAACAAAGCAACAGAGCCTAGGGCACTTCCACTTATGGTCCTATAGCTTAGGGAAATTAAAATCAAAAAGACACAGCCACCCCAAAGTTTGGAACGGCTCTGTTTACAAGAACCTCGTTTACAGTACAAGTTCAACATCGCAGAAAGTGAAAAATGGATAAAGAAGTTGTGGTATTTACTTACAAAGCAATATCACTCAGCAATGAAATCTGTGTCATCAGGCCCTTAGCAGCACAATGAGTGGATTCAGGTATGATGATTCTAACTGAAATAAGTCACACAGAAAAAGAAACATCATAAGATATCAGTAATACACGGAATGTAAACTTGGCTACACAGGAACTGAATTACAGAACAGAACAGGGTCTCAAATTTAGAAAACCAACTTATTCTTGCTTAAGGGTAAAGGTGAGTTGGGGTGCTGCATAAAACCAGAGATTGAAATGAGCACAGATAAAGTTCCTTAAGCCAAATACGGAATAGACAAGAGCTACTCCTTGCTCAACGAAATGGACTCAACACCCCATATTAAAGGCCTAAGAATGTACCGGACTAGTAAGTATCTTAAAACCTATGGATTGCTATGTCTCCGAAAGAGAATCAAGCATGTGTACAGGGGCATAAACGCAGCAGTGATAGGATTGGAGAGGTTCGGTGAGCAAATGAAGACCCTTTGAAGTCATATTGCATGGTACCCATTCCACGGGTTTCAACTACCCAGGTTTAAGGTATTCTTCCTTCAGCTAAAACATGCATGTGGAACCTAGAGTATGATCAACCATGTGATCGGGAGACGTGTTCAAATATGTCTCAGTTTTCCTCCCCTGGTACTCGGGTGCAACATTCCAGACGCTTTACTAACACTCTCCCCACTTGGAGAGTCAGTCCCTTTAACCTCCTGTTTGGCCCAGTTTGCAATTTCTGCGGAAGATGAACAGGAATAGCGAGAACCAATGAGAGGCTAGCTGGAGGTGTCTGGACGGGCAAATTTAACTCTCACTTCCCACCAGGAAGAGGAATTAACCAAAGGCTCAGCATGCCGGGCCGGAACCAGATTAGGGCCTGAAGCCATCCTGCGGTGTTGCGGCCAGGTCACAAGAAAGGGAGTTGAAGAAAGGAGCTCAGGGGCACTGTAATTCACAAACCTGCAGAGTTATAAATGACAGCTATCGTCCAAAAATAGACTGAAGTAAGGCTGCCAAGAGGACTTGAAAGCGGGGCAGAATTGCAGGAAACCGATTTCAGGAGGTAGACTGGAATTGCATTGAAAGCATAGGAAAAGAGGCAGAACGTCCACAATGATGCACTTGGCCAAAAAGGGCGTATGCGTTTTTTCCTGAATATATTCAGGAAAAAACGCATACGCCCTTTTTGGCCAACCAAGCAAGCTTGCAAAGGAAATCTGCACTACAATGAAGTCTCACTTCCCCCCGGTCAAAAGGGCCATCTGAAAAAAGTGTAAAATCCAGAAAGGCAGGACAGGCCATGGAGAACTGGGAGCCTTGTTATGCTGATGGGCGGGATGTAAATTGCCAACAACCACTCGGGAGAAGTGTATGGTGTTTCCTGAAACATCTAAAAAACAAAGCAACAGAGCCTAGGGCACTGCCACTTATGGTCCTATAGCTTAGGGAAATTAAAATCAAAAAGACACAGCCACCCCAAAGTTTGGGACGGCTCTGTTTACAAGAACCTCGTTTACAGTACAAGTTCAACATCGCAGAAAATGAAAAATGGATAAAGAAGTTGTGGTATTTACTTACAAAGCAATATCACTCAGCAATGAAATCTGTGTCATCAGGCCCTTAGCAGCACAATGAGTGGATTCAGGTATGATGATTCTAACTGAAGTATGTCACACAGAAAAAGAAACATCATAAGATATCAGTAATACACGGAATGTAAACTTGGCTACACAGGAACTGAATTACAGAACAGAACAGGGTCTCAAATTTAGAAAACCAACTTATGCTTGCTTAAGGGGAAAGGTGAGTTGGGGTGCTGCATAAAACCAGAGATTGAAATGAGCACAGATAAAGTTCCTTAAGTCAAATATGGAATAGACAAGAGCTACTCCTTGCTCAACGAAATGGACTCAACACCGCATATTAAACGCCTAATGTACCTGACTAGTAAGTATCGTAAAACCTATGGATTGCTATGTCTCCAAAAGAGAATCAAGCATGTGTACAGGGGCATAAACGCAGCAGTGATAGGATTGGAGAGGTTCGGTGAGCAAATGAAGACCCTTTGAAGTCATATTGCATGGTACCCATTCCACGGGTCTCAACTCTCCAGGTTTAAGGTATTCTTCCTTCAGCTAAAACATGCATGTGGAACCCAAGTATGATCAACCATGTGAACGGGAGACGTGTTCAAATATGTCTCAGTTTTCCTCCCCTAGTACTCGGGTGCAACATTCCAGACGCTTTACTAACACTCTCCCCACTTGGAGAGTCAGCGCCTTTAACCTCCTGTTTGGCCCAGTTTGCAATTTCTGCGGAAGATGAACAGGAATAGCGAGAACCAATGAGAGGCTAGCTGGAGGTGTCTGGACGGGCAAATTTAACTCTCATTTCCCACCAGGAAGAGGAAATAACCAAAGGCTCAGCGTGCCGTACCGGAACCAGATAAGGGCCTGAAGCCATCCTGCGGTGTTGCGGCCAGCTCAAAAGAAAGCGAGTTGAAGAAAGGAGCTCAGGGGCACTGTAATTCACAAACCTGCAGAGTTATAAATGACAGCTATCGTCCAAAAATAGACTGAAGTAAGGCTGCCAAGAGGACTTGAAATCGGGGCAGAATTGCAGGAAACCGATTTCAGGAGGTAGACTGGAATTGCATTGAAAGCATAGGAAAAGAGGCAGAACGTCCACAATGATGCACTTGGCCAAAAAGGGCGTATGCGTTTTTTCCTGAATATATTCAGGAAAAAACGCATACGCCCTTTTTGGCCAACCAAGCAAGCTTGCAAAGGAAATCTGCACTACAATGAAGTCTCACTTCCCCCCAGTCAAAAGGGCCATCTGAAAAAAGTGTAAAATCCAGAAAGGCAGGACAGGCCATGGAGAACTGGGAGCCTTGTTATGCTGATGGGCGGGATGTAAATTGCCAACAGACACTCGGGAGAAGTGTATGGTGTTTCCTGAAACATCTAAAAAACAAAGCAACAGAGCCTAGGGCACTGCCACTTATGGTCCTATAGCTTAGGGAAATTAAAATCAAAAAGACACAGCCACCCCAAAGTTTGGGACGCCTCTGTTTACAAGAACCTCGTTTACAGTACAAGTTCAACATCGCAGAAAGTGAAAAATGGATAAAGAAGTTGTGGTATTTACTTACAAAGCAATATCACTCAGCAATGAAATCTGTGTCATCAGGCCCTTAGCAGCACAATGAGTGGATTCAGGTATGATGATTCTAACTGAAGTAAGTCACACAGAAAAAGAAACATCATAAGATATCAGTAATACACGGAATGTAAACTTGGCTACACAGGAACTGAATTACAGAACAGAACAGGGTCTCAAATTTAGAAAACCAACTTATGCTTGCTTAAGGGGAAAGGTGAGTTGGGGTGCTGCATAAAACCAGAGATTGAAATGAGCACAGATAAAGTTCCTTAAGTCAAATATGGAATAGACAAGAGCTACTCCTTGCTCAACGAAATGGACTCAACACCGCATATTAAACGCCTAATGTACCTGACTAGTAAGTATCGTAAAACCTATGGATTGCTATGTCTCCAAAAGAGAATCAAGCATGTGTACAGGGGCATAAACGCAGCAGTGATAGGATTGGAGAGGTTCGGTGAGCAAATGAAGACCCTTTGAAGTCATATTGCATGGTACCCATTCCACGGGTCTCAACTCTCCAGGTTTAAGGTATTCTTCCTTCAGCTAAAACATGCATGTGGAACCTAGAGTATGATCAACCATGTAATCGGGAGACGTGTTCAAATATGTCTCAGTTTTCCTCCCCTGGTACTCGGGTGCAACATTCCAGACGCTTTACTAACACTCTCCCCACTTGGAGAGTCAGTCCCTTTAACCTCCTGTTTGGCCCAGTTTGCAATTTCTGCGGAAGATGAACAGGAATAGCGAGAACCAATGAGAGGCTAGCTGGAGGTGTCTGGACGGGCAAATTTAACTCTCACTTCCCACCAGGAAGAGGAATTAACCAAAGGCTCAGCATGCCGGGCCGGAACCAGATTAGGGCCTGAAGCCATCCTGCGGTGTTGCGGCCAGGTCACAAGAAAGGGAGTTGAAGAAAGGAGCTCAGGGGCACTGTAATTCACAAACCTGCAGAGTTATAAATGACAGCTATCGTCCAAAAATAGACTGAAGTAAGGCTGCCAAGAGGACTTGAAAGCGGGGCAGAATTGCAGGAATCCGATTTCAGGAGGTAGACTGGAATTGCATTGAAAGCATAGGAAAAGAGGCAGAACGTCCACAATGATGCACTTGGCCAAAAAGGGCGTATGCGTTTTTTCCTGAATATATTCAGGAAAAAACGCATACGCCCTTTTTGGCCAACCAAGCAAGCTTGCAAAGGAAATCTGCACTACAATGAAGTCTCACTTCCCCCCGGTCAAAAGGGCCATCTGAAAAAAGTGTAAAATCCAGAAAGGCAGGACAGGCCATGGAGAACTGGGAGCCTTGTTATGCTGATGGGCGGGATGTAAATTGCCAACAGACACTCGGGAGAAGTGTATGGTGTTTCCTGAAACATCTAAAAAACAAAGCAACAGAGCCTAGGGCACTGCCACTTATGGTCCTATAGCTTAGGGAAATTAAAATCAAAAAGACACAGCCACCCCAAAGTTTGGGACGGCTCTGTTTACAAGAACCTCGTTTACAGTACAAGTTCAACATCGCAGAAAATGAAAAATGGATAAAGAAGTTGTGGTATTTACTTACAAAGCAATATCACTCAGCAATGAAATCTGTGTCATCAGGCCCTTAGCAGCACAATGAGTGGATTCAGGTATGATGATTCTAACTGAAGTAAGTCACACAGAAAAAGAAACATCATAAGATATCAGTAATACGCGGAATGTAAACTTGGCTACACAGGAACTGAATTACAGAACAGAACAGGGTCTCAAATTTAGAAAACCAACTTATGCTTGCTTAAGGGTAAAGGTGAGTTGGGGTGCTGCATAAAACCAGAGATTGAAATGAGCACAGATAAAGTTCCTTAAGTCAAATATGGAATAGACAAGAGCTACTCCTTGCTCAACGAAATGGACTCAACACCGCATATTAAACGCCTAATGTACCTGACTAGTAAGTATCTTAAAACCTATGGATTGCTATGTCTCCGAAAGAGAATCAAGCATGTGTACAGGGGCATAAACGCAGCAGTTATAGGACTGGAGAGGTTCGTGAGCAAATGAAGACCCTTTGAAGTCATATTGCATGGTACCCATTCCACGGGTCTCAACTCTCCAGGTTTAAGGTATTCTTCCTTCAGCTAAAACATGCATGTGGAACCTAGAGTATGATCAACCATGTGATCGGGAGACGTGTTCAAATATGTCTCAGTTTTCCTCCCCTGGTACTCGGGTGCAACATTCCAGACGCTTTACTAACACTCTCCCCACTTGGAGAGTCAGTCCCTTTAACCTCCTGTTTGGCCCAGTTTGCAATTTCTGCGGAAGATGAACAGGAATAGCGAGAACCAATGAGAGGCTAGCTGGAGGTGTCTGGACGGGCAAATTTAACTCTCATTTCCCACCAGGAAGAGGAAATAACCAAAGGCTCAGCGTGCCGTACCGGAACCAGATTAGGGCCTGAAGCCATCCTGCGGTGTTGCGGCCAGCTCAAAAGAAAGCGAGTTGAAGAAAGGAGCTCAGGGGCACTGTAATTCACAAACCTGCAGAGTTATAAATGACAGCTATCGTCCAAAAATAGACTGAAGTAAGGCTGCCAAGAGGACTTGAAAGCGGGGCAGAATTGCAGGAAACCGATTTCAGGAGGTAGACTGGAATTGCATTGAAAGCATAGGAAAAGAGGCAGAACGTCCACAATGATGCACTTGGCCAAAAAGGGCATATGCGTTTTTTCCTGAATATATTCAGGAAAAAACGCATACGCCCTTTTTGGCCAACCAAGCAAGCTTGCAAAGGAAATCTGCACTACAATGAAGTCTCACTTCCCCCCAGTCAAAAGGGCCATCTGAAAAAAGTGTAAAATCCAGAAAGGCAGGACAGGCCATGGAGAACTGGGAGCCTTGTTATGCTGATGGGCGGGATGTAAATTGCCAACAGACACTCGGGAGAAGTGTATGGTGTTTCCTGAAACATCTAAAAAACAAAGCAACAGAGCCTAGGGCACTGCCACTTATGGTCCTATAGCTTAGGGAAATTAAAATCAAAAAGACACAGCCACCCCAAAGTTTGGGACGCCTCTGTTTACAAGAACCTCGTTTACAGTACAAGTTCAACATCGCAGAAAGTGAAAAATGGATAAAGAAGTTGTGGTATTTACTTACAAAGCAATATCACTCAGCAATGAAATCTATGTCATCAGGCCCTTAGCATCACAATGAGTGGATTCAGGTATGATGATTCTAACTGAAATAAGTCACACAGAAAAAGAAACATCATAAGATATCAGTAATACACGGAATGTAAACTTGGCTACACAGGAACTGAATTACAGAACAGAACAGGGTCTCAAATTTAGAAAACCAACTTATGCTTGCTTAAGGGTAAAGGTGAGTTGGGGTGCTGCATAAAACCAGAGATTGAAATGAGCACAGATAAAGTTCCTTAAGTCAAATATGGAATAGACAAGAGCTACTCCTTGCTCAACGAAATGGACTCAACACCGCATATTAAACGCCTAAGAATGTACCTGACTAGTAAGTATCGTAAAACCTATGGATTGCTATGTCTCCGAAAGAGAATCAAGCATGTGTACAGGGCATAAACGCAGCAGTGATAGGATTGGAGAGGTTCGGTGAGCAAATGAAGACCCTTTGAAGTCATATTGCATGGTACCCATTACACGGGTCTCAACTCTCCAGGTTTAAGGTATTCTTCCTTCAGCTAAAACATGCATGTGGAACCCAAGTATGATCAACCATGTGAACGGGAGACGTGTTCAAATATGTCTCAGTTTTCCTCCCCTGGTACTCGGGTGCAACATTCCAGACGCTTTACTAACACTCTCCCCACTTGGAGAGTCAGCGCCTTTAACCTCCTGTTTGGCCCAGTTTGCAATTTCTGTGGAAGATGAACAGGAATAGCGAGAACCAATGAGAGGCTAGCTGGAGGTGTCTGGACGGGCAAATTTAACTCTCATTTCCCACCAGGAAGAGGAAATAACCAAAGGCTCAGCATGCCGTACCAGAACCAGATTAGGGCCTGAAGCCAACCTGCGGTGTTGCGGCCAGCTCAAAAGAATGCGAGTTGAAGAAAGGAGCTCAGGGGCACTGTAATTCACAAACCTGCAGAGTTATAAATGACAGCTATCGTCCAAAAATAGACTGAAGTAAGGCTGCCAAGAGGACTTGAATGCGGGGCAGAATTGCAGGAAACCGATTTCAGGAGGTAGACAGGAATTGCATTGAAAGCATAGGAAAAGAGGCAGAACGTCCACAATGATGCACTTGGCCAAAAAGGGCGTATGCGTTTTTTCCTGAATATATTCAGGAAAAAACGCATACGCACTTTTTGGCCAACCAAGCAAGCTTGCAAAGGAAATCTGCACTACAATGAAGTCTCACTTTCCCCCGGTCAAAAGGGCCATCTGAAAAAAGTGTAAAATCCAGAAAGGCAGGACAGGCCATGGAAACTGGGAGCCTTGTTATGCTGATGGGCGGGATGTAAATTGCCAACAACCACTCGGGAGAAGTGTATGGTGTTTCCTGAAACATCTAAAAAACAAAGCAACAGAACCTAGGGCACTTCCACTTATGGTCCTATAGCTTAGGGAAATTAAAATCAAAAAGACACAGCCACCCCAAAGTTTGGAACGGCTCTGTTTACAAGAACCTCGTTTACAGTACAAGTTCAACATCGCAGAAAGTGAAAAATGGATAAAGAAGTTGTGGTATTTACTTACAAAGCAATATCACTCAGCAATGAAATCTGTGTCATCAGGCCCTTAGCAGCACAATGAGTGGATTCAGGTATGATGATTCTAACTGAAGTAAGTCACACAGAAAAAGAAACATCATAAGATATCAGTAATACACGGAATGTAAACTTGGCTACACAGGAACTGAATTACAGAACAGAACAGTGTCCCAAATTTAGAAACCCAACTTATGCTTGTTTAAGGGGAAAGGTGAGTTGGGGTGCTGCATAAAACCAGAGATTGAAATGAGCACAGATAAAGTTCCTTAAGCCAAATATGGAATAGACAAGAGCTAGTCCTTGCTCAACGAAATGGACTCAACACCGCATATTAAACGCCTAAGAATGTACCTGACTAGTAAGTATCTTAAAACCTATGGATTGCTATGTCTCCGAAAGAGAATCAAGCATGTGTACAGGGGCATAAACGCAGCAGTTATAGGACTGGAGAGGTTCGTGAGCAAATGAAGACCCTTTGAAGTCATATTGCATGGTACCCATTCCACGGGTCTCAACTCTCCAGGTTTAAGGTATTCTTCCTTCAGCTAAAACATGCATGTAGAACCCAAGTATGATCAACCATGTGAACGGGAGACGTGTTCAAATATGTCTCACTTTTCCTCCCCTGGTACTCGGGTGCAACATTCCAGACGCTTTACTAACACTCTCCCCACTTGGAGAGTCAGCGCCTTTAACCTCCTGTTTGGCCCAGTTTGCAATTTCTGCGGAAGATGAACAGGAATAGCGAGAATCAATGAGAGGCTAGCTGTAGGTGTCTGGACGGGCAAATTTAACTCTCATTTCCCACCAGGAAGAGGAAATAACCAAAGGCTCAGCGTGCCGTACCGGAACCAGATTAGGGCCTGAAGCCATCCTGCGGTGTTGCGGCCAGCTCAAAAGAAAGCGAGTTGAAGAAAGGAGCTCAGGGGCACTGTAATTCACAAACCTGCAGAGTTATAAATGACAGCTATCGTCCAAAAATAGACTGAAGTAAGGCTGCCAAGAGGACTTGAAAGCGGGGCAGAATTGCAGGAAACCGATTTCAGGAGGTAGACTGGAATTGCATTGAAAGCATAGGAAAAGAGGCAGAACGTCCACAATGATGCACTTGGCCAAAAAGGGCGTATGCGTTTTTTCCTGAATATATTCAGGAAAAAACGCATACGCCCTTTTTGGCCAACCAAGCAAGCTTGCAAAGGAAATCTGCACTACAATGAAGTCTCAATTCCCCCCCAGTCAAAAGGGCCATCTGAAAAAAGTGTAAAATCCAGAAAGGCAGGACAGGCCATGGAGAACTGGGAGCCTTGTTATGCTGATGGGCGGGATGTAAATTGCCAACAGACACTCGGGAGAAGTGTATGGTGTTTCCTGAAACATCTAAAAAACAAAGCAACAGAGCCTAGGGCACTGCCACTTATGGTCCTATAGCTTAGGGAAATTAAAATCAAAAAGACACAGCCACCCCAAAGTTTGGGACGCCTCTGTTTACAAGAACCTCGTTTACAGTACAAGTTCAACATCGCAGAAAGTGAAAAATGGATAAAGAAGTTGTGGTATTTACTTACAAAGCAGTATCACTCAGCAATGAAATCTATGTCATCAGGCCCTTAGCATCACAATGAGTGGATTCAGGTATGATGATTCTAACTGAAATAAGTCACACAGAAAAAGAAACATCATAAGATATCAGTAATACACGGAATGTAAACTTGGCTACACAGGAACTGAATTACAGAACAGAACAGGGTCTCAAATTTAGAAAACCAACTTATGCTTGCTTAAGGGTAAAGGTGAGTTGGGGTGCTGCATAAAACCAGAGATTGAAATGAGCACAGATAAAGTTCCTTAAGTCAAATATGGAATAGACAAGAGCTACTCCTTGCTCAACGAAATGGACTCAACACCGCATATTAAACGCCTAAGAATGTACCTGACTAGTAAGTATCGTAAAACCTATGGATTGCTATGTCTCCGAAAGAGAATCAAGCATGTGTACAGGGCATAAACGCAGCAGTGATAGGATTGGAGAGGTTCGGTGAGCAAATGAAGACCCTTTGAAGTCATATTGCATGGTACCCATTACACGGGTCTCAACTCTCCAGGTTTAAGGTATTCTTCCTTCAGCTAAAACATGCATGTGGAACCCAAGTATGATCAACCATGTGAACGGGAGACGTGTTCAAATATGTCTCAGTTTTCCTCCCCTGGTACTCGGGTGCAACATTCCAGACGCTTTACTAACACTCTCCCCACTTGGAGAGTCAGCGCCTTTAACCTCCTGTTTGGCCCAGTTTGCAATTTCTGTGGAAGATGAACAGGAATAGCGAGAACCAATGAGAGGCTAGCTGGAGGTGTCTGGACGGGCAAATTTAACTCTCATTTCCCACCAGGAAGAGGAAATAACCAAAGGCTCAGCGTGCCGTACCAGAACCAGATTAGGGCCTGAAGCCAACCTGCGGTGTTGCGGCCAGCTCAAAAGAATGCGAGTTGAAGAAAGGAGCTCAGGGGCACTGTAATTCACAAACCTGCAGAGTTATAAATGACAGCTATCGTCCAAAAATAGACTGAAGTAAGACTGCCAAGAGGACTTGAATGCGGGGCAGAATTGCAGGAAACCGATTTCAGGAGGTAGACTGGAATTGCATTGAAAGCATAGGAAAAGAGGCAGAACGTCCACAATGATGCACTTGGCCAAAAAGGGCGTATGCGTTTTTTCCTGAATATATTCAGGAAAAAACGCATACGCACTTTTTGGCCAACCAAGCAAGCTTGCAAAGGAAATCTGCACTACAATGAAGTCTCACTTTCCCCCGGTCAAAAGGGCCATCTGAAAAAAGTGTAAAATCCAGAAAGGCAGGACAGGCCATGGAAACTGGGAGCCTTGTTATGCTGATGGGCGGGATGTAAATTGCCAACAACCACTCGGGAGAAGTGTATGGTGTTTCCTGAAACATCTAAAAAACAAAGCAACAGAACCTAGGGCACTTCCACTTATGGTCCTATAGCTTAGGGAAATTAAAATCAAAAAGACACAGCCACCCCAAAGTTTGGAACGGCTCTGTTTACAAGAACCTCGTTTACAGTACAAGTTCAACATCGCAGAAAGTGAAAAATGGATAAAGAAGTTGTGGTATTTACTTACAAAGCAATATCACTCAGCAATGAAATCTGTGTCATCAGGCCCTTAGCAACACAATGAGTGGATTCAGGTATGATGATTCTAACTGAAGTAAGTCACACAGAAAAAGAAACATCATAAGATATCAGTAATACACGGAATGTAAACTTGGCTACACAGGAACTGAATTACAGAACAGAACAGTGTCCCAAATTTAGAAACCCAACTTATGCTTGTTTAAGGGGAAAGGTGAGTTGGGGTGCTGCATAAAACCAGAGATTGAAATGAGCACAGATAAAGTTCCTTAAGCCAAATATGGAATAGACAAGAGCTAGTCCTTGCTCAACGAAATGGACTCAACACCGCATATTAAACGCCTAAGAATGTACCTGACTAGTAAGTATCTTAAAACCTATGGATTGCTATGTCTCCGAAAGAGAATCAAGCATGTGTACAGGGGCATAAACGCAGCAGTTATAGGACTGGAGAGGTTCGTGAGCAAATGAAGACCCTTTGAAGTCATATTGCATGGTACCCATTCCACGGGTCTCAACTCTCCAGGTTTAAGGTATTCTTCCTTCAGCTAAAACATGCATGTAGAACCCAAGTATGATCAACCATGTGAACGGGAGACGTGTTCAAATATGTCTCACTTTTCCTCCCCTGGTACTCGGGTGCAACATTCCAGACGCTTTACTAACACTCTCCCCACTTGGAGAGTCAGCGCCTTTAACCTCCTGTTTGGCCCAGTTTGCAATTTCTGCGGAAGATGAACAGGAATAGTGAGAATCAATGAGAGGCTAGCTGTAGGTGTCTGGACGGGCAAATTTAACTCTCATTTCCCACCAGGAAGAGGAAATAACCAAAGGCTCAGCGTGCCGTACCGGAACCAGATTAGGGCCTGAAGCCATCCTGCGGTGTTGCGGCCAGCTCAAAAGAAAGCGAGTTGAAGAAAGGAGCTCAGGGGCACTGTAATTCACAAACCTGCAGAGTTATAAATGACAGCTATCGTCCAAAAATAGACTGAAGTAAGGCTGCCAAGAGGACTTGAAAGCGGGGCAGAATTGCAGGAAACCGATTTCAGGAGGTAGACTGGAATTGCATTGAAAGCATAGGAAAAGAGGCAGAACGTCCACAATGATGCACTTGGCCAAAAAGGGCGTATGCGTTTTTTCCTGAATATATTCAGGAAAAAACGCATACGCACTTTTTGGCCAACCAAGCAAGCTTGCAAAGGAAATCTGCACTACAATGAAGTCTCACTTCCCCCCAGTCAAAAGGGCCATCTGAAAAAAGTGTAAAATCCAGAAAGGCAGGACAGGCCATGGAGAACTGGGAGCCTTGTTATGCTGATGGGCGGGATGTAAATTGCCAACAGACACTCGGGAGAAGTGTATGGTGTTTCCTGAAACATCTAAAAAACAAAGCAACAGAGCCTAGGGCACTGCCACTTATGGTCCTATAGCTTAGGGAAATTAAAATCAAAAAGACACAGCCACCCCAAAGTTTGGGACGCCTCTGTTTACAAGAACCTCGTTTACAGTACAAGTTCAACATCGCAGAAAGTGAAAAATGGATAAAGAAGTTGTGGTATTTACTTACAAAGCAATATCACTCAGCAATGAAATCTATGTCATCAGGCCCTTAGCATCACAATGATGGATTCAGGTATGATGATTCTAACTGAAATAAGTCACACAGAAAAAGAAACATCATAAGATATCAGTAATACACGGAATGTAAACTTGGCTACACAGGAACTGAATTACAGAACAGAACAGGGTCTCAAATTTAGAAAACCAACTTATGCTTGCTTAAGGGTAAAGGTGAGTTGGGGTGCTGCATAAAACCAGAGATTGAAATGAGCACAGATAAAGTTCCTTAAGTCAAATATGGAATAGACAAGAGCTACTCCTTGCTCAACGAAATGGACTCAACACCGCATATTAAACGCCTAAGAATGTACCTGACTAGTAAGTATCTTAAAACCTATGGATTCCTCTGTCTCCAAAAGAGAATCAAGCATGTGTACAGGGGCATAAACGCAGCAGTGATAGGATTGGAGAGGTTCGGTGAGCAAATGAAGACCCTTTGAAGTCATATTGCATGGTACCCATTACACGGGTCTCAACTCTCCAGGTTTAAGGTATTCTTCCTTCAGCTAAAACATGCATGTGGAACCCAAGTATGATCAACCATGTGAACGGGAGACGTGTTCAAATATGTCTCAGTTTTCCTCCCCTGGTACTCGGGTGCAACATTCCAGACGCTTTACTAACACTCTCCCCACTTGGAGAGTCAGTCCCTTTAACCTCCTGTTTGGCCCAGTTTGCAATTTCTGTGGAAGATGAACAGGAATAGCGAGAACCAATGAGAGACTAGCTGGAGGTGTCTGGACGGGCAAATTTAACTCTCATTTCCCACCAGGAAGAGGAAATAACCAAAGGCTCAGCGTGCCGTACCGGAACCAGATTAGGGTCTGAAGCCAACCTGCGGTGTTGCGGCCAGCTCAAAAGAAAGCGAGTTGAAGAAAGGAGCTCAGGGGCACTGTAATTCACAAACCTGCAGAGTTATAAATGACAGCTATCGTCCAAAAATAGACTGAAGTAAGGCTGCCAAGAGGACTTGAATGCGGGGCAGAATTGCAGGAAACCGATTTCAGGAGGTAGACTGGAATTGCATTGAAAGCATAGGAAAAGAGGCAGAAAGTCCACAATGATGCACTTGGCCAAAAAGGGCGTATGCGTTTTTTCCTGAATATATTCAGGAAAAAACGCATACGCCCTTTTTGGCCAACCAAGCAAGCTTGCAAAGGAAATCTGCACTACAATGAAGTCTCACTTCCCCCCGGTCAAAAGGGCCATCTGAAAAAAGTGTAAAATCCAGAAAGGCAGGACAGGCCATGGAGAACTGGGAGCCTTGTTATGCTGATGGGCGGGATGTAAATTGCCAACAACCACTCGGGAGAAGTGTATGGTGTTTCCTGAAACATCTAAAAAACAAAGCAACAGAACCTAGGGCACTTCCACTTATGGTCCTATAGCTTAGGGAAATTAAAATCAAAAAGACACAGCCACCCCAAAGTTTGGAACGGCTCTGTTTACAAGAACCTCGTTTACAGTACAAGTTCAACATCGCAGAAAGTGAAAAATGGATAAAGAAGTTGTGGTATTTACTTACAAAGCAATATCACTCAGCAATGAAATCTATGTCATCAGACCCTTAGCATCACAATGAGTGGATTCAGGTATGATGATTCTAACTGAAGTAAGTCACACAGAAAAAGAAACATCATAAGATATCAGTAATACACGGAATGTAAACTTGGCTACACAGGAACTGAATTACAGAACAGAACAGGGTCTCAAATTTAGAAAACCAACTTATGCTTGCTTAAGGGTAAAGGTGAGTTGGGGTGCTGCATAAAACCAGAGATTGAAATGAGCACAGATAAAGTTCCTTAAGTCAAATATGGAATAGACAAGAGCTACTCCTTGCTCAACGAAATGGACTCAACACCGCATATTAAACGCATAATGTACCTGACTAGTAAGTATCTTAAAACCTATGGATTGCTATGTCTCCAAAAGAGAATCAAGCATGTGTACAGGGGCATAAACGCAGCAGTGATAGGATTGGAGAGGTTCGGTGAGCAAATGAAGACCCTTTGAAGTCATATTGCATGGTACCCATTCCACGGGTCTCAACTCTCCAGGTTTAAGGTATTCTTCCTTCAGCTAAAACATGCATGTGGAACCCAAGTATGATCAACCATGTGAACGGGAGACGTGTTCAAATATGTCTCAGTTTTCCTCCCCTGGTACTCGGGTGCAACATTCCAGACGCTTTACTAACACTCTCCCCACTTGGAGAGTCAGCGCCTTTAACCTCCTGTTTGGCCCAGTTTGCAATTTCTGCGGAAGATGAACAGGAATAGCGAGAACCAATGAGAGGCTAGCTGGAGGTGTCTGGACGGGCAAATTTAACTCTCATTTCCCACCAGGAAGAGGAAATAACCAAAGGCTCAGCGTGCCATACCGGAACCAGATTAGGGCCTGAAGCCATCCTGCGGTGCTGCGGACAGCTCAAAAGAAAGCGAGTTGAAGAAAGGAGCTCAGGGGCACTGTAATTCACAAACCTGCAGAGTTATAAATGACAGCTATCGTCCAAAAATAGACTGAAGTAAGGCTGCCAAGAGGACTTGAAAGCGGGGCAGAATTGCAGGAAACCGATTTCAGGAGGTAGACTGGAATTGCATTGAAAGCATAGGAAAAGAGGCAGAACGTGCACAATGATGCACTTGGCCAAAAAGGGCGTATGCGTTTTTTCCTGAATATATTCAGGAAAAAACGCATACGCCCTTTTTGGCCAACCAAGCAAGCTTGCAAAGGAAATCTGCACTACAATGAAGTCTCACTTTCCCCCAGTCAAAAGGGCCATCTGAAAAAAGTGTAAAATCCAGAAAGGGAGGACAGGCCATGGAGAACTGGGAGCCTTGTTATGCTGATGGGCGGGATGTAAATTGCCAACAACCACTCGGGAGAAGTGTATGGTGTTTCCTGAAACATCTAAAAAACAAAGCAACAGAACCTAGGGCACTTCCACTTATGGTCCTATAGCTTAGGGAAATTAAAATCAAAAAGACACAGCCACCCCAAAGTTTGGAACGGCTCTGTTTACAAGAACCTCGTTTACAGTACAAGTTCAACATCGCAGAAAGTGAAAAATGGATAAAGAAGTTGTGGTATTTACTTACAAAGCAATATCACTCAGCAATGAAATCTGTGTCATCAGGCCCTTAGCAGCACAATGAGTGGATTCAGGTATGATGATTCTAACTGAAGTAAGTCACACAGAAAAAGAAACATCATAAGATATCAGTAATACACGGAATGTAAACTTGGCTACACAGGAACTGCATTCCAAAACAGAAAAGGGTCTCAAATTTAGAAAACCAACTTATGCTTGCTTAAGGGGAAAGGTGAGTTGGGGTGCTGCATAAAACCAGAGATTGAAATGAGCACAGATAAAGTTCCTTAAGCCAAATATGGAATAGACAAGAGCTACTCCTTGCTCAACGAAATGGACTCAACACCCCATATTAAACGCCAAAGAATGTACCTGACTAGTAAGTATCTTAAAACCTATGGATTGCTATGTCTCCGAAAGAGAATCAAGCATGTGTACAGGGGCATAAACGCAGCAGTGATAGGATTGGAGAGGTTCGGTGAGCAAATGAAGACCCTTTGAAGTCATATTGCATGGTACCCATTCCACGGGTTTCAACTACCCAGGTTTAAGGTATTCTTCCTTCAGCTAAAACATGCATGTGGAACCCAGAGTATGATCAACCATGTGATCGGGAGACGTGTTCAAATATGTCTCAGTTTTCGTACCCTGGTACTCGGGTGCAACATTCCAGACGCTTTACTAACACTCTCCCGACTTGGAGAGTCAGTCCCTTTAACCTCCTGTTTGGCCCAGTTTGCAATTTCTGCGGAAGATGAACAGGAATAGCGAGAACCAATGAGAGACTAGCTGGAGGTGTCTGGACGGGCAAATTTAACTCTCATTTCCCACCAGGAAGAGGAATTAACCAAAGGCTCAGCGTGCCGTGCCGGAACCAAATTAGGGCCTGAAGCCATCCTGCGGTGTTGCGGCCAGGTCACAAGAAAGCGAGTTGAAGAAAGGAGCTCAGGGGCACTGTATTTCACAAACCTGCAGAGTTATAAATGACAGCTATCGTCCAAAAATAGACTGAAGTAAGGCTGCCAAGAGGACTTGAAAGCGGGGCAGCATTGCAGGAAACCGATTTCAGGAGGTAGACTGGAATTGCATTGAAAGAATAGGAAAAGAGGCAGAACGTCCACAATGATGCACTTGGCCAAAAAGGGCGTATGCGTTTTTTCCTGAATATATTCAGGAAAAAACGCATACGCCCTTTTTGGCCAACCAAGCAAGCTTGCAAAGGAAATCTGCACTACAATGAAGTCTCACTTCCCCCCGGTCAAAAGGGCCATCTGAAAAAAGTGTAAAATCCAGAAAGACAGGACAGGCCATGGAGAACTGGGAGCCTTGTTATGCTGATGGGCGGGATGTAAATTGCCAACAACCACTTGGGAGAAGTGTATGGTGTTTCCTGAAACATCTAAAAAACAAAGCAACAGAGCCTAGGGCACTTCCACTTATGGTCCTATAGCTTAGGGAATTTAAAATCAAAAAGACACAGCCAACCCAAAGTTTGGGACGCCTCTGTTTACAAGAACCTCGTTTACAGTACAAGTTCAACATCGCAGAAAGTGAAAAATGGATAAAGAAGTTGTGGTATTTACTTACAAAGCAATATCACTCAGCAATGAAATCTGTGTCATCAGGCCCTTAGCAGCACAATGAGTGGATTCAGGTTTGATGATTCTAACTGAAATAAGTCACACAGAAAAAGAAACATAATAAGATATCAGTAATACACGGAATGTAAACTTGGCTACACAGGAACTGAATTACAGAACAGAACAGGGTCTCAAATTTAGAAAACCAACTTATGCTTGCTTAAGGGTAAAGGTGAGTTGGGGTGCTGCATAAAACCAGAGATTGAAATGAGCACAGATAAAGTTCCTTAAGCCAAATATGGAATAGACAAGAGCTACTCCTTGCTCAACGAAATGGACTCAACACCGCATATTAAACGCCTAAGAATGTACCTGACTAGTAAGTATCTTAAAACCTATGGATTGCTATGTCTCCGAAAGAGAATCAAGCATGTGTACAGGGGCATAAACGCAGCAGTGATAGGATTGGAGAGGTTCGGTGAGCAAATGAAGACCCTTTGAAGTCATATTGCATGGTACCCATTCCACGGGTTTCAACTACCCAGGTTTAAGGTATTCTTCCTTCAGCTAAAACATGCACGTGGAACCAAGAGTATGATCATCCGTGTGAACGGGAGACGTGTTCAAATATGTCTCAGTTTTCGTACGCTGGTACTCGGGTGCAACATTCCAGACGCTTTACTAACACTCTCCCGACTTGGAGAGTCAGCGCCTTTAACCTCCTGTTTGGCCCAGTTTGCAATTTCTGCGGAAGATGAACAGGAATAGCGAGAACCAATGAGAGACTAGCTGGAGGTGTCTGGACGGGCAAATTTAACTCTCATTTCCCACCAGGAAGAGGAAATAACCAAAGGCTCAGCGTGCCGTGCCAGAACCAGATTAGGGCCTGAAGCCATCCTGCGGTGTTGCGGCCAGGTCACAAGAAAGCGAGTTGAAGAAAGGAGCTCAGGGGCACTGTAATTCACAAACCTGCAGAGTTATAAATGACAGCTATCGTCCAAAAATAGACTGAAGTAAGCCTGCCAAGAGGACTTGAAAGCGGGGCAGAATTGCAGGAAACCGATTTCAGGAGGTAGACTGGAATTGCATTGAAAGCATAGGAAAAGAGGCAGAAAGTCCACAATGATGCACTTGGCCAAAAAGGGCGTATGCATTTTTTCCTGAATATATTCAGAAAAAAACGCATACGCCCATTTTGGCCAACCAAGCAAACTTGCAAAGGAAATCTGCACTACAATGAAGTCTCACTTCCCTCTGGTCAAAAGGGCCATCTGAAAAAAGTGTAAAATCCAGAAAGGCAGGACAGGCCATGGAGAACTGGGAGCCTTGTTATGCTGATGGGCGGGATGTAAATTGCCAACAGACACTCGGGAGAAGTGTATGGTGTTTCCTGAAACATCTAAAAAACAAAGCAACAGAGCCTAGGGCACTGCAACTTATGGTCCTATAGCTTAAGGAAATTAAAATCAAAAAGACACAGCCACCCCAAAGTTTGGGACGCCTCTGTTTACAAGAACCTCGTTTACAGTACAAGTTCAACATCGCAGAAAGTGAAAAATGGATAAAGAAGTTGTGGTATTTACTTACAAAGCAATATCACTCAGCAATGAAATCTGTGTCATCAGGCCCTTAGCAGCACAATGAGTGGATTCAGGTATGATGTTTCTAACTGAAGTAAGTCACACAGAAAAAGAAACATCATAAGATATCAGTAATACACGGAATGTAAACTTGGCTACACAGGAACTGAATTACAGAACAGAACAGGGTCTCAAATTTAGAAAACCAACTTATGCTTGCTTAAGGGTAAAGGTGAGTTGGGGTGCTGCATAAAACCAGAGATTGAAATGAGCACAGATAAAGTTCCTTAAGCCAAATATGGAATAGACAAGAGCTACTCCTTGCTCAACGAAATGGACTCAACACCGCATATTAAACGCCTAAGAATGTACCTGACTACTAAGTATCTTAAAACCTATGGATTCCTCTGTCTCCAAAAGAGAATCAAGCATGTGTACAGGGGCATAAACGCAGCAGTGATAGGATTGGAGAGGTTCGGTGAGCAAATGAAGACCCTTTGAAGTCATATTGCATGGTACCCATTCCACGGGTTTCAACTACCCAGGTTTTAGGTATTCTTCCTTCAGCTAAAACATGCATGTGGAACCCAGAGTATGATCAACCATGTGATCGGGAGACGTGTTCAAATATGTCTCAGTTTTCGTACCCTGGTACTCGGGTGCAACATTCCAGACGCTTTACTAACACTCTCCCCACTTGGAGAGTCAGTCCCTTTAACCTCCTGTTTGGCCCAGTTTGCAATTTCTGCGGAAGATGAACAGGAATAGCGAGAACCAATGAGAGACTAGCTGGAGGTTTCTGGACGGGCAAATTTAACTCTCATTTCCCACCAGGAAGAGGAATTAACCAAAGGCTCAGCGTGCCGTGCCGGAACCAGATTAGGGCCTGAAGCCATGCTGCGGTGTTGCGGCCAGCTCACAAGAAAGCGAGTTGAAGAAAGGAGCTCAGGGGCACTGTAATTCACAAACCTGCAGAGTTATAAATGACAGCTATCGTCCAAAAATAGACTGAAGTAAGGCTGCCAAGAGGACTTGAAAGCGGGGCAGAATTGCAGGAAACCGATTTCAGGAGGTAGACTGGAATTGCATTGAAAGCATAGGAAAAGAGGCAGAACGTCCACAATGATGCACTTGGCCAAAAAGGGCGTATGCGTTTTTTCCTGAATATATTCAGGAAAAAACGCATACGCCCTTTTTGGCCAACCAAGCAAGCTTGCAAAGGAAATCTGCACTACAATGAAGTCTCACTTCCCCCCGGTCAAAAGGGCCATCTGAAAAAAGTGTAAAATCCAGAAAGGCAGGACAGGCCATGGAGAACTGGGAGCCTTGTTATGCTGATCGGCGGGATGTAAATTGCCAACAACCACTCCGGAGAAGTGTATGGTGTTTCCTGAAACATCTAAAAAACAAAGCAACAGAACCTAGGGCACTTCCACTTATGGTTCTATAGCTTAGGGAAATTAAAATCAAAAAGACACAGCCACCCCAAAGTTTGGAACAGCTCTGTTTACAGGAACCTCGTTTACAGTACAAGTTCAACATCGCAGAAAGTGAACAATGGATAAAGAACTTGTGGTATTTACTTACAAAGCAATATCACTCAGCAATGAAATCTGTGTCATCAGGCCCTTAGCAGCACAATGAGTGGATTCAGGTATGATGATTCTAACTGAAATAAGTCACACAGAAAAAGAAACATCATAAGATATCAGTAATACACGGAATGTAAACTTGGCTACACAGGAACTGAATTACAGAACAGAACAGGGTCTCAAATTTAGAAAACCAACTTATTCTTGCTTAAGAGTAAAGGTGAGTTGGGGTGCTGCATAAAACCAGAGATTGAAATGAGCACAGATAAAGTTCCTTAAGCCAAATATGGAATAGACAAGAGCTACTCCTTGCTCAACGAAATGGACTCAACACCCCATATTAAACGCCAAAGAATGTACCTGACTAGTAAGTATCTTAAAACCTATGGATTGCTATGTCTCCGAAAGAGAATCAAACATGTGTACAGGGGCATAAACGCAGCAGTTATAGGACTGGAGAGGTTCGTGAGCAAATGAAGACCCTTTGAAGTCATATTGCATGGTACCCATTCCACGGGTTTCAACTACCCAGGTTTAAGGTATTCTTCCTTCAGCTACAACATGCATGTGGAACCTAGAGTATGATCAACCATGTGATCGGGAGACGTGTTCAAATATGTCTCAGTTTTCGTACCCAGGTACTCGGGTGCAACATTCCAGACGCTTTACTAACACTCTCCCGACTTGGAGAGTCAGTCCCTTTAACCTCCTGTTTGGCCCAGTTTGCAATTTCTGCGGAAGATGAACAGGAATAGCGAGAACCAATGAGAGACTAGCTGGAGGTGTCTGGACGGGCAAATTTAACTCTCATTTCCCACCAGGAAGAGGAATTAACCAAAGGCTCAGCGTGCCGTGCCAGAACCAGATTAGGGCCTGAAGCCATCCTGCGGTGTTGCGGCCAGGTCACAAGAAAGCGAGTTGAAGAAAGGTGCTCAGGGGCACTGTATTTCACAAACCTGCAGAGTTATAAATGACAGCTATCGTCCAAAAATAGACTGAAGTAAGGCTGCCAAGAGGACTTGCAAGCGGGGCAGCATTGCAGGAAACCGATTTCAGGAGGTAGACTGGAATTGCATTGAAAGAATAGGAAAAGAGGCAGAACGTCCACAATGATGCACTTGGCCAAAAAGGGCGTATGCGTTTTTTCCTGAATATATTCAGGAAAAAACGCATACGCCCTTTTTGGCCAACCAAGCAAGCTTGCAAAGGAAATCTGCACTACAATGAAGTCTCACTTCCCCCCGGTCAAAAGGGCCATCTAAAAAAAGTGTAAAATCCAGAAAGACAGGACAGGCCATGGAGAACTGGGAGCCTTGTTATGCTGATGGGTGGGATGTAAATTGCCAACAACCACTTGGGAGAAGTGTATGGTGTTTCCTGAAACATCTAAAAAACAAAGCAACAGAGCCTAGAGCACTTCCACTTATGGTCCTATAGCTTAGGGAATTTAAAATCAAAAAGACACAGCCACCCCAAAGTTTGGAATGGCTCTGTTTACAAGAACCTCGTTTACAGTACAAGTTCAACATCGCAGAAAGTGAAAAATGGATAAAGAAGTTGTGGTATTTACTTACAAAGCAATATCACTCAGCAATGAAATCTGTGTCATCAGGCCCTTAGCAGCACAATGAGTGGATTCAGGTATGATGATTCTAACTGAAATAAGTCACACAGAAAAAGAAACATCATAAGATATCAGTAATACACGGAATGTAAACTTGACTACACAGGAACTGAATTACAGAACAGAACAGGGTCTCAAATTTAGAAAACCAACTTATGCTTGCTTAAGGGGAAAGGTGAGTTGGGGTGCTGCATAAAACCAGAGATTGAAATGAGCACAGATAAAGTTCCTTAAGCCAAATATGGAATAGACAAGAGCTACTCCTTGCTAAACGAAATGGACTCAACACCGCATATTAAACGCCTAAGAATGTACCTGACTAGTAAGTATCTTAAAACCTATGGATTGCTATGTCTCCGAAAGAGAATCAAGCATGTGTACAGGGGCATAAACGCAGCAGTGATAGGATTGGAGAGGTTCGGTGAGCAAATGAAGACCCTTTGAAGTCATATTGCATGGTACCCATTCCACGGGTTTCAACTACCCAGGTTTAAGGTATTCTTCCTTCAGCTAAAACATGCACGTGGAACCAAGAGTATGATCATCCGTGTGAAGGGGAGACGTGTTCAAATATGTCTCAGTTTTCGTACCCTGGTCCTCAGGTGCAACATTCCAGACGCTTTACTAACACTCTCCCGACTTGGAGAGTCAGCGCCTTTAACCTCCTGTTTGGCCCAGTTGGCAATTTCTGCGGAAGATGAACAGGAAGAGGGAGAACCAATGAGAGACTAGCTGGAGGTGTCTGGACGGGCAAATTTAACTCTCATTTCCCACCAGGAAGAGGAAATAACCAAAGGCTCAGCGTGCCGTGCCGGAACCAGATTAGGGCCTGAAGCCATCCTGTGGTGTTGCGGCCAGCTCACAAGAAAGCGAGTTGAAGAAAGGAGCTCAGGGGCACTGTAATTCACAAACCTGCAGAGTTATAAATGACAGCTATCGTCCAAAAATAGACTGAAGTAAGGCTGCCAAGAGGACTTGAAAGCGGGGCAGAATTGCAGGAAACCGATTTCAGGAGGTAGACTGGAATTGCATTGAAAGCATAGGAAAAGAGGCAGAACGTCCACAATGATGCACTTGGCCAAAAAGGGCGTAGGCATTTTTTCCTGAATATATTCAGAAAAAAACGCATACGCCCATTTTGGCCAACCAAGCAAACTTGCAAAGGAAATCTGCACTACAATGAAGTCTCACTTCCCTCTGGTCAAAAGGGCCATCTGAAAAAAGTGTAAAATCCACAAAGGCAGGACAGGCCATGGAGAACTGGGAGCCTTGTTATGCTGATGGGCGGGATGTAAATTGCCAACAACCACTCGGGAGAAGTGTATGGTGTTTCCTGAAACATCTAAAAAACAAAGCAACAGAACCTAGGGCACTTCCACTTATGGTCCTATAGCTTAGGGAAATTAAAATCAAAAAGACACAGCCACCCCAAAGTTTGGGACGCCTCTGTTTACAAGAACCTCGTTTACAGTACAAGTTCAACATCGCAGAAAGTGAAAAATGGATAAAGAAGTTGTGGTATTTACTTACAAAGCAATATCACTCAGCAATGAAATCTGTGTCATCAGGCCCTTAGCAGCACAATGAGTGGATTCAGGTATGATGATTCTAACTGAAGTAAGTCACACAGAAAAAGAAACATCATAAGATATCAGTAATACACGGAATGTAAACTTGGCTACACAGGAACTGAATTACAGAACAGAACAGGGTCTCAAATTTAGAAAACCAACTTATGCTTGCTTAAGGGTAAAGGTGAGTTGGGGTGCTGCATAAAACCAGAGATTGAAATGAGCACAGATAAAGTTCCTTAAGCCAAATATGGAATAGACAAGAGCTACTCCTTGCTCAACGAAATGGACACAACACCGCATATTAAACGCCTAAGAATGTACCTGACTAGTAAGTATCTTAAAACCTATGGATTGCTATGTCTCTAAAAGAGAATCAAGCATGTGTACAGGGGCATAAACGCAGCAGTGATAGGATTGGAGAGGTTCGGTGAGCAAATGAAGACCCTTTGAAGTCATATTGCATGGTACCCATTCCACGGGTTTTAACTACCCAGGTTTTAGGTATTCTTCCTTCAGCTAAAACATGCATGTGGAACCCAGAGTATGATCAACCATGTGATCGAGAGACGTGTTCAAATATGTCTCAGTTTTCGTACCCTGGTACTGGGGTGCAACATTCCAGACGCTTTACTAACACTCTCCCCACTTGGAGAGTCAGTCCCTTTAACCTCCTGTTTGGCCCAGTTTGCAATTTCTGCGGAAGATGAACAGGAATAGCGAGAACCAATGAGAGACTAGCTGGAGGTTTCTGGACGGGCAAATTTAACTCTCATTTCCCACCAGGAAGAGGAATTAACCAAAGGCTCAGCGTGCCGTGCCGGAACCAGATTAGGGCCTGAAGCCATGCTGCGGTGTTGCGGCCAGCTCACAAGAAAGCGAGTTGAAGAAAGGAGCTCAGGGGCACTGTAATTCACAAACCTGCAGAGTTATAAATGACAGCTATCGTCCAAAAATAGACTGAAGTAAGGCTGCCAAGAGGACTTGAAAGCGGGGCAGAATTGCAGGAAACCGATTTCAGGAGGTAGACTGGAATTGCATTGAAAGCATAGGAAAAGAGGCAGAACGTCCACAATGATGCACTTGGCCAAAAAGGGCGTATGCGTTTTTTCCTGAATATATTCAGGAAAAAACGCATACGCCCTTTTTGGCCAACCAAGCAAGCTTGCAAAGGAAATCTGCACTACAATGAAGTCTCACTTCCCCCCGGTCAAAAGGGCCATCTGAAAAAAGTGTAAAATCCAGAAAGGCAGGACAGGCCATGGAGAACTGGGAGCCTTGTTATGCTGATCGGCGGGATGTAAATTGCCAACAACCACTCCGGAGAAGTGTATGGTGTTTCCTGAAACATCTAAAAAACAAAGCAACAGAACCTAGGGCACTTCCACTTATGGTTCTATAGCTTAGGGAAATTAAAATCAAAAAGACACAGCCACCCCAAAGTTTGGAACAGCTCTGTTTACAGGAACCTCGTTTACAGTACAAGTTCAACATCGCAGAAAGTGAACAATGGATAAAGAACTTGTGGTATTTACTTACAAAGCAATATCACTCAGCAATGAAATCTGTGTCATCAGGCCCTTAGCAGCACAATGAGTGGATTCAGGTATGATGATTCTAACTGAAATAAGTCACACAGAAAAAGAAACATCATAAGATATCAGTAATACACGGAATGTAAACTTGGCTACACAGGAACTGAATTACAGAACAGAACAGGGTCTCAAATTTAGAAAACCAACTTATTCTTGCTTAAGAGTAAAGGTGAGTTGGGGTGCTGCATAAAACCAGAGATTGAAATGAGCACAGATAAAGTTCCTTAAGCCAAATATGGAATAGACAAGAGCTACTCCTTGCTCAACGAAATGGACTCAACACCCCATATTAAACGCCAAAGAATGTACCTGACTAGTAAGTATCTTAAAACCTATGGATTGCTATGTCTCCGAAAGAGAATCAAACATGTGTACAGGGGCATAAACGCAGCAG
Source organism: Stenella coeruleoalba (assembly GCF_951394435.1). Classification (NCBI taxonomy): domain Eukaryota; kingdom Metazoa; phylum Chordata; class Mammalia; order Artiodactyla; family Delphinidae; genus Stenella; species Stenella coeruleoalba. Next base: position 410,922 of record NW_027645974.1, on the reverse strand, counting down.
TTATAGGACTGGAGAGGTTCGTGAGCAAATGAAGACCCTTTGAAGTCATATTGCATGGTACCCATTCCACGGGTTTCAACTACCCAGGTTTAAGGTATTCTTCCTTCAGCTACAACATGCATGTGGAACCTAGAGTATGATCAACCATGTGATCGGGAGACGTGTTCAAATATGTCTCAGTTTTCGTACCCAGGTACTCGGGTGCAACATTCCAGACGCTTTACTAACACTCTCCCGACTTGGAGAGTCAGTCCCTTTAACCTCCTGTTTGGCCCAGTTTGCAATTTCTGCGGAAGATGAACAGGAATAGCGAGAACCAATGAGAGACTAGCTGGAGGTGTCTGGACGGGCAAATTTAACTCTCATTTCCCACCAGGAAGAGGAATTAACCAAAGGCTCAGCGTGCCGTGCCGGAACCAGATTAGGGCCTGAAGCCATCCTGCGGTGTTGCGGCCAGGTCACAAGAAAGCGAGTTGAAGAAAGGTGCTCAGGGGCACTGTATTTCACAAACCTGCAGAGTTATAAATGACAGCTATCGTCCAAAAATAGACTGAAGTAAGGCTGCCAAGAGGACTTGCAAGCGGGGCAGCATTGCAGGAAACCGATTTCAGGAGGTAGACTGGAATTGCATTGAAAGAATAGGAAAAGAGGCAGAACGTCCACAATGATGCACTTGGCCAAAAAGGGCGTATGCGTTTTTTCCTGAATATATTCAGGAAAAAACGCATACGCCCTTTTTGGCCAACCAAGCAAGCTTGCAAAGGAAATCTGCACTACAATGAAGTCTCACTTCCCCCCGGTCAAAAGGGCCATCTAAAAAAAGTGTAAAATCCAGAAAGACAGGACAGGCCATGGAGAACTGGGAGCCTTGTTATGCTGATGGGTGGGATGTAAATTGCCAACAACCACTTGGGAGAAGTGTATGGTGTTTCCTGAAACATCTAAAAAACAAAGCAACAGAGCCTAGGGCACTTCCACTTATGGTCCTATAGCTTAGGGAATTTAAAATCAAAAAGACACAGCCACCCCAAAGTTTGGAATGGCTCTGTTTACAAGAACCTCGTTTACAGTACAAGTTCAACATCGCAGAAAGTGAAAAATGGATAAAGAAGTTGTGGTATTTACTTACAAAGCAATATCACTCAGCAATGAAATCTGTGTCATCAGGCCCTTAGCAGCACAATGAGTGGATTCAGGTATGATGATTCTAACTGAAATAAGTCACACAGAAAAAGAAACATCATAAGATATCAGTAATACACGGAATGTAAACTTGACTACACAGGAACTGAATTACAGAACAGAACAGGGTCTCAAATTTAGAAAACCAACTTATGCTTGCTTAAGGGGAAAGGTGAGTTGGGGTGCTGCATAAAACCAGAGATTGAAATGAGCACAGATAAAGTTCCTTAAGCCAAATATGGAATAGACAAGAGCTACTCCTTGCTAAACGAAATGGACTCAACACCGCATATTAAACGCCTAAGAATGTACCTGACTAGTAAGTATCTTAAAACCTATGGATTGCTATGTCTCCGAAAGAGAATCAAGCATGTGTACAGGGGCATAAACGCAGCAGTGATAGGATTGGAGAGGTTCGGTGAGCAAATGAAGACCCTTTGAAGTCATATTGCATGGTACCCATTCCACGGGTTTCAACTACCCAGGTTTAAGGTATTCTTCCTTCAGCTAAAACATGCACGTGGAACCAAGAGTATGATCATCCGTGTGAAGGGGAGACGTGTTCAAATATGTCTCAGTTTTCGTACCCTGGTCCTCAGGTGCAACATTCCAGACGCTTTACTAACACTCTCCCGACTTGGAGAGTCAGCGCCTTTAACCTCCTGTTTGGCCCAGTTGGCAATTTCTGCGGAAGATGAACAGGAAGAGGGAGAACCAATGAGAGACTAGCTGGAGGTGTCTGGACGGGCAAATTTAACTCTCATTTCCCACCAGGAAGAGGAAATAACCAAAGGCTCAGCGTGCCGTGCCGGAACCAGATTAGGGCCTGAAGCCATCCTGTGGTGTTGCGGCCAGCTCACAAGAAAGCGAGTTGAAGAAAGGAGCTCAGGGGCACTGTAATTCACAAACCTGCAGAGTTATAAATGACAGCTATCGTCCAAAAATAGACTGAAGTAAGGCTGCCAAGAGGACTTGAAAGCGGGGCAGAATTGCAGGAAACCGATTTCAGGAGGTAGACTGGAATTGCATTGAAAGCATAGGAAAAGAGGCAGAACGTCCACAATGATGCACTTGGCCAAAAAGGGCGTAGGCATTTTTTCCTGAATATATTCAGAAAAAAACGCATACGCCCATTTTGGCCAACCAAGCAAACTTGCAAAGGAAATCTGCACTACAATGAAGTCTCACTTCCCTCTGGTCAAAAGGGCCATCTGAAAAAAGTGTAAAATCCACAAAGGCAGGACAGGCCATGGAGAACTGGGAGCCTTGTTATGCTGATGGGCGGGATGTAAATTGCCAACAACCACTCGGGAGAAGTGTATGGTGTTTCCTGAAACATCTAAAAAACAAAGCAACAGAACCTAGGGCACTTCCACTTATGGTCCTATAGCTTAGGGAAATTAAAATCAAAAAGACACAGCCACCCCAAAGTTTGGGACGCCTCTGTTTACAAGAACCTCGTTTACAGTACAAGTTCAACATCGCAGAAAGTGAAAAATGGATAAAGAAGTTGTGGTATTTACTTACAAAGCAATATCACTCAGCAATGAAATCTGTGTCATCAGGCCCTTAGCAGCACAATGAGTGGATTCAGGTATGATGATTCTAACTGAAGTAAGTCACACAGAAAAAGAAACATCATAAGATATCAGTAATACACGGAATGTAAACTTGGCTACACAGGAACTGAATTACAGAACAGAACAGGGTCTCAAATTTAGAAAACCAACTTATGCTTGCTTAAGGGTAAAGGTGAGTTGGGGTGCTGCATAAAACCAGAGATTGAAATGAGCACAGATAAAGTTCCTTAAGCCAAATATGGAATAGACAAGAGCTACTCCTTGCTCAACGAAATGGACACAACACCGCATATTAAACGCCTAAGAATGTACCTGACTAGTAAGTATCTTAAAACCTATGGATTGCTATGTCTCTAAAAGAGAATCAAGCATGTGTACAGGGGCATAAACGCAGCAGTGATAGGATTGGAGAGGTTCGGTGAGCAAATGAAGACCCTTTGAAGTCATATTGCATGGTACCCATTCCACGGGTTTTAACTACCCAGGTTTTAGGTATTCTTCCTTCAGCTAAAACATGCATGTGGAACCCAGAGTATGATCAACCATGTGATCGAGAGACGTGTTCAAATATGTCTCAGTTTTCGTACCCTGGTACTGGGGTGCAACATTCCAGACGCTTTACTAACACTCTCCCCACTTGGAGAGTCAGTCCCTTTAACCTCCTGTTTGGCCCAGTTTGCAATTTCTGCGGAAGATGAACAGGAATAGCGAGAACCAATGAGAGACTAGCTGGAGGTTTCTGGACGGGCAAATTTAACTCTCATTTCCCACCAGGAAGAGGAATTAACCAAAGGCTCAGCGTGCCGTGCCGGAACCAGATTAGGGCCTGAAGCCATGCTGCGGTGTTGCGGCCAGCTCACAAGAAAGCGAGTTGAAGAAAGGAGCTCAGGGGCACTGTAATTCACAAACCTGCAGAGTTATAAATGACAGCTATCGTCCAAAAATAGACTGAAGTAAGGCTGCCAAGAGGACTTGAAAGCGGGGCAGAATTGCAGGAAACCGATTTCAGGAGGTAGACTGGAATTGCATTGAAAGCATAGGAAAAGAGGCAGAACGTCCACAATGATGCACTTGGCCAAAAAGGGCGTATGCGTTTTTTCCTGAATATATTCAGGAAAAAACGCATACGCCCTTTTTGGCCAACCAAGCAAGCTTGCAAAGGAAATCTGCACTACAATGAAGTCTCACTTCCCCCCGGTCAAAAGGGCCATCTGAAAAAAGTGTAAAATCCAGAAAGGCAGGACAGGCCATGGAGAACTGGGAGCCTTGTTATGCTGATCGGCGGGATGTAAATTGCCAACAACCACTCGGGAGAAGTGTATGGTGTTTCCTGAAACATCTAAAAAACAAAGCAACAGAACCTAGGGCACTTCCACTTATGGTTCTATAGCTTAGGGAAATTAAAATCAAAAAGACACAGCCACCCCAAAGTTTGGAACAGCTCTGTTTACAGGAACCTCGTTTACAGTACAAGTTCAACATCGCAGAAAGTGAAAAATGGATAAAGAACTTGTGGTATTTACTTACAAAGCAATATCACTCAGCAATGAAATCTGTGTCATCAGGCCCTTAGCAGCACAATGAGTGGATTCAGGTATGATGATTCTAACTGAAAAAAGTCGCACAGAAAAAGAAACATCATAAGATATAAGTAATACACGGAATGTAAACTTGGCTACACAGGAACTGAATTACAGAACAGAACAGGGTCTCAAATTTAGAAAACCAACTTATGCTTGCTTAAGGGTAAAGGTGAGTTGGGGTGCTGCATAAAACCAGAGATTGAAATGAGCACAGATACAGTTCCTTAAGCCAAATATGGAATAGACAAGAGCTACTCCTTGCTCAACGAAATGGACTCAACACCGCATATTAAACGCCTAAGAATGTACCTGACTAGTAAGTATCTTAAAACCTATGGATTGCTATGTCTCCAAAAGAGAATCAAGCATGTGTACAGGGGCATAAACGCAGCAGTGATAGGATTGGAGAGGTTCGGTGAGCAAATGAAGACCCTTTGAAGTCATATTGCATGGTACCCATTCCACGGGTTTCAACTACCCAGGTTTTAGGTATTCTTCCTTCAGCTAAAACATGCATGTGGAACCCAGAGTATGATCAACCATGTGATCGGGAGACGTGTTCAAATATGTCTCAGTTTTCGTACCCTGGTACACGGGTGCAACATTCCAGACGCTTTACTAACACTCTCCCCACTTGGAGAGTCAGTCCCTTTAACCTCCTGTTTGGCCCAGTTTGCAATTTCTGCGGAAGATGAACAGGAATAGCGAGAACCAATGAGAGACTAGCTGGAGGTTTCTGGACGGGCAAATTTAACTCTCATTTCCCACCAGGAAGAGGAATTAACCAAAGGCTCAGCGTGCCGTGCCGGAACCAGATTAGGGCCTGAAGCCATCCTGCGGTGTTGCGGCCAGCTCACAAGAAAGCGAGTTGAAGAAAGGAGCTCAGGGGCACTGTAATTCACAAACCTGCAGAGTTATAAATGACAGCTATCGTCCAAAAATAGACTGAAGTAAGGCTGCCAAGAGGACTTGAAAGCGGGGCAGAATTGCAGGAAACCGATTTCAGGAGGTAGACTGGAATTGCATTGAAAGCATAGGAAAAGAGGCAGAACGTCCACAATGATGCACTTGGCCAAAAAGGGCGTATGCGTTTTTTCCTGAATATATTCAGGAAAAAACGCATACGCCCTTTTTGGCCAACCAAGCAAGCTTGCAAAGGAAATCTGCACTACAATGAAGTCTCACTTCCCCCCGGTCAAAAGGGCCATCTGAAAAAAGTGTAAAATCCAGAAAGGCAGGACAGGCCATGGAGAACTGGGAGCCTTGTTATGCTGATGGGCGGGATGTAAATTGCCAACAACCACTCGGGAGAAGTGTATGGTGTTTCCTGAAACATCTAAAAAACAAAGCAACAGAACCTAGGGCACTTCCACTTATGGTTCTATAGCTTAGGGAAATTAAAATCAAAAAGACACAGCCACCCCAAAGTTTGGAACAGCTCTGTTTACAGGAACCTCGTTTACAGTACAAGTTCAACATCGCAGAAAGTGAAAAATGGATAAAGAACTTGTGGTATTTACTTACAAAGCAATATCACTCAGCAATGAAATCTGTGTCATCAGGCCCTTAGCAGCACAGTGAGTGGATTCAGGTATGATGATTCTAACTGAAATAAGTCACACAGAAAAAGAAATATCATAAGATATCAGTAATACACGGAATGTAAACTTGGCTACACAGGAACTGAATTACAGAACAGAACAGGGTCTCAAATTTAGAAAACCAACTTATTCTTGCTTAAGGGTAAAGGTGAGTTGGGGTGCTGCATAAAACCAGAGATTGAAATGAGCACAGATAAAGTTCCTTAAACCAAATATGGAATAGACAAGAGCTACTCCTTGCTGAACGAAATGGACTCAACACCCCATATTAAACGCCTAAGAATGTACCTGAGTAGTAAGTATCTTAAAACCTATGGATTGCTATGTCTCCGAAAGAGAATCAAGCATGTGTACAGGGGCATAAACGCAGCAGTGATAGGATTGGAGAGGTTCGGTGAGCAAATGAAGACCCTTTGAAGTCATATTGCATGGTACCCATTCCACGGGTTTCAACTACCCAGGTTTAAGGTATTCTTCCTTCAGCTACAACATGCATGTGGAACCTAGAGTATGATCAACCATGTGATCGGGAGACGTGTTCAAATATGTCTCAGTTTTCGTACCCAGGTACTCGGGTGCAACATTCCAGACGCTTTACTAACACTCTCCCGACTTGGAGAGTCAGTCCCTTTAACCTCCTGTTTGGCCCAGTTTGCAATTTCTGCGGAAGATGAACAGGAATAGCGAGAACCAATGAGAGACTAGCTGGAGGTGTCTGGACGGGCAAATTTAACTCTCATTTCCCACCAGGAAGAGGAATTAACCAAAGGCTCAGCGTGCCGTGCCGGAACCAGATTAGGGCCTGAAGCCATCCTGCGGTGTTGCGGCCAGGTCACAAGAAAGCGAGTTGAAGAAAGGTGCTCAGGGGCACTGTATTTCACAAACCTGCAGAGTTATAAATGACAGCTATCGTCCAAAAATAGACTGAAGTAAGGCTGCCAAGAGGACTTGCAAGCGGGGCAGCATTGCAGGAAACCGATTTCAGGAGGTAGACTGGAATTGCATTGAAAGAATAGGAAAAGAGGCAGAACGTCCACAATGATGCACTTGGCCAAAAAGGGCGTATGCGTTTTTTCCTGAATATATTCAGGAAAAAACGCATACGCCCTTTTTGGCCAACCAAGCAAGCTTGCAAAGGAAATCTGCACTACAATGAAGTCTCACTTCCCCCCGGTCAAAAGGGCCATCTAAAAAAAGTGTAAAATCCAGAAAGACAGGACAGGCCATGGAGAACTGGGAGCCTTGTTATGCTGATGGGTGGGATGTAAATTGCCAACAACCACTTGGGAGAAGTGTATGGTGTTTCCTGAAACATCTAAAAAACAAAGCAACAGAGCCTAGGGCACTTCCACTTATGGTCCTATAGCTTAGGGAATTTAAAATCAAAAAGACACAGCCACCCCAAAGTTTGGAATGGCTCTGTTTACAAGAACCTCGTTTACAGTACAAGTTCAACATCGCAGAAAGTGAAAAATGGATAAAGAAGTTGTGGTATTTACTTACAAAGCAATATCACTCAGCAATGAAATCTGTGTCATCAGGCCCTTAGCAGCACAATGAGTGGATTCAGGTATGATGATTCTAACTGAAATAAGTCACACAGAAAAAGAAACATCATAAGATATCAGTAATACACGGAATGTAAACTTGACTACACAGGAACTGAATTACAGAACAGAACAGGGTCTCAAATTTAGAAAACCAACTTATGCTTGCTTAAGGGGAAAGGTGAGTTGGGGTGCTGCATAAAACCAGAGATTGAAATGAGCACAGATAAAGTTCCTTAAGCCAAATATGGAATAGACAAGAGCTACTCCTTGCTAAACGAAATGGACTCAACACCGCATATTAAACGCCTAAGAATGTACCTGACTAGTAAGTATCTTAAAACCTATGGATTGCTATGTCTCCGAAAGAGAATCAAGCATGTGTACAGGGGCATAAACGCAGCAGTGATAGGATTGGAGAGGTTCGGTGAGCAAATGAAGACCCTTTGAAGTCATATTGCATGGTACCCATTCCACGGGTTTCAACTACCCAGGTTTAAGGTATTCTTCCTTCAGCTAAAACATGCACGTGGAACCAAGAGTATGATCATCCGTGTGAAGGGGAGACGTGTTCAAATATGTCTCAGTTTTCGTACCCTGGTCCTCAGGTGCAACATTCCAGACGCTTTACTAACACTCTCCCGACTTGGAGAGTCAGCGCCTTTAACCTCCTGTTTGGCCCAGTTGGCAATTTCTGCGGAAGATGAACAGGAAGAGGGAGAACCAATGAGAGACTAGCTGGAGGTGTCTGGACGGGCAAATTTAACTCTCATTTCCCACCAGGAAGAGGAAATAACCAAAGGCTCAGCGTGCCGTGCCGGAACCAGATTAGGGCCTGAAGCCATCCTGTGGTGTTGCGGCCAGCTCACAAGAAAGCGAGTTGAAGAAAGGAGCTCAGGGGCACTGTAATTCACAAACCTGCAGAGTTATAAATGACAGCTATCGTCCAAAAATAGACTGAAGTAAGGCTGCCAAGAGGACTTGAAAGCGGGGCAGAATTGCAGGAAACCGATTTCAGGAGGTAGACTGGAATTGCATTGAAAGCATAGGAAAAGAGGCAGAACGTCCACAATGATGCACTTGGCCAAAAAGGGCGTAGGCATTTTTTCCTGAATATATTCAGAAAAAAACGCATACGCCCATTTTGGCCAACCAAGCAAACTTGCAAAGGAAATCTGCACTACAATGAAGTCTCACTTCCCTCTGGTCAAAAGGGCCATCTGAAAAAAGTGTAAAATCCACAAAGGCAGGACAGGCCATGGAGAACTGGGAGCCTTGTTATGCTGATGGGCGGGATGTAAATTGCCAACAACCACTCGGGAGAAGTGTATGGTGTTTCCTGAAACATCTAAAAAACAAAGCAACAGAACCTAGGGCACTTCCACTTATGGTCCTATAGCTTAGGGAAATTAAAATCAAAAAGACACAGCCACCCCAAAGTTTGGGACGCCTCTGTTTACAAGAACCTCGTTTACAGTACAAGTTCAACATCGCAGAAAGTGAAAAATGGATAAAGAAGTTGTGGTATTTACTTACAAAGCAATATCACTCAGCAATGAAATCTGTGTCATCAGGCCCTTAGCAGCACAATGAGTGGATTCAGGTATGATGATTCTAACTGAAGTAAGTCACACAGAAAAAGAAACATCATAAGATATCAGTAATACACGGAATGTAAACTTGGCTACACAGGAACTGAATTACAGAACAGAACAGGGTCTCAAATTTAGAAAACCAACTTATGCTTGCTTAAGGGTAAAGGTGAGTTGGGGTGCTGCATAAAACCAGAGATTGAAATGAGCACAGATAAAGTTCCTTAAGCCAAATATGGAATAGACAAGAGCTACTCCTTGCTCAACGAAATGGACACAACACCGCATATTAAACGCCTAAGAATGTACCTGACTAGTAAGTATCTTAAAACCTATGGATTGCTATGTCTCTAAAAGAGAATCAAGCATGTGTACAGGGGCATAAACGCAGCAGTGATAGGATTGGAGAGGTTCGGTGAGCAAATGAAGACCCTTTGAAGTCATATTGCATGGTACCCATTCCACGGGTTTTAACTACCCAGGTTTTAGGTATTCTTCCTTCAGCTAAAACATGCATGTGGAACCCAGAGTATGATCAACCATGTGATCGAGAGACGTGTTCAAATATGTCTCAGTTTTCGTACCCTGGTACTGGGGTGCAACATTCCAGACGCTTTACTAACACTCTCCCCACTTGGAGAGTCAGTCCCTTTAACCTCCTGTTTGGCCCAGTTTGCAATTTCTGCGGAAGATGAACAGGAATAGCGAGAACCAATGAGAGACTAGCTGGAGGTTTCTGGACGGGCAAATTTAACTCTCATTTCCCACCAGGAAGAGGAATTAACCAAAGGCTCAGCGTGCCGTGCCGGAACCAGATTAGGGCCTGAAGCCATGCTGCGGTGTTGCGGCCAGCTCACAAGAAAGCGAGTTGAAGAAAGGAGCTCAGGGGCACTGTAATTCACAAACCTGCAGAGTTATAAATGACAGCTATCGTCCAAAAATAGACTGAAGTAAGGCTGCCAAGAGGACTTGAAAGCGGGGCAGAATTGCAGGAAACCGATTTCAGGAGGTAGACTGGAATTGCATTGAAAGCATAGGAAAAGAGGCAGAACGTCCACAATGATGCACTTGGCCAAAAAGGGCGTATGCGTTTTTTCCTGAATATATTCAGGAAAAAACGCATACGCCCTTTTTGGCCAACCAAGCAAGCTTGCAAAGGAAATCTGCACTACAATGAAGTCTCACTTCCCCCCGGTCAAAAGGGCCATCTGAAAAAAGTGTAAAATCCAGAAAGGCAGGACAGGCCATGGAGAACTGGGAGCCTTGTTATGCTGATCGGCGGGATGTAAATTGCCAACAACCACTCGGGAGAAGTGTATGGTGTTTCCTGAAACATCTAAAAAACAAAGCAACAGAACCTAGGGCACTTCCACTTATGGTTCTATAGCTTAGGGAAATTAAAATCAAAAAGACACAGCCACCCCAAAGTTTGGAACAGCTCTGTTTACAGGAACCTCGTTTACAGTACAAGTTCAACATCGCAGAAAGTGAAAAATGGATAAAGAACTTGTGGTATTTACTTACAAAGCAATATCACTCAGCAATGAAATCTGTGTCATCAGGCCCTTAGCAGCACAATGAGTGGATTCAGGTATGATGATTCTAACTGAAAAAAGTCGCACAGAAAAAGAAACATCATAAGATATAAGTAATACACGGAATGTAAACTTGGCTACACAGGAACTGAATTACAGAACAGAACAGGGTCTCAAATTTAGAAAACCAACTTATGCTTGCTTAAGGGTAAAGGTGAGTTGGGGTGCTGCATAAAACCAGAGATTGAAATGAGCACAGATACAGTTCCTTAAGCCAAATATGGAATAGACAAGAGCTACTCCTTGCTCAACGAAATGGACTCAACACCGCATATTAAACGCCTAAGAATGTACCTGACTAGTAAGTATCTTAAAACCTATGGATTGCTATGTCTCCAAAAGAGAATCAAGCATGTGTACAGGGGCATAAACGCAGCAGTGATAGGATTGGAGAGGTTCGGTGAGCAAATGAAGACCCTTTGAAGTCATATTGCATGGTACCCATTCCACGGGTTTCAACTACCCAGGTTTTAGGTATTCTTCCTTCAGCTAAAACATGCATGTGGAACCCAGAGTATGATCAACCATGTGATCGGGAGACGTGTTCAAATATGTCTCAGTTTTCGTACCCTGGTACACGGGTGCAACATTCCAGACGCTTTACTAACACTCTCCCCACTTGGAGAGTCAGTCCCTTTAACCTCCTGTTTGGCCCAGTTTGCAATTTCTGCGGAAGATGAACAGGAATAGCGAGAACCAATGAGAGACTAGCTGGAGGTTTCTGGACGGGCAAATTTAACTCTCATTTCCCACCAGGAAGAGGAATTAACCAAAGGCTCAGCGTGCCGTGCCGGAACCAGATTAGGGCCTGAAGCCATCCTGCGGTGTTGCGGCCAGCTCACAAGAAAGCGAGTTGAAGAAAGGAGCTCAGGGGCACTGTAATTCACAAACCTGCAGAGTTATAAATGACAGCTATCGTCCAAAAATAGACTGAAGTAAGGCTGCCAAGAGGACTTGAAAGCGGGGCAGAATTGCAGGAAACCGATTTCAGGAGGTAGACTGGAATTGCATTGAAAGCATAGGAAAAGAGGCAGAACGTCCACAATGATGCACTTGGCCAAAAAGGGCGTATGCGTTTTTTCCTGAATATATTCAGGAAAAAACGCATACGCCCTTTTTGGCCAACCAAGCAAGCTTGCAAAGGAAATCTGCACTACAATGAAGTCTCACTTCCCCCCGGTCAAAAGGGCCATCTGAAAAAAGTGTAAAATCCAGAAAGGCAGGACAGGCCATGGAGAACTGGGAGCCTTGTTATGCTGATGGGCGGGATGTAAATTGCCAACAACCACTCGGGAGAAGTGTATGGTGTTTCCTGAAACATCTAAAAAACAAAGCAACAGAACCTAGGGCACTTCCACTTATGGTTCTATAGCTTAGGGAAATTAAAATCAAAAAGACACAGCCACCCCAAAGTTTGGAACAGCTCTGTTTACAGGAACCTCGTTTACAGTACAAGTTCAACATCGCAGAAAGTGAAAAATGGATAAAGAACTTGTGGTATTTACTTACAAAGCAATATCACTCAGCAATGAAATCTGTGTCATCAGGCCCTTAGCAGCACAGTGAGTGGATTCAGGTATGATGATTCTAACTGAAATAAGTCACACAGAAAAAGAAATATCATAAGATATCAGTAATACACGGAATGTAAACTTGGCTACACAGGAACTGAATTACAGAACAGAACAGGGTCTCAAATTTAGAAAACCAACTTATTCTTGCTTAAGGGTAAAGGTGAGTTGGGGTGCTGCATAAAACCAGAGATTGAAATGAGCACAGATAAAGTTCCTTAAACCAAATATGGAATAGACAAGAGCTACTCCTTGCTGAACGAAATGGACTCAACACCCCATATTAAACGCCTAAGAATGTACCTGACTAGTAAGTATCTTAAAACCTATGGATTGCTATGTCTCCGAAAGAGAATGAAGCATGTGTACAGGGGCATAAACGCAGCAGTGATAGGGTTGGAGAGGTTCAGTGAGCAAATGAAGACCCTTTGAAGTCATATTGCATGGTACCCATTCCACGGGTCTCAACTCTCCAGGTTTAAGGTATTCTTCCTTCAGCTAAAACATGCATGAGGAACCCAAGTATGATCAACCATGTGAACAGGAGACGTGTTCAAATATGTCTCAGTTTTCCTCCCCTGGTACTCGGGTGCAACATTCCAGACGCTTTACTAACACTCTCCCCACTTGGAGAGTCAGCGCCTTTAACCTCCTGTTTGGCCCAGTTTGCAATTTCTGCGGAAGATGAACAGGAATAGTGAGAACCAATGAGAGGCTAGCTGGAGGTGTCTGGACGGGCAAATTTAACTCTCATTTCCCACCAGGAAGAGGAATTAACCAAAGGCTCAGCATGCCGGGCCGGAACCAGATTAGGGCCTGAAGCCATCCTGCGGTGTTGCGGCCAGGTCACAAGAAAGCGAGTTGAAGAAAGGAGCTCAGGGGCACTGTAATTCACAAACCTGCAGAGTTATAAATGACAGCTATCGTCCAAAAATAGACTGAAGTAAGGCTGCCAAGAGGACTTGAATGCGGGGCAGAATTGCAGGAAACCGATTTCAGGAGGTAGACTGGAATTGCATTGAAAGCATAGGAAAAGAGGCAGAACGTCCACAATGATGCACTTGGCCTAAAAGGGCGTATGCGTTTTTTCCTGAATATAATCAGGAAAAAACGCATACGCCCTTTTTGGCCAACCAAGCAAGCTTGCAAAGGAAATCTGCACTACAATGAAGTCTCACTTCCACCGGGTCAAAAGGGCCATCTGAAAAAAGTGTAAAATCCAGAAAGGCAACAGGCCATTGAGAACTGGGAGCCTTGTTATGCTGATGGGCGGGATGTAAATTGCCAACAGACACTCGGGAGAAGTGTATGGTGTTTCCTGAAACATCTAAAAAACAAAGCAACAGAGCCTCGGGCACTTCCACTTATGGTCCTATAGCTTAGGGAAATTAAAATCAAAAAGACACAGCCACCCCAAAGTTTGGAACGGCTCTGTTTACAAGAACCTCGTTTACAGTACAAGTTCAACATTGCAGAAAGTGAAAAATGGATAAAGAACTTGTGGTATTTACTTACAAAGCAATATCACTCAGCAATGAAATCTGTGTCATCAGGCCCTTAGCAGCACAATGAGTGGATTCAGGTATGATGATTCTAACTGAAATAAGTCACACAGAAAAAGAAACATCATAAGATATCAGTAATACACGGAATGTAAACTTGGCTACACAGGAACTGAATTACAGAACAGAACAGGGTCTCAAATTTAGAAAACCAACTTATGCTTGCTTAAGGGTAAAGGTGAGTTGGGGTGCTGCATAAAACCAGAGATTGAAATGAGCACAGATAAAGTTCCTTAAGCCAAATATGGAATAGACAACAGCTACTCCTTGCTCAACGAAATGGACTCAACACCGTATATTAAACGCCTAAGAATGTACCTGACTAGTAAGTATCTTAAAACCTATGGATTGCTATGTCCCCGAAAGAGAATCAAGCATGTGTACAGGGGCATAAACGCAGCAGTGATAGGATTGGAGAGGTTCAGTGAGCAAATGAAGACCCTTTGAAATCATATTGCATGGTACCCATTCCACGGGTTTCAACTACCCAGGTTTTAGGTATTCTTCCTTCAGCTAAAACATGCATGTGGAACCCAGAGTATGATCAACCATGTGATCGGGAGACGTGTTCAAATATGTCTCAGTTTTCCTCCCCTGGTATTCGGGTGCAACATTCCAGACGCTTTACTAACACTCTCCCCACTTGGAGAGTCAGCGCCTTTAACCTCCTGTTTGGCCCAGTTTGCAATTTCTGTGGAAGATGAACAGGAATAGCGAGAACCAATGAGAGGCTAGCTGGAGGTGTCTGGACGGGCAAATTTAACTCTCATTTCCCACCAGGAGGAGGAAATAAACAAAGGCTCAGCGTGCCGTGCCAGAACCAGATTAGGGCCTGAAGCCATCCTGCGGTGTTGCGGCCAGATCACAAGAAAGCGAGTTGAAGAAAGGAGCTCAGGGGCACTGTAATTCACAAACCTGCAGAGTTATAAATGACAGCTATCATCCAAAAATAGACTGAAGTAAGGCTGCCAAGAGGACTTGAAAGCGGGGCAGAATTGCAGCAAACCGATTTCAGGAGGTAGACTGGAATTGCATTGAAAGCATAGGAAAAGAGGCAGAACGTCCACAATGATGCACTTGGCCAAAAAGGGCGTATGCGTTTTTTCCTGAATATATTCAGGAAAAAACGCATACGCCCTTTTTGGCCAACCAAGCAAGCTTGCAAAGGAAATCTGCACTACAATGAAGTCTCACTTCCCCCCGGTCAAAAGGGCCATCTGAAAAAAGTGTAAAATCCAGAAAGGCAGGACAGGCCATGGAGAACTGGGAGCCTTGTTATGCTGATGGGCGGGATATAAATTGCCAACAGACACTCGGGAGAAGTGTATGGTGTTTCCTGAAACATCTAAAAAACAAAGCAACAGAGCCTAGGGCACTTCCACTTATGGTCCTATAGCTTAGGGAAATTAAAATCAAAAAGACACAGCCACCCCAAAGTTTGGAACGGCTCTGTTTACAAGAACCTCGTTTACAGTACAAGTTCAACATCGCAGAAAGTGAAAAATGGATAAAGAAGTTGTGGTATTTACTTACAAAGCAATATCACTCAGCAATGAAATCTATGTCATCAGGCCCTTAGCATCACAATGAGTGGATTCAGGTATGATGATTCTAACTGAAATAAGTCACACAGAAAAAGAAACATCATAAGATATCAGTAATACACGGAATGTAAACTTGGCTACACAGGAACTGAATTACAGAACAGAACAGGGTCTCAAATTTAGAAAACCAACTTATGCTTGCTTAAGGGTAAAGGTGAGTTGGGGTGCTGCATAAAACCAGAGATTGAAATGAGCACAGATAAAGTTCCTTAAGTCAAATATGGAATAGACAAGAGCTACTCCTTGCTCAACGAAATGGACTCAACACCGCATATTAAACGCCTAAGAATGAACCTGACTAGTAAGTATCGTAAAACCTATGGATTGCTATGTCTCCAAAAGAGAATCAAGCATGTGTACAGGGGCATAAACGCAGCAGTGATAGGATTGGAGAGGTTCGGTGAGCAAATGAAGACCCTTTGAAGTCATATTGCATGGTACCCATTACACGGGTCTCAACTCTCCAGGTTTAAGGTATTCTTCCTTCAGCTAAAACATGCATGTGGAACCCAAGTATGATCAACCATGTGAATGGGAGACGTGTTCAAATATGTCTCAGTTTTCCTCCCCTGGTACTCAGGTGCAACATTCCAGACGCTTTACTAACACTCTCCCCACTTGGAGAGTCAGCGCCTTTAACCTCCTGTTTGGCCCAGTTTGCAATTTCTGTGGAAGATGAACAGGAATAGCGAGAACCAATGAGAGGCTAGCTGGAGGTGTCTGGACGGGCAAATTTAACTCTCATTTCCCAACAGGAGGAGGAAATAAACAAAGGCTCAGCGTGCCGTGCCAGAACCAGATTAGGGCCTGAAGCCATCCTGCGGTGTTGCGGCCAGATCACAAGAAAGCGAGTTGAAGAAAGGAGCTCAGGGGCACTGTAATTCACAAACCTGCAGAGTTATAAATGACAGCTATCGTCCAAAAATAGACTGAAGTAAGGCTGCCAAGAGGACTTGAAAGCGGGGCAGAATTGCAGGAAACCGATTTCAGGAGGTAGACTGGAATTGCATTGAAAGCATAGGAAAAGAGGCAGAACGTCCACAATGATGCACTTGGCCAAAAAGGGCGTATGCGTTTTTTCCTGAATATATTCAGGAAAAAATGCATACGCCCTTTTTGGCCAACCAAGCAAGCTTGCAAAGGAAATCTGCACTACAATGAAGTCTCACTTCCCCCCGGTCAAAAGGGCCATCTGAAAAAAGTGTAAAATCCAGAAAGGCAGGACAGGCCATGGAGAACTGGGAGCCTTGTTATGCTGATGGGCGGGATGTAAATTGCCAACAGACACTCGGGAGAAGTGTATGGTGTTTCCTGAAACATCTAAAAAACAAAGCAACAGAGCCTAGGGCACTGCCACTTATGGTCCTATAGCTTAGGGAAATTAAAATCAAAAAGACACAGCCACCCCAAAGTTTGGGACGCCTCTGTTTACAACAACCTCGTTTACAGTACAAGTTCAACATCGCAGAAAGTGAAAAATGGATAAAGAAGTTGTGGTATTTACTTACAAAGCAATATCACTCAGCAATGAAATCTATGTCATCAGGCCCTTAGCAGAAAAATGAGTGGATTCAGGTATGATGATTCTAACTGAAATAAGTCACACAGAAAAAGAAACATCATAAGATATCAGTAATACACGGAATGTAAACTTGGCTACACAGGAACTGAATTACAGAACAGAACAGGGTCTCAAATTTAGAAAACCAACTTATGCTTGCTTAAGGGTAAAGGTGAGTTGGGGTGCTGCATAAAACCAGAGATTGAAATGAGCACAGATAAAGTTCCTTAAGTCAAATATGGAATAGACAAGAGCTACTCCTTGCTCAACGAAATGGACTCAACACCGCATATTTAACGCCTAAGAATGTACCTGACTAGTAAGTATCGTAAAACCTATGGATTGCTATGTCTCCAAAAGAGAATCAAGCATGTGTACAGGGGCATAAACGCAGCAGTGATAGGATTGGAGAGGTTCGGTGAGCAAATGAAGACCCTTTGAAGTCATATTGCATGGTACCCATTACACGGGTTTCAACTACCCAGGTTTTAGGTATTCTTCCTTCAGCTAAAACATGCATGTGGAACCCAAGTATGATCAACCATGTGAACGGGAGACGTGTTCAAATATGTCTCAGTTTTCCTCCCCTGGTACTCAGGTGCAACATTCCAGATGCTTTACTAACACTCTCCCCACTTGGAGAGTCAGCGCCTTTAACCTCCTGTTTGGCCCAGTTTGCAATTTCTGTGGAAGATGAACAGGAATAGCGAGAACCAATGAGAGGCTAGCTGGAGGTGTCTGGACGGGCAAATTTAACTCTCATTTCCCAACAGGAGGAGGAAATAAACAAAGGCTCAGCGTGCCGTGCCAGAACCAGATTAGGGCCTGAAGCCATCCTGCGGTGTTGCGGCCAGATCACAAGAAAGCGAGTTGAAGAAAGGAGCTCAGGGGCACTGTAATTCACAAACCTGCAGAGATATAAATGACAGCTATCGTCCAAAAATAGACTGAAGTAAGGCTGCCAAGAGGACTTGAAAGCGGGGCAGAATTGCAGGAAACCGATTTCAGGAGGTAGACTGGAATTGCATTGAAAGCATAGGAAAAGAGGCAGAACGTCCACAATGATGCACTTGGCCAAAAAGGGCGTATGCGTTTTTTCCTGAATATATTCAGGAAAAAACGCATACGCCCTTTTTGGCCAACCAAGCAAGCTTGCAAAGGAAATCTGCACTACAATGAAGTCTCACTTCCCCCCGGTCAAAAGGGCCATCTGAAAAAAGTGTAAAATCCAGAAAGGCAGGACAGGCCATGGAGAACTGGGAGCCTTGTTATGCTGATGGGCGGGATGTAAATTGCCAACAGACACTCCGGAGAAGTGTATGGTGTTTCCTGAAACATCTAAAAAACAAAGCAACAGAGCCTAGGGCACTGCCACTTATGGTCCTATAGCTTAGGGAAATTAAAATCAAAAAGACACAGCCACCCCAAAGTTTGGGACGCCTCTGTTTACAACAACCTCGTTTACAGTACAAGTTCAACATCGCAGAAAGTGAAAAATGGATAAAGAAGTTGTGGTATTTACTTACAAAGCAATATCACTCAGCAATGAAATCTATGTCATCAGGCCCTTAGCAGAACAATGAGTGGATTCAGGTATGATGATTCTAACTGAAATAAGTCACACAGAAAAAGAAACATCATAAGATATCAGTAATACACGGAATGTAAACTTGGCTACACAGGAACTGAATTACAGAACAGAACAGGGTCTCAAATTTAGAAAACCAACTTATGCTTGCTTAAGGGGAAAGGTGAGGTGGGGTGCTGCATAAAACCAGAGATTGAAATGAGCACAGATAAAGTTCCTTAAGTCAAATATGGAATAGACAAGAGCTACTCCTTGCTCAACGAAATGGACTCAACACCGCATATTAAACGCCTAAGAATGTACCTGACTAGTAAGTATCGTAAAACCTATGGATTGCTATATCTCCAAAAGAGAATCAAGCATGTGTACAGGGGCATAAACGCAGCAGTGATAGGATTGGAGAGGTTCGGTGAGCAAATGAAGACCCTTTGAAGTCATATTGCATGGTACCCATTACACGGGTTTCAACTAACCAGGTTTAAGGTATTCTTCCTTCAGCTAAAACATGCATGTGGAACCCAAGTATGATCAACCATGTGAACGGGAGACGTGTTCAAATATGTCTCAGTTTTCCTCCCCTGGTACTCGGGTGCAACATTCCAGACGCTTTACTAACAGTCTCCCCACTTGGAGAGTCAGCGCCTTTAACCTCCTGTTTGGCCCAGTTTGCAATTTCTGCGGAAGATGAACAGGAATAGCGAGAACCAATGAGAGGCTAGCTGGAGGTGTCTGGACGGGCAAATTTAACTCTCATTTCCCACCAGGAGGAGGAAATAAACAAAGGCTCAGCGTGCCGTGCCAGAACCAGATTAGGGCCTGAAGCCATCCTGCGGTGTTGCGGCCAGATCACAAGAAAGCGAGTTGAAGAAAGGAGCTCAGGGGCACTGTAATTCACAAACCTGCAGAGTTATAAATGACCGCTATCGTCCAAAAATAGACTGAAGTAAGGCTGCCAAGAGGACTTGAAAGCGGGGCAGAATTGCAGGAAACCGATGTCAGGAGGTAGACTGGAATTGCATTGAAAGCATAGGAAAAGAGGCAGAACGTCCACAATGATGCACTTGGCCAAAAAGGGCGTATGCGTTTTTTCCTGAATATATTCAGGAAAAAACGCATACGCGCTTTTTGGCCAACCAAGCAAGCTTGCAAAGGAAATCTGCACTACAATGAAGTCTCACTTCCCCCCGGTCAAAAGGGCCATCTGAAAAAAGTGTAAAATCCAGAAAGGCAGGACAGGCCATGGAGAACTGGGAGCCTTGTTATGCTGATGGGCGGGATGTAAATTGCCAACAGACACTCGGGAGAAGTGTATGGTGTTTCCTGAAACATCTAAAAAACAAAGCAACAGAGCCTAGGGCACTGCCACTTATGGTCCTATAGCTTAGGGAAATTAAAATCAAAAAGACACAGCCACCCCAAAGTTTGGGACGCCTCTGTTTACAACAACCTCGTTTACAGTACAAGTTCAACATCGCAGAAAGTGAAAAATGGATAAAGAAGTTGTGGTATTTACTTACAAAGCAATATCACTCAGCAATGAAATCTATGTCATCAGGCCCTTAGCAGAACAATGAGTGGATTCAGGTATGATGATTCTAACTGAAATAAGTCACACAGAAAAAGAAACATCATAAGATATCAGTAATACACGGAATGTAAACTTGGCTACACAGGAACTGAATTACAGAACAGAACAGGGTCTCAAATTTAGAAAACCAACTTATGCTTGCTTAAGAGGAAAGGTGAGGTGGGGTGCTGCATAAAACCAGAGATTGAAATGAGCACAGATAAAGTTCCTTAAGTCAAATATGGAATAGACAAGAGCTACTCCTTGCTCAACGAAATGGACTCAACACCGCATATTAAACGCCTAAGAATGTACCTGACTAGTAAGTATCGTAAAACCTATGGATTGCTATATCTCCAAAAGAGAATCAAGCATGTGTACAGGGGCATAAACGCAGCAGTGATAGGATTGGAGAGGTTCGGTGAGCAAATGAAGACACTTTGAAGTCATATTGCATGGTACCCATTACACGGGTTTCAACTAACCAGGTTTAAGGTATTCTTCCTTGAGCTAAAACATGCATGTGGAACCCAAGTATGATCAACCATGTGAACGGGAGACGTGTTCAAATATGTCTCAGTTTTCCTCCCCTGGTACTCGGGTGTAACATTCCAGACGCTTTACTAACACTCTCCCCACTTGGAGAGTCAGCGCCTTTAACCTCCTGTTTGGCCCAGTTTGCAATTCTGCGGAAGATGAACAGGAATAGCGAGAACCAATGAGAGGCTAGCTGGGGTGTCTGGACGGCAAATTTAACTCTCATTTCCCACCAGGAAGAGGAAATAAACCAAAGGCTCAGCGTGCCGTACCGGAACCAGATTAGGACCTGAAGCCCATCTGCGGTGTTGCGGCCAGGTCACAAGGAAAGCGAGTTGAAGAAAGGAGCTCAGGGGCACTGTAATTCACAAACCTGCAGAGTTATAAATGACAGCTATCGTCCAAAAATAGACTGAAGTAAGGCTGCCAAGAGGGACTTGAAAGCGGGGCAGAATTGCAGGAAACCGATGTCAGGAGGTAGACTGGAATTGCATTGAAAGCATAGGAAAAGAGGCAGAACGTCCACAATGATGCACTTGGCCAAAAAGGGCGTATGCGTTTTTTCCTGAATATATTCAGGAAAAAACGCATACGCCCTTTTTGGCCAACCAAGCAAGCTTGCAAAGGAAATCTGCACTACAATGAAGTCTCACTTCCCCCTGGTCAAAAGGGCCATCTGAAAAAAGTGTAAAATCCAGAAAGGCAGGACAGGCCATGGAGAACTGGGAGCCTTGTTATGCTGATGGGCGGGATGTAAATTGCCAACAGACACTCGGGAGAAGTGTATGGTGTTTCCTGAAACATCTAAAAAACAAAGCAACAGAGCCTAGGGCACTGCCAATTATGGTCCTATAGCTTAGGGAAATTAAAATCAAAAAGACACAGCCACCCCAAAGTTTGGGACGCCTCTGTTTACAACAACCTCGTTTACAGTACAAGTTCAACATCGCAGAAAGTGAAAAATGGATAAAGAAGTTGTGGTATTTACTTACAAAGCAATATCACTCAGCAATGAAATCTATGTCATCAGGCCCTTAGCAGAACAATGAGTGGATTCAGGTATGATGATTCTAACTGAAATAAGTCACACAGAAAAAGAAACATCATAAGATATCAGTAATACACGGAATGTAAACTTGGCTACACAGGAACTGAATTACAGAACAGAACAGGGTCTCAAATTTAGAAAACCAACTTATGCTTGCTTAAGGGGAAAGGTGAGGTGGGGTGCTGCATAAAACCAGAGATTGAAATGAGCACAGATAAAGTTCCTTAAGTCAAATATGGAATAGACAAGAGGTACTCCTTGCTCAACGAAATGGACTCAACACCGCATATTAAACGCCTAAGAATGTACCTGACTAGTAAGTATCGTAAAACCTATGGATTGCTATATCTCCAAAAGAGAATCAAGCATGTGTACAGGGGCATAAACGCAGCAGTGATAGGATTGGAGAGGTTCGGTGAGCAAATGAAGACCCTTTGAAGTCATATTGCATGGTACCCATTACACGGGTTTCAACTAACCAGGTTTAAGGTATTCTTCCTTCAGCTAAAACATGCATGTGGAAACCAAGTATGATCAACCATGTGAACGGGAGACGTGTTCAAATATGTCTCAGTTTTCCTCCCCTGGTACTCGGGTGCAACATTCCAGACGCTTTACTAACAGTCTCCCCACTTGGAGAGTCAGCGCCTTTAACCTCCTGTTTGGCCCAGTTTGCAATTTCTGCGGAAGATGAACAGGAATAGCGAGAACCAATGAGAGGCTAGCTGGAGGTGTCTGGACGGGCAAATTTAACTCTCATTTCCCACCAGGAAGAGGAAATAACCAAAGGCTCAGCGTGCCGTACCGGAACCAGATTAGGACCTGAAGCCATCCTGCGGTGTTGCGGCCAGCTCAAAAGAAAGCGAGTTGAAGAAAGGAGCTCAGGGGCACTGTAATTCACAAACCTGCAGAGTTATAAATGACAGCTATCGTCCAAAAATAGACTGAAGTAAGGCTGCCAAGAGGACTTGAAAGCGGGGCAGAATTGCAGGAAACCGATGTCAGGAGGTAGACTGGAATTGCATTGAAAGCATAGGAAAAGAGGCAGAACGTCCACAATGATGCACTTGGCCAAAAAGGGCGTATGCGTTTTTTCCTGAATATATTCAGGAAAAAACGCATACGCCCTTTTTGGCCAACCAAGCAAGCTTGCAAAGGAAATCTGCACTACAATGAAGTCTCACTTCCCCCCGGTCAAAAGGGCCATCTGAAAAAAGTGTAAAATCCAGAAAGGCAGGACAGGCCATGGAGAACTGGGAGCCTTGTTATGCTGATGGGCGGGATGTAAATTGCCAACAGACACTCGGGAGAAGTGTATGGTGTTTCCTGAAACATCTAAAAAACAAAGCAACAGAGCCTAGGGCACTGCCACTTATGGTCCTATAGCTTAGGGAAATTAAAATCAAAAAGACACAGCCACCCCAAAGTTTGGGACGCCTCTGTTTACAACAACCTCGTTTACAGTACAAGTTCAACATCGCAGAAAGTGAGAAATGGATAAAGAAGTTGTGGTATTTACTTACAAAGCAATATCACTCAGCAATGAAATCTATGTCATCAGGCCCTTAGCATCACAATGAGTGGATTCAGGTATGATGATTCTAACTGAAATAAGTCACACAGAAAAAGAAACATCATAAGATATCAGTAATACACGGAATGTAAACTTGGCTACACAGGAACTGAATTACAGAACAGAACAGGGTCTCAAATTTAGAAAACCAACTTATGCTTGCTTAAGGGGAAAGGTGAGTTGGGTTGCTGCATAAAACCAGAGATTGAAATGAGCACAGATAAAGTTCCTTAAGCCAAATATGGAATAGACAAGAGCTACTCCTTGCTCAAAGAAATGGACTCAACACCGCATATTAAACGCCTAAGAATGTACCTGACTAGTAAGTATCTTAAAACCTATGGATTGCTAAGTCTCCGAAAGAGAATCAAGCATGTGTACAGGGGCATAAACGCAGCAGTGATAGGATTGGAGAGGTTCGGTGAGCAAATGAAAACCCTTTGAAGTCATATTGCATGGTACCCATTCCACGGGTTTCAACTACCCAGGTTTTAGGTATTCTTCCTTCAGCTAAAACATGCATGTGGAACCCAGAGTATGATCAACCATGTGATCGGGAGACGTGTTCAAATATGTCTCAGTTTTCCTCCCCTGGTACTCGGGTGCAACATTCCAGACGCTTTACTAACACTCTCCCCACTTGGAGAGTCAGCGCCTTTAACCTCCTGTTTGGCCCAGTTTGCAATTTCTGCGGAAGATGAACAGGAATAGCGAGAACCAATGAGAGGCTAGCTGGAGGTGTCTGGACGGGCAAATTTAACTCTCATTTCCCAACAGGAAGAGGAAATAACCAAAGGCTCAGCGTGCCGTACCGGAACCAGATTAGGGCCTGAATCCATCCTGCGGTGTTGCGGCCAGGTCACAAGAAAGCGAGTTGAAGAAAGGAGCTCAGGGGCACTGTAATTCACAAACCTGCAGAGTTATAAATGACAGCTATCGTCCAAAAATAGACTGAAGTAAGGCTGCCAAGAGGACTTGAAAGCGGGGCAGAATTGCAGGAAACCGATTTCAGGAGGTAGACTGGAATTGCATTGAAAGCATAGGAAAAGAGGCAGAACGTCCACAATGATGCACTTGGCCAAAAAGGGCGTATGCGTTTTTTCCTGAATATAATCAGGAAAAAACGCATACGCCCTTTTTGGCCAACCAAGCAAGCTTGCAAAGGAAATCTGCACTACAATGAAGTCTCACTTCCCCCCGGTCAAAAGGGCCATCTGAAAAAAGTGTAAAATCCAGAAAGGCAACAGGCCATTGAGAACTGGGAGCCTTGTTATGCTGATGGGCGGGATGTAAATTGCCAACAGACACTCGGGAGAAGTGTATGGTGTTTCCTGAAACATCTAAAAAACAAAGCAACAGAGCCTAGGGCACTTCCACTTATGGTCCTATAGCTTAGGGAAATTAAAATCAAAAAGACACAGCCACCCCAAAGTTTGGAACGGCTCTGTTTACAAGAACCTCATTTACAGTACAAGTTCAACATCACAGAAAGTGAAAAATGGATAAAGAACTTGTGGTACTTACGTACAATGCAGTATCACTCAGCAATGAAATCTATGTCATCAGGACCGTAGCAGCATAATGAGTAGATTCAGGTACGATGATTCTAACTGAAATAAGTCACACAGAAAAAGAAACATCATAAGATATCACTAATACACGGAATGTAAACTTGGCTACACAGGAACTGAATTCCAAAACAGAACAGGTTCTCAAATTTAGAAAACCAACTTATGCTTGCTTAAGGGGAAAGGTGAGTTGGGGTGCTGCATAAAACCAGAGATTGAAATGAGCACAGATAAAGTTCCTTAAGCCAAATATGGAATAGACAAGAGCTACTCCTTGCTCAACGAAATGGACTCAACACCCCATATTAAACGCCTAAGAATGTACCTGACTAGTAAGTATCTTAAAACCTATGGATTGCTATGTCTCCGAAAGAGAATCAAGCATGTGTACAGGGGCATAAACGCAGCAGTGATAGGATTGGAGAGGTTCGGTGAGCAAATGAAGACCCTTTGAAGTCATATTGCATGGTACCCATTCCACGGGTTTCAACTACCCAGGTTTAAGGTATTCTTCCTTCAGCTATAACATGCATGTGGAACCTAGAGTATGATCAACCATGTGATCGGGAGACGTGTTCAAATATGTCTCAGTTTTCCTCCCCTGGTACTCGGGTGCAACATTCCAGACGCTTTACTAACACTCTCCCCACTTGGAGAGTCAGTCCCTTTAACCTCCTGTTTGGCCCAGTTTGCAATTTCTGCGGAAGATGAACAGGAATAGTGAGAACAAATGAGAGGCTAGCTGGAGGTGTCTGGACGGGCAAATTTAACTCTCATTTCCCACCAGGAAGAGGAATTAACCAAAGGCTCAGCATGCCGGGCCGGAACCAGATTAGGGCCTGAAGCCATCCTGCGGTGTTGCGGCCAGGTCACAAGAAAGCGAGTTGAGGAAAGGAGCTCAGGGGCACTGTAATTCACAAACCTGCAGAGTTATAAATGACAGCTATCGTCCAAAAATAGACTGAAGTAAGGCTGCCAAGAGGACTTGAATGCGGGGCAGAATTGCAGGAAACCGATTTCAGGAGGTAGACTGGAATTGCATTGAAAGCATAGGAAAAGAGGCAGAACGTCCACAATGATGCACTTGGCCAAAAAGGGCGTATGCGTTTTTTCCTGAATATAATCAGGAAAAAACGCATACGCCCTTTTTGGCCAACCAAGCAAGCTTGCAAAGGAAATCTGCACTACAATGAAGTCTCACTTCCACCCGGTCAAAAGGGCCATCTGAAAAAAGTGTAAAATCCAGAAAGGCAACAGGCCATTGAGAACTGGGAGCCTTGTTATGCTGATGGGCGGGATGTAAATTGCCAACAGACACTCGGGAGAAGTGTATGGTGTTTCCTGAAACATCTAAAAAACAAAGCAACAGAGCCTAGGGCACTTCCACTTATGGTCCTATAGCTTAGGGAAATTAAAATCAAAAAGACACAGCCACCCCAAAGTTTGGAACGGCTCTGTTTACAAGAACCTCGTTTACAGTACAAGTTCAACATCGCAGAAAGTGAAAAATGGATAAAGAAGTTGTGGTATTTACTTACAAAGCAATATCACTCAGCAATGAAATCTGTGTCATCAGGCCCTTAGCAGCACAATGAGTGGATTCAGGTATGATGATTCTAACTGAAATAAGTCACACAGAAAAAGAAACATCATAAGATATCAGTAATACACGGAATGTAAACTTGGCTACACAGGAACTGAATTACAGAACAGAACAGGGTCTCAAATTTAGAAAACCAACTTATGCTTGCTTAAGGGTAAAGGTGAGTTGGGGTGCTGCATAAAACCAGAGATTGAAATGAGCACAGATAAAGTTCCTTAAGCCAAATATGGAATAGACAACAGCTACTCCTTGCTCAACGAAATGGACTCAACACCGCATATTAAACGCCTAAGAATGTACCTGACTAGTAAGTATCTTAAAACCTATGGATTGCTATGTCTCCGAAAGAGAATCAAGCATGTGTACAGGGGCATAAACGCAGCAGTGATAGGATTGGAGAGGTTCGGTGAGCAAATGAAGACCCTTTGAAGTCATATTGCATGGTACCCATTCCACAGGTTTCAACTACCAAGGTTTAAGGTATTCTTCCTTCAGCTATAATATGCATGTGGATCCTAGAGTATGATCAACCATGTGATCGGGAGACGTGTTCAAATATGTCTCAGTTTTCCTCCCCTGGTACTCGGGTGCAACATTCCAGACGCTTTACTAACACTCTCCCCACTTGGAGAGTGAGTCCCTTTAACCTCCTGTTTGGCCCAGTTTGCAATTTCTGCGGAAGATGAACAGGAATAGCGAGAACCAATGAGAGGCTAGCTGGAGGTGTCTGGACGGGCAAATTTAACTCTCATTTCCCACCAGGAAGAGGAATTAACCAAAGGCTCAGCATGCCGGGCCGGAACAAGATTAGGGCCTGAATCCATCCTGCGGTGTTGCGGCCAGGTCACAAGAAAGCGAGTTGAAGAAAGGAGCTCAGGGGCACTGTAATTCACAAACCTGCAGAGTTATAAATGACAGCTATCGTCCAAAAATAGACTGAAGTAAGGCTGCCAAGAGGACTTGAAAGCGGGGCAGAATTGCAGGAAACCGATTTCAGGAGGTAGACTGGAATTGCATTGAAAGCATAGGAAAAGAGGCAGAACGTCCACAATGATGCACTTGGCCAAAAAGGGCGTATGCGTTTTTTCCTGAATATAATCAGGAAAAAACGCATACGCCCTTTTTGGCCAACCAAGCAAGCTTGCAAAGGAAATCTGCACTACAATGAAGTCTCACTTCCCCCCGGTCAAAAGGGCCATCTGAAAAAAGTGTAAAATCCAGAAAGGCAACAGGCCATTGAGAACTGGGAGCCTTGTTATGCTGATGGGCGGGATGTAAATTGCCAACAGACACTCGGGAGAAGTGTATGGTGTTTCCTGAAACATCTAAAAAACAAAGCAACAGAGCCTAGGGCACTTCCACTTATGGTCCTATAGCTTAGGGAAATTAAAATCAAAAAGACACAGCCACCCCAAAGTTTGGAATGGCTCTGTTTACAAGAACCTCGTTTACAGTACAAGTTCAACATCACAGAAAGTGAAAAATGGATAAAGAACTTGTGGTACTTACGTACAATGCAGTATCACTCAGCAATGAAATCTATGTCATCAGGACCGTAGCAGCATAATGAGTAGATTCAGGTACGATGATTCTAACTGAAATAAGTCACACAGAAAAAGAAACATCATAAGATATCACTAATACACGGAATGTAAACTTGGCTACACAGGAACTGAATTCCAAAACAGAACAGGTTCTCAAATTTAGAAAACCAACTTATGCTTGCTTAAGGGGAAAGGTGAGTTGGGTTGCTGCATAAACCGGAGATTGAAATGAGCACAGATAAAGTTCCTTAAGCCAAATATGGAATAGACAAGAGCTACTCCTTGCTCAACGAAATGGACTCAACACCGCATATTAAACGCCTAAGAATGTACCTGACTATTAAGTATCTTAAAACCTATGGATTGCTATGTCTCCGAAAGAGAATCAAGCATGTGTACAGGGGCATAAACGCAGCAGTGATAGGATTGGAGAGGTTCGGTGAGCAAATGAAGACCCTTTGAAGTCATATTGCATGGTACCCATTCCACGGGTTTCAACTACCCAGGTTTTAGGTATTCTTCCTTCAGCTAAAACATGCATGTGGAACCCAGAGTATGATCAACCATGTGATCGGGAGACGTGTTCAAATATGTCTCAGTTTACCTCCCCGGGTACTCGGGTGCAACATTCCAGACGCTTTACTAACACTCTCCCCACTTGGAGAGTCAGCGCCTTTAACCTCCTGTTTGGCCCAGTTTGCAATTTCTGCGGAAGATGAACAGGAATAGCGAGAACCAATGAGAGGCTAGCTGGAGGTGTCTGGACGGGCAAATTTAACTCTCATTTCCCACCAGGAAGAGGAAATAACCAAAGGCTCAGCGTGCCGTACCGGAACCAGATTAGGGCCTGAAGCCATCCTGCTGTGTTGCGGCCAGCTCAAAAGAAAGCGAGTTGAAGAAAGGAGCTCAGGGGCACTGTAATTCACAAACCTGCAGAGTTATAAATGACAGCTATCGTCCAAAAATAGACTGAAGTAAGGCTGCCAAGAGGACTTGAAAGCGGGGCAGAATTGCAGAAAACCGATTTCAGGAGGTAGACTGGAATTGCATTGAAAGCATAGGAAAAGAGGCAGAACGTCCACAATGATGCACTTGGCCAAAAAGGGCGTATGCGTTTTTTCCTGAATATATTCAGGAAAAAACGCATACGCCCTTTTTGGCCAACCAAGCAAGCTTGCAAAGGAAATCTGCACTACAATGAAGTCTCACTTCCCCCCGGTCAAAAGGGCCATCTGAAAAAAGTGTAAAATCCAGAAAGGCAGGACAGGCCATGGAGAACTGGGAGCCTTGTTATGCTGATGGGCGGGATGTAAATTGCCAACAACCACTCGGGAGAAGTGTATGGTGTTTCCTGAAACATCTAAAAAACAAAGCAACAGAACCTAGGGCACTTCCACTTATGGTCCTATAGCTTAGGGAAATTAAAATCAAAAAGACACAGCCACCCCAAAGTTTGGAACGGCTCCGTTTACAAGAACCTCGTTTACAGTACAAGTTCAACATCGCAGAAAGTGAAAAATGGATAAAGAAGTTGTGGTATTTACTTACAAAGCAATATCACTCAGCAATGAAATCTGTGTCATCAGGCCCTTAGCAGCACAATGAGTGGATTCAGGTATGATGATTCTAACTGAAGTAAGTCACACAGAAAAAGAAACATCATAAGATATCAGTAATACACGGAATGTAAACTTGGCTACACAGGAACTGAATTACAGAACAGAACAGGGTCTCAAATTTAGAAAACCAACTTATGCTTGCTTAAGGGGAAAGGTGAGGTGGGGTGCTGCATAAAACCAGAGATTGAAATGAGCACAGATAAAGTTCCTTAAGTCAAATATGGAATAGACAAGAGCTACTCCTTGCTCAACGAAATGGACTCAACACCGCATATTAAACGCCTAAGAATGTACCTGACTAGTAAGTATCGTAAAACCTATGGATTGCTATATCTCCAAAAGAGAATCAAGCATGTGTACAGGGGCATAAACGCAGCAGTGATAGGATTGGAGAGGTTCGGTGAGCAAATGAAGACCCTTTGAAGTCATATTGCATGGTACCCATTACACGGGTTTCAACTAACCAGGTTTAAGGTATTCTTCCTTCAGCTAAAACATGCATGTGGAACCCAAGTATGATCAACCATGTGAACGGGAGACGTGTTCAAATATGTCTCAGTTTTCCTCCCCTGGTACTCGGGTGCAACATTCCAGACGCTTTACTAACAGTCTCCCCACTTGGAGAGTCAGCGCCTTTAACCTCCTGTTTGGCCCAGTTTGCAATTTCTGCGGAAGATGAACAGGAATAGCGAGAACCAATGAGAGGCTAGCTGGAGGTGTCTGGACGGGCAAATTTAACTCTCATTTCCCACCAGGAGGAGGAAATAAACAAAGGCTCAGCGTGCCGTGCCAGAACCAGATTAGGGCCTGAAGCCATCCTGCGGTGTTGCGGCCAGATCACAAGAAAGCGAGTTGAAGAAAGGAGCTCAGGGGCACTGTAATTCACAAACCTGCAGAGTTATAAATGACCGCTATCGTCCAAAAATAGACTGAAGTAAGGCTGCCAAGAGGACTTGAAAGCGGGGCAGAATTGCAGGAAACCGATGTCAGGAGGTAGACTGGAATTGCATTGAAAGCATAGGAAAAGAGGCAGAACGTCCACAATGATGCACTTGGCCAAAAAGGGCGTATGCGTTTTTTCATGAATATATTCAGGAAAAAACGCATACGCGCTTTTTGGCCAACCAAGCAAGCTTGCAAAGGAAATCTGCACTACAATGAAGTCTCACTTCCCCCCGGTCAAAAGGGCCATCTGAAAAAAGTGTAAAATCCAGAAAGGCAGGACAGGCCATGGAGAACTGGGAGCCTTGTTATGCTGATGGGCGGGATGTAAATTGCCAACAGACACTCGGGAGAAGTGTATGGTGTTTCCTGAAACATCTAAAAAACAAAGCAACAGAGCCTAGGGCACTGCCACTTATGGTCCTATAGCTTAGGGAAATTAAAATCAAAAAGACACAGCCACCCCAAAGTTTGGGACGCCTCTGTTTACAACAACCTCGTTTACAGTACAAGTTCAACATCGCAGAAAGTGAAAAATGGATAAAGAAGTTGTGGTATTTACTTACAAAGCAATATCACTCAGCAATGAAATCTATGTCATCAGGCCCTTAGCAGAACAATGAGTGGATTCAGGTATGATGATTCTAACTGAAATAAGTCACACAGAAAAAGAAACATCATAAGATATCAGTAATACACGGAATGTAAACTTGGCTACACAGGAACTGAATTACAGAACAGAACAGGGTCTCAAATTTAGAAAACCAACTTATGCTTGCTTAAGAGGAAAGGTGAGGTGGGGTGCTGCATAAAACCAGAGATTGAAATGAGCACAGATAAAGTTCCTTAAGTCAAATATGGAATAGACAAGAGCTACTCCTTGCTCAACGAAATGGACTCAACACCGCATATTAAACGCCTAAGAATGTACCTGACTAGTAAGTATCGTAAAACCTATGGATTGCTATATCTCCAAAAGAGAATCAAGCATGTGTACAGGGGCATAAACGCAGCAGTGATAGGATTGGAGAGGTTCGGTGAGCAAATGAAGACACTTTGAAGTCATATTGCATGGTACCCATTACACGGGTTTCAACTAACCAGGTTTAAGGTATTCTTCCTTGAGCTAAAACATGCATGTGGAACCCAAGTATGATCAACCATGTGAACGGGAGACGTGTTCAAATATGTCTCAGTTTTCCTCCCCTGGTACTCGGGTGTAACATTCCAGACGCTTTACTAACACTCTCCCCACTTGGAGAGTCAGCGCCTTTAACCTCCTGTTTGGCCCAGTTTGCAATTTCTGCGGAAGATGAACAGGAATAGCGAGAACCAATGAGAGGCTAGCTGGAGGTGTCTGGACGGGCAAATTTAACTCTCATTTCCCACCAGGAAGAGGAAATAACCAAAGGCTCAGCGTGCCGTACCGGAACCAGATTAGGACCTGAAGCCATCCTGCGGTGTTGCGGCCAGGTCACAAGAAAGCGAGTTGAAGAAAGGAGCTCAGGGGCACTGTAATTCACAAACCTGCAGAGTTATAAATGACAGCTATCGTCCAAAAATAGACTGAAGTAAGGCTGCCAAGAGGACTTGAAAGCGGGGCAGAATTGCAGGAAACCGATGTCAGGAGGTAGACTGGAATTGCATTGAAAGCATAGGAAAAGAGGCAGAACGTCCACAATGATGCACTTGGCCAAAAAGGGCGTATGCGTTTTTTCCTGAATATATTCAGGAAAAAACGCATACGCCCTTTTTGGCCAACCAAGCAAGCTTGCAAAGGAAATCTGCACTACAATGAAGTCTCACTTCCCCCTGGTCAAAAGGGCCATCTGAAAAAAGTGTAAAATCCAGAAAGGCAGGACAGGCCATGGAGAACTGGGAGCCTTGTTATGCTGATGGGCGGGATGTAAATTGCCAACAGACACTCGGGAGAAGTGTATGGTGTTTCCTGAAACATCTAAAAAACAAAGCAACAGAGCCTAGGGCACTGCCAATTATGGTCCTATAGCTTAGGGAAATTAAAATCAAAAAGACACAGCCACCCCAAAGTTTGGGACGCCTCTGTTTACAACAACCTCGTTTACAGTACAAGTTCAACATCGCAGAAAGTGAAAAATGGATAAAGAAGTTGTGGTATTTACTTACAAAGCAATATCACTCAGCAATGAAATCTATGTCATCAGGCCCTTAGCAGAACAATGAGTGGATTCAGGTATGATGATTCTAACTGAAATAAGTCACACAGAAAAAGAAACATCATAAGATATCAGTAATACACGGAATGTAAACTTGGCTACACAGGAACTGAATTACAGAACAGAACAGGGTCTCAAATTTAGAAAACCAACTTATGCTTGCTTAAGGGGAAAGGTGAGGTGGGGTGCTGCATAAAACCAGAGATTGAAATGAGCACAGATAAAGTTCCTTAAGTCAAATATGGAATAGACAAGAGGTACTCCTTGCTCAACGAAATGGACTCAACACCGCATATTAAACGCCTAAGAATGTACCTGACTAGTAAGTATCGTAAAACCTATGGATTGCTATATCTCCAAAAGAGAATCAAGCATGTGTACAGGGGCATAAACGCAGCAGTGATAGGATTGGAGAGGTTCGGTGAGCAAATGAAGACCCTTTGAAGTCATATTGCATGGTACCCATTACACGGGTTTCAACTAACCAGGTTTAAGGTATTCTTCCTTCAGCTAAAACATGCATGTGGAAACCAAGTATGATCAACCATGTGAACGGGAGACGTGTTCAAATATGTCTCAGTTTTCCTCCCCTGGTACTCGGGTGCAACATTCCAGACGCTTTACTAACAGTCTCCCCACTTGGAGAGTCAGCGCCTTTAACCTCCTGTTTGGCCCAGTTTGCAATTTCTGCGGAAGATGAACAGGAATAGCGAGAACCAATGAGAGGCTAGCTGGAGGTGTCTGGACGGGCAAATTTAACTCTCATTTCCCACCAGGAAGAGGAAATAACCAAAGGCTCAGCGTGCCGTACCGGAACCAGATTAGGACCTGAAGCCATCCTGCGGTGTTGCGGCCAGCTCAAAAGAAAGCGAGTTGAAGAAAGGAGCTCAGGGGCACTGTAATTCACAAACCTGCAGAGTTATAAATGACAGCTATCGTCCAAAAATAGACTGAAGTAAGGCTGCCAAGAGGACTTGAAAGCGGGGCAGAATTGCAGGAAACCGATGTCAGGAGGTAGACTGGAATTGCATTGAAAGCATAGGAAAAGAGGCAGAACGTCCACAATGATGCACTTGGCCAAAAAGGGCGTATGCGTTTTTTCCTGAATATATTCAGGAAAAAACGCATACGCCCTTTTTGGCCAACCAAGCAAGCTTGCAAAGGAAATCTGCACTACAATGAAGTCTCACTTCCCCCCGGTCAAAAGGGCCATCTGAAAAAAGTGTAAAATCCAGAAAGGCAGGACAGGCCATGGAGAACTGGGAGCCTTGTTATGCTGATGGGCGGGATGTAAATTGCCAACAGACACTCGGGAGAAGTGTATGGTGTTTCCTGAAACATCTAAAAAACAAAGCAACAGAGCCTAGGGCACTGCCACTTATGGTCCTATAGCTTAGGGAAATTAAAATCAAAAAGACACAGCCACCCCAAAGTTTGGGACGCCTCTGTTTACAACAACCTCGTTTACAGTACAAGTTCAACATCGCAGAAAGTGAGAAATGGATAAAGAAGTTGTGGTATTTACTTACAAAGCAATATCACTCAGCAATGAAATCTATGTCATCAGGCCCTTAGCATCACAATGAGTGGATTCAGGTATGATGATTCTAACTGAAATAAGTCACACAGAAAAAGAAACATCATAAGATATCAGTAATACACGGAATGTAAACTTGGCTACACAGGAACTGAATTACAGAACAGAACAGGGTCTCAAATTTAGAAAACCAACTTATGCTTGCTTAAGGGGAAAGGTGAGTTGGGTTGCTGCATAAAACCAGAGATTGAAATGAGCACAGATAAAGTTCCTTAAGCCAAATATGGAATAGACAAGAGCTACTCCTTGCTCAAAGAAATGGACTCAACACCGCATATTAAACGCCTAAGAATGTACCTGACTAGTAAGTATCTTAAAACCTATGGATTGCTAAGTCTCCGAAAGAGAATCAAGCATGTGTACAGGGGCATAAACGCAGCAGTGATAGGATTGGAGAGGTTCGGTGAGCAAATGAAAACCCTTTGAAGTCATATTGCATGGTACCCATTCCACGGGTTTCAACTACCCAGGTTTTAGGTATTCTTCCTTCAGCTAAAACATGCATGTGGAACCCAGAGTATGATCAACCATGTGATCGGGAGACGTGTTCAAATATGTCTCAGTTTTCCTCCCCTGGTACTCGGGTGCAACATTCCAGACGCTTTACTAACACTCTCCCCACTTGGAGAGTCAGCGCCTTTAACCTCCTGTTTGGCCCAGTTTGCAATTTCTGCGGAAGATGAACAGGAATAGCGAGAACCAATGAGAGGCTAGCTGGAGGTGTCTGGACGGGCAAATTTAACTCTCATTTCCCAACAGGAAGAGGAAATAACCAAAGGCTCAGCGTGCCGTACCGGAACCAGATTAGGGCCTGAATCCATCCTGCGGTGTTGCGGCCAGGTCACAAGAAAGCGAGTTGAAGAAAGGAGCTCAGGGGCACTGTAATTCACAAACCTGCAGAGTTATAAATGACAGCTATCGTCCAAAAATAGACTGAAGTAAGGCTGCCAAGAGGACTTGAAAGCGGGGCAGAATTGCAGGAAACCGATTTCAGGAGGTAGACTGGAATTGCATTGAAAGCATAGGAAAAGAGGCAGAACGTCCACAATGATGCACTTGGCCAAAAAGGGCGTATGCGTTTTTTCCTGAATATAATCAGGAAAAAACGCATACGCCCTTTTTGGCCAACCAAGCAAGCTTGCAAAGGAAATCTGCACTACAATGAAGTCTCACTTCCCCCCGGTCAAAAGGGCCATCTGAAAAAAGTGTAAAATCCAGAAAGGCAACAGGCCATTGAGAACTGGGAGCCTTGTTATGCTGATGGGCGGGATGTAAATTGCCAACAGACACTCGGGAGAAGTGTATGGTGTTTCCTGAAACATCTAAAAAACAAAGCAACAGAGCCTAGGGCACTTCCACTTATGGTCCTATAGCTTAGGGAAATTAAAATCAAAAAGACACAGCCACCCCAAAGTTTGGAACGGCTCTGTTTACAAGAACCTCATTTACAGTAC
This sequence comes from Stenella coeruleoalba, assembly GCF_951394435.1. NCBI lineage: Eukaryota > Metazoa > Chordata > Mammalia > Artiodactyla > Delphinidae > Stenella > Stenella coeruleoalba. The sequence continues at coordinate 375,109 of NW_027645974.1, read as the reverse complement.
AAGTTCAACATCACAGAAAGTGAAAAATGGATAAAGAACTTGTGGTACTTACGTACAATGCAGTATCACTCAGCAATGAAATCTATGTCATCAGGACCGTAGCAGCATAATGAGTAGATTCAGGTACGATGATTCTAACTGAAATAAGTCACACAGAAAAAGAAACATCATAAGATATCACTAATACACGGAATGTAAACTTGGCTACACAGGAACTGAATTCCAAAACAGAACAGGTTCTCAAATTTAGAAAACCAACTTATGCTTGCTTAAGGGGAAAGGTGAGTTGGGGTGCTGCATAAAACCAGAGATTGAAATGAGCACAGATAAAGTTCCTTAAGCCAAATATGGAATAGACAAGAGCTACTCCTTGCTCAACGAAATGGACTCAACACCCCATATTAAACGCCTAAGAATGTACCTGACTAGTAAGTATCTTAAAACCTATGGATTGCTATGTCTCCGAAAGAGAATCAAGCATGTGTACAGGGGCATAAACGCAGCAGTGATAGGATTGGAGAGGTTCGGTGAGCAAATGAAGACCCTTTGAAGTCATATTGCATGGTACCCATTCCACGGGTTTCAACTACCCAGGTTTAAGGTATTCTTCCTTCAGCTATAACATGCATGTGGAACCTAGAGTATGATCAACCATGTGATCGGGAGACGTGTTCAAATATGTCTCAGTTTTCCTCCCCTGGTACTCGGGTGCAACATTCCAGACGCTTTACTAACACTCTCCCCACTTGGAGAGTCAGTCCCTTTAACCTCCTGTTTGGCCCAGTTTGCAATTTCTGCGGAAGATGAACAGGAATAGTGAGAACAAATGAGAGGCTAGCTGGAGGTGTCTGGACGGGCAAATTTAACTCTCATTTCCCACCAGGAAGAGGAATTAACCAAAGGCTCAGCATGCCGGGCCGGAACCAGATTAGGGCCTGAAGCCATCCTGCGGTGTTGCGGCCAGGTCACAAGAAAGCGAGTTGAGGAAAGGAGCTCAGGGGCACTGTAATTCACAAACCTGCAGAGTTATAAATGACAGCTATCGTCCAAAAATAGACTGAAGTAAGGCTGCCAAGAGGACTTGAATGCGGGGCAGAATTGCAGGAAACCGATTTCAGGAGGTAGACTGGAATTGCATTGAAAGCATAGGAAAAGAGGCAGAACGTCCACAATGATGCACTTGGCCAAAAAGGGCGTATGCGTTTTTTCCTGAATATAATCAGGAAAAAACGCATACGCCCTTTTTGGCCAACCAAGCAAGCTTGCAAAGGAAATCTGCACTACAATGAAGTCTCACTTCCACCCGGTCAAAAGGGCCATCTGAAAAAAGTGTAAAATCCAGAAAGGCAACAGGCCATTGAGAACTGGGAGCCTTGTTATGCTGATGGGCGGGATGTAAATTGCCAACAGACACTCGGGAGAAGTGTATGGTGTTTCCTGAAACATCTAAAAAACAAAGCAACAGAGCCTAGGGCACTTCCACTTATGGTCCTATAGCTTAGGGAAATTAAAATCAAAAAGACACAGCCACCCCAAAGTTTGGAACGGCTCTGTTTACAAGAACCTCGTTTACAGTACAAGTTCAACATCGCAGAAAGTGAAAAATGGATAAAGAAGTTGTGGTATTTACTTACAAAGCAATATCACTCAGCAATGAAATCTGTGTCATCAGGCCCTTAGCAGCACAATGAGTGGATTCAGGTATGATGATTCTAACTGAAATAAGTCACACAGAAAAAGAAACATCATAAGATATCAGTAATACACGGAATGTAAACTTGGCTACACAGGAACTGAATTACAGAACAGAACAGGGTCTCAAATTTAGAAAACCAACTTATGCTTGCTTAAGGGTAAAGGTGAGTTGGGGTGCTGCATAAAACCAGAGATTGAAATGAGCACAGATAAAGTTCCTTAAGCCAAATATGGAATAGACAACAGCTACTCCTTGCTCAACGAAATGGACTCAACACCGCATATTAAACGCCTAAGAATGTACCTGACTAGTAAGTATCTTAAAACCTATGGATTGCTATGTCTCCGAAAGAGAATCAAGCATGTGTACAGGGGCATAAACGCAGCAGTGATAGGATTGGAGAGGTTCGGTGAGCAAATGAAGACCCTTTGAAGTCATATTGCATGGTACCCATTCCACAGGTTTCAACTACCAAGGTTTAAGGTATTCTTCCTTCAGCTATAATATGCATGTGGATCCTAGAGTATGATCAACCATGTGATCGGGAGACGTGTTCAAATATGTCTCAGTTTTCCTCCCCTGGTACTCGGGTGCAACATTCCAGACGCTTTACTAACACTCTCCCCACTTGGAGAGTGAGTCCCTTTAACCTCCTGTTTGGCCCAGTTTGCAATTTCTGCGGAAGATGAACAGGAATAGCGAGAACCAATGAGAGGCTAGCTGGAGGTGTCTGGACGGGCAAATTTAACTCTCATTTCCCACCAGGAAGAGGAATTAACCAAAGGCTCAGCATGCCGGGCCGGAACAAGATTAGGGCCTGAATCCATCCTGCGGTGTTGCGGCCAGGTCACAAGAAAGCGAGTTGAAGAAAGGAGCTCAGGGGCACTGTAATTCACAAACCTGCAGAGTTATAAATGACAGCTATCGTCCAAAAATAGACTGAAGTAAGGCTGCCAAGAGGACTTGAAAGCGGGGCAGAATTGCAGGAAACCGATTTCAGGAGGTAGACTGGAATTGCATTGAAAGCATAGGAAAAGAGGCAGAACGTCCACAATGATGCACTTGGCCAAAAAGGGCGTATGCGTTTTTTCCTGAATATAATCAGGAAAAAACGCATACGCCCTTTTTGGCCAACCAAGCAAGCTTGCAAAGGAAATCTGCACTACAATGAAGTCTCACTTCCCCCCGGTCAAAAGGGCCATCTGAAAAAAGTGTAAAATCCAGAAAGGCAACAGGCCATTGAGAACTGGGAGCCTTGTTATGCTGATGGGCGGGATGTAAATTGCCAACAGACACTCGGGAGAAGTGTATGGTGTTTCCTGAAACATCTAAAAAACAAAGCAACAGAGCCTAGGGCACTTCCACTTATGGTCCTATAGCTTAGGGAAATTAAAATCAAAAAGACACAGCCACCCCAAAGTTTGGAATGGCTCTGTTTACAAGAACCTCGTTTACAGTACAAGTTCAACATCACAGAAAGTGAAAAATGGATAAAGAACTTGTGGTACTTACGTACAATGCAGTATCACTCAGCAATGAAATCTATGTCATCAGGACCGTAGCAGCATAATGAGTAGATTCAGGTACGATGATTCTAACTGAAATAAGTCACACAGAAAAAGAAACATCATAAGATATCACTAATACACGGAATGTAAACTTGGCTACACAGGAACTGAATTCCAAAACAGAACAGGTTCTCAAATTTAGAAAACCAACTTATGCTTGCTTAAGGGGAAAGGTGAGTTGGGTTGCTGCATAAACCGGAGATTGAAATGAGCACAGATAAAGTTCCTTAAGCCAAATATGGAATAGACAAGAGCTACTCCTTGCTCAACGAAATGGACTCAACACCGCATATTAAACGCCTAAGAATGTACCTGACTATTAAGTATCTTAAAACCTATGGATTGCTATGTCTCCGAAAGAGAATCAAGCATGTGTACAGGGGCATAAACGCAGCAGTGATAGGATTGGAGAGGTTCGGTGAGCAAATGAAGACCCTTTGAAGTCATATTGCATGGTACCCATTCCACGGGTTTCAACTACCCAGGTTTTAGGTATTCTTCCTTCAGCTAAAACATGCATGTGGAACCCAGAGTATGATCAACCATGTGATCGGGAGACGTGTTCAAATATGTCTCAGTTTACCTCCCCGGGTACTCGGGTGCAACATTCCAGACGCTTTACTAACACTCTCCCCACTTGGAGAGTCAGCGCCTTTAACCTCCTGTTTGGCCCAGTTTGCAATTTCTGCGGAAGATGAACAGGAATAGCGAGAACCAATGAGAGGCTAGCTGGAGGTGTCTGGACGGGCAAATTTAACTCTCATTTCCCACCAGGAAGAGGAAATAACCAAAGGCTCAGCGTGCCGTACCGGAACCAGATTAGGGCCTGAAGCCATCCTGCTGTGTTGCGGCCAGCTCAAAAGAAAGCGAGTTGAAGAAAGGAGCTCAGGGGCACTGTAATTCACAAACCTGCAGAGTTATAAATGACAGCTATCGTCCAAAAATAGACTGAAGTAAGGCTGCCAAGAGGACTTGAAAGCGGGGCAGAATTGCAGAAAACCGATTTCAGGAGGTAGACTGGAATTGCATTGAAAGCATAGGAAAAGAGGCAGAACGTCCACAATGATGCACTTGGCCAAAAAGGGCGTATGCGTTTTTTCCTGAATATATTCAGGAAAAAACGCATACGCCCTTTTTGGCCAACCAAGCAAGCTTGCAAAGGAAATCTGCACTACAATGAAGTCTCACTTCCCCCCGGTCAAAAGGGCCATCTGAAAAAAGTGTAAAATCCAGAAAGGCAGGACAGGCCATGGAGAACTGGGAGCCTTGTTATGCTGATGGGCGGGATGTAAATTGCCAACAACCACTCGGGAGAAGTGTATGGTGTTTCCTGAAACATCTAAAAAACAAAGCAACAGAACCTAGGGCACTTCCACTTATGGTCCTATAGCTTAGGGAAATTAAAATCAAAAAGACACAGCCACCCCAAAGTTTGGAACGGCTCCGTTTACAAGAACCTCGTTTACAGTACAAGTTCAACATCGCAGAAAGTGAAAAATGGATAAAGAAGTTGTGGTATTTACTTACAAAGCAATATCACTCAGCAATGAAATCTGTGTCATCAGGCCCTTAGCAGCACAATGAGTGGATTCAGGTATGATGATTCTAACTGAAGTAAGTCACACAGAAAAAGAAACATCATAAGATATCAGTAATACACGGAATGTAAACTTGGCTACACAGGAACTGAATTACAGAACAGAACAGGGTCTCAAATTTAGAAAACCAACTTATGCTTGCTTAAGGGGAAAGGTGAGTTGGGGTGCTGCATAAAACCAGAGATTGAAATCAGCACAGATAAAGTTCCTTAAGTCAAATATGGAATAGACAAGAGCTACTCCTTGCTCAACGAAATGGACTCAACACCGCATATTAAACGCCTAAGAATGTACCTGACTAGTAAGTATCTTAAAACCTATGGATTGCTATGTCTCCGAAAGAGAATCAAGCATGTGTACAGGGGCATAAACGCAGCAGTGATAGGATTGGAGAGGTTCGGTGAGCAAATGAAGACCCTTTGAAGTCATATTGCACGGTACCCATTACACGGGTCTCAACTCTCCAGGTTTAAGGTATTCTTCCTTCAGCTAAAACATGCATGTGGAACCCAAGTATGATCAACCATGTGAACGGGAGACGTGTTCAAATATGTCTCAGTTTTCCTCCCCTGGTACTCGGGTGCAACATTCCAGACGCTTTACTAACACTCTCCCCACTTGGAGAGTCAGCGCCTTTAACCTCCTGTTTGGCCCAGTTTGCAATTTCTGCGGAAGATGAACAGGAATAGCGAGAACCAATGAGAGACTAGCTGGAGGTGTCTGGACGGGCAAATTTAACTCTCATTTCCCACCAGGAAGAGGAAATAACCAAAGGCTCAGCATGCCGTGCCGGAACCAGATTAGGGCCTGAAGCCATCCTGCGGTGTTGCGGCCAGCTCACAAGAAAGCGAGTTCAAGAAAGGAGCTCAGGGGCACTGTAATTCACAAACCTGCAGAGTTATAAATGACAGCTATCGTCCAAAAATAGACTGAAGTAAGGCTGCCAAGAGGACTTGAAAGCGGGGCAGAATTGCAGGAAACCGATTTCAGGAGGTAGACTGGAATTGCATTGAAAGCATAGGAAAAGAGGCAGAACGTCCACAATGATGCACTTGGCCAAAAAGGGCGTATGCGTTTTTTCCTGAATATATTCAGGAAAAAACGCATACGCCCTTTTTGGCCAACCAAGCAAGCTTGCAAAGGAAATCTGCACTACAATGAAGTCTCACATCCCCCCGGTCAAAAGAGCCATCTGAAAAAAGTGTAAAATCCAGAAAGGCAGGACAGGCCATGGAGAACTGGGAGCCTTGTTATGCTGATGGGCGGGATGTAAATTGCCAACAACCACTCGGGAGAAGTGTATGGTGTTTCCTGAAACATCTAAAAAACAAAGCAACAGAGCCTAGGGCACTTCCACTTATGGTCCTATAGCTTAGGGAAATTAAAATCAAAAAGACACAGCCACCCCAAAGTTTGGGACGACTCTGTTTACAAGAACTTCGTTTACAGTACAAGTTCAACATCGCAGAAAGTGAAAAATGGCTAAAGAAGTTGTGGTATTTACTTACAAAGCAATATCACTCAGCAATGAAATCTATGTCATCAGGCCGTTAGCATCACAATGAGTGGATTCAGGTATGATGATTCTAACTGAAATAAGTCACACAGAAAAAGAAACATCATAAGATATCAGTAATACACGGAATGTAAACTTGGCTACACAGGAACTGAATTACAGAACAGAACAGGGTCTCAAATTTAGAAAACCAACTTATGCTTGCTTAAGGGTAAAGGTGAGTTGGGGTGCTGCATAAAACCAGAGATTGAAATGAGCACAGATAAAGTTCCTTCAGTCAAATATGGAATAGACAAGAGCTACTCCTTGCTCAACGAAATGGACTCAACACCGCATATTAAACGCCTAAGGATGTACCTGACTAGTAAGTATCGTAAAACCTATGGATTGCTATGTCTCCGAAAGAGAATCAAGCATGTGTAAAGGGGCATAAACGCAGCAGTGATAGGATTGGAGAGGTTCGGTGAGCAAATGAAGACCCTTTGAAGTCATATTGCATGGTACCCATTTCACGGGTCTCAACTCTCCAGGTTTAAGGTATTCTTCCTTCAGCTAAAACATGCATGTGGAACCCAAGTATGATCAACGATGTGAACGGGAGACATGTTCAAATATGTCTCAGTTTTCCTCCCCTGGTACTCGGGTGCAACATTCCAGACGCTTTACTTACACTCTCCCCACTTGGAGAGTCAGCGCCTTTAACCTCTTGTTTGGCCCAGTTTGCAATTTCTGCGGAAGATGAACAGGAATAGCGAGAACCAATGAGAGGCTAGCGGGAGGTGTCTGGACGGGCAAATTTTACTCTCATTTCCCACCAGGAAGAGGAAATAACCAAAGGCTCAGCGTGCCGTACCGGAACCAGATTAGGGCCTGAAGATATCCTGCAGTGTTGCGGCCAGGTCACAAGAAAGCGAGTTGAAGAAAGGAGCTCAGGGGCACTGTAATTCACAAACCTGCAGAGTTATAAATGACAGCTATCGTCCAAAAATAGACTGAAGTAAGGCTGCCAAGAGGACTTGAAAGCGGGGCAGAATTGCAGGAAACCGATTTCAGGAGGTAGACTGGAATTGCATTGAAAGCATAGGAAAAGAGGCAGAACGTCCACAATGATGCACTTGGCCAAAAAGGGCGTATGCGTTTTTTCCTGAATATATTCAGGAAAAAACGCATACGCCCTTTTTGGCCAACCAAGCAAGCTTGCAAAGGAAATCTGCACTACAATGAAGTATCACTTCCCCCCGGTCAAAAGGGCCATCTGAAAAAAGTGTAAAATCCAGAAAGGCAGGACAGGCCATGGAGAACTGGGAGCCTTGTTATGCTGATGGGCGGGATGTAAATTGCCAACAACCACTCGGGAGAAGTGTATGGTGTTTCCTGAAACATCTAAAAAACAAAGCAACAGAACCTAGGGCACTTCCACTTATGGTCCTATAGCTTAGGGAAATTAAAATCAAAAAGACACAGCCACCCCAAAGTTTGGAACGGCTCTGTTTACAAGAACCTCGTTTACAGTACAAGTTCAACATCACAGAAAGTGAAAAATGGATAAAGAACTTGTGGTATTTATTTACAAAGCAATATCACTCAGCAATGAAATCTGTGTCATCAGGCACTTAGCAGCACAATGAGTGGATTCAGGTATGATGATTCTAACTGAAGTAAGTCACACAGAAAAAGAAACATCATAAGATATCAGTAATACACGGAATGTAAACTTGGCTACAAAGGAACTGAATTACAGAACAGAACAGGGACTCAAATTTAGAAAACCAACTTATGCTTGCTTAAGGGTAAAGGTGAGTTGGGGTGCTGCATAAAACCAGAGATTGAAATGAGCACAGATAAAGTTCCTTAAGCCAAATATGGAATAGACAAGAGCTACTCCTTGCTCAACGAAATGGACTCAACACCCCATATTAAACGCCTAAGAATGTACCTGACTAGTAAGTATCGTAAAACCTATGGATTGCTATGTCTCCAAAAGAGAATCAAGCATGTGTACAGGGGCATAAACGCAGCAGTGATAGGATTGGAGAGGTTCGGTGAGCAAATGAAGACCCTTTGAAGTCATATTGCATGGTACCCATTCCACGGGTCTCAACTCTCCAGGTTTAAGGTATTCTTCCTTCAGCTAAAACATGCATGTGGAACCCAGAGTATGATCAACCATGTGAACGGGATACGTGTTCAAATATGTCTCAGTTTTCCTCCCCTGGTACTCAGGTGCAACATTCCAGACGCTTTACTAACACTCTTCCGACTTGGAGAGTCAGTCCCTTTAACCTCCTGTTTGGCCCAGTTTGCAATTTCTGCGGAAGATGAACAGGAATAGCGAGAACCAATGAGAGTCTAGCTGGAGGTGTCTGGACGGGCAAATTTAACTCTCATTTCCCACCAGGAAGAGGAATTAACCAAAGGCTCAGCGTGCCGTGCCGGAACCAGATTAGGGCCTGAAGCCATCCTGCGGTGTTGCGGCCAGGTCACAAGAAAGCAAGTTGAAGAAAGGAGCTCAGGGGCACTGTAATTCACAAACCTGCAGAGTTATAAATGACAGCTATCGTCCAAAAATAGACTGAAGTAAGGCTGCCAAGAGGACTTGAAAGCGGGGCAGAATTGCAGGAAACCGATTTCAGGAGGTAGACTGGAATTGCACTGAAAGCATAGGAAAAGAGGCAGAACGTCCACAATGATGCACTTGGCCAAAAAGGGCGTATGCGTTTTTTCCTGAATATATTCAGGAAAAAACGCATACGCACTTTTTGGCCAACCAAGCAAGCTTGCAAAGGAAATCTGCACTACAATGAAGTCTCACTTCCCCCCGGTCAAAAGGGCCATCTGAAAAAAGTGTAAAATCCAGAAAGGCAGGACAGGCCATGGACAACTGGGAGCCTTGTTATGCTGATGGGCGGGATGTAAGTTGCCAACAGACACTTGGGAGAAGTGTATGGTGTTTCCTGAAACATCTAAAAAACAAAGCAACAGAGCCTAGGGCACTGCCACTTATGGTCCTATAGCTTAGGGAAATTAAAATCAAAAAGACACAGCCACCCCAAAGTTTGGGACGACTCTGTTTACAAGAACTTCGTTTACAGTACAAGTTCAACATCGCAGAAAGTGAAAAATGGATAAAGAACTTGTGGTATTTACTTACAAAGCAATATCACTCAGCAATGAAATCTATGTCATCAGGCCCTTAGCATCACAATGAGTGGATTCAGGTATGATGATTCTAACTGAAATAAGTCACACAGAAAAAGAAACATCATAAGATATCAGTAATACACGGAATGTAAACTTGGCTACACAGGAACTGAATTACAGAACAGAACAGGGTCTCAAATTTAGAAAACCAACTTATGCTTGCTTAAGGGTAAAGGTGAGTTGGGGTGCTGCATAAAACCAGAGATTGAAATGAGCACAGATAAAGTTCTTTAAGCCAAATATGGAATAGACAAGAGCTACTCCTTGCTCAACGAAATGGACTCAGCACCGCATATTAAACGCCTAAGGATGTACCTGACTAGTAGGTATCGTAAAACCTATGGATTGCTATGTCTCCGAAAGAGAATCAAGCATGTGTACAGGGGCATAAACGCAGCAGTGATAGGATTGGAGAGGTTCGGTGAGCAAATGAAGACCCTTTGAAGTCATATTGCGTGGTACCCATTCCACGGGTTTCAACTACCCAGGTTTTAGGTATTCTTCCTTCAGCTAAAACATGCATGTGGAACCCAAGTATGATCAACCATGTGAACGGGAGACGTGTTCAAATATGTCTCAGTTTTCCTCCCCTGGTACTCGGGTGCAACATTCCAGACGCTTTACTAACACTCTCCCCACTTGGAGAGTCAGCGCCTTTAACCTCCTGTTTGGCCCAGTTTGCAATTTCTGCGGAAGATGAACAGGAATAGCGAGAACCAATGAGAGGCTACCTGGAGGTGTCTGGACGGGCAAATTTAACTCTCATTTCCCACCAGGAAGAGGAAATAACCAAAGGCTCAGCGTGCCGTACCAGAACCAGATTAGGGCCTGAAGCCACCCTGCGGTGTTGCGGCCAGCTCAAAAGAAAGCGAGTTGAAGAAAGGAGCTCAGGGGCACTGTAATTCACAAACCTGCAGAGTTATAAATGACAGCTATCGTCCAAAAATAGACTGAAGTAAGGCTGCCAAGAGGACTTGAAAGCGGGGCAGAATTGCAGGAAACCGATTTCAGGAGGTAGACTGGAATTGCATTGAAAGCATAGGAAAAGAGGCAGAACGTCCACAATGATGCACTTGGCCAAAAAGGGCGTATGCGTTTTTTCCTGAATATATTCAGGAAAAAACGCATACGCCCTTTTTGGCCAAACAAGCAAGCTTGCAAAGGAAATCTGCACTACAATGAAGTCTCACTTCCCCCCGGTCAAAAGGGCCATCTGAAAAAAGTGTAAAGTCCAGAAAGGCAGGACAGGCCATGGAGAACTGGGAGCCTTGTTATGCTGATGGGCGGGATGTAAATTGCCAACAGACACTCAGGAGAACTGTATGGTGTTTCCTGAAACATCTAAAAAACAAAGCAACAGAGCCTAGGGCACTGCCACTTATGGTCCTATAGCTTAGGGAAATTGAAATCAAAAAGACACAGCCACCCCAAAGTTTGGGACGCCTCTGTTTACAAGAACCTCGTTTACTGTACAAGTTCAACATCGCAGAAAGTGAAAAATGGATAAAGAACTTGTGGTACTTACGTACAATGCAGTATCACTCAGCAATGAAATCTATGTCATCAGGCCCGTAGCAGCATAATGAGTGGATTCAGGTACGATGATTCTAACTGAAATAAGTCACACAGAAAAAGAAACATCATAAGATATCACTAATACACGGAATGTAAACTTGGCTACACAGGAACTGAATTCCAAAACAGAACAGTGTCTCAAATTTAGAAAACCAACTTATGCTTGCTTAAGGGGAAAGGTGAGTTGGGGTGCTGCATAAAACCAGAGATTGAAATGAGCACAGATAAAGTTCCTTAAGCCAAATATGGAATAGACAAGAGCTGCTCCTTGCTCAATGAAATGGACTCAACACCCTATATTAAACGCCTAAGAATGTACCTGACTAGTAAGTATCTTAAAACCTATGGATTTCTATGTCTCCAAAAGAGAATCAAGCATGTGTACAGGGGCATAAATGCAGCAGTGATAGGATTGGAGAGGTTCGGTGAGCAAATGAAGACCCTTTGAAATCATATTGCATGGTACCCATTTCACGGGTCCCAACTCTCCAGGTTTAAGGTATTCTTCCTTCAGCTAAAACATGCATGTGGAACCCAAGTATGATCAACGATGTGAACGGGAGACGTGTTCAAATATGTCTCAGTTTTCCTCCCCTGGTACTCGGGTGCAACATTCCAGACGCTTTACTTACACTCTCCCCACTTGGAGAGTCAGCGCCTTTAACCTCTTGTTTTGCCCAGTTTGCAATTTCTGCGGAAGATGAACAGGAATAGCGAGAACCAATGAGAGGCTAGCTGGAAGTGTCTGGACGGGCAAATTTTACTCTCATTTCCCACCAGGAAGAGGAAATAACCAAAGGCTCAGCGTGCCGTACCGGAACCAGATTAGGGCCTGAAGATATCCTGCACTGTTGCGGCCAGGTCACAAGAAAGCGAGTTGAAGAAAGGAGCTCAGGGGCACTGTAATTCACAAACCTGCAGAGTTATAAATGACAGCTATCGTCCAAAAATAGACTGAAGTAAGGCTGCCAAGAGGACTTGAAAGCGGGGCAGAATTGCAGGAAACCGATTTCAGGAGGTAGACTGGAATTGCATTGAAAGCATAGGAAAAGAGGCAGAACGTCCACAATGATGCACTTGGCCAAAAAGGGCGTATGCGTTTTTTCCTGAATATATTCAGGAAAAAACGCATACGCCCTTTTTGGCCAACCAAGCAAGCTTGCAAAGGAAATCTGCACTACAATGAAGTCTCACTTCCCCCCGGTCAAAAGGGCCATCTGAAAAAAGTGTAAAATCCAGAAAGGCAGGACAGGCCATGGAGAACTGGGAGCCTTGTTATGCTGATGGGCGGGATGTAAATTGCCAACAACCACTCGGGAGAAGTGTATGGTGTTTCCTGAAACATCTAAAAAACAAAGCAACAGAACCTAGGGCACTTCCACTTATGGTCCTATAGCTTAGGGAAATTAAAATCAAAAAGACACAGCCACCCCAAAGTTTGGAACGGCTCTGTTTACAAGAACCTCGTTTACAGTACAAGTTCAACATCACAGAAAGTGAAAAATGGATAAAGAACTTGTGGTATTTATTTACAAAGCAATATCACTCAGCAATGAAATCTGTGTCATCAGGCACTTAGCAGCACAATGAGTGGATTCAGGTATGATGATTCTAACTGAAGTAAGTCACACAGAAAAAGAAACATCATAAGATATCAGTAATACACGGAATGTAAACTTGGCTACAAAGGAACTGAATTACAGAACAGAACAGGGACTCAAATTTAGAAAACCAACTTATGCTTGCTTAAGGGTAAAGGTGAGTTGGGGTGCTGCATAAAACCAGAGATTGAAATGAGCACAGATAAAGTTCCTTAAGCCAAATATGGAATAGACAAGAGCTACTCCTTGCTCAACGAAATGGACTCAACACCCCATATTAAACGCCTAAGAATGTACCTGACTAGTAAGTATCGTAAAACCTATGGATTGCTATGTCTCCAAAAGAGAATCAAGCATGTGTACAGGGGCATAAACGCAGCAGTGATAGGATTGGAGAGGTTCGGTGAGCAAATGAAGACCCTTTGAAGTCATATTGCATGGTACCCATTCCACGGGTCTCAACTCTCCAGGTTTAAGGTATTCTTCCTTCAGCTAAAACATGCATGTGGAACCCAGAGTATGATCAACCATGTGAACGGGAGACGTGTTCAAATATGTCTCAGTTTTCCTCCCCTGGTACTCAGGTGCAACATTCCAGACGCTTTACTAACACTCTTTCGACTTGGAGAGTCAGTCCCTTTAACCTCCTGTTTGGCCCAGTTTGCAATTTCTGCGGAAGATGAACAGGAATAGCGAGAACCAATGAGAGACTAGCTGGAGGTGTCTGGACGGGCAAATTTAACTCTCATTTCCCACCAGGAAGAGGAATTAACCAAAGGCTCAGCGTGCCGTGCCGGAACCAGATTAGGGCCTGAAGCCATCCTGCGGTGTTGCGGCCAGGTCACAAGAAAGCGAGTTGAAGAAAGGAGCTCAGGGGCACTGTAATTCACAAACCTGCAGAGTTATAAATGACAGCTATCTTCCAAAAATAGACTGAAGTAAGGCTGCCAAGAGGACTTGAAAGCGGGGCAGAATTGCAGGAAACCGATTTCAGGAGGTAGACTGGAATTGCACTGAAAGCATAGGAAAAGAGGCAGAACGTCCACAATGATGCACTTGGCCAAAAAGGGCGTATGCGTTTTTTCCTGAATATATTCAGGAAAAAACGCATACGCCCTTTTTGGCCAACCAAGCAAGCTTGCAAAGGAAATCTGCACTACAATGAAGTCTCACTTCCCCCCGGTCAAAAGGGCCATCTGAAAAAAGTGTAAAATCCAGAAAGGCAGGACAGGCCATGGAGAACTGGGAGCCTTGTTATGCTGATGGGCGGGATGTAAATTGCCAACAACCACTCGGGAGAAGTGTATGGTGTTTCCTGAAACATCTAAAAAACAAAGCAACAGAGCCTAGGGCACTGCCACTTATGGTCCTATAGCTTAGGGAAATTAAAATCAAAAAGACACAGCCACCCCAAAGTTTGGAACGGCTCTGTTTACAAGAACCTCGTTTACAGTACAAGTTCAACATCGCAGAAAGTGAAAAATGGATAAAGAAGTTGTGGTATTTACTTACAAAGCAATATCACTCAGCAATGAAATCTGTGTCATCAGGCCCTTAGCAGCACAATGAGTGGATTCAGGTATGATGATTCTAACTGAAATAAGTCACACAGAAAAAGAAACATCATAAGATATCACTAATACACGGAATGTAAACTTGGCTACACAGGAACTGAATTCCAAAACAGAACAGGTTCTCAAATTTAGAAAACCAACTTATGCTTGCTTAAGGTTAAAGGTGAGTTGGGGTGCTGCATAAAACCAGAGATTGAAATGAGCACAGATAAAGTTCTTTAAGCCAAATATGGAATAGACAAGAGCTACTCCTTGCTCAACGAAATGGACTCAACACCCCATATTAAACACCTAAGAATGTACCTGACTAGTAAGTATCTTAAAACCTATGGATTGCTATGTCTCCAAAAGAGAATCAAGCGTGTGTACAGGGGAATAAACGCAGCAGTGATAGGATTGGAGAGGTTCGGTGAGCAAATGAAGACCCTTTGAAGTCATATTGCATGGTACCCATTCCACGGGTCTCAACTCTCCATGTTTAAGGTATTCTTCCTTCAGCTAAAACATGCATGTGGAACCCAGAGTATGATCAACCATGTGAACGGGAGACGTGTTCAAATATGTCTCAGTTTTCCTCCCCTGGTACTCGGGTGCAACATTCCAGACGCTTTACTAACACTCTCCCGACTTGGAGAGTCAGTCCCTTTAACCTCCTGTTTGGCCCAGTTTGCAATTTCTGCGGAAGATGAACAGGAATAGCGAGAACCAATGAGAGGCTAGCTGGAGGTGTCTGGACGGGCAAATTTAACTCTCATTTCCCACCAGGAAGAGGAAATAACCAAAGGCTCAGCGTGCCGTACCGGAACCAGATTAGGGCCTGAAGCCATCCTGCGGTGTTGCGGCCAGCTCAAAAGAAAGCGAGTTGAAGAAAGGAGCTCAGGGGCACTGTAATTCACAAACCTGCAGAGTTATAAATGACAGTTATCGTCCAAAAATACACTGAAGTAAGGCTGCCAAGAGGACTTGAAAGCGGGGCAGAATTGCAGGAAACCGATTTCAGGAGGTAGACTGGAATTGCATTGAAAGCATAGGAAAAGAGGCAGAACGTCCACAATGATGCACTTGGCCAAAAAGGGCGTATGCGTTTTTTCCTGAATATATTCAGGAAAAAACGCATACGCCCTTTTTGGCCAACCAAGCAAGCTTGCAAAGGAAATCTGCACTACAATGAAGTCTCACTTCCCCCCGGTCAAAAGGGCCATCAGAATAAAGTGTAAAATCCAGAAAGGCAGGACAGGCCATGGAGAACTGGGAGCCTTCTTATGCTGATGGGCGGGATGTAAATTGCCAACAGACACTTGGGAGAAGTGTATGGTGTTTCCTGAAACATCTAAAAAACAAAGCAACAGAGCCTAGGGCACTTCCACTTATGGTCCTATAGCTTAGGGAAATTAATATCAAAAAGACACAGCAACCCCAAAATTTGGGACGGCTCTTTTTACAGGAATCTCTTCTACGGCACAAGTTAAATATCCCAGAGAGCAAATAATGGATAAAGAAGTTGCGGTACTTCTGTACAACAGAATACCACTCAGCAATGAAATCTATGTCACCAGGCCCGTCCCAGCATAATGAGTGGATTGAGGCACGATGATTCTAAGTGAAATAAGTCACACAGAAAAAGAAACATCATAAGGTATCACTAATACACGGAATGTGAACTTGGCTACACATGAACTGAATTACAAAACAGAACAGGGTCTCAAGTTTAGAAAACCAACTTATGCCTGCTTAAGGGGGAAGGTGAGTTGGGGTGCTGCATAAAAGCAGAGTTTGAAATTAGCACAGATACCGTTCCATAAGCCAAATATGTAATAGACAAGAGCTACCCCTTGCTCAACGAAATGGATTCAACAATGAGGTATCACCTCACACCTGGTAGAATAGGCATCATTGAAAATCTACAAACAAAAAATGCTGGAAAGGGTGTGGAGAAAAGGAACCCTCTTCCACTATTGTTGGGAATATAAATTGATACAGTCATTATGGAGAACAATATGGAATTTCTTAAGAAACTAACAATAGAATTACCATATGATACAGCAATCCCAGTACTGGACATATACCCAGACAAAACCATAAATCAAAAAGAGTCATTCACCGCAATGTTCATTGCATCACTGTTTACAATATCGAGGTAATGGAAGCAACCTAAATGCCCACAGACAGACGAATGCATAAAGCTGTTGTACATATATAAAATGGAATATTACTAAGCCATGAAAAGGAATGAAATTGGGTCATTTGTAGAGACGTCGATGGATCTAGAGACTGTCATACAGAGTGAAGTAAGTCAGAAAGAGAAAAACAAATCTTGTATATTCATGCATATATGTGGAACCTAGAAAAACTGTACAGATTAACCATTTTGCAAGGCATAAATAGAGCAACAGATGTAGACAACAAACGTATGGACAACAAGGGGGGAAAGCTGTTGGGGGGGTGGTGGTGGGAGGAGTTGAGAGACTGGGATTGGCATGTATACATTTATATGTATAAAATAGATAACCAATAAGAACCTGCTGTATAAAAATATAAAATAAAATTCAAAATTAAAAAGAAGTAAAATTTAAAAAATAAAACAGAAAAAACAATTATTCCCTGCACATACATGTATTTATATGAATAAATTATTTCCATGCTTATATCTGTAAATACAAAAAAGAGGAATAAAATCTACCTTGAACCAAAAACGAAAAAGAGAAAAAAAACACAGAACCCACCAGTTACACAGAGGAAAACCGTATCAGGGCACTTGCTCCAGTTGTAAACAATTCTGAAGTTGGTCAGTGGTGGGGAATCGTCTCCCATTCAGCCAGCAGCCCCCACGCAACAAGCGTCCTCATTGCAAAGCTGGGGCACCGTGCCGAGGCATCTGTGAGTAAACGTGAGCTGAGCCCCAGGCCAGTTGCTGCTGAACTATTCCCACCCGTCCCAGGTAAAACACCTGAATATATACAAGGACTTGAAAGCCTAGAGGAAGGGCCATAGAGCCACACGACTGACAGCATGCCGGCCGACTTGGTGCCTGCAGGCCAGCCAGGATGGTCCTGGCCCTGGGTGCTCTTCTGGAAGATTTCCATTTCCCTGCCTGAGATACCCGTCCTGTCCCTGCCCCCACTGCTTTTTTCCTTCCTCACCTCTGCCCAGGGAGAAATTCCAGCAGCAGGTATGGGTGACACATCCTCTTCTTTAGCAGGTGGCAGCCTGGCAACTGCTGCAGAAAGTCCAGCAGAGCCCCACTCACACTGGGCCACCCACAAAGCCGTGGCCTCTCACTCCCTCCCACCAGCCCAGCCCCGAGACTGCTGACAGGGCAGAGAAAATGGCGTCAGGCACGGCTGCAGGGGCTCTTGCTGCCTGGAGTGGTATTTATATTGATCTCAACCCAGGCACACCTGGGGAGGGCTGGCCGGCACGGTAAGGCTGCCCAGGTCAGCCAATCATCACCCCTCAGGGGCTCACAGTTGCAGAAAATGGAACTTGCTGAACCGGCCAGGTCCAAGGAACAGGTGTGGGCTCCTGAGAGTCAGGATAGACAAGGGGCTGCAGCTTTGGCTTGTTTTCTAATCATTTTATCTGGCCCATGAGTGGGAGACAACTTCAAGAAAACCCTCTCCTAATGAGAGGAACCCAGGAGTCAGGCAGAGGAGGGGTGGGTGGTGGTTGGAGACAGAGGCCTGGTGCCCCGGGTGCAGTGGAAGTCTCTGGAAGACCAGGTGGAGGGAGGCCTCACGGAGTGATGCCCAGGGTCACAGACCTGTCGCAGCTGCTGTTTGTTAGTTCAAGTCCTGCTCTGAGGTGCTCTGTGTCAGCTCTGAGCGACAGGTGAGCTGGGGGTGCTCTGCAATGAGGGCTATGTGCACGGTTCCTGTGTGCCCAGCCCTGCCACGGTACCTGCAAGGGTAGCTCTGTATCCTGGGAGGGGCCTGACCACGAGAGCCCCGTGGGCTGGGGTGGGGGTGGGGTACCTGCCCAGGTGAGCTCCATATTCTGGGATTGGTCTGACCACGAGAGCCCCATGGGCTGCTGGGGACCTGGTAAAGGATGTCAGGACAGTCAGTGAAGCCACCGAGGATATACCTCCAGTTGCTCCTAATTCCTACACCCTGCTGGTCATTCTACCAACCACCAGGACATGGTATTCTGTATTAGTCTTCAATGATGCCTTCTTTTGTATTCCATTAGTCCCAGAGTCACAAGAAATTTTGGCTTGTGAGTGGCAGGACTCAACATACAACTAAAACAATACTTCCGGGCCGTCTGGCCCCAAGGGTGCAAAAATTCCCACACCATCTTTGGGGAAAGCTTAGCTAAAGACCTAAAAGTTCTACCTCTGGAAAAGGAAACCCTCCTTCAATATGCAGACGACATTCTGATCACCAGCCCTACTAAGGAGGCCTCTGAACTACCAAGCCAATAAAGGATAGAAGTTGTCCAAGAAAAAGCTCAAATATCACAGACTGCGGTGACCTGCCTGGGCTTCATTCTCACAGAAGGTCAGAGAAGCCCATCCCAGGAAAGGGAAGAAACCATTTTCAGCCTTACCCCTTTCTAAAACTAGAAGACAGCTTAGGGGTTCCTGGGGAGGCCAGGGTTTGCTGCTTCTGGATCCCTAACTACAGTCTACTAGCTGGGCCTCTATATGAAACACTGAAAGGAAAAGATGATGATCCTTTTGAATAGAATCCAGAAGTGGCCTTTCAAGAATGGAAAGAGCAGTCAATTCAGACCCTTGCCCTGGAACTCCCTAATTTAGCTAAACCCTTTGACCTTTACATTCCCGGTGAAAGGTGAATCGCCATTGGAGAATTAGTGCAAAAACTGGGACCACTTGAAATGGAACAATGCAAGAATGCCATCCAGGTAGGATAAACTACGGTCACTAAGGGGCTTGGCCCACTGCCACATCTGGCCAAGATACTGGCGGTATCTAAAAACCTGGAAATCAGCAGCCCAAAAGGCCACCTCCCTCCTAAGGGAAAAGGACCCCACGTGGTGATCCTAACCACCAACCATGCCCTGAAGTTGCAGGGTTCGCTCCGTGGGCACACCGACCTCGAGTGAGGAGGCCCTCCAACTCCAACATCCAGAGAGATAACCGGGGGCAACAGGGCACCATGACGACTCGTGTGAACATCACTTGACCTGGAGTTTCTCTCATAAAACAACAAGAGTGTGTCCCAAAAGAGTAGACTACTGCTTGCAGGACTTACTGCACCCAGAGGGGAGCTAATAATCTTGGCGGGGGAACAGTATACCACACTGTCACCATAGAAAAGCCTACAGACACCGTGATGATGGTGGCCAATAAGACCGGCTGGACTCCTGTTTACTTCAAAAGGCTGTTGACTCAGTAGCCATCATGGTCCTTGGTCACCACTGACCCTGGACTGTCTGGGAGTTGAGCGGGCAGGGCTCTGACACCTGGTGCTGTTTGTACGTTAATTCAGGGGCCTAATTGAAGAAAGCGCAGACTACTGGTCAGAGCATCTAGGCTGGCAGAGACGGTCAGCCTAAGGTGGCCGAACAAATGTGGGGCGGGGTGAAACCGGCCCCCACAGCGTCTCTGCACATCTCTTTCCTGGACCCTTAAAGGTCATTAGAATCTATAACACTTCCAATGCTGGTGCTCAGGTGGACGAGCAGGGAGGCAGGGGTCCTGGGGACAATCAACGTCACCGGGAGGCTGCTGGGGAGAAGCTCTGACCCTCGCCCCAGGGTATGAGGGCTCCCAACTCAGCACTCAGCAGTTACAGAAGAAGGGTCTGCACCCTCAGCACTCCAAGAATGAGGAACGGGACAAAAGGCAGAGGAGGGGTTTGTCCCCAGCAAAGCCCATTAAAAATCCCTGGGAGATAAAAATAGAATCTGGGCAATAAAGTCAAGTCTAACCTTTTTTATCCTTTGTGCTTTGTCTAATTTCACGTGCTCCTAGGGTCCCGCATGCAGAGGTTCCACACCCGGCACTTCAGACCAGATTTCCTAGTGCAGAATGGCTGGGTCGACACCTCAGCTCCTGGGGCCCAGTGCAGACTCCACGATATAGAGGCTGAGCTACAGCCAACCCGGCCCTCGAGAGCTCCGCCGCCTCCCTCCCTCCCACTGACTCTGACAGGATCTCTACACAGCAGCCCAGCCCACAGCCCACGGGGTAGTGCATGCTCTCACCTCTCCATTCTCTGATCAAAATATAAAGTTTCCTTTGCTTGTGAACCAAACTCAGTCTCGATCTGTTGGCCCCAATGACACTGGGCAGGGGGACACTTGTTGGGGTCCACTCTGGAGGATCAGTAACAGAAATTGAGACTATTGTAACCTCAATGAACAGATGTGTGAGCCAAACTGTAGTTAACATAGAACAGTGTATAAGGCTCGGGTAAAATAAGATGTTTTTAACACTTCCATTTGATATTTCCATCACTTTTTATAAGCAAGTTCAGTGAAAAGGTTTGTCTTATTTGTCAGGTCAATATTAGAGAAACGAAGTGATTTCTTTCCAAGGATGTACAGCTAATAATCTTGGTTAAACCTTCAATCTTGTTTTAAATGCTTTTCCATTGAAAATGATACCTCTCTTTCAGCTCCCCCATTTCTGAGAAGTATAAAATCTTATAATTTATTATTACCAAAGGGGAAAGGTGGGAGGAGGGATAAATTAACAGTTTGGAATGAACACATACACACTGCTATGTATAAAATAGATCATCAACAAGGAACTACTGTATAGCACAGGGAACTACACTCAACATTTTGCAATAACCTATAAGGGGAAATAATCTGAAAAAGAATAGATATTTTTATTGACATCATCTATCAATGACAGTTAAAGTGTAGCCTAAGGGAAGCTGGTGGTGAGTGCTTCTGACCCTGAAGACTTCAATCATCTAAAGTTTGGACTCTGCCTACTTCCCAAGGCCCTTAATGAACATATGTGTAGCCGTAGCTTAAAAACTTCCCCAGTTTGGGTTTCGGGGAGACACTGATTTTGAAAAAGCCCTGGTGTTCTCCTTACATGAATGGGACTCTTCCTACTGCTAAAACATGTCTGTCACACCCAGAGGATGGTATACCGTCTGATCGGGAAGAGTTTGGAAAAGGCATCTCATCTCCTCATCTCCTGGTGCTCGGGTTCACCCCTCCAGCGTCTTTACTAACAGTCTCCCCACTTGGAGATGTCAGCACTGTCAACATCCTGTTGCGTACAGTTTGGAATTTGTCCAGAGGATGAAGCGGAAGGATGAGGAACAATGAGAGACAAGTCCTAGGTGTTCAGACAGGCACATGTCACTCTAATTTCCAATCAGGAAGACGAATTGACCAAAGGCTAGGGTTGCCCATGGAAACAGTATAGGGCTTGAGGAAATCCCGCTGCTTTGTGGCCAGTTCCCATAAACACGAGTTGAACAATGGAACTCAGGGGCAGTAAAATTCACAAAACTGCAGAGTTGAAAATATCCATCACTGAAAAATGTCTTGAGGAAAGTCAGAGAAAAGGACTTGTAAGCAAGGGAGAATGGCAGGAAAGGGATTTGAGGAGGTAGAAAGGACTCGCCATTAAGCACAAGAAAAGGAGCTGAACATTGCCAACATTGCCAACATTGCAGTTGGCCAAAAAGGGTGTATGCGTTCTTTTCTGTATATATTCAAGAAAAGGGCATACACTTTTTTAGCCAACCAAACAGGTGGGCACTGGAAGTCAATACTACAAAAGATATCACTTCGCATCAGTCAGAAGAGCCATCCTCATAAAGCGTAAACAACAGAAATGCAGGACAGGGCAACGAGAAGAGGGAGCCCTGTGAGACTTATAGTGGAAATGTATATTGCCAACGGCCATTCTGGAGAAGTGTATTGTGTTTACTAAAGCATCTAAAAAATGAGCTACAGAGCATAGGGCACTTGCACTCATGGGCGTATATCTTGGGAAAAACAAAAATCGAGAGGACACAGGCACCCCAATGTTTACCCCCTCTCTGTTTAAAAGATCCTCGACTAGGATATAACTTAAATGTCTCTGGAGGGAAAAAATGGATAGAGATGTGGTACTTAGGTAGAGTGGAATATTATTCAGCCTGGAAATCAATGAAATATGGCCAGTTGTAACAACTCCGGAGGAGTTACGTATGATCATTCTAAGTGACAGAATTCAAAAAGAAAAAGACACATATCATAAGATATCACTTAAAGGTGGAATCCAAAATGGCTACACATGAAATAAATTACAAAACAAAAACATAGTCAAATATGTAGAAAACACGCATAAGGCTGCTAAACGGGAAAGGTGGGGAGGGGTGAGGCATCATCCAGGAGGTTGAAATTAGCAAAGATACCATTCCAAATACCAAACTGATAATCAACAAGGCCTACACGGTAGCTAAAAGAACTGCACTCAGCACACTCAAGTCACCGGAAAAGAATATATACGACTGGTAAGAATCTGAAAAAGAATTTATTGATGTCTCTCTGTACGCGAATCAAGTGGATGTACAGCAGCAAGAAACAGAGCTTTGAAAATCAGCTGTAACCAATATAGTAATAAATTGAAAAAAATAAACGACAGAGAGACAGAGAAAACCTCTTACAACTTTTCCTCAGGGACGGTGATGCAACATGGATTGAACACATCTAGACCCACAGCAGGATGAGACATAAGGCTGGAAACTGTTTGCGCTAAGAGAAATGTGAGGTTGGGTGAGGAAATGCACACCCTTTAAAGTAATACTACCTGGTACCCATTCAATGGGTCCCAAATCTGCAGGTTCAAGGGATCTTCCTACAGCTAAAACATGCATGGAAAACCCAGAGGACTGTACACCATGTGATCGGGAGATGTGTCTAAAATGCACCTCATTTATCCTCTCCTGGTGCTCCTGTTCACCATTCCAGCCACGCTACTTAGAATCTCCCCACTTGGAGAATCAGCACATTTAAACTTCTGTTTCACACATTTTGCAAATTGTGAGGAGGATGAACGGGAAGAGGGGGAACCAATGAGAGAAGAGTTGTAGGGGTTTGGACGGGCACATATCACTCTAATTTCCCATTAAGAATAAGAATTAAAGAAAGGCTCAGCCTGCCTCGCCGGAGCCAAAATAGGGCCTGAAGCAATCCTGCGGGTTTGAGGCCAGCTCACAAAAGAGCAACTTAAAAAATGGAGCTCAGGGTCACTGCAATTCACAAACCTGCAGAGTTATAAATGAAAACTAACGTCCAAAAATATGTTGAGGTAAGGCAAAGAAGAGGATCTGAATGCAAGACAGAATTGCAAGAAACAGATTTCAAGAGATAGATTGGACTCGTCTTTAACGCACATGAAAAGCGGCAGAATTTCGACAATGATGCAGTTGGCCCAAAAGGGCGTATGCGTTTTTTCCTGATTATATCCAGGAAAAAACGCATACGCACTTTATGGGCAACGAAGCAAGCAAGCAATGCAAATGTGCACAACAAAGAAGTCTCACTTCCCACCGGTCAAAAGGGCCATCCTAAAAAATTGTAAAAACCAGAAATGCAGGACAGGCCATGGAGAACAGGGAGCCTTTATACGCTGATGGGCAGTGTGTGAACTGCCGAGAGCCACTCTGGAGAAGCGTATGGTGGTTCCTAAATCATCTAAAAAACAGAGCTACAGAGCATAGGACACTTCCAATCATGGGAGTATATCTAGGGAAGTCTAAAAATCAACAAGACACAAGCACACCACAGTTTAGGGCTACTCTGTTTACAAGAACCTCAACTTCAGTACACCTTAAATATCCCAGGAAAGAGAACAATGGATAAAGAAGATGTGGTACTTATGTACAATGGAATATCTCTTCACCATGAAATCAATGTAATAAGGTTAGTAGAAGGATAAAGAGTGGATTTAGGTCCGATAATACTACTTGAAATAAGTCAAACAGAAAAAGAAACATATCATAAGATATCACTTATAGAGGGAGGGTAAATATGGCTGCACAAGAAATGAATTACAGAACAGAACAGTGTCTCACATTTAGAAAACACACTTATGTCAGCTTAAGGGGAAAGGAGAGGTGGGGTGATGCATAAAACCAGAGTTTGAAATTAGCACAGATACCGTTCAATAAACCAAATAGGTATTAGACAAGATCTACACCTTGCTCAATGAACAGGCCTCAACACACCTTATACACCGCAGAGAAATATATCTGAGGAATAAGAATCTTAAAACCCATGTATTGATATATCTCCATAAGGGAATCGAGTGTGTGCAGAGCGGCACAAAAACAGCAGTGAAAAGGAGCTAAACCCCATTATAGAAATAAATTTTAAAAACAAAACGCTGAAACAATGAAAGAGAGAAAAATTCTTACAAAATTCGCTCAGGGGCTGTGATGCAACCTGGATTGACCACATATAAACCCACAGCTGGATAAGACATAAGGCTGGACACTTGGGGCTGACAGGATTGGTGAGCTTTGGTGAGCAACTGCTGAAAGTTTAATGCAATACTTCATGCTACTCAGTCCAAGGGTCCCAACACTCCAGGTTGAAGGGAATCTTCCTACAGCTAAACCATGCTTGGGAAACCCAGCGACTGGTATACCATATGATCGGGAAAGGTTTCTAAAACGCACCTCATTTTTCCTCTCCTGGGGCTCCGGATCGACATTCCAGCCGCTTTACTAACAACATCCCCACATGGAGTCAATGCCTTTAAGTTCTGGTATCGCACAGTCTGCAGTTAGTGCAGAGGATGAATGGGAATAGGGGGAACCAGTGAGAAACTAGCTGTAGCGGTTTCAATGGGCACATGTCACTCTAATATCACATAAGTAAGAAGAATTAAATAAAGGCACAGCAAGGTGCCCCAGAAGAAAAATAGGGCTTCAAGGAATCCTGTGGTTACGGGCCAAGACCACAAAAATAAGAGCTAAAAAATGGAGCTAAGGGCCACTGCAATTCAAAAACCTGCAGAGTTATAAAGGCCAACTATTTTTAAAAAATATATTGAGGTAAGGCTATGAAGAGGCATTGAAAGCAAGGCAGAATTGCAGGAAACCGATTTCAGGAGGTAGACTGGAATTGCATTGAAAGCATATGAAGAGAGTCAGAAACTCGACAATGATGCACTTGGCCAAAAAGGGCGTATGCGTTTTTTCCTGAATATATTCAGGAAAAAACGCATACGCACTTTTTGGCCAACCAAGCAAGCTTGCAAAGGAAATCTGCACTACAATGAAGTCTCACTTCCACCTGGTCAAAAGGGCCATCTGAAAAAAGTGTAGAATCCATAAAGGCACGACAGGCCATGGAGAACTGGGAGCCTTCTTATGCTGATGGGCGGGATGTAAATTGCCAACAGCCACTCTGGAGAAGTGTATGGTGTTTCCTGAAACATCTAAAAAACAAAGCAACAGAGCCTAGGGCACTTCCACTTATGGTCCTATAGCTTAGGGAAATTAAAATCAAAAAGACACAGCCACCCCAAAGTTTGGGACGCCTCTGTTTACAAGACCTCGTTTACGGTACAAGTTCAATATCGCAGAAAGTGAAAAATGGATAAAGAACTTGTGGTACTTACGTACAATGCAATATCACTCAGCAATGAAATCTATGTGATCAGGCCCGTAGCAGCATAATGAGTGGATTCCGGTATGATGATTCGAACTGAAATAAGTCACACAGAAAAGAAACATCATAAGATATCAGTAATACACAGAATGTGAACTTGGCTACACATGAACTGAATTACAAAACAGAACAGTGTCTCAAGTTTAGAAAACCAACTTAC
Organism: Stenella coeruleoalba; assembly: GCF_951394435.1. Taxonomy (NCBI): domain Eukaryota; kingdom Metazoa; phylum Chordata; class Mammalia; order Artiodactyla; family Delphinidae; genus Stenella; species Stenella coeruleoalba. The sequence continues at coordinate 349,022 of NW_027645974.1, read as the reverse complement.
GCTTGCTTAACGGGGAAGGTGAGTTGGGGTGCTGTATAAAACCAGAGATTGAAATGAGCACAGATAAAGTTCCTTAAGCCAAATATGGAATAGACAAGAGCTACTCCTTGCTCAACGAAATGGACTCAACACCCCATATTAAACGCCTAAGAATGTACCTGACTAGTAAGTATCTTAAAACCTATGGATTGCTATGTCTCCAAAAGAGAATCAAGCGTGTACAGGGGCATAAACGCAGCAGTGATAGGATTGGAGAGGTTCTGTGAGCAAATGAAGACCCTTTGAAGTCATATTGCATGGTACCCATTCCACGGGTTTCAACTACCCATGTTTTAGGTATTCTTCCTTCAGCTAAAACATGCATGTGGAACCCAGAGTATGATCAACCATGTGATCGGGAGATGTGTTCAAATATGTCTCAGTTTTCGTACCCTGGTACTCGGGTGCAACATTCCAGACGCTTTACTAACACTCTCCCCACTTGGAGAGTCAGCACCTTTAACCTCCTGTTTGGCCCAGTTTGCAATTTCTGCGGAAGATGAACAGGAATAGCGAGAACCAATGAGAGACTAGCTGGAGGTGTCTGGACGGGCAAATTTAACTCTCATTTCCCACCAGGAAGAGGAATTAACCAAAGGCTCAGTGTGCCGTGCCGGAACCAGATTAGGGCCTGAAGCCATCCTGCGGTGTTGCGGCCAGCTCACAAGAAAGCGAGTTGAAGAAAGGAGCTCAGGGGCACTGTAATTCACAAACCTGCAGAGTTATAAATGACAGCTATCGTCCAAAAATAGACTGAAGTAAGGCTGCCAAGAGGAATTGAAAGCGGGGCAGAATTGCAGGAAACCAATTTCAGGAGGTAGACTGGAATTGCATTGAAAGCATAGGAAAAGAGGCAGAACGTCCACAATGATGCACTTGGCCAAAAAGGGCGTATGCGTTTTTTCCAGAATATATTCAGGAAAAAACGCATACGCCCTTTTTGGCCAACCAAGCAAGCTTGCAAAGGAAATCTGCACTACAATGAAGTCTCACTTCCCCCCCGGTCAAAAGGGCCATCTGAAAAAAGTGTAAAATCCAGAAAGGCAACAGGCCATTGAGAACTGGGAGCCTTGTTATGCTGATGGGTGGGATGTAAATTGCCAACAGACACTCGGGAGAAGTGTATGGTGTTTCCTGAAACATCTAAAAAACAAAGCAACAGAGCCTAGGGCACTGCCACTTATGGTCCTATAGCTTAGGGAAATTAAAATCAAAAAGACACAGCCACCCCAATGTTTGGAACGGCTCTGTTTACAAGAACCTCATTTACAGTACAAGTTCAACATCGCAGAAAGTGAAAAATGGATAAAGAAGTTGTGGTATTTACTTACAAAGCAATATCACTCAGCAATGAAATCTGTGTCATCAGGCCCTTAGCAGCACAATGAGTGGATTCAGGTATGATGATTCTAACTGAAATAAGTCACACAGAAAAAGAAACATCATAAGATATCAGTAATACACGGAATGTAAACTTGGCTACACAGGAACTGAATTACAGAACAGAACAGGGTCTCAAATTTAGAAAAACAACTTATGCTTGCTTAAGGGGAAAGGTGAGTTGGGGTGCTGCATAAACCCAGAGATTGAAATGAGCACAGATAAAGTTCCTTAAGCCAAATATGGAATAGACAAGAGCTACTCCTTGCTCAACGAAATGGACTCAACACCGCATATTAAACGCCTAAGAATGTACCTAACTAGTAAGTATCGTAAAACCTATGGATTGCTATGTCTCCGAAAGAGAATCAAGCATGTGTACAGGGGCATAAACGCAGCAGTGATAGGATTGGAGAGGTTCGGTGAGCAAATGAAGACCCTTTGAAGTCATATTGCATGGTACCCATTCCACGGGTTTCAACTACCCAGGTTTTAGGTATTCTTCCTTCAGCTAAAACATGCATGTGGAACCCAGAGTATGATCAACCATGTGATCGGGAGACGTGTTCAAATATGTCTCAGTTTTCGTACCCTGGTACTCGGGTGCAACATTCCAGACGCTTTACTAACACTCTCCCCACTTGGAGAGTCAGCGCCTTTAACCTCCTGTTTGGCCCCGTTTGCACTTTCTGCGGAAGATGAACAGGAATAGCGAGAACCAATGAGAGACTAGCTGGAGGTGTCTGGACGGGCAAATTTAACTATCATTTCCCACCAGGAAGAGGAATTAACCAAAGGCTCAGCGTGCCGTGCCGGAACCAGATTAGGGCCTGAAGCCATCCTGCGGTGTTGCGGCCAGCTCACAAGAAAGCGAGTTGAAGAAAGGAGCTCAGGGGCACTGTAATTCACAAACCTGCAGAGTTATAAATGACAGCTATCGTCCAAAAATAGACTGAAGTAAGGCTGCCAAGAGGACTTGAAAGCGGGGCAGAATTGCAGGAAACCGATTTCAGGAGGTAGACTGGAATTGCATTGAAAGCATAGGAAAAGAGGCAGAACGTCCACAATGATGCACTTGGCCAAAAAGGGCGTATGCGTTTTTTCCTGAATATATTCAGGAAAAAACGCATACGCCCTTTTTGGCCAACCAAGCAAGCTTGCAAAGGAAATCTGCACTACAATGAAGTCTCACTTCCCCCCGGTCAAAAGGGCCATCTGAAAAAAGTGTAAAATCCAGAAAAGCAGGACAGGCCATGGAGAACTGGGAGCCTTGTTATGCTGATGGGCGGGATGTAAATTGCCAACAACCACTCGGGAGAAGTGTATGGTGTTTCCTGAAACATCTAAAAAACAAAGCAACAGAGCCTAGGGCACTTCCACTTATGGTCCTATAGCTTAGGGAAATTAAAATCAAAAAGACACAGCCACCCCAAAGTTTGGGACGCCTCCGTTTACAAGAACCTCCTTTACCGTACAAGTTCAATATCACAGAAAGTGAAAAATGGATAAAGAACTTGTGGTACTTACGTACAATGCAGTATCACTCAGCAATGAAATCTATGTCATCAGGCCCGTAGCAGCATAATGAGTGGATTCAGGTACGATGATTCTAACTGAAATAAGTCACACAGAAAAAGAAACATCATAAGATATCACTAATACACGGAATGTAAACTTGGCTACAGAGGAACTGCATTCCAAAAATGAACAGGGTCTCAAATTTAGGAAACCAACTTATGCTTGCTTAAGGGGAAAGGTGAGTTGGGGTGCTGCATAAAACCAGAGATTGAAATGAGCACAGATAAAGTTCCTTAAGCCAAATATGGAATAGACAAGAGCTACTCCTTGCTCAACGAAATGGACTCAAAACCCCATATTAAACGCCTAAGAATGTACCTGACTAGTAAGTATCTTAAAACCTATGGATTGCTATGTCTCCAAAAGAGAATCAAGCGTGTGTACAGGGGCATAAACGCAGCAGTGATAGGATTGGAGAGGTTTGGTGAGCAAATGAAGACCCTTTGAAGTCATATTGCATGGTACCCATTACACGGGTCTCAACTCTCCAGGTTTAAGGTATTCCTCCTTCAGCTAAAACATGCATGTGGAACCCAGAGTATGATCAACCATGTGAACGGGAGACGTGTTCAAATATGTCTCAGTTTTCCTCCCCTGGTACTCGGGTGCAACCTTCCAGACGCTTTACTAACACTCTCCCGACTTGGAGAGTCAGTCCCTTTAACCTCCTGTTTGGCCCAGGTTGAAATTTCTGCGGAAGATGAACAGGAATAGTGAGAACCAATGAGAGGCTAGCTGGAGGTGTCTGGATGGGCAAATTTAACTCTTCTTTCCCACCAGGAAGAGGAATTAACCAAAGGCTCAGCATGCCGGGCCGGAACAAGATTAGGGCCTGAAGACATCCTGCGGTGTTGCGGCCAGGTCACAAGAAAGCGAGTTGAAGAAAGGAGCTCATGGGCACTGTAATTCACAAACCTGCAGAGTTATAAATGACAGCTATCGTCCAAAAATATACTGAAGTAAGGCTGCCAAGAGGACTTGAAAGCGGGGCAGAATTGCAGGTAACCGATTTCAGGAGGTAGACTGGAATTGCATTGAAAGCATAGGAAAAGAGGCAGAACGTCCACAATGATGCACTTGGCCAAAAAGGGCGTATGCGTTTTTTCCTGAATATATTCAGGAAAAAACGCATACGCCCTTTTTGGCCAACCAAGCAAGCTTGCAAAGGAAATCTGCACTACAATGAAGTCTCACTTCCCCCCGGTCAAAAGGGCCATCTGAAAAAAGTGTAAAATCCAGAAAGGCAGGACAGGCCATGGAGAACTGGGAGCCTTGTTATGCTGATGGGCGGGATGTAAATTGCCAACAACCACTGGGGAGAAGTGTATGGTATTTCCTGAAACATCTAAAAAACAAAGCAACAGAACCTAGGGCACTTCCACTTATGGTCCTATAGCTTAGGGAAATTAAAATCAAAAAGACACAGCCACCCCAAAGTTTGGGACGCCTCTGGTTACAAGAACCTCGTTTACAGTACAAGTTCAACATCGCAGAAAGTGAAAAATGGAGAAACAAGTTGTGGTATTTACTTACAAAGCAATATCACTCAGCAATGAAATCTGTGTCATCAGGCCCTTAGCAGCACAATGAGTGGATTCAGGTATGATGATTCTAACTGAAATAAGTCACACAGAAAAAGAAACATCATAAGATATCAGTAATACACGGAATGGAAACTTGGCTACACAGGAACTGAATTACAGAACAGAACAGGGTCTCAAATTTAGAAAACCAACTTATGCTTGCTTAAGGGTAAAGGTGAGTTGGGGTGCTGCATAAAACCAGAGATTGAAATGAGCACAGATAAAGTTCCTTAAGCCAAATATGGAATAGACAAGAGCTACTCCTTGCTCAACGAAATGGACTCAACACCGCATATTAAACGCCTAAGAATGTACCTGACTAGTAAGTATCGTAAAACCTATGGATTGCTATGTCTCCGAAAGAGAATCAAGCATGTGTACAGGGGCATAAACGCAGCAGTGATAGGATTGGAGAGGTTCGGGGAGCAAATGAAGACCCTTTGAAGTCATATTGCATGGTACCCATTCCACGGGTTTCAACTACCCAGGTTTTAGGTATTCTTCCTTCAGCTAAAACATGCATGTGGAACCTAGAGTATGATCAACCATGTGATCGGGAGACGTGTTCAAATATGTCTCAGTTTTCGTACCCTGGTACTCGGGTGCAACATTCCAGACGCTTTACTAACACTCTCCCGACTTGGAGAGTCAGTCCCTTTAACCTCCTGTTTGGCCCAGTTTGCAATTTCTGCGGAAGATGAACAGGAATAGCGAGAACCAATGAGACACTAGCTGGAGGTGTCTGGACGGGCACATTTAACTCTCATTTCCCACCAGGAAGAGGAATTAACCAAAGGCTCAGCGTGCCGTGCCGGAACCAGATTAGGGCCTGAAGCCATCCTGCGGTGTTGCGGCCAGCTCACAAGAAAGCGAGTTGAAGAAAGGAGCTCAGGGGCACTGTAATTCACAAACCTGCAGAGTTATAAATGACAGCTATCGTCCAAAAATAGACTGAAGTAAGCCTGCCAAGAGGACTTGAAAGCGGGGCAGAATTGCAGGAAACCGATTTCAGGAGGTAGACTGGAATTGCATTGAAAGCATAGGAAAAGAGGCAGAACGTCCACAATGATGCACTTGGCCAAAAAGGGCGTATGCGTTTTTTCCTGAATATATTCAGGAAAAAACGCATACGCCCTTTTTGGCCAACCAAGCAAGCTTGCAAAGGAAATCTGCACTACAATGAAGTCTCACTTCCCCCCCGGTCAAAAAGGCCATCTGAAAAAAGTGTAAAATCCAGAAAGGCAGGACAGGCCATGGAGAACTGGGAGCCTTGTTATGCTGATGGGCGGGATGTAAATTGCCAACAATCACTCGGGAGAAGTGTATGGTGTTTCCTGAAACATCTAAAAAACAAAGCAACAGAACCTAGGGCACTTCCACTTATGGTCCTATAGCTTAGGGAAATTAAAATCAAAAAGACACAGCCACCCCAAAGTTTGGAACGGCTCTGTTTACAAGAACCTCGTTTACAGTACAAGTTCAACATCGCAGAAAGTTAAAAATGGATAAAGAAGTTGTGGTATTTACTTACAAAGCAATATCACTCAGCAATGAAATCTGTGTCATCAGGCCCTTAGCAGCACAATGAGTGGATTCAGGTATGATGATTCTAACTGAAATAAGTCACACAGAAAAAGAAACATCATAAGATATCAGTAATACACGGAATGTAAACTTGGCTACACAGGAACTGAATTACAGAACAGAACAGGGTCTCAAATTTAGAAAACCAAATTATGCTTGCTTAAGGGGGAAGGTGAGTTGGGGTGCTGCATAAAACCAGAGATTGAAATGAGCACAGATAAAGTTCCTTAAGCCAAATATGGAATAGACAAGAGCTACTCCTTGCTCAACGAAATGGACTCAACACCGCATATTAAACGCCTAAGAATGTACCTGTCTAGTAAGTATCTTAAAACCTATGGATTGCTATGTCTCCGAAAGAGAATCAAGCATGTGTACAGGGGCATAAATGCAGCAGTGATAGGATTGTAGAGGTTCGTGAGCAAATGAAGACCCTTTGAAGTCATATTGCATGGTACCCATTACACGGGTCTCAACTCTCCAGGTTTAAGGTATTCTTCCTTCAGCTAAAACATGCATGTGGAACCAAGAGTATGATCATCCGTGTGAACGGGAGACGTGTTCAACTATGTCTCAGTTTTTGTACCCTGGTACTCGGGTGCAACATTCCAGACGCTTTACTAACACTCTCCCGACTTGGAGAGTCAGCGCCTTTAACCTCCTGTTTGGCCCAGTTTGCAATTTCTGCCGAAGATGAACAGGAATAGCGAGAACCAATGAGACACTAGCTGGAGGTGTCTGGACGGGCACATTTAACTCTCATTTCCCACCAGGAAGAGGAATTAACCAAAGGCTCAGCATGCCGTGCCGGAACCAGATTAGGGCCTGAAGCCATCCTGCGGTGTTGCGGCCAGCTCACAAGAAAGCGAGTTGAAGAAAGGAGCTCAGGGGCACTGTAATTCACAAACCTGCAGAGTTATAAATGACAGCTATCGTCCAAAAATAGACTGAAGTAAGCCTGCCAAGAGGACTTGAAAGCGGGGCAGAATTGCAGGAAACCGATTTCAGGAGATAGACTGGAATTGCATTGAAAGCATAGGAAAAGAGGCAGAACGTCCACAATGATGCACTTGGCCAAAAAGGGCGTATGCGTTTTTTCCTGAATATATTCAGGAAAAAACGCATACGCCCTTTTTGGCCAACCAAGCAAGCTTGCAAAGGAAATCTGCACTACGATGAAGTCTCACTTCCCCCCCGGTCAAAAGGGCCATCTGAAAAAAGTGTAAAATCCAGAAAGGCAGGACAGGCCATGGAGAACTGGGAGCCTTGTTATGCTGATGGGCGGGATGTAAATTGCCAACAATCACTCGGGAGAAGTGTATGGTGTTTCCTGAAACATCTAAAAAACAAAGCAACAGAACCTAGGGCACTTCCACTTATGGTCCTATAGCTTAGGGAAATTAAAATCAAAAAGACACAGCCACCCCAAAGTTTGGAACGGCTCTGTTTACAAGAACCTCGTTTACAGTACAAGTTCAACATCGCAGAAAGTGAAAAATGGATAAAGAAGTTGTGGTATTTACTTACAAAGCAATATCACTCAGCAATGAAATCTGTGTCATCAGGCCCTTAGCAGCACAATGAGTGGATTCAGGTATGATGATTCTAACTGAAATAAGTCACACAGAAAAAGAAACATCATAAGATATCAGTAATACACGGAATGTAAACTTGGCTACACAGGAACTGAATTACAGAACAGAACAGGGTCTCAAATTTAGAAAACCAACTTATGCTTGCTTAAGGGGGAAGGTGAGTTGGGGTGCTGCATAAAACCATAGATTGAAATGAGCACAGATAAAGTTCCTTAAGCCAAATATGGAATAGACAAGAGCTACTCCTTGCTCAACGAAATGGACTCAACACCGCATATTAAACGCCTAAGAATGTACCTGTCTAGTAAGTATCTTAAAACCTATGGATTGCTATGTCTCCGAAAGAGAATCAAGCATGTGTACAGGGGCATAAATCCAGCAGTGATAGGATTGGAGAGGTTCGTGAGCAAATGAAGACCCTTTGAAGTCATATTGCATGGTACCCATTACACGGGTCTCAACTCTCCAGGTTTAAGGTATTCTTCCTTCAGCTAAAACATGCATGTGGAACCAAGAGTATGATCATCCGTGTGAACGGGAGACGTGTTCAACTATGTCTCAGTTTTTGTACCCTGGTACTCGGGTGCAACATTCCAGACGCTTTACTAACACTCTCCCGACTTGGAGAGTCAGCGCCTTTAACCTCCTGTTTGGCCCAGTTTGCAATTTCTGCGGAAGATGAACAGGAATAGCGAGAACCAATGAGAGGCTAGCTGGAGGTGTCTGGACGGGCAAATTTAACTCTCATTTCCCACCAGGAAGAGGAAATAACCAAAGGCTCAGCGTGCCGTGCCGGAACCAGATTAGGGCCTGAAGCTATCCTTCGGTGTTGCGGCCAGGTCACAAGAAAGTGAGTTGAAGAAAGGAGCTCAGGGGCACTGTAATTCACAAACCTGCAGAGTTATAAATGACAGCTATCGTCCAAAAATAGACTGAACTAAGCCTGCCAAGAGGACTTGAAAGCGGGGCAGAATTGCAGGAAACCGATTTCAGGAGGTAGACTGGAATTGCATTGAAAGCATAGGAAAAGAGGCAGAACGTCCACAATGATGCACTTGGCCAAAAAGGGCGTATGCGTTTTTTCCTGAATATATTCAGGAAAAAACGCATACGCCCTTTTTGGCCAACCAAGCAAGCTTGCAAAGGAAATCTGCACTACAATGAAGTCTCACTTCCCCCCGGTCAAAAGGGCCATCTGAAAAAAGTGTAAAATCCAGAAAGGCAGGACAGGCCATGGAGAACTGGGAGCCTTGTTATGCTGATGGGCGGGATGTAAATTGCCAACAGACACTCGGGAGAAGTGTATGGTGTTTCCTGAAACATCTAAAAAACAAAGCAACAGAACCTAGGGCACTTCCACTTATGGTCCTATATCTTAGGGAAATTAAAATCAAAAAGACACAGCCACCCCAAAGTTTGGAACGGCTCTGTTTACAAGAACCTCGTTTACAGTACAAGTTCAACATCGCAGAAAGTGAAAAATGGATAAAGAAGTTGTGGTATTTACTTACAAAGCAATATCACTCAGCAATGAAATCTGTGTCATCAGGCCCTTAGCAGCACAATGAGTGGATTCAGGTATGATGATTCTAACTGAAATAAGTCACACAGAAAAAGAAACATCATAAGATATCAGTAATACACGGAATGTAAACTTGGCTACACAGGAACTGAATTACAGAACAGAACAGGGTCTCAAATTTAGAAAACCAACTTATGCTTGCTTAAGGGGGAAGGTGAGTTGGGGTGCTGCATAAAACCAGAGATTGAAATGAGCACAGATAAAGTTCCTTAAGCCAAATATGGAATAGACAAGAGCTACTCCTTGCTCAACGAAATGGACTCAACACCGCATATTAAACGCCTAAGAATGTACCTGTCTAGTAAGTATCTTAAAACCTATGGATTGCTATGTCTCCAAAAGAGAATCCAGCATGTGTACAGGGGCATAAACGCAGCAGTGATAGGATTGGAGAGGTTCGTGAGCAAATGAAGACCCTTTGAAGTCATATTGCATGGTACCCATTACACGGGTCTCAACTCTCCAGGTTTAAGGTATTCTTCCTTCAGCTAAAACATGCATGTGGAACCAAGAGTATGATCATCCGTGTGAACGGGAGACGTGTTCAACTATGGCTCAGTTTTTGTACCCTGGTACTCGGGTGCAACATTCCAGACGCTTTACTAACACTCTCCCGACTTGGAGAGTCAGCGCCTTTAACCTCCTGTTTGGCCCAGTTTGCAATTTCTGCGGAAGATGAACAGGAATAGCGAGAATCAATGAGAGACTAGCTGGAGGTGTCTGGATGGGCAAATTTAACTCTCATTTCCCACCAGGAAGAGGAATTAACCAAAGGCTCAGCGTGCCGTGCCAGAACCAGATTAGGGCCTGAAGACATCCTGCGGTGTTGCGGCCAGGTCACAAGAAAGCAAGTTGAAGAAAGGAGCTCAGGGGCACTGTAATTCACAAACCTGCAGAGTTATAAATGACAGCTATCGTCCAAAAATAGACTGAAGTAAGGCTGCCAAGAGGACTTGAAAGCGGGGCAGCATTGCAGGAAACCGATTTCAGGAGGTAGACTGGAATTGCATTGATAGCATAGGAAAAGAGGCAGAACGTCCACAATGATGCACTTGGCCAAAAAGGGCGTATGCGTTTTTTCCTGAATATATTCAGGAAAAAACGCATACGCCCTTTTTGGCCAACCAAGCATACTTGCAAAGGAAATCTGCACTACAATGAAGTCTCACTTCTCCCCGGTTAAAAGGGCCATCTGAAAAAAGTGTAAAATCCAGAAAGGCAGGACAGGCCATGGAGAACTGGGAGCCTTGTTATGCTGATGGGCGGGATGTAAATTGCCAACAACCACTCGGGAGAAGTGTATGGTGTTTCCTGAAACATCTAAAAAACAAAGCAACAGAGCCTAGGGCACTTCCACTTATGGTCCTATAGCTTAGGGAAATTAAAATCAAAATGACACAGCCACCCCAAAGTTTCGGACACCTCCGTTTACAAGAACCTCGTTTACCGTACAAGTTCAATATCACAGAAAGTGAAAAATGGATAAAGAACTTGAGGTACTTAAGTACAATGCATTATCACTCAGCAATGAAATCTATGTCATCAGGCCCTTAGCAGCATAATGAGTGGATTCAGGTACGATGATTCTAACTGAAATAAGTCACACAGAAAAAGAAACATCATAAGATATCACTAATACACGGAATGTAAACTTGGCTACACAGGAACTGCATTCCAAAACAGAACAGGGTCTCAAATTTAGAAAACCAACTTATGCTTGCTTAAGGGGAAAGGTGAGTTCGGGTGCTGCATAAAACCAGAGACTGAAATGAGCACAGATAAAGTTCCTTAAGCCAAATATGGAATAGACAAGAGCTACTCCTTGCTCAACGAAATGGACTCAACACCCCATATTAAACGCCTAAGAATGTACCTGACTAGTAAGTATCTTAAAACCTATGGATTGCTATGTCTCCAAAAGAGAATCAAGCATGTGTACAGGGGCATAAACGCAGCAGTGATAGGATTGGAGAGGTTCGGTGAGCAAATGAAGACCCTTTGAAGTCATATTGCATGGTACCCATTACACGGGTCTCAACTCTCCAGGTTTTAGGTATTCTTCCTTCAGCTAAAACATGCATGTGGAACCCAGAGTATGATCAACCATGTGAACGGGAGACGTGTTCAAATATGTCTCAGGTTTCCTCCCCTGGTACTCGGGTGCAACATTCCAGATGCTTTACTAACACTCTCCCGACGTGGAGAGTCAGTGCCTTTAACCTCCTGTTTGGCCCAGTTTGCAATTTCTGCGGAAGATAAACAGAAATAGCGAGAACCAATGAGAGGCTAGCTGGAGGTGTCTGAACGGGCAAATTTAACTCTCATTTCCCACCAGGAAGAGGAATTAACCAAAGGCTCAGCGTGCCGGGCCAGAACCAGATTAGGGCCTGAAGCCATCCTGCGGTGTTGCGGCCAGATCACAAGAAAGCGAGTTGAAGAAAGGAGCTCAGGGGCACTGTAATTCACAAACCTGCAGAGTTATAAATGACAGCTATCGTCCAAAAATAGACTGAAGTAAGGCTGCCAAGAGGACTTGAAAGCGGGGCAGAATTGCAGGAAACCGATTTCAGGAGGTAGACTGGAATTGCATTGAAAGCATAGGAAAAGAGGCAGAACGTCCACAATGATGCACTTGGCCAAAAAGGGCGTATGCGTTTTCTCCTGAATATATTCAGGAAAAAACGCATACGCCCTTTTTGGCCAACCAAGCAAGCTTGTAAAGGAAATCTGCACTACAATGAAGTCTCACTTCCCCCCGGTCAAAAGGGCCATCTGAAAAAAGTGTAAAATCCAGAAAGGCAGGACAGGCCATTGAGAACTGGGAGCCTTGTTATGCTGATGGGCGGGATGTAAATTGCCAACAGACACTTGGGAGAAGTGTATGGTGTTTCCTGAAACATCTAAAAAACAAAGCAACAGAGCCTAGGGCACTTCCACTTATGGTCCTATAGCTTAGGGAGATTAAAATCAAAAAGACACAGCCACCCCAAAGTTTGGGACGCCTCTGTTTACAAGAACCTCGTTTACAGTACAAGTTCAACATCGCAGAAAGTGAAAAATGGATAAAGAAGTTGTGGTATTCACTTACAAAGCAATATCACTCAGCAATGAATTCTATGTCATCAGGCCCTTAGCAGCACAATGAGTGGATTAAGGTATGATGATTCTAACTGAAATAAGTCACACAGAAAAAGAAACATCATAAGATATCAGTAATACACGGAATGTAAACTTGGCTACACAGGAACTGAATTACAGAACAGAACAGGGTCTCAAATTTAGAAAACCAACTTATGCTTGCTTAAGGGGAAAGGTGAGTTGGGGTGCTGCATAAAACCAGAGATTGAAATGAGCACAGATAAAGTTCCTTAAGCCAAATATGGAATAGACAAGAGCTACTCCTTGCTCAACGAAATGGACTCAGCACCCCATATTGAACGCCTAAGAATGTACCTGACTAGTAAGTATCTTAAAACCTATGGATTGCTATGTCTCCGAAAGAGAATCAAGCATGTGTACAGGGCCATAAACGCAGCAGTGATAGGATTGGAGAGGTTCGGTGAGCAAATGAAGACCCTTTGAAGTCATATTGCATGGTACCCATTCCACGGGTTTCAACTACCCAGTTTTAAGGTATTCTTCCTTCAGCTAAAACATGCATGTGTAACCCAGAGTATGATCAACCATGTGATCGGGAGACGTGTTCAAATATGTCTCAGTTTTCGTACCCTGGTACTCGGGTGCAACATTCCAGACGCTTTACTAACACTCTCCCGACTTGGAGAGTCAGTCCCTTTAACCTCCTGTTTGGCCCAGTTTGCAATTTCTGCGGAAGATGAACAGGAATAGCGAGAACCAATGAGAGCCTAGCTGGAGGTGTCCTGACGGGCAAATTTAACTCTCATTTCCCACCAGGAAGAGGAATTAACCAAAGGCTCAGCGTGCCGTGCCAGAACCAGATTAGGGCCTGAAGCCATCCTGCGGTGTTGCGGCCAGGTCACAAGAAAGCGAGTTGAAGAAAGGAGCTCAGGGGCACTGTAATTCACAAACCTGCAGAGTTATAAATGACAGCTATCGTCCAAAAATAGACTGAAGTAAGGCTGCCAAAAGGACTTGAAAGCGGGGCAGCATTGCAGGAAACCGATTTCAGGAGGTAGACTGGAATTGCATTGAAAGCATAGGAAAAGAGGCAGAACGTCCACAATGATGCACTTGGCCAAAAAGTGCGTATGCGTTTTTTCCTGAATATATTCAGGAAAAAACGCATACGCCCTTTTTGGCCAACCAAGCAAGCTTGCAAAGGAAATCTGCACTACAATGAAGTCTCACTTCCCCCCGGTCAAAAGGGCCATCTGAAAAAAGTGTAAAATCCAGAAAGGCAGGACAGGCCATGGAGAACTGGGAGCCTTGTTATGCTGATGGGCGGGATGTAAATTGCCAACAGACACTAGGGAGAAGTGTATGGTGTTTCCTGAAACATCTAAAAAACAAAGCAACAGAGCCTAGGGCACTGCCACTTATGGTCCTATAGCTTAGGGAAATTAAAATCAAAATGACACAGCCACCCCAAAGTTTGGGACGCCTCTGTTTACAAGAACCTCGTTTACAGTACAAGTTCAACATCGCAGAAAGTGAAAAATGGATAAAGAAGTTGTGGTATTTACTTACAAAGCAATATCACTGAGCAATGAAATCTGTGTCATCAGGCCCTTAGCAGCACAATGAGTGGATTCAGGTATGATGATTCTAACTGAAATAAGTCACACAGAAAAAGAAACATCATAAGATATCAGTAATACACGGAATGTAAACTTGGCTACACAGGAACTGAATTACAGAACAGAACAGTGTCTCAAATTTAGAAAACCAACTTATGCTTGCTTAAGGGTAAAGGTGAGTTGGGGTGCTGCATAAAACCAGAGATTGAAATGAGCACAGATAAAGTTCCTTAAGCCAAATATGGAATAGACAAGAGCTACTCCTTGCTCAACGAAATGGACTCAACATCCCATATTAAACGCCTAAGAATGTACCTGACTAGTAAGTATCTTAAAACCTATGGATTGCTATGTCTCCAAAAGAGAATCAAGCGTGTGTACAGGGGCATTAACGCAGCAGTGATAGGATTGGAGAGGTTCGGTGAGCAAATGAAGACCCTTTGAAGTCATATTGCATGGTACCCATTCCACGGGTTCAAGTCTCCAGGTTTTAGGTATTCTTCCTTCAGCTAAAACATGCATGTGGAACCCAGAGTATGATCAACCATGTGAACGGGAGACGTGTTCAAATATGTCTCAGTTTTCCTCCCCTGGTACTCGGGTGCAACATTCCAGACGCTTTACTAACACTCTCCCGACTTGGAGAGTCAGTGCCTTTAACCTCCTGTTTGGCCCAGTTTGCAATTTCTGCGGAAGATGAACAGGAATAGCGAGAACCAATGAGAGGCTAGCTGGAGGTGTCTGAACGGGCAAATTTAACTCTCATTTCCCACCAGGAAGAGGAATTAACCAACGGCTCAGCGTGCGGGGCCGGAACCAGATTAGGGCCTGAAGCCATCCTGCGGTGTTGCGGCCAGGTCACAAGAAAGCGAGTTGAAGAAAGGAGCTCAGGGGCACTGTAATTCACAAACCTGCAGAGTTATAAATGACAGCTATCGTCCAAAAATAGACTGAAGTAAGGCTGCCAAGAGGACTTGAAAGCGGGGCAGAATTGCAGGAAACCGATTTCAGGAGGTAGACTGGAATTGCATTGAAAGCATAGGAAAAGAGGCAGAACGTCCACAATGATGCACTTGGCCAAAAAGGGTGTATGCGTTTTTTCCTGAATATATTCAGGAAAAAACGCATACGCCCTTTTTGGCCAACCAAGCAAGCTTGCAAAGGAAATCTGCACTACAATGAAGTCTCACTTCCCCCCGGTCAAAAGGGCCATCTGAAAAAAGTGTAAAATCCAGAAAGGCAGGACAGGCCATGGAGAACTGGGAGCCTTGTTATGCTGATGGGCGGGATGTAAATTGTCAACAGACACTTGGGAGAAGTGTATGGTGTTTCCTGAAACATCTAAAAAACAAAGCAACAGAGCCTAGGGCACTTCCACTTATGGTCCTATAGCATAGGGAGATTAAAATCAAAAAGACAGAGCCACCCCAAAGTTTGGGACGCCTCTGTTTACAAGAACCTCGTTTACAGTACAAGTTCAACATCGCAGAAAGTGAAAAATGGATAAAGAAGTTGTGGTATTCACTTACAAAGCAATATCACTCAGCAATGAAATCTATGTCATCAGGCCCTTAGCAGCACAATGAGTGGATTCAGGTATGATGATTCTAACTGAAATAAGTCACACAGAAAAAGAAACATCATAAGATATCACTAATACACGGAATGGAAACTTGGCTACACAGGAACTGAATTACAGAACAGAACAGGGTCTCAAATTTAGAAAACCAACTTATGCTTGCTTAAGGGGAAAGGTGAGTTGGGGTGCTGCATAAAACCAGAGATTGAAATGAGCACAGATAAAGTTCCTTAAGCCAAATATGGAATAGACAAGAGCTACTCCTTGCTCAACGAAATGGACTCAACACCCCATATTAAACGCCTAAGAATGTACCTGACTAGTAAGTATCTTAAAACCTATGGATTGCTATGTCTCCAAAAGAGAATCAAGCGTGTGTACAGGGGCATGAACGCAGCAGTGATAGGATTGCAGAGGTTCGGTGAGCAAATGAAGACCCTTTGAAATCATATTGCATGGTACCCATTACACGGGTCTCAACTCTCCAGGTTTAAGGTATTCTTCCTTCAGCTAAAACATGCATGTGGAACCCCGAGTATGATCAACCGTGTGAACGGGAGACGTGTTCAAATATGTCTCAGTTTTCCTCCCCTGGTACTCGGGTGCAACATTCCAGACTCTTTACTAACACTCTCCTGACTTGGAGAGTCAGCGCCTTTAACCTCCTGTTTGGCCCAGTTTGCAATTTCTGCGGAAGATGAACAGGAATAGGGAGAACCAATGAGAGACTAGCTGGAGGTGTCTGGACGGGCAAATTTAACTCTCATTTCCCACCAGGAAGAGGAAATAACCAAAGGCTCAGCGTGCCGTGCCGGAACCAGATTAGGGCCTGAAGCCATCCTGCGGTGTTGCGGCCAGCTCAAAAGAAAGCGAGTTGAAGAAAGGAGCTCAGGGGCACTGTAATTCACAAACCTGCAGAGTTATAAATGACAGCTATCGTCCAAAAATAGACTGAAGTAAGGCTGCCAAGAGGACTTGAAAGCGGGGCAGAATTGCAGGATACCGATTTCAGGAGGTAGACTGGAATTGCATTGAAAGCATAGGAAAAGAGGCAGAACGTCCACAATGATGCACTTTGCCAAAAGGGCGTATGCGTTTTTTCCTGAATATATTCAGGAAAAAACGCATACGCCCTTTTTGGCCAACCAAGCAAGCTTGCAAAGGAAATCTGCACTACAATGAAGTCTCACTTGCCCCGGTCAAAAGGGCCATCTGAAAAAAGTGTAAAACCCAGAAAGGCAGGACAGGCCATGGAGAACTGGGAGCCTTGTTATGCTGATGGGCGGGATGTAAATTGCCAACAGACACTCGGGAGATGTGTATGGTGTTTCCTGAAACATCTAAAAAACAAAGCAACAGAGCCTAGGGCACTTCCACTTATGGTCCTATAGCTTAGGGAAATTAATATCAAAAAGACACAGCAACCCCAAAATTTGGGATGGGTCTTTTTACAGAAATCTCTTCTACGGCACAAGTTAAATATCCTAGAGAGCAAATAATGGATAAAGAAGTTGCGGTACTTATGTACAACAGAATACCACTCAGCAATGAAATCTATGTCACCAGGCCCGTACCAGCATAATGAGTGGATTGAGGCACGATGATTCTAAGTGAAATAAGTCACACAGAAAAAGAAACATCATAAGGTATCACTAATACACAGAATGTGATGTTGGCTACACATGAACTGAATTACAAAACAGAACAGGGTCTCAAGTTTAGAAAACCAACTTATGCCTGCTTAAGGGGGAAGGTGAGTTGGGGTACTGCATAAAAGCAGAGTTTGAAATTAGCACAGATACCATTCCATAAGCCAAATATGTAATAGACAAGAGCTACCCCTTGCTCAACGAAATGGATTCAACAATGAGGTATCACCTCACACCTGGTAGAATAGGCATCATTGAAAATCTACAAACAAAAAATGCTGGAAAGGGTGTGGAGAAAAGGAACCCTCTTCCACTATTGTTGGGAATATAAATTGATACAGTCATTATGGAGAACAATATGGAATTTCTTAAGAAACTAACAATAGAATTACCATATGATACAGCAATCCCAGTACTGGACATATACCCAGACAAAACCATAAATCAAAAAGAGTCATTCACCGCAATGTTCATTGCATCACTATTTACAATATCGAGGTAATGGAAGCAACCTAAATGCCCACAGACAGACAAATGCATAAAGCTGTGGTACATATATAAAATGGAATATTACTAAGCCATGAAAAGGAATGAAATTGGGTCATTTGTAGAGACGTCGATGGATCTAGAGACTGTCATACAGAGTGAAGTAAGTCAGAAAGAGAAAAACAAATCTTGTATATTCATGCATATATGTGGAACCTAGAAAAACTGTACAGATTAACCATTTTGCAAGGCATAAATAGAGCAACAGATGTAGACAACAAACGTATGGACAACAAGGGGGGAAAGCTGTTGGGGGGGTGGTGGTGGGAGGAGTTGAGAGACTGGGATTGGCATGTATACATTTATATGTATAAAATAGATAACCAATAAGAACCTGCTGTATAAAAATATAAAATAAAATTCAAAATTAAAAAGAAGTAAAATTTAAAAAATAAAACAGAAAAAACAATTATTCCCTGCACATACATGTATTTATATGAATAAATTATTTCCATGCTTATATCTGTAAATACAAAAAAGAGGAATAAAATCTACCTTGAACCAAAAACGAAAAAGAGAAAAAAAACACAGAACCCACCAGTTACACAGAGGAAAACCGTATCAGGGCACTTGCTCCAGTTGTAAACAATTCTGAAGTTGGTCAGTGGTGGGGAATCGTCTCCCATTCAGCCAGCAGCCCCCACGCAACAAGCGTCCTCATTGCAAAGCTGGGGCACCGTGCCGAGGCATCTGTGAGTAAACGTGAGCTGAGCCCCAGGCCAGTTGCTGCTGAACTATTCCCACCCGTCCCAGGTAAAACACCTGAATATATATAAGGACTTGAAAGCCTAGAGGAAGGGCCATAGAGCCACACGAGTGACAGCATGCCGGCCGACTTGGTGCCTGCAGGCCAGCCAGGATGGTCCTGGCCCTGGGTGCTCTTCTGGAAGATTTCCATTTCCCTGCCTGAGATACCCGTCCTGTCCCTGCCCCCACTGCTTTTTTCCTTCCTCACCTCTGCCCAGGGAGAAATTCCAGCAGCAGGTATGGGTGACACATCCTCTTCTTTAGCAGGTGGCAGCCTGGCAACTGCTGCAGAAAGTCCAGCAGAGCCCCACTCACACTGGGCCACCCACAAAGCCGTGGCCTCTCACTCCCTCCCACCAGCCCAGCCCCGAGACTGCTGACAGGGCAGAGAAAATGGCGTCAGGCACGGCTGCAGGGGCTCTTGCTGCCTGGAGTGGTATTTATATTGATCTCAACCCAGGCACACCTGGGGAGGGCTGGCCGGCACGGTAAGGCTGCCCAGGTCAGCCAATCATCACCCCTCAGGGGCTCACAGTTGCAGAAAATGGAACTTGCTGAACCGGCCAGGTCCAAGGAACAGGTGTGGGCTCCTGAGAGTCAGGATAGACAAGGGGCTGCAGCTTTGGCTTGTTTTCTAATCATTTTATCTGGCCCATGAGTGGGAGACAACTTCAAGAAAACCCTCTCCTAATGAGAGGAACCCAGGAGTCAGGCAGAGGAGGGGTGGGTGGTGGTTGGAGACAGAGGCCTGGTGCCCCGGGTGCAGTGGAAGTCTCTGGAAGACCAGGTGGAGGGAGGCCTCACGGAGTGATGCCCAGGGTCACAGACCTGTCGCAGCTGCTGTTTGTTAGTTCAAGTCCTGCTCTGAGGTGCTCTGTGTCAGCTCTGAGCGACAGGTGAGCTGGGGGTGCTCTGCAATGAGGGCTATGTGCACGGTTCCTGTGTGCCCAGCCCTGCCACGGTACCTGCAAGGGTAGCTCTGTATCCTGGGAGGGGCCTGACCACGAGAGCCCCGTGGGCTGGGGTGGGGGTGGGGTACCTGCCCAGGTGAGCTCCATATTCTGGGATTGGTCTGACCACGAGAGCCCCATGGGCTGCTGGGGACCTGGTAAAGGATGTCAGGACAGTCAGTGAAGCCACCGAGGATATACCTCCAGTTGCTCCTAATTCCTACACCCTGCTGGTCATTCTACCAACCATCAGGACATGGTATTCTGTATTAGTCTTCAATGATGCCTTCTTTTGTATTCCATTAGTCCCAGAGTCACAAGAAATTTTGGCTTGTGAGTGGCAGGACTCAACATACAACTAAAACAATACTTCCGGGCCGTCTGGCCCCAAGGGTGCAAAAATTCCCACACCATCTTTGGGGAAAGCTTAGCTAAAGACCTAAAAGTTCTACCTCTGGAAAAGGAAACCCTCCTTCAATATGCAGACGACATTCTGATCACCAGCCCTACTAAGGAGGCCTCTGAACTACCAAGCCAATAAAGGATAGAAGTTGTCCAAGAAAAAGCTCAAATATCACAGACTGCGGTGACCTGCCTGGGCTTCATTCTCACAGAAGGTCAGAGAAGCCCATCCCAGGAAAGGGAAGAAACCATTTTCAGCCTTACCCCTTTCTAAAACTAGAAGACAGCTTAGGGGTTCCTGGGGAGGCCAGGGTTTGCTGCTTCTGGATCCCTAACTACAGTCTACTAGCTGGGCCTCTATATGAAACACTGAAAGGAAAAGATGATGATCCTTTTGAATAGAATCCAGAAGTGGCCTTTCAAGAATGGAAAGAGCAGTCAATTCAGACCCTTGCCCTGGAACTCCCTAATTTAGCTAAACCCTTTGACCTTTACATTCCCGGTGAAAGGTGAATCGCCATTGGAGAATTAGTGCAAAAACTGGGACCACTTGAAATGGAACAATGCAAGAATGCCATCCAGGTAGGATAAACTACGGTCACTAAGGGGCTTGGCCCACTGCCACATCTGGCCAAGATACTGGCGGTATCTAAAAACCTGGAAATCAGCAGCCCAAAAGGCCACCTCCCTCCTAAGGGAAAAGGACCCCACGTGGTGATCCTAACCACCAACCATGCCCTGAAGTTGCAGGGTTCGCTCCGTGGGCACACCGACCTCGAGTGAGGAGGCCCTCCAACTCCAACATCCAGAGAGATAACCGGGGGCAACAGGGCACCATGACGACTCGTGTGAACATCACTTGACCTGGAGTTTCTCTCATAAAACAACAAGAGTGTGTCCCAAAAGAGTAGACTACTGCTTGCAGGACTTACTGCACCCAGAGGGGAGCTAATAATCTTGGCGGGGGAACAGTATACCACACTGTCACCATAGAAAAGCCTACAGACACCGTGATGATGGTGGCCAATAAGACCGGCTGGACTCCTGTTTACTTCAAAAGGCTGTTGACTCAGTAGCCATCATGGTCCTTGGTCACCACTGACCCTGGACTGTCTGGGAGTTGAGCGGGCAGGGCTCTGACACCTGGTGCTGTTTGTACGTTAATTCAGGGGCCTAATTGAAGAAAGCGCAGACTACTGGTCAGAGCATCTAGGCTGGCAGAGACGGTCAGCCTAAGGTGGCCGAACAAATGTGGGGCGGGGTGAAACCGGCCCCCACAGCGTCTCTGCACATCTCTTTCCTGGACCCTTAAAGGTCATTAGAATCTATAACACTTCCAATGCTGGTGCTCAGGTGGACGAGCAGGGAGGCAGGGGTCCTGGGGACAATCAACGTCACCGGGAGGCTGCTGGGGAGAAGCTCTGACCCTCGCCCCAGGGTATGAGGGCTCCCAACTCAGCACTCAGCAGTTACAGAAGAAGGGTCTGCACCCTCAGCACTCCAAGAATGAGGAACGGGACAAAAGGCAGAGGAGGGGTTTGTCCCCAGCAAAGCCCATTAAAAATCCCTGGGAGATAAAAATAGAATCTGGGCAATAAAGTCAAGTCTAACCTTTTTTATCCTTTGTGCTTTGTCTAATTTCACGTGCTCCTAGGGTCCCGCATGCAGAGGTTCCACACCCGGCACTTCAGACCAGATTTCCTAGTGCAGAATGGCTGGGTCGACACCTCAGCTCCTGGGGCCCAGTGCAGACTCCACGATATAGAGGCTGAGCTACAGCCAACCCGGCCCTCGAGAGCTCCGCCGCCTCCCTCCCTCCCACTGACTCTGACAGGATCTCTACACAGCAGCCCAGCCCACAGCCCACGGGGTAGTGCATGCTCTCACCTCTCCATTCTCTGATCAAAATATAAAGTTTCCTTTGCTTGTGAACCAAACTCAGTCTCGATCTGTTGGCCCCAATGACACTGGGCAGGGGGACACTTGTTGGGGTCCACTCTGGAGGATCAGTAACAGAAATTGAGACTATTGTAACCTCAATGAACAGATGTGTGAGCCAAACTGTAGTTAACATAGAACAGTGTATAAGGCTCGGGTAAAATAAGATGTTTTTAACACTTCCATTTGATATATCCATCACTTTTTATAAGCAAGTTCAGTGAAAAGGTTTGTCTTATTTGTCAGGTCAATATTAGAGAAACGAAGTGATTTCTTTCCAAGGATGTACAGCTAATAATCTTGGTTAAACCTTCAATCTTGTTTTAAATGCTTTTCCATTGAAAATGATACCTCTCTTTCAGCTCCCCCATTTCTGAGAAGTATAAAATCTTATAATTTATTATTACCAAAGGGGAAAGGTGGGAGGAGGGATAAATTAACAGTTTGGAATGAACACATACACACTGCTATGTATAAAATAGATCATCAACAAGGAACTACTGTATAGCACAGGGAACTACACTCAACATTTTGCAATAACCTATAAGGGGAAATAATCTGAAAAAGAATAGATATTTTTATTGACATCATCTATCAATGACAGTTAAAGTGTAGCCTAAGGGAAGCTGGTGGTGAGTGCTTCTGACCCTGAAGACTTCAATCATCTAAAGTTTGGACTCTGCCTACTTCCCAAGGCCCTTAATGAACATATGTGTAGCCGTAGCTTAAAAACTTCCCCAGTTTGGGTTTCGGGGAGACACTGATTTTGAAAAAGCCCTGGTGTTCTCCTTACATGAATGGGACTCTTCCTACTGCTAAAACATGTCTGTCACACCCAGAGGATGGTATACCGTCTGATCGGGAAGAGTTTGGAAAAGGCATCTCATCTCCTCATCTCCTGGTGCTCGGGTTCACCCCTCCAGCGTCTTTACTAACAGTCTCCCCACTTGGAGATGTCAGCACTGTCAACATCCTGTTGCGTACAGTTTGGAATTTGTCCAGAGGATGAAGCGGAAGGATGAGGAACAGTGAGAGACAAGTCCTAGGTGTTCAGACAGGCACATGTCACTCTAATTTCCAATCAGGAAGACGAATTGACCAAAGGCTAGGGTTGCCCATGGAAACAGTATAGGGCTTGAGGAAATCCCGCTGCTTTGTGGCCAGTTCCCATAAACACGAGTTGAACAATGGAACTCAGGGGCAGTAAAATTCACAAAACTGCAGAGTTGAAAATATCCATCACTGAAAAATGTCTTGAGGAAAGTCAGAGAAAAGGACTTGTAAGCAAGGGAGAATGGCAGGAAAGGGATTTGAGGAGGTAGAAAGGACTCGCCATTAAGCACAAGAAAAGGAGCTGAACATTGCCAACATTGCCAACATTGCAGTTGGCCAAAAAGGGTGTATGCGTTCTTTTCTGTATATATTCAAGAAAAGGGCATACACTTTTTTAGCCAACCAAACAGGTGGGCACTGGAAGTCAATACTACAAAAGATATCACTTCGCATCAGTCAGAAGAGCCATCCTCATAAAGCGTAAACAACAGAAATGCAGGACAGGGCAACGAGAAGAGGGAGCCCTGTGAGACTTATAGTGGAAATGTATATTGCCAACGGCCATTCTGGAGAAGTGTATTGTGTTTACTAAAGCATCTAAAAAATGAGCTACAGAGCATAGGGCACTTGCACTCATGGGCGTATATCTTGGGAAAAACAAAAATCGAGAGGACACAGGCACCCCAATGTTTACCCCCTCTCTGTTTAAAAGATCCTCGACTAGGATATAACTTAAATGTCTCTGGAGGGAAAAAATGGATAGAGATGTGGTACTTAGGTAGAGTGGAATATTATTCAGCCTGGAAATCAATGAAATATGGCCAGTTGTAACAACTCCGGAGGAGTTACGTATGATCATTCTAAGTGACAGAATTCAAAAAGAAAAAGACACATATCATAAGATATCACTTAAAGGTGGAATCCAAAATGGCTACACATGAAATAAATTACAAAACAAAAACATAGTCAAATATGTAGAAAACACGCATAAGGCTGCTAAACGGGAAAGGTGGGGAGGGGTGAGGCATCATCCAGGAGGTTGAAATTAGCAAAGATACCATTCCAAATACCAAACTGATAATCAACAAGGCCTACACGGTAGCTAAAAGAACTGCACTCCGCACACTCAAGTCACCGGAAAAGAATATATACGACTGGTAAGAATCTGAAAAAGAATTTATTGATGTCTCTCTGTACGCGAATCAAGTGGAGGTACAGCAGCAAGAAACAGAGCTTTGAAAATCAGCTGTAACCAATATAGTAATAAATTGAAAAAAATAAACGACAGAGAGACAGAGAAAACCTCTTACAACTTTTCCTCAGGGACGGTGATGCAACATGGATTGAACACATCTAGACCCACAGCAGGATGAGACATAAGGCTGGAAACTGTTTGCACTAAGAGAAATGTGAGGTTGGGTGAGGAAATGCACACCCTTTAAAGTAATACTACCTGGTACCCATTCAATGGGTCCCAAATCTGCAGGTTCAAGGGATCTTCCTACAGCTAAAACATGCATGGAAAACCCAGAGGACTGTACACCATGTGATCGGGAGATGTGTCTAAAATGCACCTCATTTATCCTCTCCTGGTGCTCCTGTTCACCATTCCAGCCACGCTACTTAGAATCTCCCCACTTGGAGAATCAGCACATTTAAACTTCTGTTTCACACATTTTGCAAATTGTGAGGAGGATGAACGGGAAGAGGGGGAACCAATGAGAGAAGAGTTGTAGGGGTTTGGACGGGCACATATCACTCTAATTTCCCATTAAGAATAAGAATTAAAGAAAGGCTCAGCCTGCCTCGCCGGAGCCAAAATAGGGCCTGAAGCAATCCTGCGGGTTTGAGGCCAGCTCACAAAAGAGCAACTTAAAAAATGGAGCTCAGGGTCACTGCAATTCACAAACCTGCAGAGTTATAAATGAAAACTAACGTCCAAAAATATGTTGAGGTAAGGCAAAGAAGAGGATCTGAATGCAAGACAGAATTGCAAGAAACAGATTTCAAGAGATAGATTGGACTCGTCTTTAACGCACATGAAAAGCGGCAGAATTTCGACAATGATGCAGTTGGCCCAAAAGGGCGTATGCGTTTTTTCCTGATTATATCCAGGAAAAAACGCATACGCACTTTATGGGCAACGAAGCAAGCAAGCAATGCAAATGTGCACAACAAAGAAGTCTCACTTCCCACCGGTCAAAAGGGCCATCCTAAAAAATTGTAAAAACCAGAAATGCAGGACAGGCCATGGAGAACAGGGAGCCTTTATACGCTGATGGGCAGTGTGTGAACTGCCGAGAGCCACTCTGGAGAAGTGTATGGTGGTTCCTAAATCATCTAAAAAACAGAGCTACAGAGCATAGGACACTTCCAATCATGGGAGTATATCTAGGGAAGTCTAAAAATCAACAAGACACAAGCACACCACAGTTTAGGGCTACTCTGTTTACAAGAACCTCAACTTCAGTACACCTTAAATATCCCAGGAAAGAGAACAATGGATAAAGAAGATGTGGTACTTATGTACAATGGAATATCTCTTCACCATGAAATCAATGTAATAAGGCTAGTAGAAGGATAAAGAGTGGATTTAGGTCCGATAATACTACTTGAAATAAGTCAAACAGAAAAAGAAACATATCATAAGATATCACTTATAGAGGGAGGGTAAATATGGCTGCACAAGAAATGAATTACAGAACAGAACAGTGTCTCACATTTAGAAAACACACTTATGTCAGCTTAAGGGGAAAGGAGAGGTGGGGTGATGCATAAAACCAGAGTTTGAAATTAGCACAGATACCGTTCAATAAACCAAATAGGTATTAGACAAGATCTACACCTTCCTCAATGAACTGGCCTCAACACTCCCTATACACCGCAGAGAAATATATCTGAGGAATAAGAATCTTAAAACCCATGTATTGATATATCTCCATAAGGGAATCAAGTGTGTGCAGAGCGGCACAAACACAGCAGTGAAAAGGAGCTAAACCCCATTATAGAAATAAATTTTAAAAACAAAACGCTGAAACAATGAAAGAGAGAAAAATTCTTACAAAATTCGCTCAGGGGCTGTGATACAACCTGGATTGACCACATATAAACCCACAGCTGGATAAGACATAAGGCTGGACACTTGGGGCTGACAGGATTGGTGAGCTTTGGTGAGCAACTGCCGAAAGTTTAATGCAATACTTCATGCTACTCATTCCAAGGGTCCCAACACTCCAGGTTGAAGGGAATCTTCCTACAGCTAAACCATGCTTGGGAAACCCAGCGACTGGTATACCATATGATCGGGAAAGGTTTCTAAAACGCACCTCATTTTTCCTCTCCTGGGGCTCCGGATCGACATTCCAGCCGCTTTACTAACAACATCCCCACATGGAGTCAATGCCTTTAAGTTCTGGTATCGCACAGTCTGCAGTTAGTGCAGAGGATGAATGGGAATAGGGGGAACCAGTGAGGAACTAGCTGTAGCGGTTTCAATGGGCACATGTCACTCTAATATCACATCAGTAAGAAGAATTAACCAAAAGCACAGCAGGTGCCCCAGAAGAAAAATAGCGCTTCAAGGAATCCTGTGGTTATGGGGCAATACCACAAAAATAAGAGCTAAAAAATGGAGCTAAGGGCCACAGCAATTCAAAAACCTGCAGAGTTATAAAGGCCAACTATTTTTAAAAAATATATTGAGGTAAGGCTATGAAGAGGCATTGAAAGCAAGGCAGAATTGTAGGAAACCGATTTCAGGAGGTAGACTGGAATTGCATTGAAAGCATATGAAGAGAGTCAGAAACTCGACAATGATGCACTTGGCCAAAAAGGGCGTATGCGTTTTTTCCTGAATATATTCAGGAAAAAACGCATACGCACTTTTTGGCCAACCAAGCAAGCTTGCAAAGGAAATCTGCACTACAATGAAGTCTCACTTCCACCTGGTCAAAAGGGCAATCTGAAAAAAGTGTAAAATCCATAAAGGCACGACAGGCCATGGAGAACTGGGAGCATTCTTATGCTGATGGGCGGGATGTAAATTGCCAACAGACACTCTGGAGAAGTGTATGGTGTTTCCTGAAACATCTAAAAAACAAAGCAACAGAGCCTAGGGCACTTCCACTTATGGTCCTATAGCTTAGGGAAATTAAAATCAAAAAGACACAGCCACCCCAAAGTTTGGGACGGCTCTGTTTACAAGAACCTCGTTTACAGTACAAGTTCAATATCGCAGAAAGTGAAAAATGGATAAAGAACTTGTGGTACTTACGTACAATGCAATATCACTCAGCAATGAAATCTATGTCATCAGGCCCATAGCAGCATAATGAGTGGATTCAGGTATGATGATTCGAACTGAAATAAGTCACACAGAAAAGAAACATCATAAGGTATCACTAATACAGAGAATGTGAACTTGGCTACACATGAACTGAATTACAAAACAGAACAGTGTCTCAAGTTTAGAAAACCAACTTATGCTTGCTTAAGGGGGAAGGTGAGTTGGGGTGCTGCATAAAACCAGAGATTGAAATGAGCACAGATAAAGTTCCTTAAGCCAAATATGGAATAGACAAGAGCTACTCCTTGCTCAACGAAATGGACTAAACACCCCATATTAAACGCCTAAGAATGTACCTGACTAGTAAGTATCTTAAAACCTATGGATTGCTATGTCTCCAAAAGAGAATCAAGGGTGTGTCCAGGGGCATAAACGCAGCAGTGATAGGATTGGAGAGGTTTGGTGAGCAAATGAAGATCCTTTGAAGTCATATTGCATGGTACCCATTACACGGGTCTCAACTCTCCAGGTTTAAGGTATTCTTCCTTCAGCTAAAACATGCATGTGGAACCCAGAGTATGATCAACCATGTGAACGGGAGACGTGTTCAAGTATGTCTCAGTTTTCCTCCCCTGGTACTCGGGTGCAACATTCCAGACGCTTTACTAACACTCTCCCCACTTGGAGAGTCAGCACCTTTAACCTCCTGTTTGGCCCAGTTTGCAATTTCTGCGGAAGATGAACAGGAATAGGGAGAACCAATGAGAGACTAGCTGGAGGTGTCTGGACGGGCAAATTTAACTCTCATTTCCCACCAGAAAGAGGAAATAACCAAAGGCTCAGCATGCCGTGCCGGAACCAGATTAGGGCCTGAAGCCATCAAGCGGTGTTGCAGCCAGCTCACAAGAAAACGAGTTGAAGAAAGGAGCTCAGGGGCACTGTAATTCACAAACCTGCAGAGTTATAAATGACAGCTATCGTCCAAAAATATACTGAAGTAAGGCTGCCAAGAGGACTTGAAAGCGGGGCAGCATTGCAGGAAACCGATTTCAGGAGGTAGACTGGAATTACATTGAAAGCATAGGAAAAGAGGCAGAACGTCCACAATGATGCACGTGGCCAAAAAGGGCGTATGCGTTTTTTCCTGAATATATTCAGGAAAAAACGCATACGCCCTTTTTGGCCAACCAAGCAAGCTTGCAAAGGAAATCTGCACTACAATGAAGTCTCACTTCCCGCCGGTCAAAAGGGCCATCTGAAAAAAGTGTAAAATCCAGAAAGGCAGGACAGGCCATGGAGAACTGGGAGCCTTGTTATGCTGATGGGCGGGATGTAAATTGCCAACAGACACTCGGGAGAAGTGTATGGTGTTTCCTGAAACATCTAAAAAACAAAGCAACAGAACCTAGGGCACTTCAACTTATGGTCCTATAGCTTAGGGAATTTAAAATCAAAAAGACACAGCCACCCCAAAGTTTGGAACGGCTCTGTTTACAAGAACCTCGTTTACAGTACAAGTTCAACATCGCAGAAAGTGAAAAATGGATAAAGAACTTGTGGTATTTACTTACAAAGCAATATCACTCAGCAATGAAATCTGTGTCATCAGGCCCTTAGCAGCACAATGAGTGGATTCAGGTATGATGATTCTAACTGAAATAAATCACACAGAAAAAGAAACATCATAAGATATCAGTAATACACGGAATGTAAACTTGGCTACACAGGAAATGAATTACAGAACAGAACAGGGTCTCAAATTTAGAAAACCAACTTATGCTTGCTTAATGGTAAAGGTGAGTTGGGGTGCTGCATAAAACCAGAGATTGAAATGAGCACAGATAAAGTTCCTTAAGTCAAATATGGAATAGACAAGAGCTACTCCTTGCTCAACGAAATGGACTCAACACCGCATATTAAACGCCTAAGAATGTACCTGACTAGTAAGTATCTTAAAACCTATGGATTGCTATGTCTCCGAAAGAGAATCAAGCATGTGTACAGGGGCATAAACGCAGCAGTGATAGGATTGGAGAGTTTCGGTGAGCAAATGAAGACCCTTTGAAGTCATATTGCATGGTACCCATTACACGGGTCTTAACTCTCCAGGTTTAAGGTATTCTTCCTTCAGCTAAAACATGCATGTGGAACCTAGAGTATGATCAACCGTGTGATCGGGAGACGTGTTCAAATATGTCTCAGTTTTCGTACCCTGGTACTCGGGTGCAACATTCCAGACGCTTTACTAACACTCTCCCGACTTGGAGAGTCAGCGCCTTTAACCTCCTGTTTGGCCCAGTTTGCAATTTCTGCGGAAGATGAACAGGAATAGCGAGAACCAATGAGAGACTAGCTGGAGGTGTCTGGACGGGCAAATTTAACTCTCATTTCCCACCAGGAAGAGGAAATAACCAAAGGCTCAGCGTGCCGTGCCGGAACCAGATTAGGGCCTGAAGCCATCCTGCGGTGTTGCGGCCAGCTCAAAAGAAAGCGAGTTGAAGAAAGGAGCTCAGGGGCACTGTAATTCACAAACCTGCAGAGTTATAAATGACAGCTATCGTCCAAAAATAGACTGAAGTAAGGCTGCCAAGAGGACTTGAAAGCGGGGCAGAATTGCAGGAAACCGATTTCAGGAGGTAGACTGGAATTGCATTGAAAGCATAGGAAAAGAGGCAGAACGTCCACAATGATGCACTTGGCCAAAAAGGGCGTATGCGTTTTTTCCTGAATATATTCAGGAAAAAACGCATACGCCCTTTTTGGCCAACCAAGCAAGCTTGCAAAGGAAATCTGCACTACAATGAAGTCTCACTTCCCCCCGGTCAAAAGGGCCATCTGAAAAAAGTGTAAAATCCAGAAAGGCAGGACAGGCCATGGAGAACTGGGAGCCTTGTTATGCTGATGGGCGGGATGTAAATTGCCAACAACCACTCGGGAGCAGTGTATGGTGTTTCCTGAAACATCTAAAAAACAAAGCAACAGAACCTAGGGCACTTCCACTTATGGTCCTATAGCTTAGGGAAATTAAAATAAAAAAGACACAGCCACCCCAAAGTTTGGAACGGCTCTGTTTACAAGAACCTCGTTTACAGTACAAGTTCAACATCGCAGAAAGTGAAAAATGGATAAAGAACTTGTGGTATTTACTTACAAAGCAATATCACTCAGCAATGAAATCTGTGTCATCAGGCCCTTAGCAGCACAATGAGTGGATTCAGGTATGATGATTCTAACTGAAATAAGTCACACAGAAAAAGAAACATCATAAGATATCAGTAATACACGGAATGTAAACTTGGCTACACAGGAACTGAATTACAGAACAGAACAGGGTCTCAAATTTAGAAAACCATCTTATTCTTGCTTAAGGGTAAAGGTGAGTTGGGGTGCTGCATAAAACCAGAGATTGAAATGAGCACAGATAAAGTTCCTTAAGCCAAATATGGAATAGACAAGAGCTACTCCTTGCTCAATGAAATGGACTCAACATCCCATATTAAACGCCTAAGAATGTACCTGACTAGTAAGTATCTTAAAACCTATGGATTGCTATGTCTCCGAAAGAGAATCAAGCATGTGTACAGGGGCATAAACGCAGCAGTGATAGGATTGGAGAGGTTCGGTGAGCAAATGAAGACCCTTTGAAGTCATATTGCATGGTACCCATTCCACGGGTTTCAACTACCCAGGTTTAAGGTATTCTTCCTTCAGCTAAAACATGCATGTGGAACCTAGAGTATGATCAACCATGTGATCGGGAGACGTGTTCAAATATGTCTCAGTTTTCCTCCCCTGGTACTCGGGTGCAACATTCCAGACGCTTTACTAACACTCTCCCGACTTGGAGAGTCAGTCCCTTTAACCTCCTGTTTGGCCCAGTTTGCAATTTCTGCGGAAGATGAACAGGAATAGCGAGAACCAATGAGAGGCTAGCTGGAGGTGTCTGCACGGGCAAATTTAACTCTCATTTCCCACCAGGAAGAGGAATTAACCAAAGGATCAGCGTGCCGTGCCGGAACCAGATTAGGGCCTGAAGCCATCCTGCGGTGTTGCGGCCAGCTCAAAAGAAAGCGAGTTGAAGAAAGGAGCTCAGGGGCACTGTAATTCACAAACCTGCAGAGTTATAAATGACAGCTATCGTCCAAAAATAGACTGAAGTAAGGCTGCCAAGAGGACTTGAAAGCGGGGCAGAATTGCAGGAAACCGATTTCAGGAGGTAGACTGGAATTGCATTGAAAGCATAGGAAAAGAGGCAGAACGTCCACAATGATGCACTTGGCCAAAAAGGGCGTATGCGTTTTTTCCTGAATATATTCAGGAAAAAACGCATTCGCCCTTTTTGGCCAACCAAGCAAGCTTGCAAAGGAAATCTGCACTACAATGAAGTCTCACTTCCCCCCGGTCAAAAGGGCCATCTGAAAAAAGTGTAAAATCCAGAAAAGCAGGAGAGGCCATGGAGAACTGGGAGCCTTGTTATGCTGATGGGCGGGATGTAAATTGCCAACAGACACTCGGGAGAAGTGTATGGTGTTTCCTGAAACATCTAAAAAACAAAGCAACAGAGCCTAGGGCACTGCCACTTATGGTCCTATAGCTTAGGGAAATTAAAATCAAAAAGACACAGCCACCCGAAAGTTTGGGACGCCTCTGTTTACAAGAACCTCGTCTGCAGTACAAGTTCAACATCGCAGAAAGTGAAAAATGGATAAAGAAGTTGTGGTATTTACTTACAAAGCAATATCACCAAGCAATGAAATCTGTGTCATCAGGCCCTTAGCAGCACAATGAGTGGATTCAGGTATGATGATTCTAACTGAAATAAGTCACACAGAAAAAGAAACATCATAAGATATCAGTAATACACGGAATGTAAACTTGGCTACACAGGAACTGAATTACA
The DNA here is from genome assembly GCF_951394435.1 of Stenella coeruleoalba. NCBI lineage: Eukaryota > Metazoa > Chordata > Mammalia > Artiodactyla > Delphinidae > Stenella > Stenella coeruleoalba. The sequence continues at coordinate 316,914 of NW_027645974.1, read as the reverse complement.
GAACAGAACAGGGTCTCAAATTTAGAAAACCAACTTATGCTTGCTTAAGGGTAAAGGTGAGTTGGGGTGCTGCATAAAACCAGAGATTGAAATGAGCACAGATAAAGTTCCTTAAGTCAAATATGGAATAGACAAGAGCTACTCCTTGCTCAACGAAATGGACTCAACACCGCATATTAAACGCCTAAGAATGTACCTGACTAGTAAGTATCTTAAAACCTATGGATTGCTATGACTCCGAAAGAGAATCAAGCATGTGTACAGGGGCATAAACGCAGCAGTGATAGGATTGGAGAGGTTCGGTGAGCAAATGAAGACCCTTTGAACTCATATTGCATGGTACCCATTCCACGGGTCTCAACTCTCCAGGTTTAAGGTATTCTTCCTTCAGCTAAAACATGCATGTGGAACCCAAGTATGATCAACCATGTGAACGGGAGATGTGTTCAAATATGTCTCAGTTTTCCTCCCCTGGTACTCGGGTGCAACATTCCAGACGCTTTACTAACACTCTCCCCACTTGGAGAGTCAGCGCCTTTAACCTCCTGTTTGGCCCAGTTTGCAATTTCTGCGGAAGATGAACAGGAATAGCGAGAACCAATGAGAGGCTAGCTGGAGGTGTCTGGACGGGCAAATTTAACTCTCATTTCCCACCAGGAAGAGGAAATAACCAAAGGCTCAGCGTGCCGTACCGGAAACAGATTAGGGCCTGAAGCCATCCTGCGGTGTTGTGGCCAGGTCACAAGAAAGCGAGTTGAAGAAAGGAGCTCAGGGGCACTGTAATTCACAAACCTGCAGAGTTATAAATGACAGCTATCGTCCAAAAATAGACTGAAGTAAGGCTGCCAAGAGGACTTGAAAGCGGGGCAGAATTGCAGGAATCCGATTTCAGGAGGTAGACTGGAATTGCATTGAAAGCATAGGAAAAGAGGCAGAACGTCCACAATGATGCACTTGGCCAAAAAGGGCGTATGCGTTTTTTCCTGAATATATTCAGGAAAAAACGCATACGCCCTTTTTGTCCAACCAAGCAAGCTTGCAAAGGAAATCTGCACTACAATGAAGTCTCACTTCCCCCCGGTCAAAAGGGCCATCTGAAAAAAGTGTAAAATCCAGAAAGGCAGGACAGGCCATGGAGAACTGGGAGCCTTGTTATGCTGATGGGCGGGATGTAAATTGCCAACAACCACTCGGGAGAAGTGTATGGTGTTTCCTGAAACATCTAAAAAACAAAGCAACAGAACCTAGGGCACTTCCACTTATGGTCCTATAGCTTAGGGAAATTAAAATCAAAAAGACACAGCCACCCCAAAGTTTGGAACGGCTCTGTTTACAAGAACCTCGTTTACAGTACAAGTTCAACATCGCAGAAAATGAAAAATGGATAAAGAAGTTGTGGTATTTACTTACAAAGCAATATCACTCAGCAATGAAATCTGTGTCATCAGGCCCTTAGCAGCACAATGAGTGGATTCAGGTATGATGATTCTAAGTGAAGTAAGTCACACAGAAAAAGAAACATCATAAGATATCAGTAATACACGGAATGTAAACTTGGCTACACAGGGACTGAATTACAGAACAGAACAGGGTCTCAAATTTAGAAAACCAACTTATGCTTGCTTAAGGGTAAAGGTGAGTTGGGGTGCTGCATAAAACCAGAGATTGAAATGAGCACAGATAAAGTTCCTTAAGCCAAATATGGAATAGACAAGAGCTACTCCTTGCTCAACGAAATGGATTCAACACCCCATATTAAACGCCTAAGAATGTACCTGACTAGTAAGTATCTTAAAACCTATGGATTGCTATGTCTCTGAAAGAGAATCAAGCATGTGTACAGTGGCATAAACGCAGCAGTGATAGGATTAGAGAGGTTCGGTGAGCAAATGAAGACCCTTTGAAGTCATATTGCATGGTACCCATTCCACGGGTTTCAACTACCCAGGTTTAAGGTATTCTTCCTTCAGCTAAAACATGCATGTGGAACCTAGAGTATGATCAACCATGTGATCGGGAGACGTGTTCAAATATGTCTCAGTTTTCGTACCCTGGTACTCGGGTGCAACATTCCAGACGCTTTCCTAACACTCTCCCCACTTGGAGAGTCAGTCCCTTTAACCTCCTGTTTGGCCCAGTTTGCAATTTCTGCGGAAGATGAACAGGAATAGCGAGAACCAATGAGAGGCTAGCTGGAGGTGTCTGGACGGGCAAATTTAACTCTCATTTCCCACCAGGAAGAGGAATTAACCAAAGGCTCAGCATGCCGGGCCGGAACCAGATTAGGGCCTGAAGCCATCCTGCGGTGTTGCGGCCAGGTCACAAGAAAGCGAGTTGAAGAAAGGAGCTCAGGGGCACTGTAATTCACAAACCTGCAGAGTTATAAATGACAGCTATCGTCCAAAAATAGACTGAAGTAAGGCTGCCAAGAGGACTTGAAAGCGGGGCAGAATTGCAGGAAACCGATTTCAGGAGGTAGACTGGAATTGCATTGAAAGCATAGGAAAAGAGGCAGAACGTCCACAATGATGCACTTGGCCAAAAAGGGCGTATGCGTTTTTTCCTGAATATATTCAGGAAAAAACGCATACGCCCTTTTTGGCCAACCAAGCAAGCTTGCAAAGGAAATCTGCACTACAATGAAGTCTCACTTCCCCCCGGTCAAAAGGGCCATCTGAAAAAAGTGTAAAATCCAGAAAGGCAGGACAGGCCATGGAGAACTGGGAGCCTTGTTATGCTGATGGGCGGGATGTAAATTGCCAACAGACACTCGGGAGAAGTGTATGGTGTTTCCTGAAACATCTAAAAAACAAAGCAACAGAGCCTAGGGCACTGCCACTTATGGTCCTATAGCTTAGGGAAATTAAAATCAAAAAGACACAGCCACCCCAAAGTTTGGAACGGCTCTGTTTAGAAGAACCTCGTTTACAGTACAAGTTCAACATCGCAGAAAGTGAAAAATGGATAAAGAAGTTGTGGTATTTACTTACAAAGCAATATCACTCAGCAATGAAATCTGTGTCATCAGGCCCTTAGCAGCACAATGAGTGGATTCAGGTATGATGACTCTAACTGAAATAAGTCACACAGAAAAAGAAACATCATAAGATATCAGTAATACACGGAATGTAAACTTGGCTACACAGGAACTGAATTACAGAACAGAACAGGGTCTCAAATTTAGAAAACCAACTTATTCTTGCTTAAGGGTAAAGGTGAGTTGGGGTGCTGCATAAAACCAGAGATTGAAATGAGCACAGATAAAGTTCCTTAAGCCAAATATGGAATAGACAAGAGCTACTCCTTGCTCAACGAAATGGACTCAACACCCCATATTAAAAGCCTAAGAATGTACCTGACTAGTAAGTATCTTAAAACCTATGGATTGCTATGTCTCCGAAAGAGAATCAAGCATGTGTACAGGGGCATAAACGCAGCAGTGATAGGATTGGAGAGGTTCGGTGAGCAAATGAAGACCCTTTGAAGTCATATTGCATGGTACCCATTCCACGGGTTTCAACTACCCAGGTTTAAGGTATTCTTCCTTCAGCTAAAACATGCATGTGGAACCTAGAGTATGATCAACCATGTGATCGGGAGACGTGTTCAAATATGTCTCAGTTTTCCTCCCCTGGTACTCGGGTGCAACATTCCAGACGCTTTCCTAACACTCTCCCCACTTGGAGAGTCAGTCCCTTTCACCTCCTGTTTGGCCCAGTTTGCAATTTCTGCGGAAGATGAACAGGAATAGCGAGAACCAATGAGAGGCTAGCTGGAGGTGTCTGGACGGGCAAATTTAACTCTCATTTCCCACCAGGAAGAGGAATTAACCAAAGGCTCAGCATGCCGGGCCGGAACCAGATTAGGGCCTGAAGCCATCCTGCGGTGTTGCGGCCAGGTCACAAGAAAGCGAGTTGAAGAAAGGAGCTCAGGGGCACTGTAATTCACAAACCTGCAGAGTTATAAATGACAGCTATCGTCCAAAAATAGACTGAAGTAAGGCTGCCAAGAGGACTTGAAAGCGGGGCAGAATTGCAGGAAACCGATTTCAGGAGGTAGACTGGAATTGCATTGAAAGCATAGGAAAAGAGGCAGAACGTCCACAATGATGCACTTGGCCAAAAAGGGCGTATGCGTTTTTTCCTGAATATATTCAGGAAAAAACGCATACGCCCTTTTTGGCCAACCAAGCAAGCTTGCAAAGGAAATCTGCACTACAATGAAGTCTCACATCCCCCCGGCCAAAAGGGCCATCTGAAAAAAGTGTAAAATCCAGAAAGGCAACAGGCCATTGAGAACTGGGAGCCTTGTTATGCTGATGGGCGGGATGTAAATTGCCAACAGACACTCGGGAGAAGTGTATGGTGTTTCCTGAAACATCTAAAAAACAAAGCAACAGAGCCTAGGGCACTGCCACTTATGGTCCTATAGCTTAGGGAAATTAAAATCAAAAAGACACAGCCACCCCAAAGTTTGGAACGGCTCTGTTTACAAGAACCTCGTTTACAGTACAAGTTCAACATCGCAGAAAGTGAAAAATGGATAAAGAAGTTGTGGTATTTACTTACAAAGCAATATCACTCAGCAATGAAATCTGTGTCATCAGGCCCTTAGCAGCACAATGAGTGGATTCAGGTATGATGATTCTAACTGAAATAAGTCACACAGAAAAAGAAACATCATAAGATATCAGTAATACACGGAATGGAAACTTGGCTACACAGGAACTGAATTACAGAACAGAACAGGGTCTCAAATTTAGAAAACCAACTTATTCTTGCTTAAGGGTAAAGGTGAGTTTGGGTGCTGCATAAAACCAGAGATTGAAATGAGCACAGATAAAGTTCCTTAAGCCAAATATGGAATAGACAAGAGCTACTCCTTGCTCAACGAAATGGACTCAACACCCCATATTAAACGCCTAAGAATGTACCTGACTAGTAAGTATCTTAAAACCTATGGATTGCTATGTCTCCGAAAGAGAATCAAGCATGTGTACAGGGGCATAAACGCAGCAGTGATAGGATTGGAGAGGTTCGGTGAGCAAATGAAGACCCTTTGAAGTCATATTGCATGGTACCCATTCCACGGGTTTCAACTACCCAGGTTTAAGGTATTCTTCCTTCAGCTAAAACATGCATGTGGAACCTAGAGTATGATCAACCATGTGATCGGGAGACGTGTTCAAATATGTCTCAGTTTTCCTCCCCTGGTACTCGGGTGCAACATTCCAGACGTTTTACTAACACTCTCCCCACTTGGAGAGTCAGTCCCTTTAACCTCCTGTTTGGCCCAGTTTGCAATTTCTGCGGAAGATGAACAGGAATAGCGAGAACCAATGAGAGGCTAGCTGGAGGTGTCTGGACGGGCAAATTTAACTCTCATTTCCCACCAGGAAGAGGAATTAACCAAAGGCTCAGCATGCCGGGCCGGAACAAGATTAGGGCCTGAAGATATCCTGCGGTGTTGCGGCCAGGTCACAAGAAAGCGAGTTGAAGAAAGGAGCTCAGGGGCACTGTAATTCACAAACCTGCAGAGTTATAAATGACAGCTATCGTCCAAAAATAGACTGAAGTAAGGCTGCCAAGAGGACTTGAAAGCGGGGCAGAATTGCAGGAAACCGATTTCAGGAGGTAGACTGGAATTGCATTGAAAGCATAGGAAAAGAGGCAGAACGTCCACAATGATGCACTTGGCCAAAAAGGGCGTATGCGTTTTCTCCTGAATATATTCAGGAAAAAACGCATACGCCCTTTTTGGCCAACCAAGCAAGCTTGCAAAGGAAATCTGCACTACAATGAAGTCTCACTTCCCCCCGGCCAAAAGGGCCATCTGAAAAAAGTGTAAAATCCAAAAAGAAAACAGGCCATTGAGAACTGGGAGCCTTGTTATGCTGATGGGCGGGATGTAAATTGCCAACAGACACTTGGGAGAAGTGTATGGTGTTTCCTGAAACATCTAAAAAACAAAGCAACAGAGCCTAGGGCACTTCCACTTATGGTCCTATAGCTTAGGGAAATTAAAATCAAAAAGACACAGCCACCCCAAAGTTTGGAACGGCTCTGTTTACAAGAACCTCGTTTACAGTACAAGTTCAACATCGCAGAAAGTGAAAAATGGATAAAGAAGTTGTGGTATTTACTTACAAAGCAATATCACTCAGCAATGAAATCTGTGTCATCAGGCCCTTAGCAGCACAATGAGTGGATTCAGGTATGATGATTCTAACTGAAATAAGTCACACAGAAAAAGAAACATCATAAGATATCAGTAATACACGGAATGGAAACTTGGCTACACAGGAACTGAATTACAGAACAGAACAGGGTCTCAAATTTAGAAAACCAACTTATTCTTGCTTAAGGGTAAAGGTGAGTTGGGGTGCTGCATAAAACCAGAGATTGAAATGAGCACAGATAAAGTTCCTTAAGCCAAATATGGAATAGACAAGAGCTACTCCTTGCTCAACGAAATGGACTCAACACCCCATATTAAACGCCTAAGAATGTACCTGACTAGTAAGTATCTTAAAACCTATGGATTGCTATGTCTCCGAAAGAGAATCAAGCATGTGTACAGGGGCATAAACGCAGCAGTGATAGGATTGGAGAGGTTCGGTGAGCCTATGAAGACCCTTTGAAGTCATATTGCATGGTACCCATTCCAAGGGTTTCAACTATCCAGGTTTAAGGTATTCTTCCTTCAGCTAAAACATGCATGTGGAACCTAGAGTATGATCAACCATGTGATCGGGAGACGTGTTCAAATATGTCTCAGTTTTCCTCCCCTGGTACTCGGGTGCAACATTCCAGATGCTTTACTAACACTCTCCCCACTTGGAGAGTCAGCGCCTTTAACCTCCTGTTTGGCCCAGTTTGCAATTTCTGCGGAAGATGAACAGGAATAGCGAGAACCAATGAGAGGCTAGCTGGAGGTGTCTGGACGGGCAAATTTAACTCTCATTTCCCACCAGGAAGAGGAATTAACCAAAGGCTCAGCATGCCGGGCCGGAACCAGATTAGGGACTGAAGCCATCCTGCGGTGTTGCGGCCAGGTCACAAGAAAGCGAGTTGAAGAAAGGAGCTCAGGGGCACTGTAATTCACAAACCTGCAGAGTTATAAATGACAGCTATCGTCCAAAAATAGACTGAAGTAAGGCTGCCAAGAGGACTTGAAAGCGGGGCAGAATTGCAGGAAACCGATTTCAGGAGGTAGACTGGAATTGCATTGAAAGCATAGGAAAAGAGGCAGAACGTCCACAATGATGCACTTGGCCAAAAAGGGCGTATGCGTTTTTTCCTGAATATATTCAGGAAAAAACGCATACGCCCTTTTTGGCCAACCAAGCAAGCTTGCAAAGGAAATCTGCACTACAATGAAGTCTCACTTCCCCCCGGCCAAAAGGGCCATCTGAAAAAAGTGTAAAATCCAAAAAGGCAACAGGCCATTGAGAATTGGGAGCCTTGTTATGCTGATGGGCGGGATGTAAATTGCCAACAGACACTTGGGAGAAGTGTATGGTGTTTCCTGAAACATCTAAAAAACAAAGCAACAGAGCCTAGGGCACTTCCACTTATGGTCCTATAGCTTAGGGAAATTAAAATCAAAAAGACACAGCCACCCCAAAGTTTGGAACGGCTCTGTTTACAAGAACCTCGTTTACAGTACAAGTTCAACATCGCAGAAAGTGATAAATGGATAAAGAAGTTGTGGTATTTACTTACAAAGCAATATCACTCAGCAATGAAATCTGTGTCATCAGGCCCTTAGCAGCACAATGAGTGGATTCAGGTATGATGATTCTAACTGAAATAAGTCACACAGAAAAAGAAACATCATAAGATATCAGTAATACACGGAATGTAAACTTGGCTACACAGGAACTGAATTACAGAACAGAACAGGGTCTCAAATTTAGAAAACCAACTTATTCTTGCTTAAGGGTAAAGGTGAGTTGGGGTGCTGCATAAAACCAGAGATTGAAATGAGCACAGATAAAGTTCCTTAAGCCAAATATGGAATAGACAAGAGCTACTCCTTGCTCAACGAAATGGACTCAACACCCCATATTAAACGCCTAAGAATGTACCTGACTAGTAAGTATCTTAAAACCTATGGATTGCTATGTCTCCGAAAGAGAATCAAGCATGTGTACAGGGGCATAAACGCAGCAGTGATAGGATTGGAGAGGTTCGGTGAGCAAATGAAGACCCTTTGAAGTCATATTGCATGGTACCCATTCCACGGGTTTCAACTACCCAGGTTTAAGGTATTCTTCCTTCAGCTAAAACATGCCTGTGGAACCTAGAGTATGATCAACCATGTGATAGGGAGACGTGTTCAAATATGTCTCAGTTTTCCTCCCCTGGTACTCGGGTGCAACATTCCAGACGCTTTCCTAACACTCTCCCCACTTGGAGAGTCAGTCCCTTAAACCTCCTGTTTGGCTCAGTTTGCAATTTCTGCGGAAGATGAACAGGAATAGCGAGAACCAATGAGAGGCTAGCTGGAGGTGTCTGGACGGGCAAATTTAACTCTCATTTCCCACCAGGAAGAGGAATTAACCAAAGGCTCAGCATGCCGGGCCGGAACCAGATTAGGGCCTGAAGCCATCCTGCGGTGTTGCGGCCAGGTCACAAGAAAGCGAGTTGAAGAAAGGAGCTCAGGGGCACTGTAATTCACAAACCTGCAGAGTTATAAATGACAGCTATCGTCCAAAAATAGACTGAAGTAAGGCTGCCAAGAGGACTTGAAAGCGGGGCAGAATTGCAGGAAACCGATTTCAGGAGGTAGACTGGAATTGCATTGAAAGCATAGGAAAAGAGGCAGAACGTCCACAATGATGCACTTGGCCAAAAAGGGCGTATGCGTTTTCTCCTGAATATATTCAGGAAAAAACGCATACGACCTTTTTGGCCAACCAAGCAAGCTTGCAAAGGAAATCTGCACTACAATGAAGTCTCACTTCCCCCCGGCCAAAAGGGCCATCTGAAAAAAGTGTAAAATCCAGAAAGACAACAGGCCATTGAGAACTGGGAGCCTTGTTATGCTGATGGGCGGGATGTAAATTGCCAACAGACACTTGGGAGAAGTGTATGGTGTTTCCTGAAACATCTAAAAAACAAAGCAACAGAGCCTAGGGCACTTCCACTTATGGTCCTATAGCTTAGGGAAATTAAAATAAAAAAGACACAGCCACCCCAAAGTTTGGAACGGCTCTGTTTACAAGAACCTCGTTTACAGTACAAGTTCAACATCGCAGAAAGTGAAAAATGGATAAAGAAGTTGTGGTATTTACTTACAAAGCAATATCACTCAGCAATGAAATCTGTGTCATCAGGCCCTTAGCAGCACAATGAGTGGATTCAGGTATGATGATTCTAACTGAAATAAGTCACACAGAAAAAGAAACATCATAAGATATCAGTAATACACGGAATGTAAACTTGGCTACACAGGAACTGAATTACAGAACAGAACAGGGTCTCAAATTTAGAAAACCAACTTATGCTTGCTTAAGGGTAAAGGAGAGTTGGGGTGCTGCATAAAACCAGAGATTGAAATGAGCACAGATAAAGTTCCTTAAGTCAAATATGGAATAGACAAGAGCTACTCCTTGCTCAACAAAATGGACTCAACACCGCATATTAAACGCCTAAGAATGTACCTGACTAGTAAGTATCGTAAAACCTATGGATTGCTATGTCTCCAAAAGAGAATCAAGCATGTGTACAGGGGCATAAACGCAGCAGTGATAGGATTGGAGAGGTTCGGTGAGCAAATGAAGACCCTTTGAAGTCATATTGCATGGTACCCATTACACGGGTCTCAACTCTCCAGGTTTAAAGTATTCTTCCTTCAGCTAAAACATGCATGTGGAACCCAAGTATGATCAACCATGTGAACGGGAGACGTGTTCAAATATGTCTCAGATTTCCTCCCCTGGTACTCGGGTGCAACATTCCAGATGCTTTACTAACACTCTCCCCACTTGGAGAGTCAGCGCCTTTAACCTCCTGTTTGGCCCAGTTTGCAATTTCTGCGGAAGATGAACAGGAATAGCGAGAACCAATGAGAGGCTAGCTGGAGGTGTCTGGACGGGCAAATTTAACTCTCATTTCCCACCAGGAAGAGGAAATAACCAAAGGCTCAGCATGCCGTACCGGAACCAGATTAGGGCCTGAAGCCATCCTGCGGTGTTGCGGCCAGCTCAAAAGAAAGCGAGTTGAAGAAAGGAGCTCAGGGGCACTGTAATTCACAAACCTGCAGAGTTATAAATGACAGCTATCGTCCAAAAATAGACTGAAGTAAGGCTGCCAAGAGGACTTGAAAGCGGGGCAGAATTGCAGGAAACCGATTTCAGGAGGTAGACTGGAATTGCATTGAAAGCATAGGAAAAGAGGCAGAACGTCCACAATGATGCACTTGGCCAAAAAGGGCGTATGCGTTTTTTCCTGAATATATTCAGGAAAAAACGCATACGCCCTTTTTGGCCAACCAAGCAAGCTTGCAAAGGAAATCTGCACTACAATGAAGTCTCACTTCCCCCCGGTCAAAAGGGCCATCTGAAAAAAGTGTAAAATCCAGAAAGGCAGGACAGGCCATGGAGAACTGGGAGCCTTGTTATGCTGATGGGCGGGATGTAAATTGCCAACAGACACTCCGGAGAAGTGTATGGTGTTTCCTGAAACATCTAAAAAACAAAGCAACAGAGCCTAGGGCACTGCCACTTATGGTCCTATAGCTTAGGGAAATTAAAATCAAAAAGACACAGCCACCCCAAAGTTTGGAACGGCTCTGTTTACAAGAACCTCGTTTACAGTACAAGTTCAACATCGCAGAAAGTGAAAAATGGATAAAGAAGTTGTGGTATTTACTTACAAAGCAATATCACTCAGCAATGAAATCTGTGTCATCAGGCCCTTAGCAGCACAATGAGTGGATTCAGGTATGATGATTCTAACTGAAATAAGTCACACAGAAAAAGAAACATCATAAGATATCAGTAATACACGGAATGGAAACTTGGCTACACAGGAACTGAATTACAGAACAGAACAGGGTCTCAAATTTAGAAAACCAACTTATTCTTGCTTAAGGGTAAAGGTGAGTTAGGGTGCTGCATAAAACCAGAGATTGAAATGAGCACAGATAAAGTTCCTTAAGCCAAATATGGAATAGACAAGAGCTACTCCTTGCTCAACGAAATGGACTCAACACCCCATATTAAACGCCTAAGAATGTACCTGACTAGTAAGTATCTTAAAACCTATGGATTGCTATGTCTCCAAAAGAGAATCAAGCATGTGTACAGGGGCATAAACGCAGCAGTGATAGGATTGGAGAGGTTCGGTGAGCAAATGAAGACCCTTTGAAGTCATATTGCATGGTACCCATTCCACGGGTTTCAACTACCCAGGTTTAAGGTATTCTTCCTTCAGCTAAAACATGCATGTGGAACCTAGAGTATGATCAACCATGTGATCGGGAGACGTGTTCAAATATGTCTCAGTTTTCCTCCCTTGGTACTCGGGTGCAACATTCCAGACGCTTTACTAACACTCTCCCCACTTGGAGAGTCAGTCCCTTTAACCTCCTGTTTGGCCCAGTTTGCAATTTCTGCGGAAGATGAACAGGAATAGCGAGAACCAATGAGAGGCTAGCTGGAGGTGTCTGGACGGGCAAATTTAACTCTCATTTCCCACCAGGAAGAGGAATTAACCAAAGGCTCAGCATGCCGGGCCGGAACCAGATTAGGGCCTGAAGCCATCCTGCGGTGTTGCGGCCAGGTCACAAGAAAGCGAGTTGAAGAAAGGAGCTCAGGGGCACTGTAATTCACAAACCTGCAGAGTTATAAATGACAGCTATCGTCCAAAAATAGACTGAAGCAAGGCTGCCAAGAGGACTTGAAAGCGGGGCAGAATTGCAGGAAACCGATTTCAGGAGGTAGACTGGAATTGCATTGAAAGCATAGGAAAAGAGGCAGAACGTCCACAATGATGCACTTGGCCAAAAAGGGCGTATGCGTTTTTTCCTGAATATATTCAGGAAAAAACGCATACGCCCTTTTTGGCCAACCAAGCAAGCTTGCAAAGGAAATCTGCACTACAATGAAGTCTCACATCCCCCCGGCTAAAAGGGCCATCTGAAAAAAGTGTAAAATCCAGAAAGGCAACAGGCCATTGAGAACTGGGAGCCTTGTTATGCTGATGGGCGGGATGTAAATTGCCAACAGACACTTGGGAGAAGTGTATGGTGTTTCCTGAAACATCTAAAAAACAAAGCAACAGAGCCTAGGGCATTTCCACTTATGGTCCTATAGCTTAGGGAAATTAAAATCAAAAAGACACAGCCACCCCAAAGTTTGGAACGGCTCTGTTTACAAGAACCTCGTTTACAGTACAAGTTCAACATCGCAGAAAGTGAAAAATGGATAAAGAAGTTGTGGTATTCACTTACAAAGCAATATCACTCAGCAATGAAATCTGTGTCATCAGGCCCTTAGCAGCACAATGAGTGGATTCAGGTATGATGATTCTAACTGAAATAAGTCACACAGAAAAAGAAACATCATAAGATATCAGTAATACACGGAATGGAAACTTGGCTACACAGGAACTGAATTACAGAACAGAACAGGGTCTCAAATTCAGAAAACCAACTTATGCTTGCTTAAGAGTAACGGTGAGTTGGGGTGCTGCATAAAACCAGAGATTGAAATGAGCACAGATAAAGTTCCTTAAGCCAAATATGGAATAGACAAGAGCTACTCCTTGCTCAACGAAATGGACTCAACACCGCATATTAAACGCCTAAGAATGTACCTGACTTGTAAGTATCTTAAAACCTATGGATTGCTATGTCTCCGAAAGAGAATCAAGCATGTGTACAGGGGCATAAACGCAGCAGTGATAGGATTGGAGAGGTGCGGTGAGCAAATGAAGACCCTTTGAAGTCATATTGCATGGTACCCATTCCACGGGTTTCAACTACAGAGGTTTAAGGTATTCTTCCTTCAGCTAAAACATGCATGTGGAACCTAGAGTATGATCAACCATGTGATCGGGAGACGTGTTCAAATATGTCTCAGTTTTCCTCCCCTGGTACTCGGGTGCAACATTCCAGACGCTTTACTAACACTCTCCCCACTTGGAGAGTCAGTCCCTTTAACCTCCTGTTTGGCCCAGTTTGCAATTTCTGCGGAAGATGAACAGGAATAGCGAGAACCAATGAGAGGCTAGCTGGAGGTGTCTGGACGGGCAAATTTAACTCTCATTTCCCACCAGGAAGAGGAATTAACCAAAGGCTCAGCATGCCGGGCCGGAACCAGATTAGGGCCTGAAGCCATCCTGCGGTGTTGCGGCCAGGTCACAAGAAAGCGAGTTGAAGAAAGGAGCTCAGGGGCACTGTAATTCACAAACCTGCAGAGTTATAAATGACAGCTATCGTCCAAAAATAGACTGAAGTAAGGCTGCCAAGAGGACTTGAAAGCGGGGCAGAATTGCAGGAAACCGATTTCAGGAGGTAGACTGGAATTGCATTGAAAGCATAGGAAAAGAGGCAGAACGTCCACAATGATGCACTTGGCCAAAAAGGGCGTATGCGTTTTCTCCTGAATATATTCAGGAAAAAACGCATACGCCCTTTTTGGCCAACCAAGCAAGCTTGCAAAGGAAATCTGCACTACAATGAAGTCTCACTTCCCCCCGGTCAAAAGGGCCATCTGAAAAAAGTGTAAAATCCAAAAAGAAAACAGGCCATTGAGAACTGGGAGCCTTGTTATGCTGATGGGCGGGATGTAAATTGCCAACAGACACTTGGGAGAAGTGTATGGTGTTTCCTGAAACATCTAAAAAACAAAGCAACAGAGCCTAGGGCACTTCCACTTATGGTCCTATAGCTTAGGGAAATTAAAATCAAAAAGACACAGCCACCCCAAAGTTTGGAACGGCTCTGTTTACAAGAACCTCGTTTACAGTACAAGTTCAACATCGCAGAAAGTGAAAAATGGATAAAGAAGTTGTGGTATTTACTTACAAAGCAATATCACTCAGCAATGAAATCTGTGTCATCAGGCCCTTAGCAGCACAATGAGTGGATTCAGGTATGATGATTCTAACTGAAATAAGTCACACAGAAAAAGAAACATCATAAGATATCAGTAATACACGGAATGTAAACTTGGCTACACAGGAACTGAATTACAGAACAGAACAGGGTCTCAAATTTAGAAAACCAACATATTCTTGCTTAAGGGTAAAGGTGAGTTGGGGTGCTGCATAAAAACAGAGATTGAAATGAGCACAGATAAAGTTCCTTAAGCCAAATATGGAATAGACAAGAGCTACTCCTTGCTCAACGAAATGGACTCAACACCGCATATTAAACGCCTAAGAATGTACCTGACTAGTAAGTATCTTAAAACCTATGGATTGCTATGTCTCCGAAAGAGAATCAAGCATGTGTACAGGGGCATAAACGCAGCAGTGATAGGATTGGAGAGGTTCGGTGAGCCTATGAAGACCCTTTGAAGTCATATTGCATGGTACCCATTCCAAGGGTTTCAACTATCCAGGTTTAAGGTATTCTTCCTTCAGCTAAAACATGCATGTGGAACCTAGAGTATGATCAACCATGTGATCGGGAGACGTGTTCAAATATGTCTCAGTTTTCCTCCCCTGGTACTCGGGTGCAACATTCCAGATGCTTTACTAACACTCTCCCCACTTGGAGAGTCAGCGCCTTTAACCTCCTGTTTGGCCCAGTTTGCAATTTCTGCGGAAGATGAACAGGAATAGCGAGAACCAATGAGAGGCTAGCTGGAGGTGTCTGGACGGGCAAATTTAACTCTCATTTCCCACCAGGAAGAGGAATTAACCAAAGGCTCAGCATGCCGGGCCGGAACCAGATTAGGGCCTGAAGCCATCCTGCGGTGTTGCGGCCAGGTCACAAGAAAGCGAGTTGAAGAAAGGAGCTCAGGGGCATTGTAATTCACAAACCTGCAGAGTTATAAATGACAGCTATCGTCCAAAAATAGACTGAAGTAAGGCTGCCAAGAGGACTTGAAAGCGGGGCAGAATTGCAGGAAACCGATTTCAGGAGGTAGACTGGAATTGCATTGAAAGCATAGGAAAAGAGGCAGAACGTCCACAATGATGCACTTGGCCAAAAAGGGCGTATGCGTTTTTTCCTGAATATATTCAGGAAAAAACGCATACGCCCTTTTTGGCCAACCAAGCAAGCTTGCAAAGGAAATCTGCACTACAATGAAGTCTCACTTCCCCCCGGCCAAAAGGGCCATCTGAAAAAAGTGTAAAATCCAGAAAGGCAACAGGCCATTGAGAACTGGGAGCCTTGTTATGCTGATGGGCGGGATGTAAATAGCCAACAGACACTTGGGAGAAGTGTATGGTGTTTCCTGAAACATCTAAAAAACAAAGCAACAGAGCCTAGGGCACTTCCACTTATGCTCCTATAGCTTAGGGAAATTAAAATCAAAAAGACACAGCCACCCCAAAGTTTGGAACGGCTCTGTTTACAAGAACCTCGTTTACAGTACAAGTTCAACATCGCAGAAAGTGAAAAATGGATAAAGAAGTTGTGGTATTCACTTACAAAGCAATATCACTCAGCAATGAAATCTGTGTCATCAGGCCCTTAGCAGCACAATGAGTGGATTCAGGTATGATGATTCTAACTGAAATAAGTCACACAGAAAAAGAAACATCATAAGATATCAGTAATACACGGAATGGAAACTTGGCTACACAGGAACTGAATTACAGAACAGAACAGGATCTCAAATTTAGAAAACCAACTTATTCTTGCTTAAGGGTAAAGGTGAGTTGGGGTGCTGCATAAAACCAGAGATTGAAATGAGCACAGATAAAGTTCCTTAAGCCAAATACGGAATAGACAAGAGCTACTCCTTGCTCAACGAAATGGACTCAACACCCCATATTAAAGGCCTAAGAATGTACCGGACTAGTAAGTATCTTAAAACCTATGGATTGCTATGTCTCCGAAAGAGAATCAAGCATGTGTACAGGGGCATAAATGCAGCAGTGATAGGATTGGAGAGGTTCGGTGAGCAAATGAAGACCCTTTGAAGTCATATTGCATGGTACCCATTCCACGGGTTTCAACTACCCAGGTTTAAGGTATTCTTCCTTCAGCTAAAACATGCCTGTGGAACCTAGAGTATGATCAACCATGTGATAGGGAGACGTGTTCAAATATGTCTCAGTTTTCCTCCCCTGGTACTCGGGTGCAACATTCCAGACGCTTTCCTAACACTCTCCCCACTTGGAGAGTCAGTCCCTTTAACCTCCTGTTTGGCCCAGTTTGCAATTTCTGCGGAAGATGAACAGGAATAGCGAGAACCAATGAGAGGCTAGCTGGAGGTGTCTGGACGGGCAAATTTAACTCTCA
This sequence comes from Stenella coeruleoalba, assembly GCF_951394435.1. Classification (NCBI taxonomy): domain Eukaryota; kingdom Metazoa; phylum Chordata; class Mammalia; order Artiodactyla; family Delphinidae; genus Stenella; species Stenella coeruleoalba. The sequence continues at coordinate 300,483 of NW_027645974.1, read as the reverse complement.
TTTCCCACCAGGAAGAGGAATTAACCAAAGGCTCAGCGTGCCGGGCCGGAACCAGATTAGGGCCTGAAGCCATCCTGCGGTGTTGCGGCCAGGTCACAAGAAAGCGAGTTGAAGAAAGGAGCTCAGGGGCACTGTAATTCACAAACCTGCAGAGTTATAAATGACAGCTATCGTCCAAAAATAGACTGAAGTAAGGCTGCCAAGAGGACTTGAAAGCGGGGCAGAATTGCAGGAAACCAATTTCAGGAGGTAGACTGGAATTGCATTGAAAGCATAGGAAAAGAGGCAGAACGTCCACAATGATGCACTTGGCCAAAAAGGGCGTATGCGTTTTCTCCTGAATATATTCAGGAAAAAACACATACGGCCTTTTTGGCCAACCAAGCAAGCTTGCAAAGGAAATCTGCACTACAATGAAGTCTCACTTCCCCCCGGTCAAAAGGGCCATCTGAAAAAAGTGTAAAATCCAGAAAGGCAACAGGCCATTGAGAACTGGGAGCCTTGTTATGCTGATGGGCGGGATGTAAATTGCCAACAGACACTCGGGAGAAGTGTATGGTGTTTCCTGAAACATCTAAAAAACAAAGCAACAGAGCCTAGGGCACTTCCACTTATGGTCCTATAGCTTAGGGAAATTAAAATAAAAAAGACACAGCCACCCCAAAGTTTGGAACGGCTCTGTTTACAAGAACCTCGTTTACAGTACAAGTTCAACATCGCAGAAAGTGAAAAATGGATAAAGAAGTTGTGGTATTTACTTACAAAGCAATATCACTCAGCAATGAAATCTGTGTCATCAGGCCCTTAGCAGCACAATGAGTGGATTCAGGTATGATGATTCTAACTGAAATAAGTCACACAGAAAAAGAAACATCATAAGATATCAGTAATACACGGAATGGAAACTTGGCTACACAGGAACTGAATTACAGAACAGAACAGGGTCTCAAATTTAGAAAACCAACTTATGCTTGCTTAAGGGTAAAGGTGAGTTGGGGTGCTGCATAAAACCAGAGATTGAAATGAGCACAGATAAAGTTCCTTAAGCCAAATATGGAATAGACAAGAGCTACTCCTTGCTCAACGAAATGGACTCAACACCCCATATTAAACGCCTAAGAATGTACCTGACTAGTAAGTATCTTAAAACCTATGGATTGCTATGTCTCCGAAAGAGAATCAAGCATGTGTACAGGGGCATAAACGCAGCAGTGATAGGATTGGAGAGGTTCGGTGAGCAAATGAAGACCCTTTGAAGTCATATTGCATGGTACCCATTCCAAGGGTTTCAACTATCCAGGTTTAAGGTATTCTTCCTTCAGCTAAAACATGCATGTGGAACCTAGAGTATGATCAACCATGTGATCGGGAGACGTGTTCAAATATGTCTCAGTTTTCCTCCCCTGGTACTCGGGTGCAACATTCCAGACGCTTTACTAACACTCTCCCCACTTGGAGAGTCAGCGCCTTTAACCTCCTGTTTGGCCCAGTTTGCAATTTCTGCGGAAGATGAACAGGAATAGCGAGAACCAATGAGAGGCTAGCTGGAGGTGTCTGGACGGGCAAATTTAACTCTCATTTCCCACCAGGAAGAGGAAATAACCAAAGGCTCAGCGTGCCGTACCGGAACCAGATTAGGGCCTGAAGCCATCCTGCGATGTTGCGGCCAGCTCAAAAGAAAGCGAGTTGAAGAAAGGAGCTCAGGGGCACTGTAATTCACAAACCTGCAGAGTTATAAATGACAGCTATCGTCCAAAAATAGACTGAAGTAAGGCTGCCAAGAGGACTTGAAAGCGGGGCAGAATTGCAGGAAACCGATTTCAGGAGGTAGACTGGAATTGCATTGAAAGCATAGGAAAAGAGGCAGAACGTCCACAATGATGCACTTGGCCAAAAAGGGCGTATGCGTTTTTTCCTGAATATATTCAGGAAAAAACGCATACGCCCTTTTTGGCCAACCAAGCAAGCTTGCAAAGGAAATCTGCACTACAATGAAGTCTCACTTCCCCCGGCCAAAAGGGCCATCTGAAAAAAGTGTAAAATCCAGAAAGGCAGGACAGGTCATGGAGAACTGGGAGCCTTGTTATGCTGATGGGCGGGATGTAAATTGCCAACAACCACTCGGGAGAAGTGTATGGTGTTTCCTGAAACATCTAAAAAACAAAGCAACAGAACCTAGGGCACTTCCACTTATGGTCCTATAGCTTAGGGAAATTAAAATAAAAAAGACACAGCCACCCCAAAGTTTGGAACGGCTCTGTTTACAAGAACCTCGTTTACAGTACAAGTTCAACATCGCAGAAAGTGAAAAATGGATAAAGAAGTTGTGGTATTTACTTACAAAGCAATATCACTCAGCAATGAAATCTGTGTCATCAGGCCCTTAGCAGCACAATGAGTGGATTCAGGTATGATGATTCTAACTGAAATAAGTCACACAGAAAAAGAAACATCATAAGATATCAGTAATACACGGAATGTAAACTTGGCTACACAGGAACTGAATTACAGAACAGAACAGGGTCTCAAATTTAGAAAACCAACTTATGCTTGCTTAAGGGTAAAGGAGAGTTGGGGTGCTGCATAAAACCAGAGATTGAAATGAGCACAGATAAAGTTCCTTAAGTCAAATATGGAATAGACAAGAGCTACTCCTTGCTCAACGAAATGGACTCAACACCGCATATTAAACGCCTAAGAATGTACCTGACTAGTAAGTATCGTAAAACCTATGGATTGCTATGTCTCCAAAAGAGAATCAAGCATGTGTACAGGGGCATAAATGCGGCAGTGATAGGATTGGAGAGGTTCGGTGAGCAAATGAAGACCCTTTGAAGTCATATTGCATGGTACCCATTACACGGGTCTCAACTCTCCAGGTTTAAGGTATTCTTCCTTCAGCTAAAACATGCATGTGGAACCCAAGTATGATCAACCATGTGAACGGGAGACGTGTTCAAATATGTCTCAGTTTTCCTCCCCTGGTACTCGGGTGCAACATTCCAGATGCTTTACTAACACTCTCCCCACTTGGAGAGTCAGCGCCTTTAACCTCCTGTTTGGCCCAGTTTGCAATTTCTGCGGAAGATGAACAGGAATAGCGAGAACCAATGAGAGGCTAGCTGGAGGTGTCTGGACGGGCAAATTTAACTCTCTTTTCCCACCAGGAAGAGGAAATAACCAAAGGCTCAGCGTGCCGTACCGGAACCAGATTAGGGCCTGAAGCCATCCTGCGATGTTGCGGCCAGCTCAAAAGAAAGCGAGTTGAAGAAAGGAGCTCAGGGGCACTGTAATTCACAAACCTGCAGAGTTATAAATGACAGCTATCGTCCAAAAATAGACTGAAGTAAGGCTGCCAAGAGGACTTGAAAGCGGGGCAGAATTGCAGGAAACCGATTTCAGGAGGTAGACTGGAATTGCATTGAAAGCATAGGAAAAGAGGCAGAACGTCCACAATGATGCACTTGGCCAAAAAGGGCGTATGCGTTTTTTCCTGAATATATTCAGGAAAAAACGCATACGCCCTTTTTGGCCAACCAAGCAAGCTTGCAAAGGAAATCTGCACTACAATGAAGTCTTACTTCCCCCCGGTCAAAAGGGCCATCTGAAAAAAGTGTAAAATCCAGAAAGGCAGGACAGGCCATGGAGAACTGGGAGCCTTGTTATGCTGATGGGCGGGATGTAAATTGCCAACAACCACTCGGGAGAAGTGTATGGTGTTTCCTGAAACATCTAAAAAACAAAGCAACAGAACCTAGGGCACTTCCACTTATGGTCCTATAGCTTAGGGAAAATAAAATAAAAAAGACACAGCCACCCCAAAGTTTGGAACGGCTCTGTTTACAAGAACCTCGTTTACAGTACAATTTCAACATCGCAGAAAGTGAAAAATGGATAAAGAAGTTGTGGTATTTACTTACAAAGCAATATCACTCAGCAATGAAATCTGTGTCATCACGCCCTTAGCAGCACAATGAGTGGATTCAGGTATGATGATTCTAACTGAAATAAGTCACACAGAAAAAGAAACATCATAAGATATCAGTAATACACGGAATGTAAACTTGGCTACACAGGAACTGAATTACAGAACAGAACAGGGTCTCAAATTTAGAAAACCAACTTATGCTTGCTTAAGGGTAAAGGTGAGTTGGGGTGCTGCATAAAACCAGAGATTGAAATGAGCACAGATAAAGTTCCTTAAGTCAAATATGGAATAGACAAGAGCTACTCCTTGCTCAACGAAATGCACTCAACATCGCATATTAAACGCCTAAGAATGTACCTGACTAGTAAGTATCGTAAAACCTATGGATTGCTATGTCTCCGAAAGAGAATCAAGCATGTGTACAGGGGCATAAACGCAGCAGTGATAGGATTGGAGAGGTTCGGTGAGCAAATGAAGACCCTTTGAAGTCATATTGCATGGTACCCATTACACGGGTCTTAACTCTCCAGGTTTAAGGTATTCTTCCTTCAGCTAAAACATGCATGTGGAACCCAAGTATGATCAACCATGTGAACGGGAGACGTGTTCAAATATGTCTCAGTTTTCCTCCCCTGGTACTCGGGTGCAACATTCCAGACGCTTTACTAACACTCTCCCCACTTGGAGAGTCAGCGCCTTTAACCTCCTGTTTGGCCCAGTTTGCAATTTCTGCGGAAGATGAACAGGAATAGCGAGAACCAATGAGAGGCTAGCTGGAGGTGTCTGGACGGGCAAATTTAACTCTCATTTCCCACCATGAAGAGGAAATAACCAAAGGCTCAGCGTGCCGTACCGGAACCAGATTAGGGCCTGAAGCCATCCTGCGGTGTTGCGGCCAGCTCAAAAGAAAGCGAGTTGAAGAAAGGAGCTCAGGGGCACTGTAATTCACAAACCTGCAGAGTTATAAATGACAGCTATCGTCCAAAAATAGACTGAAGTAAGGCTGCCAAGAGGACTTGAAAGTGGGGCAGAATTGCAGGAAACCGATTTCAGGAGGTAGACTGGAATTGCATTGAAAGCATAGGAAAAGAGGCAGAACGTCCACAATGATGCACTTGGCCAAAAAGGGCGTATGCGTTTTTTCCTGAATATATTCAGGAAAAAACGCATACGCCCTTTTTGGCCAACCAAGCAAGCTTGCAAAGGAAATCTGCACTACAATGAAGTCTCACTTCCCCCCGGTCAAAAGGGCCATCTGAAAAAAGTGTAAAATCCAGAAAGGCAGGACAGGCCATGGAGAACTGGGAGCCTTGTTATGCTGATGGGCGGGATGTAAATTGCCAACAACCACTGGGGAGAAGTGTATGGTGTTTCCTGAAACATCTAAAAAACAAAGCAACAGAACCTAGGGCACTTCCACTTATGGTCCTATAGCTTAGGGAAATTAAAATCAAAAAGACACAGCCACCCCAAAGTTTGGAACGGCTCTGTTTACAAGAACCTCGTTTACAGTACAAGTTCAACATCGCAGAAAGTGAAAAATGGAGAAAGAAGTTGTGGTATTTACTTACAAAGCAATATCACTCAGCAATGAAATCTGTGTCATCAGGCCCTTAGCAGCACAATGAGTGGATTCAGGTATGATGATTCTAACTGAAATAAGTCACACAGAAAAAGAAACATCATAAGATATCAGTAATACACGGAATGTAAACTTGGCTACACAGGAACTGAATTACAGAACAGAACAGGGTCTCAAATTTAGAAAACCAACTTATGCTTGCTTAAGGGGAAAGGTGAGTTGGGGTGCTGCATAAAACCAGAGATTGAAATGAGCACAGATAAAGTTCCTTAAGTCAAATATGGAATAGACAAGAGCTACTCCTTGCTCAACGAAATGGACTCAACACCGCATATTAAACGCCTAAGAATGTACCTGACTAGTAAGTATCTTAAAACCTATGGATTGCTATGTCTCCGAAAGAGAATCAAGCATGTGTACAGGGGCATAAACGCAGCAGTGATAGGATTGGAGAGGTTCGGTGAGCAAATGAAGACCCTTTGAAGTCATATTGCATGGTACCCATTACACGGGTCTTAACTCTCCAGGTTTAAGGTATTCTTCCTTCAGCTAAAACATGCATGTGGAACCCAAGTATGATCAACCATGTGAACGGGAGACGTGTTCAAATATGTCTCAGTTTTCCTCCCCTGGTACTCGGGTGCAACATTCCAGACGCTTTACTAACACTCTCCCCACTTGGAGAGTCAGCGCCTTTAACCTCCTGTTTGGCCCAGTTTGCAATTTCTGCGGAAGATGAACAGGAATAGCGAGAACCAATGAGAGGCTAGCTGGAGGTGTCTGGACGGGCAAATTTAACTCTCATTTCCCACCAGGAAGAGGAATTAACCAAAGGCTCAGCGTGCCGGGCCGGAACCAGATTAGGGCCTGAAGCCATCCTGCGGTGTTGCGGCCAGGTCACCAGAAAGCGAGTTGAAGAAAGGAGCTCAGGGGCACTGTAATTCACAAACCTGCAGAGTTATAAATGACAGCTATCGTCCAAAAATAGACTGAAGTAAGGCTGCCAAGAGGACTTGAAAGCGGGGCAGAATTGCAGGAAACCGATTTCAGGAGGTAGACTGGAATTGCATTGAAAGCATAGGAAAAGAGGCAGAACGTCCACAATGATGCACTTGGCCAAAAAGGGCGTATGCGTTTTTTCCTGAATATATTCAGGAAAAAACGCATACGCCCTTTTTGGCCAACCAAGCAAGCTTGCAAAGGAAATCTGCACTACAATGAAGTCTCACTTCCCCCCGGTCAAAAGGGCCATCTGAAAAAAGTGTAAAATCCAGAAAGGCAGGACAGGCCTTGGAGAACTGGGAGCCTTGTTATGCTGATGGGCGGGATGTAAATTGCCAACAGACACTTGGGAGAAGTGTATGGTGTTTCCTGAAACATCTAAAAAACAAAGCAACAGAGCCTAGGGCACTTCCACTTATGGTCCTATAGCTTAGGGAAATTAAAATCAAAAAGACACAGCCACCCCAAAGTTTGGAACGGCTCTGTTTACAAGAACCTCATTTACAGTACAAGTTCAACATCGCAGAAAGTGAAAAATGGATAAAGAAGTTGTGGTATTTACTTACAAAGCAATATCACTCAGCAATGAAATCTGTGTCATCACGCCCTTAGCAGCACAATGAGTGGATTCAGGTATGATGATTCTAACTGAAATAAGTCACACAGAAAAAGAAACATCATAAGATATCAGTAATACACGGAATGTAAACTTGGCTACACAGGAACTGAATTACAGAACAGAACAGGGTCTCAAATTTAGAAAACCAACTTATGCTTGCTTAAGGGTAAAGGTGAGCTGGGGTGCTGCATAAAACCAGAGATTGAAATGAGCACAGATAAAGTTCCTTAAGTCAAATATGGAATAGACAAGAGCTACTCCTTGCTCAACGAAATGGACTCAACACCGCATATTAAACGCCTAAGAATGTACCTGACTAGTAAGTATCTTAAAACCTATGGATTGCTATGTCTCCGAAAGAGAATCAAGCATGTGTACAGGGGCATAAACGCAGCAGTGATAGGATTGGAGAGGTTCAGTGAGCAAATGAAGACCCTTTGAAGTCATATTGCATGGTACCCATTACACGGGTCTCAACTCTCCAGGTTTAAGGTATTCTTCCTTCAGCTAAAACATGCATGTGGAACCCAAGTATGATCAACCATGTGAACGGGAGATGTGTTCAAATATGTCTCAGTTTTCCTCCCCTGGTACTCGGGTGCAACATTCCAGACGCTTACTAACACTCTCCCCACTTGGAGAGTCAGCGCCTTTAACCTCCTGTTTGGCCCAGTTTGCAATTTCTGCGGAAGATGAACAGGAATAGCGAGAACCAATGAGAGGCTAGCTGGAGGTGTCTGGACGGGCAAATTTAACTCTCATTTCCCACCAGGAAGAGGAATTAACCAAAGGCTCAGTGTGCCGTACCGGAACCAGATTAGGGCCTGAAGCCATCCTGCGGTGTTGCGGCCAGCTCAAAAGAAAGCGAGTTGAAGAAAGGAGCTCAGGGGCACTGTAATTCACAAACCTGCAGAGTTATAAATGACAGCTATCGTCCAAAAATAGACTGAAGTAAGGCTGCCAAGAGGACTTGAAAGCGGGGCAGAATTGCAGGAAACCGATTTCAGGAGGTAGACTGGAATTGCATTGAAAGCATAGGAAAAGAGGCAGAACGTCCACAATGATGCACTTGGCCAAAAAGGGCGTATGCGTTTTTTCCTGAATATATTCAGGAAAAAACGCATACGCCCTTTTTGGCCAACCAAGCAAGCTTGCAAAGGAAATCTGCACTACAATGAAGTCTCACTTCCCCCCGGTCAAAAGGGCCATCTGAAAAAAGTGTAAAATCCTGAAAGGCAGGACAGGCCATGGAGAACTGGGAGCCTTGTTATGCTGATGGGCGGGATGTAAATTGCCAACAACCACTCGGGAGAAGTGTATGGTGTTTCCTGAAACATCTAAAAAACAAAGCAACAGAACCTAGGGCACTTCCACTTATGGTCCTATAGCTTAGGGAAATTAAAATCAAAAAGACACAGCCACCCCAAAGTTTGGAACGGTTCTGTTTACAAGAACCTCGTTTACAGTACAAGTTCAACATCGCAGAAAGTGAAAAATGGATAAAGAAGTTGTGGTATTTACTTACAAAGCAATATCACTCAGCAATGAAATCTGTGTCATCAGGCCCTTAGCAGCACAATGAGTGGATTCAGGTATGATGATTCTAACTGAAATAAGTCACACAGAAAAAGAAACATCATAAGATATCAGTAATACACGGAATGTAAACTTGGCTACACAGGAACTGAATTACAGAACAGAACAGGGTCTCAAATTTAGAAAACCAACTTATGCTTGCTTAAGGGTAAAGGTGAGTTGGGGTGCTGCATAAAACCAGAGATTGAAATGAGCACAGATAAAGTTCCTTAAGTCAAATATGGAATAGACAAGAGCTACTCCTTGCTCAACGAAATGGACTCAACACAGCATATTAAACGCCTAAGAATGTACCTGACTAGTAAGTATCTTAAAACCTATGGATTGCTATGTCTCCGAAAGAGAATCAAGCATGTGTACAGGGGCATAAACGCAGCAGTGATAGGATTGGAGAGGTTCGGTGAGCAAATGAAGACCCTTTGAAGTCATATTGCATGGTACCCATTACACGGGTCTTAACTCTCCAGGTTTAAGGTATTCTTCCTTCAGCTAAAACATGCATGTGGAACCCAAGTATGATCAACCATGTGATCGGGAGACGTGTTCAAATATGTCTCAGTTTTCCTCCCCTGGTACTCGGGTGGAACATTCCAGAAGCTTTACTAACACTCTCCCCACTTGGAGAGTCAGTCCCTTTAACCTCCTGTTTGGCCCAGTTTGCAATTTCTGCGGAAGATGAACAGGAATAGCGAGAACCAATGAGAGGCTAGCTGGAGGTGTCTGGACGGGCAAATTTAACTCTCATTTCCCACCAGGAAGAGGAATTAACCAAAGGCTCAGCATGCCGTGCCGGAACCAGATTAGGGCCTGAAGCCATCCTGTGGTGTTGCGGCCAGGTCACAAGAAAGCGAGTTGAAGAAAGGAGCTCAGGGGCATTGTAATTCACAAACCTGCAGAGTTATAAATGACAGCTATCGTCCAAAAATAGACTGAAGTAAGGCTGCCAAGAGGACTTGAAAGCGGGGCAGAATTGCAGGAAACCGATTTCAGGAGGTAGACTGGAATTGCATTGAAAGCATAGGAAAAGAGGCAGAACGTCCACAATGATGCACTTGGCCAAAAAGGGCGTATGCGTTTTTTCCTGAATATATTCAGGAAAAAACGCATACGCCCTTTTTGGCCAACCAAGCAAGCTTGCAAAGGAAATCTGCACTACAATGAAGTCTCACTTCCCCCTGGCCAAAAGGGCCATCTGAAAAAAGTGTAAAATCCAGAAAGGCAACAGGCCATTGAGAACTGGGAGCCTTGTTATGCTGATGGGCGGGATGTAAATTGCCAACAGACACTTGGGAGAAGTGTATGGTGTTTCCTGAAACATCTAAAAAACAAAGCAACAGAGCCTAGGGCACTTCCACATATGGTCCTATAGCTTAGGGAAATTAAAATCAAAAAGACACAGCCACCCCAAAGTTTGGAACGGCTCTGTTTACAAGAACCTCGTTTACAGTACAAGTTCAACATCGCAGAAAGTGAAAAATGGATAAAGAAGTTGTGGTATTTACTTACAAAGCAATATCACTCAGCAATGAAATCTGTGTCATCACGCCCTTAGCAGCACAATGAGTGGATTCAGGTATGATGATTCTAACTGAAATAAGTCACACAGAAAAAGAAACATCATAAGATATCAGTAATACACGGAATGTAAACTTGGCTACACAGGAACTGAATTACAGAACAGAACAGGGTCTCAAATTTAGAAAACCAACTTATGCTTGCTTAAGGGTAAAGGTGAGCTGGGGTGCTGCATAAAACCAGAGATTGAAATGAGCACAGATAAAGTTCCTTAAGTCAAATATGGAATAGACAAGAGCTACTCCTTGCTCAACGAAATGGACTCAACACCGCATATTAAACGCCTAAGAATGTACCTGACTAGTAAGTATCTTAAAACCTATGGATTGCTATGTCTCCGAAAGAGAATCAAGCATGTGTACAGGGGCATAAACGCAGCAGTGATAGGATTGGAGAGGTTCGGTGAGCAAATGAAGACCCTTTGAAGTCATATTGCATGGTACCCATTACACGGGTCTCAACTCTCCAGGTTTAAGGTATTCTTCCTTCAGCTAAAACATGCATGTGGAACCCAAGTATGATCAACCATGTGAACGGGAGACGTGTTCAAATATGTCTCAGTTTTCTTCCCCTGGTACTCGGGTGCAACATTCCAGACGCTTTACTAACACTCTCCCCACTTGGAGAGTCAGCGCCTTTAACCTCCTGTTTGGCCCAGCTTGCAATTTCTGCGGAAGATGAACAGTAATAGCGAGAACCAATGAGAGGCTAGCTGGAGGTGTCTGGACGGGCAAATTTAACTCTCATTTCCCACCAGGAAGAGGAAATAACCAAAGGCTCAGCATGCCGTACCGGAACCAGATTAGGGCCTGAAGCCATCCTGCGGTGTTGCGGCCAGCTCAAAAGAAAGCGAGTTGAAGAAAGGAGCTCAGGGGCACTGTAATTCACAAACCTGCAGAGTTATAAATGACAGCTATCGTCCAAAAATAGACTGAAGTAAGGCTGCCAAGAGGACTTGAAAGCGGGGCAGAATTGCAGGAAACCGATTTCAGGAGGTAGACTGGTATTGCATTGAAAGCATAGGAAAAGAGGAAGAACGTCCACAATGATGCACTTGGCCAAAAAGGGCGTATGCGTTTTTTCCTGAATATATTCAGGAAAAAACGCATACGCCCTTTTTGGCCAACCAAGCAAGCTTGCAAAGGAAATCTGCACTACAATGAAGTCTCACTTCCCCCCGGCCAAAAGGGCCATCTGAAAAAAGTGTAAAATCCAGAAAGGCAACAGGCCATTGAGAACTGGGAGCCTTGTTATGCTGATGGGCGGGATGTAAATTGCCAACAGACACTTGGGAGAAGTGTATGGTGTTTCCTGAAACATCTAAAAAACAAAGCAACAGAGCCTAGGGCACTTCCACTTATGGTCCTATAGCTTAGGGAAATTAAAATCAAAAAGACACAGCCACCCCAAAGTTTGGAACGGCTCTGTTTACAAGAACCTCGTTTACAGTACAAGTTCAACATCGCAGAAAGTGAAAAATGGATAAAGAAGTTGTGGTATTTACTTACAAAGCAATATCACTCAGCAATGAAATCTGTGTCATCAGGCCCTTAGCAGCACAATGAGTGGATTCAGGTATGATGATTCTAACTGAAATAAGTCACACAGAAAAAGAAACATCATAAGATATCAGTAATACACGGAATGTAAACTTGGCTACACAGGAACTGAATTACAGAACAGAACAGGGTCTCAAATTTAGAAAACCAACTTATGCTTGCTTAAGGGTAAAGGAAAGTTGGGGTGCTGCATAAAACCAGAGATTGAAATGAGCACAGATAAAGTTCCTTAAGCCAAATATGGAATAGACAAGAGCTACTCCTTGCTCAACGAAATGGACTCAACACCCCATATTAAACGCCTAAGAATGTACCTGACTAGTAAGTATCGTAAAACCTATGGATTGCTATGTCTCCAAAAGAGAATCAAGCATGTGTACAGGGGCATAAACGCAGCAGTGATAGGATTGGAGAGGTTCGGTGAGCAAATGAAGACCCTTTGAAGTCATATTGCATGGTACCCATTACACGGGTCTCAACTCTCCAGGTTTAAGGTATTCTTCCTTCAGCTAAAACATGCATGTGGAACCCAAGTATGATCAACCATGTGAACGGGAGATGTGTTCAAATATGTCTCAGTTTTCCTCCCCTGGTACTCGGGTGCAACATTCCAGACGCTTACTAACACTCTCCCCACTTGGAGAGTCAGCGCCTTTAACCTCCTGTTTGGCCCAGTTTGCAATTTCTGCGGAAGATAAACAGGAATAGCGAGAACCAATGAGAGGCTAGCTGGAGGTGTCTGGACGGGCAAATTTAACTCTCATTTCCCACCAGGAAGAGGAATTAACCAAAGGCTCAGTGTGCCGTACCGGAACCAGATTAGGGCCTGAAGCCATCCTGCGGTGTTGCGGCCAGCTCAAAAGAAAGCGAGTTGAAGAAAGGAGCTCAGGGGCACTGTAATGCACAAACCTGCAGAGTTATAAATGACAGCTATCGTCCAAAAATAGACTGAAGTAAGGCTGCCAAGAGGACTTGAAAGCGGGGCAGAATTGCAGGAAACCGATTTCAGGAGGTAGACTGGAATGGCATTGAAAGCATAGGAAAAGAGGCAGAACGTCCACAATGATGCACTTGGCCAAAAAGGGCGTATGCGTTTTTTCCTGAATATATTCAGGAAAAAACGCATACGCCCTTTTTGGCCAACCAAGCAAGCTTGCAAAGGAAATCTGCACTACAATGAAGTCTCACTTCCCCCCGGTCAAAAGGGCCATCTGAAAAAAGTGTAAAATCCTGAAAGGCAGGACAGGCCATGGAGAACTGGGAGCCTTGTTATGCTGATGGGCGGGATGTAAATTGCCAACAACCACTCGGGAGAAGTGTATGGTGTTTCCTGAAACATCTAAAAAACAAAGCAACAGAACCTAGGGCACTTCCACTTATGGTCCTATAGCTTAGGGAAATTAAAATCAAAAAGACACAGCCACCCCAAAGTTTGGAACGGTTCTGTTTACAAGAACCTCGTTTACAGTACAAGTTCAACATCGCAGAAAGTGAAAAATGGATAAAGAAGTTGTGGTATTTACTTACAAAGCAATATCACTCAGCAATGAAATCTGTGTCATCAGGCCCTTAGCAGCACAATGAGAGGATTCAGGTATGATGATTCTAACTGAAATAAGTCACACAGAAAAAGAAACATCATAAGATATCAGTAATACACGGAATGTAAACTTGGCTACACAGGCACTGAATTACAGAACAGAACAGGATCTCAAATTTAGAAAACCAACTTATGCTTGCTTAAGGGTAAAGGTGAGTTGGGGTGCTGCATAAAACCAGAGATTGAAATGAGCACAGATAAAGTTCCTTAAGTCAAATATGGAATAGACAAGAGCTACTCCTTGCTCAACGAAATGGACTCAACACAGCATATTAAACGCCTAAGAATGTACCTGACTAGTAAGTATCTTAAAACCTATGGATTGCTATGTCTCCGAAAGAGAATCAAGCATGTGTACAGGGGCATAAACGCAACAGTGATAGGATTGGAGAGGTTCGGTGAGCAAATGAAGACCCTTTGAAGTCATATTGCATGGTACCCATTACACGGGTCTTAACTCTCCAGGTTTAAGGTATTCTTCCTTCAGCTAAAACATGCATGTGGAACCCAAGTATGATCAACCATGTGATCGGGAGACGTGTTCAAATATGTCTCAGTTTTCCTCCCCTGGTACTCGGGTGCAACATTCCAGAAGCTTTACTAACACTCTCCCCACTTGGAGAGTCAGTCCCTTTAACCTCCTGTTTGGCCCAGTTTGCAATTTCTGCGGAAGATGAACAGGAATAGCGAGAACCAATGAGAGGCTAGCTGGAGGTGTCTGGACGGGCAAATTTAACTCTCATTTCCCACCAGGAAGAGGAATTAACCAAAGGCTCAGCGTGCCGTGCCGGAACCAGATTAGGGCCTGAAGCCATCCTGTGGTGTTGCGGCCAGGTCACAAGAAAGCGAGTTGAAGAAAGGAGCTCAGGGGCATTGTAATTCACAAACCTGCAGAGTTATAAATGACAGCTATCGTCCAAAAATAGACTGAAGTAAGGCTGCCAAGAGGACTTGAAAGCGGGGCAGAATTGCAGGAAACCGATTTCAGGAGGTAGACTGGAATTGCATTGAAAGCATAGGAAAAGAGGCAGAACGTCCACAATGATGCACTTGGCCAAAAAGGGCGTATGCGTTTTTTCCTGAATATATTCAGGAAAAAACGCATACGCCCTTTTTGGCCAACCAAGCAAGATGCAAAGGAAATCTGCACTACAATGAAGTCTCACTTCCCCCTGGCCAAAAGGGCCATCTGAAAAAAGTGTAAAATCCAGAAAGGCAACAGGCCATTGAGAACTGGGAGCCTTGTTATGCTGATGGGCGGGATGTAAATTGCCAACAGACACTTGGGAGAAGTGTATGGTGTTTCCTGAAACATCTAAAAAACAAAGCAACAGAGCCTAGGGCACTTCCACATATGGTCCTATAGCTTAGGGAAATTAAAATCAAAAAGACACAGCCACCCCAAAGTTTGGAACGGCTCTGTTTACAAGAACCTCGTTTACAGTACAAGTTCAACATCGCAGAAAGTGAAAAATGGATAAAGAAGTTGTGGTATTTACTTACAAAGCAATATCACTCAGCAATGAAATCTGTGTCATCAGGCCCTTAGCAGCACAATGAGTGGATTCAGGTATGATGATTCTAACTGAAATAAGTCACACAGAAAAAGAAACAGCATAAGATATCAGTAATACACGGAATGTAAACTTGGCTACACAGGAACTGAATTACAGAACAGAACAGGGTCTCAAATTTAGAAAACCAACTTATTCTTGCTTAAGGGTAAAGGTGAGTTGGGGTGCTGCATAAAACCAGAGATTGAAATGAGCACAGATAAAGTTCCTTAAGCCAAATATGGAATAGACAAGAGCTACTCCTTGCTCAACGAAATGGACTCAACACCGCATATTAAACGCCTAAGAATGTACCTGACTAGTAAGTATCGTAAAACCTATGGATTGCTATGTCTCCAAAAGAGAATCAAGCATGTGTACAGGGGCATAAACGCAGCAGTGATAGGATTGGAGAGGTTCGGTGAGCAAATGAAGACCCTTTGAAGTCATATTGCATGGTACCCATTACACGGGTCTCAACTCTCCAGGTTTAAGGTATTCTTCCTTCAGCTAAAACATGCATGTGGAACCCAAGTATGATCAACCATGTGAACGGGAGACGTGTTCAAATATGTCTCAGTTTTCCTCCCCTGGTACTCGGGTGCAACATTCCAGACGCTTTACTAACACTCTCCCCACTTGGAGAGTCAGCGCCTTTAACCTCCTGTTTGGCCCAGTTTGCAATTTCTGCGGAAGATGAACAGGAATAGCGAGAACCAATGAGAGGCTAGCTGGAGGTGTCTGGACGGGCAAATTTAACTCTCATTTCCCACCAGGAAGAGGAAATAACCAAAGGCTCAGCGTGCCGTACCGGAACCAGATTAGGGCCTGAAGCCATCCTGCGGTGTTGCGGCCAGCTCAAAAGAAAGCAAGTTGAAGAAAGGAGCTCAGGGGCACTGTAATTCACAAACCTGCAGAGTTATAAATGACAGCTATCGTCCAAAAATAGACTGAAGTAAGGCTGCCAAGAGGACTTGAAAGCGGGGCAGAATTGCAGGAAACCGATTTCAGGAGGTAGACTGGAATTGCATTGAAAGCATAGGAAAAGAGGCAGAACGTCCACAATGATGCACTTGGCCAAAAAGGGCGTATGCGTTTTTTCCTGAATATATTCAGGAAAAAACGCATACGCCCTTTTTGGCCAACCAAGCAAGCTTGCAAAGGAAATCTGCACTACAATGAAGTCTCACTTCCCCCCGGTCAAAAGGGCCATCTGAAAAAAGTGTAAAATCCAGAAAGGCAGGACAGGCCATGGAGAACTGGGAGCCTTGTTATGCTGATGGGCGGGATGTAAATTGCCAACAACCACTCGGGAGAAGTGTATGGTGTTTCCTGAAACATCTAAAAAACAAAGCAACAGAACCTAGGGCACTTCCACTTATGGTCCTATAGCTTAGGGAAATTAAAATCAAAAAGACACAGCCACCCCAAAGTTTGGAACGGCTCTGTTTACAAGAACCTCGTTTACAGTACAAGTTCAACATCGCAGAAAGTGAAAAATGGATAAAGAAGTTGTGGTATTTACTTACAAAGCAATATCACTCAGCAATGAAATCTGTGTCATCACGCCCTTAGCAGCACAATGAGTGGATTCAGGTATGATGATTCTAACTGAAATAAGTCACACAGAAAAAGAAACATCATAAGATATCAGTAATACACGGAATGTAAACTTGGCTACACAGGAACTGAATTAAAGAGCAGAACAGGGTCTCAAATTTAGAAAACCAACTTATGCTTGCTTAAGGGTAAAGGTGAGCAGGGGTGCTGCATAAAACCAGAGATTGAAATGAGCACAGATAAAGTTCCTTAAGTCAAATATGGAATAGACAAGAGCTACTCCTTGCTCAACGAAATGGACTCAACACCGCATATTAAACGCCTAAGAATGTACCTGACTAGTAAGTATCTTAAAACCTATGGATTGCTATGTCTCCGAAAGAGAATCAAGCATGTGTACAGGGGCATAAACGCAGCAGTGATAGGATTGGAGAGGTTCGGTGAGCAAATGAAGACCCTTTGAAGTCATATTGCATGGTACCCATTACACGGGTCTCAACTCTCCAGGTTTAAGGTATTCTTCCTTCAGCTAAAACATGCATGTGGAACCCAAGTATGATCAACCATGTGAACGGGAGATGTGTTCAAATATGTCTCAGTTTTCCTCCCCTGGTACTCGGGTGCAACATTCCAGACGCTTTACTAACACTCTCCCCACTTGGAGAGTCAGCGCCTTTAACCTCCTGTTTGGCCCAGTTTGCAATTTCTGCGGAAGATGAACAGGAATAGCGAGAACCAATGAGAGGCTAGCTGGAGGTGTCTGGACGGGCAAATTTAACTCTCATTTCCCACCAGGAAGAGGAAATAACCAAAGGCTCAGCGTGCCGTACCGGAACCAGATTAGGGCCTGAAGCCATCCTGCGGTGTTGCGGCCAGCTCAAAAGAAAGCGAGTTGAAGAAAGGAGCTCAGGGGCACTGTAATTCACAAACCTGCAGAGTTATAAATGACAGCTATCGTCCAAAAATAGACTGAAGTAAGGCTGCCAAGAGGACTTGAAAGCGGGGCAGAATTGCAGGAAACCGATTTCAGGAGGTAGACTGGAATTGCATTGAAAGCATAGGAAAAGAGGCAGAACGTCCACAATGATGCACTTGGCCAAAAAGGGCGTATGCGTTTTTTCCTGAATATATTCAGGAAAAAACGCATACGCCCTTTTTGGCCAACCAAGCAAGCTTGCAAAGGAAATCTGCACTACAATGAAGTCTCACTTCCCCCCGGTCAAAAGGGCCATCTGAAAAAAGTGTAAAATCCAGAAAGGCAGGACAGGCCATGGAGAACTGGGAGCCTTGTTATGCTGATGGGCGGGATGTAAATTGCCAACAACCACTCGGGAGAAGTGTATGGTGTTTCCTGAAACATCTAAAAAACAAAGCAACAGAACCTAGGGCACTTCCACTTATGGTCCTATAGCTTAGGGAAATTAAAATCAAAAAGACACAGCCACCCCAAAGTTTGGAACGGCTCTGTTTACAAGAACCTCGTTTACAGTACAAGTTCAACATCGCAGAAAGTGAAAAATGGATAAAGAAGTTGTGGTATTTACTTACAAAGCAATATCACTCAGCAATGAAATCTGTGTCATCACGCCCTTAGCAGCACAATGAGTGGATTCAAGTATGATGATTCTAACTGAAATAAGTCACACAGAAAAAGAAACATCATAAGATATCAGTAATACACGGAATGTAAACTTGACTACACAGGAACTGAATTACAGAACAGAACAGGGTCTCAAATTTAGAAAACCAACTTATGCTTGCTTAAGGGTAAAGGTGAGTTGGGGTGCTGCATAAAACCAGAGATTGAAATGAGCACAGATAAAGTTCCTTAAGTCAAATATGGAATAGACAAGAGCTACTCCTTGCTCAACGAAATGGACTCAACACCGCATATTAAACGCCTAAGAATGTACCTGACTAGTAAGTATCTTAAAACCTTTGGATTGCTATGTCTCCGAAAGAGAATCAAGCATGTGTACAGGGGCATAAACGCAGCAGTGATAGGATTGGAGAGGTTCGGTGAGCAAATGAAGACCCTTTGAAGTCATATTGCATGGTACCCATTACACGGGTCTTAACTCTCCAGGTTTAAGGTATTCTTCCTTCAGCTAAAACATGCATGTGGAACCCAAGTATGATCAACCATGTGATCGGGAGACGTGTTCAAATATGTCTCAGTTTTCCTCCCCTGGTACTCGGGTGCAACATTCCAGAAGCTTTACTAACACTCTCCCCACTTGGAGAGTCAGTCCCTTTAACCTCCTGTTTGGCCCAGTTTGCAATTTCTGCGGAAGATGAACAGGAATAGCGAGAACCAATGAGAGGCTAGCTGGAGGTGTCTGGACGGGCAAATTTAACTCTCATTTCCCACCAGGAAGAGGAATTAACCAAAGGCTCAGCGTGCCGTGCCGGAACCAGATTAGGGCCTGAAGCCATCCTGTGGTGTTGCGGCCAGGTCACAAGAAAGCGAGTTGAAGAAAGGAGCTCAGGGGCATTGTAATTCACAAACCTGCAGAGTTATAAATGACAGCTATCGTCCAAAAATAGACTGAAGTAAGGCTGCCAAGAGGACTTGAAAGCGGGGCAGAATTGCAGGAAACCGATTTCAGGAGGTAGACTGGAATTGCATTGAAAGCATAGGAAAAGAGGCAGAACGTCCACAATGATGCACTTGGCCAAAAAGGGCGTATGCGTTTTTTCCTGAATATATTCAGGAAAAAACGCATACGCCCTTTTTGGCCAACCAAGCAAGCTTGCAAAGGAAATCTGCACTACAATGAAGTCTCACTTCCCCCTGGCCAAAAGGGCCATCTGAAAAAAGTGTAAAATCCAGAAAGGCAACAGGCCATTGAGAACTGGGAGCCTTGTTATGCTGATGGGCGGGATGTAAATTGCCAACAGACACTTGGGAGAAGTGTATGGTGTTTCCTGAAACATCTAAAAAACAAAGCAACAGAGCCTAGGGCACTTCCACATATGGTCCTATAGCTTAGGGAAATTAAAATCAAAAAGACACAGCCACCCCAAAGTTTGGAACGGCTCTGTTTACAAGAACCTCGTTTACAGTACAAGTTCAACATTGCAGAACGTGAGAAATGGATAAAGAAGTTGTGGTATTTACTTACAAAGCAATATCACTCAGCAATGAAATCTGTGTCATCAGGCCCTTAGCAGCACAATGAGTGGATTCAGGTATGATGATTCTAACTGAAATAAGTCACACAGAAAAAGAAACATCATAAGATATCAGTAATACACGGAATGTAAACTTGGCTACACAGGAACTGAATTACAGAACAGAACAGGGTCTCAAATTTAGAAAACCAACTTATGCTTGCTTAAGGGTAAAGGTGAGTTGGGGTGCTGCATAAAACCAGAGATTGAAATGAGCACAGATAAAGTTCCTTAAGCCAAATATGGAATAGACAAGAGCTACTCCTTGCTCAACGAAATGGACTCAACACCGCATATTAAACGCCTAAGAATGTACCTGACTAGTAAGTATCTTAAAACCTATGGATTGCTATGTCTCCGAAAGAGAATCAAGCATGTGTACAGGGGCATAAACGCAGCAGTGATAGGATTGGAGAGGTTCGGTGAGCAAATGAAGACCCTTTGAAGTCATATTGCATGGTACCCATTACACGGGTCTCAACTCTCCAGGTTTAAGGTATTCTTCCTTCAGCTAAAACATGCATGTGGAACCCAAGTATGATCAACCATGTGAACGGGAGACGTGTTCAAATATGTCTCAGTTTTCCTCCCCTGGTACTCGGGTGCAACATTCCAGACGCTTTACTAACACTCTCCCCACTTGGAGAGTCAGCGCCTTTAACCTCCTGTTTGGCCCAGTTTGCAATTTCTGCGGAAGATGAACAGGAATAGCGAGAACCAATGAGAGGCTAGCTGGAGGTGTCTGGACGGGCAAATTTAACTCTCATTTCCCACCAGGAAGAGGAAATAACCAAAGGCTCAGCGTGCCGTACCGGAACCAGATTAGGGCCTGAAGCCATCCTGCGGTGTTGCGGCCAGCTCAAAAGAAAGCGAGTTGAAGAAAGGAGCTCAGGGGCACTGTAATTCACAAACCTGCAGAGTTATAAATGACAGCTATCGTCCAAAAATAGACTGAAGTAAGGCTGCCAAGAGGACTTGAAAGCGGGGCAGAATTGCAGGAAACCGATTTCAGGAGGTAGACTGGAATTGCATTGAAAGCATAGGAAAAGAGGCAGAACGTCCACAATGATGCACTTGGCCAAAAAGGGCATATGCGTTTTTTCCTGAATATATTCAGGAAAAAACGCATATGCCCTTTTTGGCCAACCAAGCAAGCTTGCAAAGGAAATCTGCAGTATAATGAAGTCTCACTTCCCCCCGGTCAAAAGGGCCATCTGAAAAAAGTGTAAAATCCAGAAAGGCAGGACAGGCCATGGAGAACTGGGAGCCTTGTTATGCTGATGGGCGGGATGTAAATTGCCAACAACCACTCGGGAGAAGTGTATGGTGTTTCCTGAAACATCTAAAAAACAAAGCAACAGAACCTAGGGCACTTCCACTTATGGTCCTATAGCTTAGGGAAATGAAAATCAAAAAGACACAGCCACCCCAAAGTTTGGAACGGCTCTGTTTACAAGAACCTCGTTTACAGTACAAGTTCAACATCGCAGAAAGTGAAAAATGGATAAAGAAGTTGTGGTATTCACTTACAAAGCAATATCACTTAGCAATGAAATCTATGTCATCAGGCCCGTAGCAGCATAATGAGTGGATTCAGGTATGATGATTCTAACTGAAATAAGTCACACAGAAAAAGAAACATCATAAGATATCAGTAATACACGGAATGTAAACTTGGCTACACAGGAACTGAATTACAGAACAGAACAGGGTCTCAAATTTAGAAAACCAACTTATGCTTGCTTAAGGGTAAAGGTGAGTTGGGGTGCTGCATAAAACCAGAGATTGAAATGAGCACAGATAAAGTTCCTTAAGCCAAATATGGAATAGACAAGAGCTACTCCTTGCTCAACGAAATGGACTCAACACCGGATATTAAACGCCTAAGAATGTACCTGACTTGTAAGTATATTAAAACCTATGGATTACTATGTCTCCGAAAGAGAATCAAGCATGTGTACAGGGGCATAAACGCAGCAGTGATAGGATTGGAGAGGTGTGGTGAGCAAATGAAGACCCTTTGAAGTCATATTGCATGGTACCCATTCCACGGGTTTCAACTACCCAGGTTTAAGGTATTCTTCCTTCAGCTAAAACATGCATGTGGAACCTAGAGTATGATCAACCATGTGATCGGGAGACGTGTTCAAATATGTCTCAGTTTTCCTCCCCTGGTACTCGGGTGCAACATTCCAGACGCTTTACTAACACTCTCCCCACTTGGAGAGTCAGTCCCTTTAACCTCCTGTTTGGCCCAGTTTGCAATTTCTGCGGAAGATGAACAGGAATAGCGAGAACCAATGAGAGACTAGCTGGAGGTGTCTGGACGGGCAAATTTAACTCTCATTTCCCACCAGGAAGAGGAATTAACCAAAGGCTCAGCATGCCGGGCCGGAAACAGATTAGGGCCTGAAGCCATCCTGCGGTGTTGCGGCCAGCTCAAAAGAAAGCGAGTTGAAGAAAGGAGCTCAGGGGCACTGTAATTCACAAACCTGCAGAGTTATAAATGACAGCTATCGTCCAAAAATAGACTGAAGTAAGGCTGCCAAGAGGACTTGAAAGCGGGGCAGAATTGCAGGAAACCGATTTCAGGAGGTAGACTGGAATTGCATTGAAAGCATAGGAAAAGAGGCAGAACGTCCACAATGATGCACTTGGCCAAAAAGGGCGTATGCGTTTTTTCCTGAATATATTCAGGAAAAAACGCATACGCCCTTTTTGGCCAACCAAGCAAGCTTGCAAAGGAAATCTGCACTACAATGAAGTCTCATTTCCCCCCGGTCAAAAGGGCCATCTGAAAAAAGTGTAAAATCCAGAAAGGCAGGACAGGCCATGGAGAACTGGGAGCCTTGTTATGCTGATGGGCGGGATGTAAATTGCCAACAGACACTTGGGAGAAGTGTATGGTGTTTCCTGAAACATCTAAAAAACAAAGCAACAGAGCCTAGGGCACTTCCACTTATGGTCCTATAGCTTAGGGAAATTAAAATCAAAAAGACACAGCCACCCCAAAGTCTGGGACGCCTCTGTTTACAAGAACCTCGTTTACCGTACAAGTTCACTATCACAAAAAGTGAAAAATGGATAAAGAACTTGTGGTACTTACGTACAATGCAGTATCACTCAGCAATGAAATCTATCACATCAGGCTCGTAGCAGCATAATGAGTGGATTCAGGTACGATGATTCTAACTGAAATAAGTCACACAGAAAAAGAAACATCATAAGATATCACTAATACACGGAATGTAAACGTGGCTACACAGGAACTGAATTACAGAACAGAACAGGGTCTCAAATTTAGAAAAACAACTTATGCTTGCTTAAGGGGAAAGGGTAGTTGGGGTGCTGCATAAAACCAGAGATTGAAATGAGCACAGATAAAGTTCCTTAAGTCAAATATGGAATAGACAAGAGCTACTCCTTGCTCAACGAAATGGACTCAACACCGCATATTAAACGCCTAAGAATGTACCTGACTAGTAAGTATCGTAAAACCTATGGATTGCTATGTCTCCAAAAGAGAATCAAGCATGTGTACAGGGGCATAAACGCAGCAGTGATAGGATTGGAGAGGTTCGGTGAGCAAATGAAGACCCTTTGAAGTCATATTGCATGGTACCCATTACACGGGTCTCAACTCTCCAGGTTTAAGGTATTCTTCCTTCAGCTAAAACATGCATGTGGAACCCAAGTATGATCAACCATGTGAACGGGAGACGTGTTCAAATATGTCTCAGTTTTCCTCCCCTGGTACTCGGGTGCAACATTCCAGACGCTTTACTAACACTCTCCCCACTTGGAGAGTCAGCGCCTTTAACCTCCTGTTTGGCCCAGTTTGCAATTTCTGCGGAAGATGAACAGGAATAGCGAGAACCAATGAGAGGCTAGCTGGAGGTGTCTGGACGGGCAAATTTAACTCTCATTTCCCACCAGGAAGAGGAAATAACCAAAGGCTCAGCGTGCCGTACCGGAACCAGATTAGGGCCTGAAGCCATCCTGCGGTGTTGCGGCCAGCTCAAAAGAAAGCGAGTTGAAGAAAGGAGCTCAGGGGCACTGTAATTCACAAACCTGCAGAGTTATAAATGACAGCTATCGTCCAAAAATAGACTGAAGTAAGGCTGCCAAGAGGACTTGAAAGCGGGGCAGAATTGCAGGAAACCGATTTCAGGAGGTAGACTGGAATTGCATTGAAAGCATAGGAAAAGAGGCAGAACGTCCACAATGATGCACTTGGCCAAAAAGGGCGTATGCGTTTTTTCCTGAATATATTCAGGAAAAAACGCATACGCCCTTTTTGGCCAACCAAGCAAGCTTGCAAAGGAAATCTGCACTACAATGAAGTCTCACTTCCCCCCGGTCAAAAGGGCCATCTGAAAAAAGTGTAAAATCCAGAAAGGCAGGACAGGCCATGGAGAACTGGGAGCCTTGTTATGCTGATGGGCGGGATGTAAATTGCCAACAACCACTCGGGAGAAGTGTATGGTGTTTCCTGAAACATCTAAAAAACAAAGCAACAGAACCTAGGGCACTTCCACTTATGGTCCTATAGCTTAGGGAAATTAAAATCAAAAAGACACAGCCACCCCAAAGTTTGGAACGGCTCTGTTTACAAGAACCTCGTTTACAGTACAAGTTCAACATCGCAGAAAGTGAAAAATGGATAAAGAAGTTGTGGTATTTACTTACAAAGCAATATCACTCAGCAATGAAATCTGTGTCATCAGGCCCTTAGCAGCACAATGAGTGGATTCAGGTATGATGATTCTAACTGAAGTAAGTCACACAGAAAAAGAAACATCATAAGATATCAGTAATACACGGAATGTAAACTTGGCTACACAGGAACTGCATTCCAGAACAGAACAGGGTCTCAAATTTAGAAAACCAACTTATGCTTGCTTAAGGGTAAAGGTGAGTTGGGGTGCTGCATAAAACCAGAGATTGAAATGAGCACAGATAAAGTTCCTTAAGCCAAATATGGAATAGACAAGAGCTACTCCTTGCTCAACGAAATGGACTCAACACCGCATATTAAACGCCTAAGAATGTACCTGACTTGTAAGTATCTTAAAACCTATGGATTGCTATGTCTCCGAAAGAGAATCAAGCATGTGTACAGGGGCATAAACGCAGCAGTGATAGGATTGGAGAGGTTCGGTGAGCAAATGCAGACCCTTTGAAGTCATATTGCATGGTACCCATTACACGGGTCTTAACTCTCCAGGTTTAAGGTATTCTTCCTTCAGCTAACACATGCATGTGGAACCCAAGTATGATCAACCATGTGAACGGGAGACGTGTTCAAATATGTCTCAGTTTTCCTCCCCTGGCACTCGGGTGCAACATTCCAGACGCTTTACTAACACTCTCCCCACTTGGAGAGTCAGTCCCTTTAACCTCCTGTTTGGCCCAGTTTGCAATTTCTGCGGAAGATGAACAGGAATAGCGAGAACCAATGAGAGGCTAGCTGGAGGTGTCTGGACGGGCAAATTTAACTCTCATTTCCCACCAGGAAGAGGAATTAACCAAAGGCTCAGCATGCCGGGCCGGAACCAGATTAGGGCCTGAAGCCATCCTGCGGTGTTGCGGCCAGGTCACAAGAAAGCGAGTTGAAGAAAGGAGCTCAGGGGCACTGTAATTCACAAACCTGCAGAGTTATAAATGACAGCTATCGTCCAAAAATACACTGAAGTAAGGCTGCCAAGAGGACTTGAAAGCGGGGCAGAATTGCAGGAAACCGATTTCAGGAGGTAGACTGGAATTGCATTGAAAGCATAGGAAAAGAGGCAGAACGTCCACAATGATGCACTTGGCCAAAAAGGGCGTATGCGTTTTTTCCTGAATATATTCAGGAAAAAACGCATACGCCCTTTTTGGCCAACCAAGCAAGCTTGCAAAGGAAATCTGCACTACAATGAAGTCTCACTTCCCCCCAGTCAAAAGGGACATCTGAAAAAAGTGTAAAATCCAGAAAGGCAGGACAGGCCATGGACAACTGGGAGCCTTGTTATGCTGATGGGCGGGATGTAAATTGCCAACAGACACTCGGGAGAAGTGTATGGTGTCTCCTGAAACATCTAAAAAACAAAGCAACAGAGCCTAGGGCACTGCCACTTATGGTCCTATAGCTTAGGGAAATTAAAATCAAAAAGACACAGCCACCCCAAAGTTTGGGACGCCTCTGTTTACAAGAACCTCGTTTACAGTACAAGTTCAACATCGCAGAAAGTGAAAAATTGATAAAGAAGTTGTGGTATTTACTTACAAAGCAATATCACTCAGCAATGAAATCTATGTCATCAGGCCCTTAGCATCACAATGAGTGGATTCAGGTATGATGATTCTAACTGAAATAAGTCACACAGAAAAAGAAACAGCATAAGATATCAGTAATACACGGAATGTAAACTTGGCTACACAGGAACTGAATTACAGAACAGAACAGGGTCTCAAATTTAGAAAACCAACTTATGCTTGCTTAAGGGTAAAGGTGAGTTGGGGTGCTGCATAAAACCAGAGATTGAAATGAGCACAGATAAAGTTCCTTAAGTCAAATATGGAATAGACAAGAGCTACTCCTTGTTCAACGAAATGGACTCAACACCGCATATTAAACGCCTAAGAATGTACCTGACTAGTAAGTATCGTAAAACCTATGGATTGCTATGTCTCCAAAAGAGAATCAAGCATGTGTACAGGGGCATAAACGCAGCAGTGATAGGATTGGAGAGGTTCGGTGAGCAAATGAAGACCCTTTGAAGTCATATTGCATGGTACCCATTACACGGGTCTCAACTCTCTAGGTTTAAGGTATTCTTCCTTCAGCTAAAACATGCATGTGGAACCCAAGTATGATCAACCATGTGAACTGGAGACGTGTTCAAATATGTCTCAGTTTTCCTCCCCTGGTACTCGGGTGCAACATTCCAGACGCTTTACTAACACTCTCCCCACTTGGAGAGTCAGCGCCTTTAACCTCCTGTTTGGCCCAGTTTGCAATTTCTGCGGAAGATGAACAGGAATAGCGAGAACCAATGAGAGGCTAGCTGGAGGTGTCTGGACCGGCAAATTTAACTCTCATTTCCCACCAGGAAGAGGAATTAACCAAAGGCTCAGCGTGCCGGGCCGGAACCAGATTAGGGCCTGAAGCCATCCTGCGGTGTTGCGGCCAGGTCACAAGAAAGCAAGTTGAAGAAAGGAGCTCAGGGGCACTGTAATTCACAAACCTGCAGAGTTATAAGTGACAGCTATCGTCAAAAAATAGACTGAAGTAAGGCTGCCAAGACGACTTGAAAGCGGGGCAGAATTGCAGGAAACCGATTTCAGGAGGTAGACTGGAATTGCATTGAAAGCATAGGAAAAGAGGCAGAATGTCCACAATGATGCACTTGGCCAAAAAGGGCGTATGCGTTTTTTCCTGAATATATTCAGGAAAAAACGCATATGCCCTTTTTGGCCAACCAAGCAAGCTTGCAAAGGAAATCTGCACTACAATGAAGTCTCACTTCCCCCCGGTCAAAAGGGCCATCTGAAAAAAGTGTAAAATCCAGAAAGGCAGGACAGGCCATGGAGAACTGGGAGCCTTGTTATGCTGATGGGCGGGATGTAAATTGCCAACAGACACTCGGGAAAAGTGTATGGTGTTTCCTGAAACATCTAAAAAACAAAGCAACAGAGCCTAGGGCACTGCCACTTATGGTCCTATAGCTTAGGGAAATTAAAATCAAAAAGACACAGCCACCCCAAAGTTTGGAACGGCTCTGTTTACAAGAACCTCGTTTACAGTACAAGTTCAACATCGCAGAAAGTGAAAAATGGATAAAGAAGTTGTGGTATTTACTTACAAAGCAATATCACTCAGCAATGAAATCTATGTCATCAGGCCCTTAGCATCAGAATGAGTGGATTCAGGTATGATGATTCTAACTGAAATAAGTCACACAGAAAAAGAAACATCATAAGATATCAGTAATACACGGAATGTAAACTTGGCTACACAGGAACTGAATTACAGAACAGAACAGGGTCTCAAATTTAGAAAACCAACTTATGCTTGCTTAAGGGTAAAGGTGAGTTGGGGTGCTGCATACAACCAGAGATTGAAATGAGCACAGATAAAGTTCCTTAAGCCAAATATGGAATAGACAAGAGCTACTCCTTGCTCAACGAAATGGACTCAACACCGCATATTAAACGCCTAAGAATGTACCTGACTTGTAAGTATCTTAAAACCTATGGATTGCTATGTCTCCGAAAGAGAATCAAGCATGTGTACAGGGGCATAAACGCAGCAGTGATAGGAATGGAGAGGTTCAGTGAGCAAATGAAGACCCTTTGAAGTCATATTGCATGGTACCCATTCCACGGGTTTCAACTACCCAGGTTTAAGGTATTCTTCCTTCAGCTAAAACATACATATGGAACCTAGAGTATGATCAACCATTTGATCGGGAGACGTGTTCAAATATGTCTCAGTTTTCCTCCCCTGGTACTCGGGTGCAACATTCCAGACGCTTTACTAACACTCTCCCCACTTGGAGAGTCAGTGCCTTTAACCTCCTGTTTGGCCCAGTTTGCAATTTCTGCGGAAGATGAACAGGAATAGCGAGAACCAATGAGAGGCTAGCTGGAGGTGTCTGGACGGGCAAATTTAACTCTCATTTCCCACCAGGAAGAGGAATTAACCAAAGGCTCAGCGTGCCGGGCCGGAACCAGATTAGGGCCTGAAGCCATCCTGCGGTGTTGCGGCCAGGTCACAAGAAAGCGAGTTGAAGTAAGGAGCTCAGGGGCACTGTAATTCACAAACTTGCAGAGTTATAAATGACAGCTATCGTCCAAAAATAGACTGAAGTAAGGCTGCCAAGAGGACTTGAAAGCGGGGCAGAATTGCAGGAAACCGATTTCAGGAGGTAGACTGGTATTGCATTGAAAGCATAGGAAAAGAGGAAGAACGTCCACAATGATGCACTTGGCCAAAAAGGGCGTATGCGTTTTTTCCTGAATATATTCAGGAAAAAACGCATACGCCCTTTTTGGCCAACCAAGCAAGCTTGCAAAGGAAATCTGCACTACAATGAAGTCTCACTTCCCCCCGGTCAAAAGGGCCATCTGAAAAAAGTGTAAAATCCAGAAAGGCAGGACAGGCCATGGAGAACTGGGAGCCTTGTTATGCTGATGGGCGGGATGTAAATTGCCAACAGACACTCGGGAGAAGTGTATGGTGTTTCCTGAAACATCTAAAAAACAAAGCAACAGAGCCTAGGGCACTGCCACTTATTGTCCTATAGCTTAGGGAAATTAAAATCAAAAAGAAACAGCCACCCCAAAGTTTGGGACGCCTCTGTTTACAAGAACCTCGTTTACAGTACAAGTTCAACATCGCAGAAAGTGAAAAATGGATAAAGAAGTTGTGGTATTTACTTACAAAGCAATATCACTCAGCAATGAAATCTATGTCATCAGGCCCTTAGCATCACAATGAGTGGATTCAGGTATGATGATTCTAACTGAAATAAGTCACACAGAAAAAGAAACATCATAAGATATCAGTAATACACAGAATGTAAACTTGGCTACACAGGAACTGAATTACAGAACAGAACAGGGTCTCAAATTTAGAAAACCAACTTATGCTTCCTTAAGGGTAAAGGTGAGTTGGGGTGCTGCATAAAACCAGAGATTGAAATGAGCACAGATAAAGTTCCTTAAGTCAAATATGGAATAGACAAGAGCTACTCCTTGCTCAACGAAATGGACTCAACACCGCATATTAAATGCCTAAGAATGTACCTGACTAGTAAGTATCGTAAAACCTATGGATTGCTATGTCTCTGAAAGAGAATCAAGCATGTGTACAGGGGCATAAACGCAGCAGTGATAGGATTGGAGAGGTTCGGTGAGCAAATGAAGACCCTTTGAAGTCATATTGCATGGTACCCATTACACGGGTCTCAACTCTCCAGGTTTAAGGTATTCTTCCTTCAGCTAAAACATGCATGTGGAACCCAAGTATGATCAACCATGTGAACGGGAGACGTGTTCAAATATGTCTCAGTTTTCCTCCCCTGGTACTCGGGTGCAACATTCCAGACGCTTTACTAACACTCTCCCCACTTGGAGAGTCAGTCCCTTTAACATCCTGTTTGGCCCAGTTTGCAATTTCTTCGGAAGATGAACAGGAATAGCGAGAACCAATGAGAGGCTAGCTGGAGGTGTCTGGACGGGCAAATTTAACTCTCATTTCCCACCAGGAAGAGTAATTAACCAAAGGCTCAGCGTGCCGGGCCGGAACCAGATTAGGGCCTGATGCCATCCTGCGGTGTTGCGGCCAGGTCACAAGAAAGCGAGTTGAAGAAAGGAGCTCAGGGGCACTGTAATTCACAAACCTGCAGAGTTATAAATGACAGCTATCGTCCAAAAATAGACTGAAGTAAGGCTGCCAAGAGGACTTGAAAGCGGGGCAGAATTGCAGGAAACCGATTTCAGGAGGTAGACTGGAATTGCATTGAAAGCATAGGAAAAGAGGCAGAACGTCCACAATGATGCACTTGGCCAAAAAGTGCGTATGCGTTTTTTCCTGAATATATTCAGGAAAAAACGCATACGCCCTTTTTGGCCAACCAAGCAAGCTTGCAAAGGAAATCTGCACTACAATGAAGTCTCACTTCCCCCCGGTCAAAAGGGCCATCTGAAAAAAGTGTAAAATCCAGAAAGGCAGGACAGGCCATGGAGAACTGGGAGCCTTGTTATGCTGATGGGCGGGATGTAAATTGCCAACAGACACTCGGGAGAAGTGTATGGTGTTTCCTGAAACATCTAAAAAACAAAGCAACAGAGCCTAGGGCACTGCCACTTATGGTCCTATAGCTTAGGGAAATTAAAATCAAAAAGACACAGCCACCCCAAAGTTTGGGACGCCTCTGTTTACAAGAACCTCTTTTACAGTACAAGTTCAACATCGCAGAAAGTGAAAAATGGATAAAGAAGTTGTGGTATTTACTTACAAAGCAATATCACTCAGCAATGAAATCTATGTCATCAGGCCCTTAGCATCACAATGAGTGGATTCAGGTATGATGATTCTAACTGAAATAAGTCACACAGAAAAAGAAACATCATAAGATATCAGTAATACACGGAATGTAAACTTGGCTACACAGGAACTGAATTACAGAACAGAACAGGGTCTCAAATTTAGAAAACCAACTTATGCTTGCTTAAGGGTAAAGGTGAGTTGGGGTGCTGCATAAAACCAGAGATTGAAATGAGCACAGATAAAGTTCCTTAAGTCAAATATGGAATAGACAAGAGCTACTCCTTGCTCAACGAAATGGACTCAACACCGCATATTAAACGCCTAAGAATGTACCTGACTAGTAAGTATCGTAAAACCTATGGATTGCTATGTCTCCGAAAGAGAATCAAGCATGTGTACAGGGGCATAAACGCAGCAGTGATAGGATTGGAGAGGTTCGGTGAGCAAATGAAGACCCTTTGAAGTCATATTGCATGGTACCCATTACACGGGTCTCAACTCTCCAGGTTTAAGGTATTCTTCCTTCAGCTAAAACATGCATGTGGAACCCAAGTATGATCAACCATGTGAACGGGAGACGTGTTCAAATATGTCTCAGTTTTCCTCCCCTGGTACTCGGGTGCAACATTCCAGACGCTTTACTAACACTCTCCCCACTTGGAGAGTCAGCGCCTTTAACCTCCTGTTTGGCCCAGTTTGCAATTTCTGCGGAAGATGAACAGGAATAGCGAGAACCAATGAGAGGCTAGCTGGAGGTGTCTGGACGGGCAAATTTAACTCTCATTTCCCACCAGGAAGAGGAAATAACCAAAGGCTGAGCGTACCGTACCGGAACCAGATTAGGGCCTGAAGCCATCCTGCGGTGTTGCGGCCAGGTCACAAGAAAGCGAGTTGAAGAAAGGAGCTCAGGGGCACTGTAATTCACAAACCTACAGAGTTATAAATGACAGCTATCGTCCAAAAATAGACTGAAGTAAGGCTGCCAAGAGGACTTGAAAGCGGGGCAGAATTGCAGGAAACCAATTTCAGGAGGTAGACTGGAATTGCATTGCAAGCATAGGAAAAGAGGCAGAACGTCCACAATGATGCACTTGGCCGAAAAGGGCGTATGCGTTTTTTCCTGAATATATTCAGGAAAAAACGCATACGCCCTTTTTGGCCAACCAAGCAAGCTTGCAAAGGAAATCTGCACTACAATGAAGTCTCACTTCCCCCCAGTCAAAAGGGCCATCTGAAAAAAGTGTAAAATCCAGAAAGGCAGGACAGGCCATGGAGAACTGGGAGCCTTGTTATGCTGATGGGCGGGATGTAAATTGCCAACAGACACTCGGGAGAAGTGTATGGTGTTTCCTGAAACATCTAAAAAACAAAGCAACAGAGCCTAGGGCACTGCCACTTATGGTCCTATAGCTTAGGGAAATTAAAATCAAAAAGACACAGCCACCCCAAAGTTTGGGACGCCTCTGTTTACAAGAACCTCGTTTACAGTACAAGTTCAACATCGCAGAATGTGAAAAATGGATAAAGAAGTTGTGGTATTCACTTACAAAGCAATATCACTCAGCAATGAAATCTATGTCATCAGGCCCTTAGCATCACAATGAGTGGATTCAGGTATGATGATTCTAACTGAAATAAGTCACACAGAAAAAGAAACATCATAAGATATCAGTAATACACAGAATGTAAACTTGGCTACACAGGAACTGAATTACAGAACAGAACAGGGTCTCAAATTTAGAAAACCAACTTATGCTTCCTTAAGGGTAAAGGTGAGTTGGGGTGCTGCATAAAACCAGAGATTGAAATGAGCACAGATAAAGTTCCTTAAGTCAAATATGGAATAGACAAGAGCTACTCCTTGCTCAACGAAATGGACTCAACACCGCATATTAAACGTCTAAGAATGTACCTGACTAGTAAGTATCGTAAAACCTATGGATTGCTATGTCTCTGAAAGAGAATCAAGCATGTGTACAGGGGCATAAACGCAGCAGTGATAGGATTGGAGAGGTTCGGTGAGCAAATGAAGACCCTTTGAAGTCATATTGCATGGTACCCATTACACGGGTCTCAACTCTCCAGGTTTAAGGTATTCTTCCTTCAGCTAAAACATGCATGTGGAACCCAAGTATGATCAACCATGTGAACGGGAGACGTGTTCAAATATGTCTCAGTTTTCCTCCCCTGGTACTCGGGTGCAACATTCCAGACGCTTTACTAACACTCTCCCCACTTGGAGAGTCAGCGCCTTTAACCTCCTGTTTGGCCCAGTTTGCAATTTCTGTGGAAGATGAACAGGAATAGCGAGAACCAATGAGAGGCTAGCTGGAGGTGTCTGGACGGGCAAATTTAACTCTCATTTCCCACCAGGAAGAGTAATTAACCAAAGGCTCAGCGTGCCGGGCCGGAACCAGATTAGGGCCTGAAGCCATCCTGCGGTGTTGCGGCCAGGTCACAAGAAAGCGAGTTGAAGAAAGGAGCTCAGGGGCACTGTAATTCACAAACCTGCAGAGTTATAAATGACAGCTATCGTCCAAAAATAGACTGAAGTAAGGCTGCCAAGAGGACTTGAAAGCGGGGCAGAATTGCAGGAAACCGATTTCAGGAGGTAGACTGGAATTGCATTGAAAGCATAGGAAAAGAGGCAGAACGTCCACAATGATGCACTTGGCCAAAAAGGGCGTATGCGTTTTTTCCTGAATATATTCAGGAAAAAACGCATACGCCCTTTTTGGCCAACCAAGCAAGCTTGCAAAGGAAATCTGCACTACAATGAAGTCTCACTTCCCCCCGGTCAAAAGGGCCATCTGAAAAAAGTGTAAAATCCAGAAAGGCAGGACAGGCCTTGGAGAACTGGGAGCCTTGTTATGCTGATGGGCGGGATGTAAATTGCCAACAGACACTCGGGAGAAGTGTATGGTGTTTCCTGAAACATCTAAAAAACAAAGCAACAGAACCTAGGGCACTTCCACTTATGGTCCTATAGCTTAGGGAAATTAAAATCAAAAAGACACAGCCACCCCAAAGTTTGGAATGGCTCTGTTTACAAGAACCTCGTTTACAGTACAAGTTCAACATCGCAGAAAGTGAAAAATGGATAAAGAAGTTGTGGTATTTACTTACAAAGCAATATCACTCAGCAATGAAATCTGTGTCATCAGGCCCTTAGCAGCACAATGAGTGGATTCAGGTATGATGATTCTAACTGAAGTAAGTCACACAGAAAAAGAAACATCATAAGATATCAGTAATACACGGAATGTAAACTTGGCTACACAGGAACTGAATTACAGAACAGAACAGGGTCTCAAATTTAGAAAACCAACTTATGCTTGCTTAAGGGTAAAGGTGAGTTGGGGTGCTGTATAAAACCAGAGATTGAAATGAGCACATATAAAGTTCCTTAAGTCAAATATGGAATAGACAAGAGCTACTCCTTGCTCAACGAAATGGACTCAACACCGCATATTAAACGCCTAAGAATGTACCTGACTAGTAAGTATCTTAAAACCTATGGATTCCTATGTCTCCGAAAGAGAATCAAGCATGTGTACAGGGGCATAAACGCAGCAGTGATAGGATTGGAGAGGTTTGGTGAGCAAATGAAGACCCTTTGAAGTCATATTGCATGGTACCCATTACACGGGTCTTAACTCTCCAGGTTTAAGGTATTCTTCCTTCAGCTAAAACATGCATGTGGAACCCAAGTATGATCAACCATGTGAACGGGAGACGTGTTCAAATATGTCTCAGTTTTCCTCCCCTGGTACTCGGGTGCAACATTCCAGACGCTTTACTAACACTCTCCCCACTTGGAGAGTCAGCGCCTTTAACCTCCTGTTTGGCCCAGTTTGCAATTTCTGCGGAAGATGAACAGGAATAGCGAGAACCAATGAGAGACTAGCTGGAGGTGTCTGGACGGGCAAATTTAACTCTCATTTCCCACCAGGAAGAGGAAATAACCAAAGGCTCAGCGTGCCGTGCCAGAACCAGATTAGGGCCTGAAGCCATCCTGCGGTGTTGCGGACAGGTCACAAGAAAGCAAGTTGAAGAAAGGAGCTCAGGGGCACTGTAATTCACAAACCTGCAGAGTTATAAATGACAGCTATCGTCCAAAAATAGACTGAAGTAAGGCTGCCAAGAGGACTTGAAAGCGGGGCAGAATTGCAGGAAACCGATTTCAGGAGGTAGACTGGAATTGCATTGAAAGCATAGGAAAAGAGGCAGAACGTCCACAATGATGCACTTGGCCAAAAAGGGCGTATGCGTTTTTTCCTGAATATATTCAGGAAAAAACGCATACGCCCTTTTTGGCCAACCAAGCAAGCTTGCAAAGGAAATCTGCACTACAATGAAGTCTCACTTCTCCCCGGTCAAAAGGGCCATCTGAAAAAAGTGTAAAATCCAGAAAGGCAGGACAGGCCATGGAGAACAGGGAGCCTTGTTATGCTGATGGGCGGGATGTAAATTGCCAACAACCACTCGGGAGAAGTGTATGGTGTTTCCTGAAACATCTAAAAAACAAAGCAACAGAACCTAGGGCACTTCCACTTATGGTCCTATAGCTTAGGGAAATTAAAATCAAAAAGACACAGCCACCCCAAAGTTTGGAACGGCTCTGTTTACAAGAACCTCGTTTACAGTACAAGTTCAACATCGCAGAAAGTGAAAAATGGATAAAGAAGTTGTGGTATTTACTTACAAAGCAATATCACTCAGCAATGAAATCTGTGTCATCAGGCCCTTAGCAGCACAATGAGTGGATTCAGGTATGATGATTCTAACTGAAATAAGTCACACAGAAAAAGAAACATCATAAGATATCAGTAATACACGGAATGTAAACTTGGCTACACAGGAACTGAATTACAGAACAGAACAGGGTCTCAAATTTAGAAAACCAACTTATGCTTGCTTAAGGGTAAAGGTGAGTTGGGGTGCTGCATAAAACCAGAGATTGAAATGAGCACAGATAAAGTTCCTTAAGTCAAATATGGAATAGACAAGAGCTACTCCTTGCTCAACGAAATGGACTCAACACCGCATATTAAACGCCTAAGAATGTACCTGACTAGTAAGTATCTTAAAACCTATGGATTGCTATGTCTCCGAAAGAGAATCAAGCATGTGTACAGGGGCATAAACGTAGCAGTGATAGGATTGGAGAGGTTCGGTGAGCAAATGAAGACCCTTTGAAGTCATATTGCATGGTACCTATTACACGGGTCTTAACTCTCCAGGTTTAAGGTATTCTTCCTTCAGCTAAAACATGCATGTGGAACCCAAGTATGATCAACCATGTGAACGGGAGACGTGTTCAAATATGTCTCAGTTTTCCTCCCCTGGTACTCGGGTGCAACATTCCAGACGCTTTACTAACACTCTCCCCACTTGGAGAGTCAGCGCCTTTAACCTCCTGTTTGGCCCAGTTTGCAATTTCTGCGGAAGATGAACAGGAATAGCGAGAACCAATGAGAGACTAGCTGGAGGTGTCTGGACGGGCAAATTTAACTCTCATTTCCCACCAGGAAGAGGAAATAACCAAAGGCTCAGCGTGCCGTGCCGGAACCAGATTAGGGCCTGAAGCCATCCTGCGGTGTTGCGGCCAGGTCACAAGAAAGCGAGTTGAAGAAAGGAGCTCAGGGGCACTGTAATTCACAAACCTGCAGAGTTATAAATGACAGCTATCGTCCAAAAATAGACTGAAGTAAGGCTGCCAAGAGGACTTGAAAGCGGGGCAGAATTGCAGGAAACCGATTTCAGGAGGTAGACTGGAATTGCATTGAAAGCATAGGAAAAGAGGCAGAACGTCCACAATGATGCACTTGGCCAAAAAGGGCGTATGCGTTTTTTCCTGAATATATTCAGGAAAAAACGCATACGCCCTTTTTGGCCAACCAAGCAAGCTTGCAAAGGAAATCTGCACTACAATGAAGTCTCACTTCCCCCCGGTCAAAAGGGCCATCTGAAAAAAGTGTAAAATCCAGAAAGGCAACAGGCAATTGAGAACTGGGAGCCTTGTTATGCTGATGGGCGGGATGTAAATTGCCAACAAACACTTGGGAGAAGTGTATGGTGTTTCCTGAAACATCTAAAAAACAAAGCAACAGAGCCTAGGGCACTTCCACTTATGGTCCTATAGCTTAGGGAAATTAAAATCAAAAAGACACAGCCACCCCAAAGTTTGGGACGCCTCTGTTTACAAGAACCTCGTTTACAGTACAAGTTCAACATCGCAGAAAGTGAAAAATGGATAAAGAAGTTGTGGTATTCACTTACAAAGCAATATCACTCAGCAATGAAATCTATGTCATCAGGCCCTTAGCAGCACAATGAGTGGATTCAGGTATGATGATTCTAACTGAAATAAGTCACACAGAAAAAGAAACATCATAAGATATCAGTAATACACGGAATGGAAACTTGGCTACACAGGAACTGAATTACAGAACAGAACAGGGTCTCAAATTTAGAAAACCAACTTATGCTTGCTTAAGGGTAAAGGTGAGTTGGGGTGCTGCATAAAACCAGAGATTGAAATGAGCACAGATAAAGTTCCTTAAGCCAAATATGGAATAGACAAGAGCTACTCCTTGCTCAACGAAATGGACTCAACACCGCATATTAAACGCCTAAGAATGTATCTGACTTGTAAGTATCTTAAAACCTATGGATTGCTATGTCTCCGAAAGAGAATCAAGCATGTGTACAGGGGCATAAACGCAGCAGTGATAGGATTGGAGAGGTTCGGTGAGCAAATGAAGACCCTTTGAAGTCATATTGCATGGTACCCATTCCACGGGTTTCAACTACCCAGGTTTAAGGTATTCTTCCTTCAGCTAAAACATGCATATGGAACCTAGAGTATGATCAACCATTTGATCGGGAGACGTGTTCAAATATGTCTCAGTTTTCCTCCCCTGGTACTCGGGTGCAACATTCCAGACGCTTTACTAACACTCTCCCCACTTGGACAGTCAGTCCCTTTAACCTCCTGTTTGGCCCAGTTTGCAATTTCTGCGGAAGATGAACAGGAATAGCGAGAACCAATGAGAGGCTAGCTGGAGGTGTCTGGACGGGCAAATTTAACTCTCATTTCCCACCAGGAAGAGGAAATAACCAAAGGCTCAGCGTGCCGTGCCGGAACCAGATTAGGGCCTGAAGCCATCCTGCGGTGTTGCGGCCAGGTCACAAGAAAGCAAGTTGAAGAAAGGAGCTCAGGGGCACTGTAATTCACAAACCTGCAGAGTTATAAATGACAGCTATCGTCCAAAAATAGACTGAAGTAAGGCTGCCAAGAGGACTTGAAAGCGGGGCAGAATTGCAGGAAACCGATTTCAGGAGGTAGACTGGTATTGCATTGAAAGCATAGGAAAAGAGGCAGAACGTCCACAATGATGCACTTGGCCGAAAAGGGCGTATGCGTTTTTTCCTGAATATATTCAGGAAAAAACGCATACGCCCTT
Organism: Stenella coeruleoalba; assembly: GCF_951394435.1. NCBI lineage: Eukaryota > Metazoa > Chordata > Mammalia > Artiodactyla > Delphinidae > Stenella > Stenella coeruleoalba. Next base: position 262,228 of record NW_027645974.1, on the reverse strand, counting down.
TTTGGCCAACCAAGCAAGCTTGCAAAGGAAATCTGCACTACAATGAAGTCTCACTTCCCCCCGGGCAAAAGGGCCATCTGAAAAAAGTGTAAAATCCAGAAAGGCAGGACAGGCCATGGAGAACTGGGAGCCTTGTTATGCTGATGGGCGGGATGTAAATTGCCAACAGACACTCGGGAGAAGTGTATGGTGTTTCCTGAAACATCTAAAAAACAAAGCAACAGAGCCTAGGGCACTGCCACTTATGGTCCTATAGCTTAGGGAAATTAAAATCAAAAAGACACAGCCACCCAAAAGTTTGGGACGCCTCTGTTTACAAGAACCTCGTTTACAGTACAAGTTCAACATCGCAGAAAGTGAAAAATGGATAAAGAAGTTGTGGTATTTACTTACAAAGCAATATCACTCAGCAATGAAATCTATGTCATCAGGCCCTTAGCATCACAATGAGTGGATTCAGGTATGATGATTCTAACTGAAATAAGTCACACAGAAAAAGAAACATCATAAGATATCAGTAATACACAGAATGTAAACTTGGCTACACAGGAACTGAATTACAGAACAGAACAGGGTCTCAAATTTAGAAAACCAACTTATGCTTCCTTAAGGGTAAAGGTGAGTTGGGGTGCTGCATAAAACCAGAGATTGAAATGAGCACAGATAAAGTTCCTTAAGTCAAATATGGAATAGACAAGAGCTACTCCTTGCTCAACGAAATGGACTCAACACCGCATATTAAACGCCTAAGAATGTACCTGACTAGTAAGTATCGTAAAACCTATGGATTGCTATGTCTCTGAAAGAGAATCAAGCATGTGTACAGGGGCATAAACGCAGCAGTGATAGGATTGGAGAGGTTCGGTGAGCAAATGAAGACCCTTTGAAGTCATATTGCATGGTACCCATTACACGGGTCTCAACTCTCCAGGTTTAAGGTATTCTTCCTTCAGCTAAAACATGCATGTGGAACCCAAGTATGATCAACCATGTGAACGGGAGACGTGTTCAAATATGTCTCAGTTTTCCTCCCCTGGTACTCGGGTGCAACATTCCAGACGCTTTACTAACACTCTCCCCACTTGGAGAGTCAGCGCCTTTAACCTCCTGTTTGGCCCAGTTTGCAATTTCTGTGGAAGATGAACAGGAATAGCGAGAACCAATGAGAGGCTAGCTGGAGGTGTCTGGACGGGCAAATTTAACTCTCATTTCCCACCAGGAAGAGTAATTAACCAAAGGCTCAGCGTGCCGGGCCGGAACCAGATTAGGGCCTGAAGCCATCCTGCGGTGTTGCGGCCAGGTCACAAGAAAGCGAGTTGAAGAAAGGAGCTCAGGGGCACTGTAATTCACAAACCTGCAGAGTTATAAATGACAGCTATCGTCCAAAAATAGACTGAAGTAAGGCTGCCAAGAGGACTTGAAAGCGGGGCAGAATTGCAGGAAACCGATTTCAGGAGGTAGACTGGAATTGCATTGAAAGCATAGGAAAAGAGGCAGAACGTCCACAATGATGCACTTGGCCAAAAAGGGCGTATGCGTTTTTTCCTGAATATATTCAGGAAAAAACGCATACGCCCTTTTTGGCCAACCAAGCAAGCTTGCAAAGGAAATCTGCACTACAATGAAGTCTCACTTCCCCCCGGTCAAAAGGGCCATCTGAAAAAAGTGTAAAATCCAGAAAGGCAGGACAGGCCTTGGAGAACTGGGAGCCTTGTTATGCTGATGGGCGGGATGTAAATTGCCAACAGACACTCGGGAGAAGTGTATGGTGTTTCCTGAAACATCTAAAAAACAAAGCAACAGAACCTAGGGCACTTCCACTTATGGTCCTATAGCTTAGGGAAATTAAAATCAAAAAGACACAGCCACCCCAAAGTTTGGAATGGCTCTGTTTACAAGAACCTCGTTTACAGTACAAGTTCAACATCGCAGAAAGTGAAAAATGGATAAAGAAGTTGTGGTATTTACTTACAAAGCAATATCACTCAGCAATGAAATCTGTGTCATCAGGCCCTTAGCAGCACAATGAGTGGATTCAGGTATGATGATTCTAACTGAAGTAAGTCACACAGAAAAAGAAACATCATAAGATATCAGTAATACACGGAATGTAAACTTGGCTACACAGGAACTGAATTACAGAACAGAACAGGGTCTCAAATTTAGAAAACCAACTTATGCTTGCTTAAGGGTAAAGGTGAGTTGGGGTGCTGTATAAAACCAGAGATTGAAATGAGCACATATAAAGTTCCTTAAGTCAAATATGGAATAGACAAGAGCTACTCCTTGCTCAACGAAATGGACTCAACACCGCATATTAAACGCCTAAGAATGTACCTGACTAGTAAGTATCTTAAAACCTATGGATTCCTATGTCTCCGAAAGAGAATCAAGCATGTGTACAGGGGCATAAACGCAGCAGTGATAGGATTGGAGAGGTTTGGTGAGCAAATGAAGACCCTTTGAAGTCATATTGCATGGTACCCATTACACGGGTCTTAACTCTCCAGGTTTAAGGTATTCTTCCTTCAGCTAAAACATGCATGTGGAACCCAAGTATGATCAACCATGTGAACGGGAGACGTGTTCAAATATGTCTCAGTTTTCCTCCCCTGGTACTCGGGTGCAACATTCCAGACGCTTTACTAACACTCTCCCCACTTGGAGAGTCAGCGCCTTTAACCTCCTGTTTGGCCCAGTTTGCAATTTCTGCGGAAGATGAACAGGAATAGCGAGAACCAATGAGAGACTAGCTGGAGGTGTCTGGACGGGCAAATTTAACTCTCATTTCCCACCAGGAAGAGGAAATAACCAAAGGCTCAGCGTGCCGTGCCAGAACCAGATTAGGGCCTGAAGCCATCCTGCGGTGTTGCGGACAGGTCACAAGAAAGCAAGTTGAAGAAAGGAGCTCAGGGGCACTGTAATTCACAAACCTGCAGAGTTATAAATGACAGCTATCGTCCAAAAATAGACTGAAGTAAGGCTGCCAAGAGGACTTGAAAGCGGGGCAGAATTGCAGGAAACCGATTTCAGGAGGTAGACTGGAATTGCATTGAAAGCATAGGAAAAGAGGCAGAACGTCCACAATGATGCACTTGGCCAAAAAGGGCGTATGCGTTTTTTCCTGAATATATTCAGGAAAAAACGCATACGCCCTTTTTGGCCAACCAAGCAAGCTTGCAAAGGAAATCTGCACTACAATGAAGTCTCACTTCTCCCCGGTCAAAAGGGCCATCTGAAAAAAGTGTAAAATCCAGAAAGGCAGGACAGGCCATGGAGAACAGGGAGCCTTGTTATGCTGATGGGCGGGATGTAAATTGCCAACAACCACTCGGGAGAAGTGTATGGTGTTTCCTGAAACATCTAAAAAACAAAGCAACAGAACCTAGGGCACTTCCACTTATGGTCCTATAGCTTAGGGAAATTAAAATCAAAAAGACACAGCCACCCCAAAGTTTGGAACGGCTCTGTTTACAAGAACCTCGTTTACAGTACAAGTTCAACATCGCAGAAAGTGAAAAATGGATAAAGAAGTTGTGGTATTTACTTACAAAGCAATATCACTCAGCAATGAAATCTGTGTCATCAGGCCCTTAGCAGCACAATGAGTGGATTCAGGTATGATGATTCTAACTGAAATAAGTCACACAGAAAAAGAAACATCATAAGATATCAGTAATACACGGAATGTAAACTTGGCTACACAGGAACTGAATTACAGAACAGAACAGGGTCTCAAATTTAGAAAACCAACTTATGCTTGCTTAAGGGTAAAGGTGAGTTGGGGTGCTGCATAAAACCAGAGATTGAAATGAGCACAGATAAAGTTCCTTAAGTCAAATATGGAATAGACAAGAGCTACTCCTTGCTCAACGAAATGGACTCAACACCGCATATTAAACGCCTAAGAATGTACCTGACTAGTAAGTATCTTAAAACCTATGGATTGCTATGTCTCCGAAAGAGAATCAAGCATGTGTACAGGGGCATAAACGTAGCAGTGATAGGATTGGAGAGGTTCGGTGAGCAAATGAAGACCCTTTGAAGTCATATTGCATGGTACCTATTACACGGGTCTTAACTCTCCAGGTTTAAGGTATTCTTCCTTCAGCTAAAACATGCATGTGGAACCCAAGTATGATCAACCATGTGAACGGGAGACGTGTTCAAATATGTCTCAGTTTTCCTCCCCTGGTACTCGGGTGCAACATTCCAGACGCTTTACTAACACTCTCCCCACTTGGAGAGTCAGCGCCTTTAACCTCCTGTTTGGCCCAGTTTGCAATTTCTGCGGAAGATGAACAGGAATAGCGAGAACCAATGAGAGACTAGCTGGAGGTGTCTGGACGGGCAAATTTAACTCTCATTTCCCACCAGGAAGAGGAAATAACCAAAGGCTCAGCGTGCCGTGCCGGAACCAGATTAGGGCCTGAAGCCATCCTGCGGTGTTGCGGCCAGGTCACAAGAAAGCGAGTTGAAGAAAGGAGCTCAGGGGCACTGTAATTCACAAACCTGCAGAGTTATAAATGACAGCTATCGTCCAAAAATAGACTGAAGTAAGGCTGCCAAGAGGACTTGAAAGCGGGGCAGAATTGCAGGAAACCGATTTCAGGAGGTAGACTGGAATTGCATTGAAAGCATAGGAAAAGAGGCAGAACGTCCACAATGATGCACTTGGCCAAAAAGGGCGTATGCGTTTTTTCCTGAATATATTCAGGAAAAAACGCATACGCCCTTTTTGGCCAACCAAGCAAGCTTGCAAAGGAAATCTGCACTACAATGAAGTCTCACTTCCCCCCGGTCAAAAGGGCCATCTGAAAAAAGTGTAAAATCCAGAAAGGCAACAGGCAATTGAGAACTGGGAGCCTTGTTATGCTGATGGGCGGGATGTAAATTGCCAACAAACACTTGGGAGAAGTGTATGGTGTTTCCTGAAACATCTAAAAAACAAAGCAACAGAGCCTAGGGCACTTCCACTTATGGTCCTATAGCTTAGGGAAATTAAAATCAAAAAGACACAGCCACCCCAAAGTTTGGGACGCCTCTGTTTACAAGAACCTCGTTTACAGTACAAGTTCAACATCGCAGAAAGTGAAAAATGGATAAAGAAGTTGTGGTATTCACTTACAAAGCAATATCACTCAGCAATGAAATCTATGTCATCAGGCCCTTAGCAGCACAATGAGTGGATTCAGGTATGATGATTCTAACTGAAATAAGTCACACAGAAAAAGAAACATCATAAGATATCAGTAATACACGGAATGGAAACTTGGCTACACAGGAACTGAATTACAGAACAGAACAGGGTCTCAAATTTAGAAAACCAACTTATGCTTGCTTAAGGGTAAAGGTGAGTTGGGGTGCTGCATAAAACCAGAGATTGAAATGAGCACAGATAAAGTTCCTTAAGCCAAATATGGAATAGACAAGAGCTACTCCTTGCTCAACGAAATGGACTCAACACCGCATATTAAACGCCTAAGAATGTATCTGACTTGTAAGTATCTTAAAACCTATGGATTGCTATGTCTCCGAAAGAGAATCAAGCATGTGTACAGGGGCATAAACGCAGCAGTGATAGGATTGGAGAGGTTCGGTGAGCAAATGAAGACCCTTTGAAGTCATATTGCATGGTACCCATTCCACGGGTTTCAACTACCCAGGTTTAAGGTATTCTTCCTTCAGCTAAAACATGCATATGGAACCTAGAGTATGATCAACCATTTGATCGGGAGACGTGTTCAAATATGTCTCAGTTTTCCTCCCCTGGTACTCGGGTGCAACATTCCAGACGCTTTACTAACACTCTCCCCACTTGGACAGTCAGTCCCTTTAACCTCCTGTTTGGCCCAGTTTGCAATTTCTGCGGAAGATGAACAGGAATAGCGAGAACCAATGAGAGGCTAGCTGGAGGTGTCTGGACGGGCAAATTTAACTCTCATTTCCCACCAGGAAGAGGAAATAACCAAAGGCTCAGCGTGCCGTGCCGGAACCAGATTAGGGCCTGAAGCCATCCTGCGGTGTTGCGGCCAGGTCACAAGAAAGCAAGTTGAAGAAAGGAGCTCAGGGGCACTGTAATTCACAAACCTGCAGAGTTATAAATGACAGCTATCGTCCAAAAATAGACTGAAGTAAGGCTGCCAAGAGGACTTGAAAGCGGGGCAGAATTGCAGGAAACCGATTTCAGGAGGTAGACTGGTATTGCATTGAAAGCATAGGAAAAGAGGCAGAACGTCCACAATGATGCACTTGGCCGAAAAGGGCGTATGCGTTTTTTCCTGAATATATTCAGGAAAAAACGCATACGCCCTTTTTGGCCAACCAAGCAAGCTTGCAAAGGAAATCTGCACTACAATGAAGTCTCACTTCCCCCCGGGCAAAAGGGCCATCTGAAAAAAGTGTAAAATCCAGAAAGGCAGGACAGGCCATGGAGAACTGGGAGCCTTGTTATGCTGATGGGCGGGATGTAAATTGCCAACAGACACTCGGGAGAAGTGTATGGTGTTTCCTGAAACATCTAAAAAACAAAGCAACAGAGCCTAGGGCACTGCCACTTATGGTCCTATAGCTTAGGGAAATTAAAATCAAAAAGACACAGCCACCCAAAAGTTTGGGACGCCTCTGTTTACAAGAACCTCGTTTACAGTACAAGTTCAACATCGCAGAAAGTGAAAAATGGATAAAGAAGTTGTGGTATTTACTTACAAAGCAATATCACTCAGCAATGAAATCTATGTCATCAGGCCCTTAGCATCACAATGAGTGGATTCAGGTATGATGATTCTAACTGAAATAAGTCACACAGAAAAAGAAACATCATAAGATATCAGTAATACACAGAATGTAAACTTGGCTACACAGGAACTGAATTACAGAACAGAACAGGGTCTCAAATTTAGAAAACCAACTTATGCTTCCTTAAGGGTAAAGGTGAGTTGGGGTGCTGCATAAAACCAGAGATTGAAATGAGCACAGATAAAGTTCCTTAAGTCAAATATGGAATAGACAAGAGCTACTCCTTGCTCAACGAAATGGACTCAACACCGCATATTAAACGCCTAAGAATGTACCTGACTAGTAAGTATCGTAAAACCTATGGATTGCTATGTCTCTGAAAGAGAATCAAGCATGTGTACAGGGGCATAAACGCAGCAGTGATAGGATTGGAGAGGTTCGGTGAGCAAATGAAGACCCTTTGAAGTCATATTGCATGGTACCCATTACACGGGTCTCAACTCTCCAGGTTTAAGGTATTCTTCCTTCAGCTAAAACATGCATGTGGAACCCAAGTATGATCAACCATGTGAACGGGAGACGTGTTCAAATATGTCTCAGTTTTCCTCCCCTGGTACTCGGGTGCAACATTCCAGACGCTTTACTAACACTCTCCCCACTTGGAGAGTCAGCGCCTTTAACCTCCTGTTTGGCCCAGTTTGCAATTTCTGCGGAAGATGAACAGGAATAGCGAGAACCAATGAGAGGCTAGCTGGAGGTGTCTGGACGGGCAAATTTAACTCTCATTTCCCACCAGGAAGAGGAATTAACCAAAGGCTCAGCGTGCCGGGCCGGAACCAGATTAGGGCCTGAAGCCATCCTGCGGTGTTGCGGCCAGGTCACAAGAAAGCGAGTTGAAGTAAGGAGCTCAGGGGCACTGTAACTCACAAACCTGCAGAGTTATAAATGACAGCTATCGTCCAAAAATAGACTGAAGTAAGGCTGCCAAGAGGACTTGAAAGCGGGGCAGAATTGCAGGAAACCGATTTCAGGAGGTAGACTGGAATTGCATTGAAAGCATAGGAAAAGAGGCAGAACGTCCACAATGATGCACTTGGCCAAAAAGGGCGTATGCGTTTTTTCCTGAATATATTCAGGAAAAAACGCATACGCCCTTTTTGGCCAACCAAGCAAGCTTGCAAAGGAAATCTGCACTACAATGAAGTCTCACTTCCCCCCGGTCAAAAGGGCCATCTGAAAAAAGTGTAAAATCCAGAAAGGCAGGACAGGCCATGGAGAACTGGGAGCCTTGTTATGCTGATGGGCGGGATGTAAATTGCCAACAGACACTCGGGAGAAGTGTATGGTGTTTCCTGAAACATCTAAAAAACAAAACAACAGAGCCTAGGGCACTGCCACTTATGGTCCTATAGCTTAGGGAAATTAAAATCAAAAAGACACAGCCACCCCAAAGTTTGGAACGGCTCTGTTTACAAGAACCTCGTTTACAGTACAAGTTCAACATCGCAGAAAGTGAAAAATGGATAAAGAAGTTGTGGTATTTACTTACAAAGCAATATCACTCAGCAATGAAATCTATGTCATCAGGCCCTTAGCATCACAATGAGTGGATTCAGGTATGATGATTCTAACTGAAATAAGTCACACAGAAAAAGAAACATCATAAGATATCAGTAATACACGGAATGTAAACTTGGCTACACAGGAACTGAATTACAGAACAGAACAGGGTCTCAAATTTAGAAAACCAACTTATGCTTGCTTAAGGGTAAAGGTGAGTTGGGGTGCTGCATAAAACCAGAGATTGAAATGAGCACAGATAAAGTTCCTTAAGTCAAATATGGAATAGACAAGAGCTACTCCTTGCTCAACGAAATGGACTCAACACCGCATATTAAACGCCTAAGAATGTACCTGACTAGTAAGTATCGTAAAACCTATAGATTGCTATGTCTCCGAAAGAGAATCAAGCATGTGTACAGGGGCATAAACGCAGCAGTGATAGGATTGGAGAGGTTCGGTGAGCAAATGAAGACCCTTTGAAGTCATATTGCATGGTACCCATTACACGGGTCTCAACTCTCCAGGTTTAAGGTATTCTTCCTTCAGCTAAAACATGCATGTGGAACCCAAGTATGATCAACCATGTGAACGGGAGACGTGTTCAAATATGTCTCAGTTTTCCTCCCCTGGTACTCGGGTGCAACATTCCAGACGCTTTACTAACACTCTCCCCACTTGGAGAGTCAGCGCCTTTAACCTCCTGTTTGGCCCAGTTTGCAATTTCTGCGGAAGATGAACAGGAATAGCGAGAACCAATGAGAGGCTAGCTGGAGGTGTCTGGACGGGCAAATTTAACTCTCATTTCCCACCAGGAAGAGGAATTAACCAAAGGCTCAGCGTGCCGTGCCAGAACCAGATTAGGGCCTGAAGCCATCTTGTGGTGTTGCGGCCAGGTCACAAGAAAGCGAGTTGAAGAAAGGAGCTCAGGGGCACTGTAATTCACAAACCTGCAGAGTTATAAGTGACAGCTATCGTCCAAAAATAGACTGAAGTAAGGCTGCCAAGAGGACTTGAAAGCGGGGCAGAATTGCAGGAAACCGATTTCAGGAGGTAGACTGGAATTGCATTGAAAGCATAGGAAAAGAGGCAGAACGTCCACAATGATGCACTTGGCCAAAAAGGGCGTATGCGTTTTTTCCTGAATATATTCAGGAAAAAACGCATACGCCCTTTTTGGCCAACCAAGCAAGCTTGCAAAGGAAATCTGCACTACAATGAAGTCTCACTTCCCCCCGGTCAAAAGGGCCATCTGAAAAAAGTGTAAAATCCAGAAAGGCAGGACAGGCCATGGAGAACTGGGAGCCTTGTTATGCTGATGGGCGGGATGTAAATTGCCAACAGACACTCGGGAGAAGTGTATGGTGTTTCCTGAAACATCTAAAAAACAAAACAACAGAGCCTAGGGCACTGCCACTTATGGTCCTATAGCTTAGGGAAATTAAAATCAAAAAGACACAGCCACCCCAAAGTTTGGGACGCCTCTGTTTACAAGAACCTCGTTTACAGTACAAGTTCAACATCGCAGAAAGTGAAAAATGGATAAAGAAGTTGTGGTATTTACTTACAAAGCAATATCACTCAGCAATGAAATCTATGTCATCAGGCCCTTAGCATCACAATGAGTGGATTCAGGTATGATGATTCTAACTGAAATAAGTCACACAGAAAAAGAAACATCATAAGATATCAGTAATACACGGAATGTAAACTTGGCTACACAGGAACTGAATTACAGAACAGAACAGGGTCTCAAATTTAGAAAACCAACTTATGCTTGCTTAAGGGTAAAGGTGAGTTGGGGTGCTGCATAAAACCAGAGATTGAAATGAGCACAGATAAAGTTCCTTAAGTCAAATATGGAATAGACAAGAGCTACTCCTTGCTCAACGAAATGGACTCAACACCGCATATTAAACGCCTAAGAATGTACCTGACTAGTAAGTATCGTAAAACCTATAGATTGCTATGTCTCCGAAAGAGAATCAAGCATGTGTACAGGGGCATAAACGCAGCAGTGATAGGATTGGAGAGGTTCGGTGAGCAAATGAAGACCCTTTGAAGTCATATTGCATGGTACCCATTACACGGGTCTCAACTCTCCAGGTTTAAGGTATTCTTCCTTCAGCTAAAACATGCATGTGGAACCCAAGTATGATCAACCATGTGAACGGGAGACGTGTTCAAATATGTCTCAGTTTTCCTCCCCTGGTACTCGTGTGCAACATTCCAGACGCTTTACTAACACTCTCCCCACTTGGAGAGTCAGCGCCTTTAACCTCCTGTTTGGCCCAGTTTGCAATTTCTGCGGAAGATGAACAGGAATAGCGAGAACCAATGAGAGGCTAGCTGGAGGTGTCTGGACGGGCAAATTTAACTCTCATTTCCCACCAGGAAGAGGAATTAACCAAAGGCTCAGCGTGCCGGGACGGAACCAGATTAGGGCCTGAAACCATCCTGCGGTGTTGCGGCCAGGTCACAAGAAAGCGAGTTGAAGAAAGGAGCTCAGGGGCACTGTAATTCACAAACCTGCAGAGTTATAAGTGACAGCTATCGTCCAAAAATAGACTGAAGTAAGGCTGCCAAGACGACTTGAAAGCGGGGCAGAATTGCAGGAAACCGATTTCAGGAGGTAGACTGGAATTGCATTGAAAGCATAGGAAAAGAGGCAGAACGTCCACAATGATGCACTTGGCCAAAAAGGGCGTATGCGTTTTTTCCTGAATATATTCAGGAAAAAACGCATACGCCCTTTTTGGCCAACCAAGCAAGCTTGCAAAGGAAATCTGCACTACAATGAAGTCTCACTTCCCCCCGGTCAAAAGGGCCATCTGAAAAAAGTGTAAAATCCAGAAAGGCAGGACAGGCCATGGAGAACTGGGAGCCTTGTTATGCTGATGGGCGGGATGTAAATTGCCAACAGACACTCGGGAGAAGTGTATGGTGTTTCCTGAAACATCTAAAAAACAAAACAACAGAGCCTAGGGCACTGCCACTTATGGTCCTATAGCTTAGGGAAATTAAAATCAAAAAGACACAGCCACCCCAAAGTTTGGGACGCCTCTGTTTACAAGAACCTCGTTTACAGTACAAGTTCAACATCGCAGAAAGTGAAAAATGGATAAAGAAGTTGTGGTATTTACTTACAAAGCAATATCACTCAGCAATGAAATCTATGTCATCAGGCCCTTAGCATCACAATGAGTGGATTCAGGTATGATGATTCTAACTGAAATAAGTCACACAGAAAAAGAAACATCATAAGATATCAGTAATACACGGAATGTAAACTTGGCTACACAGGAACTGAATTACAGAACAGAACAGGGTCTCAAATTTAGAAAACCAACTTATGCTTGCTTAAGGGTAAAGGTGAGTTGGGGTGCTGCATAAAACCAGAGATTGAAATGAGCACAGATAAAGTTCCTTAAGTCAAATATGGAATAGACAAGAGCTACTCCTTGCTCAACGAAATGGACTCAACACCGCATATTAAACACCTAAGAATGTACCTGACTAGTAAGTATCTTAAAAAACCTATGGATTGCTATGTCTCCGAAAGAGAATCAAGCATGTGTACAGGGGCATAAACGCAGCAGTGATAGGATTGGAGAGGTTCGGTGAGCAAATGAAGACCCTTTGAAGTCATATTGCATGGTACCCATTACACGGGTCTCAACTCTCCAGGTTTAAGGTATTCTTCCTTCAGCTAAAACATGCATGTGGAACCCAAGTATGATCAACCATGTGAACGGGAGACGTGTTCAAATATGTCTCAGTTTTCCTCCCCTGGTACTCGGGTGCAACATTCCAGATGCTTTACTAACACTCTCCCCACTTGGAGAGTCAGCGCCTTTAACCTCCTGTTTGGCCCAGTTTGCAATTTCTGCGGAAGATGAACAGGAATAGCGAGAACCAATGAGAGGCTAGCTGGAGGTGCCTGGACGGGCAAATTTAACTCTCATTTCCCACCAGGAAGAGGAAATAACCAAAGGCTGAGCGTACCGTACCGGAACCAGATTAGGGTCTGAAGCCATCCTGCGGTGTTGCGGCCAGCTCAAAAGAAAGCGAGTTGAAGAAAGGAGCTCAGGGTCACTGTAATTCACAAACCTGCAGAGTTATAAATGACAGCTATCGTCCAAAAATAGACTGAAGTAAGGCTGCCAAGAGGACTTGAAAGCGGGGCAGAATTGCAGGAAACCGATTTCAGGAGGTAGACTGGAATTGCATTGCAAGCATAGGAAAAGAGGCAGAACGTCCACAATGATGCACTTGGCCAAAAAGGGCGTATGCGTTTTTTCCTGAATATATTCAGGAAAAAACGCATACGCCCTTTTTGGCCAACCAAGCAAGCTTGCAAAGGAAATCTGCACTACAATGAAGTCTCACTTCCCCCCGGTCAAAAGGGCCATCTGAAAAAAGGGTAAAATCCAGAAAGACAAGACAGGCAATGGAGAACTGGGAGCCTTGTTATGCTGATGGGCGGGATGTAAATTGCCAACAACCACTCGGGAGAAGTGTATGGTGTTTCCTGAAACATCTAAAAAACAAAGCAACAGAACCTAGGGCACTTCCACTTATGGGCCTATAGCTTAGGGAAATTAAAATCAAAAAGACACAGCCACCCCAAAGTTTGGAACGGCTCTGTTTACAAGAACCTCGTTTACAGTACAAGTTCAACATCGCAGAAAGTGAAAAATGGATAAAGAAGTTGTGGTATTTACTTACAAAGCAATATCACTCAGCAATGAAATCTGTGTCATCAGGCCCTTAGCAGCACAATGAGTGGATTCAGGTATGATGATTCTAACTGAAGTAAGTCACACAGAAAAAGAAACATCATAAGATATCAGTAATACACGGAATGTAAACTTGGCTACACAGGAACTGAATTACAGAACAGAACAGGGACTCAAATTTAGAAAACCAACTTATGCTTGCTTAAGGGTAAAGGTGAGTTGGGGTGCTGCATAAAACCAGAGATTGAAATGAGCACAGATAAAGTTCCTTAAGCCAAATATGGAATAGACAAGAGCTACTCCTTGCTCAACGAAATGGACTCAACACCGCATATTAAACGCCTAAGAATGTACCTGACTAGTAAATATCTTAAAACCTATGGATTGCTATGTCTCCGAAAGAGAATCAAGCGTGTGTACAGGGGCATAAACGCAGCAGTGATAGGATTGGAGATGTTCGGTGAGCAAATGAAGACCCTTTGAAGTCATATTGCATGGTACCCATTACACGGGTCTCAACTCTCCAGGTTTAAGGTATTCTTCCTTCAGCTAAAACATGCATGTGGAACCCAAGTATGATCAACCATGTGAACGGGAGACGTGTTCAAATATGTCTCAGTTTTCCTCCCCTGGTACTCGGGTGCAACATTCCAGACGCTTTACTAACACTCTACCCACTTGGAGAGTCAGCGCCTTTAACCTCCTGTTTGGCCCAGTTTGCAATTTCTGCGGAAGATGAACAGGAATAGCGAGAACCAATGAGAGGCTAGCTGGAGGTGTCTGGACGGGCAAATTTAACTCTCATTTCCCACCAGGAAGAGGAAATAACCAAAGGCTCAGCGTGCCGTACCGGAACCAGATTAGGGCCTGAAGCCATCCTGCGGTGTTGCGGTCAGCTCAAAAGAAAGCGAGTTGAAGAAAGGAGCTCAGGGGCACTGTAATTCACAAACCTGCAGAGTTATAAATGACAGCTATCGTCCAAAAATAGACTGAAGTAAGGCTGCCAAGAGGACTTGAAAGAGGGGCAGAATTGCAGGAAACCGATTTCAGGAGGTAGACTGGAATTGCATTGAAAGCATAGGAAAAGAGGCAGAACGTCCACAATGATGCACTTGGCCAAAAAGTGCGTATGCGTTTTTTCCTGAATATATTCAGGAAAAAACGCATACGCCCTTTTTGGCCAACCAAGCAAGCTTGCAAAGGAAATCTGCACTACAATGAAGTCTCACTTCCCCCCGGTCAAAAGGGCCATCTGAAAAAAGTGCAAAATCCAGAAAGGCAGGACAGGACATGGAGAACTGGGAGCCTTGTTATGCTGATGGGCGGGATGTAAATTGCCAACAACCACTCGGGAGAAGTGTATGGTGTTTCCTGAAACATCTAAAAAACAAAGCAACAGAGCCTAGGGCACTTCCACTTATGGTCCTATACCTTAGGGAAATTAAACTCAAAAAGACACAGCCACCCCAAAGTTTGGGACGCCTCTGTTTACAAGAACCTCGTTTACAGTACAAGTTCAACATCGCAGAAAGTGAAAAATGGATAAAGAACTTGTATTACTTAGGTACAATGCAGTATCACTCAGCAATGAAATCTATGTCATCAGGCCCATAGCAGCATAATGAGTGGATTCAGGTACGATGATTCTAACTGAAATAAGTCACACAGAAAAAGAAACATCATAAGATATCACTAATACACGGAATGAAAACTTGGCTACACAGGAACTGCATTCCAGAACAGAACAGGGTCTCAAATTTAGAAAACCAACTTATGCTTGCTTAAGGGGAAAGGTGAGTTGGGGTGCTGCATAAAACCAGAGATTGAAATGAGCACAGATAAAGTTCCTTAAGCCAAATATGGAATAGACAAGAGCTACTCCTTGCTCAACGAAATGGACTCAAAACCCCATATTAAACCCCTAAGAATGTACCTGACTAGTAAGTATCTTAAAACCTATGGATTGCTATGTCTCCAAAAGAGAATCAAGCGTGTGTACAGGGGAATAAACGCAGCAGTGATAGGATTGGAGAGGTTCGGTGAGCAAATGAAGACCCTTTGAAGTCATATTGCATGGTACCCAATCCACGGGTCTCAACTCTCCAGGTTTAAGGTATTCTTCCTTCAGCTAAAACATGCATGTGGAACCCAGAGTATGATCAACCATGTGAACGGGAGACGTGTTCAAATATGTCTCAGTTTTCCTCCCCTGGTACTCTGGTGCAACATTCCAGACGCTTTACTAACACTCTCCCGACTTGGAGAGTCAGTCCCTTTAACCTCCTGTTTGGCCCAGTTTGCAATTTCTGCGGAAGATGAACAGGAATAGCGAGAACCAATGAGAGGCTAGCTGGAGGTGTCTGGACGGGCAAATTTAACTCTCATTTCCCACCAGGAAGAGGAAATAACCAAAGGCTCAGCGTGCCGTACCGGAACCAGATTAGGGCCTGAAGCCATCCTGCGGTGTTGCGGCCAGCTCAAAAGAAAGCGAGTTGAAGAAAGGAGCCCAGGGGCACTGTAATTCACAAACCTGCAGAGTTATAAATGACAGCTATCGTCCAAAAATAGACTGAAGTAAGGCTGCCAAGAGGACTTGAAAGCGGGGCAGAATTGCAGGAAACCGATTTCAGGAGGTAGACTGGAATTGCATTGAAAGCATAGGAAAAGAGGCAGAACGTCCACAATGATGCACTTGGCCAAAAAGGGCGTATGCGTTTTTTCCTGAATATATTCAGGAAAAAACGCATACGCCCTTTTTGGCCAACCAAGCAAGCTTGCAAAGGAAATGTGCACTAAAATGAAGTCTCACTTCCCCCCGGTCAAAATAGCCATCTGAAAAAAGTGTAAAATCCAGAAAGGCAGGACAGGCCATGGACAACTGGGAGCCTTGTTATGCTGATGGGCGGGATGTAAATTGCCAACAACCACTCGGGAGAAGTGTATGGTGTTTCCTGAAACATCTAAAAAACAAAGCAACAGAGCCTAGGGCACTTCCACTTATGGTCCTATAGCTTAGGGAAATTAAAATCAAAAAGACACAGCCACCCCAAAGTTTGGGACGCCTCCGTTTACAAGAACCTCGTTTACCATACAAGTTCAATATCACAGAAAGTGAAAAATGGATAAAGAACTTGTGGTACTTACGTACAATGCAGTATCACTCAGCAATGAAATCTATGTCATTATGCCCGTAGCAGCATAATGAGTGGATTCAGGTACCATGATTCTAACTGAAATAAGTCACACAGAAAAAGAAATATCATAAGATATCACTAATACACGGAATGTAAACTTGGCTACACAGGAACTGCATTCCAAAACAGAACAGGGTCTCAAATTTAGAAAACCAACTTATGCTTGCTTAAGGGGAAAGGTGAGTTGGGGTGCTGCATGAAACCAGAGATTGAAATGAGCACAGATAAAGTTCCTTAAGCCAAATATGGAATAGACAAGAGCTACTCCTTGCTCAACGAAATGGACTCAACACCCCATAGTAAACGCCTAAGAATGTACCTGACTAGAAAGTATCTTAAAACCTATGGATTGCTATGTCTCCAAAAGAGAATCAAGTGTGTGTACAGGGGCATAAACGCAGCAGTGATAGCATTGGAGAGGTTCGGTGAGCAAATGAAGACCCTTTGAAGTCATATTGCATGGTACCCATTACACGGGTCTTAACTCTCCAGGTTTAAGGTATTCTTCCTTCAGCTAAAACATGCATGTGGAACCCAAGTATGATCAACCATGTGAACGGGAGACGTGTTCAAATATGTCTCAGTTTTCCTCCCCTGGTACTCGGGTGCAACATTCCAGACGCTTTACTAACACTCTCCCCACTTGGAGAGTCAGCGCCTTTAACCTCCTGTTTGGCCCAGTTTGCAATTTCTGCGGAAGATGAACAGGAATAGCGAGAACCAATGAGAGGCTAGCTGGAGGTGTCTGGACGGGCAAATTTAACTCTCATTTCCCACAAGGAAGAGGAAATAACCAAAGGTTCAACGTGCCGTGCCGGAACCAGATTAGGGCATGAAGCCATCCTGCGGTGTTGCGGCCAGGTCACAAGAAAGCAAGTTGAAGAAAGGAGCTCAGGGGCACTGTAATGCACAAACCTGCAGAGTTATAAATGACAGCTATCGTCCAAAAATAGACTGAAGTAAGGCTGCCAAGAGGACTTGAAAGCGGGGCAGAATTGCAGGAAACCGATTTCAGGAGGTAGACTGGAATTGCATTGAAAGCATAGGAAAAGAGGCAGAACGTCCACAATGATGCACTTGGCCAAAAAGGGCGTATGCGTTTTTTCCTGAATATATTCAGGAAAAAACGCATACGCCCTTTTTGGCCAACCAAGCAAGCTTGCAAAGGAAATCTGCACTACAATGAAGTCTCACTTCCCCCCGGTCAAAAGGGCCATCTGAAAAAAGTGTAAAATCCAGAAAGGCAACAGGCCATTGAGAACTGGGAGCCTTGTTATGCTGATGGGCGGGATGTAAATTGCCAACAACCACACGGGAGAAGTGTATGGTGTTTCCTGAAACATCTAAAAAACAAAGCAACAGAGCCTAGGGCACTGCCACTTATGGTCCTATAGCTTAGGGAAATTAAAATCAAAAAGACACAGCCACCCCAAAGTTTGGAACGGCTCTGTTTACAAGAACCTCGTTTACAGTATAAGTTCAACATCGCAGAAAGTGAAAAATGGATAAAGAAGTTGTGGTATTTACTTACAAAGCAATATCACTCAGCAATGAAATCTGTGTCATCAGGCACTTAGGAGCACAATGAGTGGATTCAGGTATGATGATTCTAACTGAAATAAGTCACACAGAAAAAGAAACATCATAAGGTATCAGTAATACACGGAATGTAAACTTGGCTACACAGGAACTGAATTACAGAACAGAACAGGGACTCAAATTTAGAAAACCAACTTATGCTTGCTTAAGGGGAAAGGTGAGTTGGGGTGCTGCATAAAACCAGAGATTGAAATGAGCACAGATAAAGTTCCTTAGGCTAAATATGGAATAGACAAGAACTACACCTTGCTCAACGAAATGGACTCAACACCGCATATTAAATGCCTAAAAATGTACCTGACTAGTAAGTATCTTAAAACCTATGGATTGCTATGTCTCCGAAAGAGAATCAAGCATGTGTACAGGGGCATAAACGCAGCAGTGATAGGATTGGAGAGGTTCGGTGAGCAAATGAAGACCCTTTGAAGTCATATTGCATGGTACCCATTACACGGGTCTTAACTCTCCAGGTTTAAGGTATTCTTCCTTCAGCTAAAACATGCATGTGGAACCCAAGTATGATCAACCATGTGAACGGGAGACGTGTTCAAATATGTCTCAGTTTTCCTCCCCTGGTACTCGGGTGCAACATTCCAGACGCTTTACTAACACTCTCCCCACTTGGAGAGTCAGCGCCTTTAACCTCCTGTTTGGCCCAGTTTGCAATTTCTGCGGAAGATGAACAGGAATAGCGAGAACCAATGAGAGACTAGCTGGAGGTGTCTGGACGGGCAAATTTAACTCTCATTTCCCACCAGGAAGAGGAAATAACCAAAGGCTCAGCGTGCCGTCCCGGAACCAGATTAGGGCCTGAAGCCATCCTGCGGTGTTGCGGCCAGGTCACAAGAAAGCGAGTTGAACAAAGGAGCTCAGGGGCACTGTAATTCGCAAACCTGCAGAGTTATAAATGACAGCTATCGTCCAAAAATAGACTGAAGTAAGGCTGCCAAGAGGACTTGAAAGCGGGGCAGAATTGCAGGAAACCGATTTCAGGAGGTAGACTGGAATTGCATTGAAAGCATAGGAAAAGAGGCAGAACGTCCACAATGATGCACTTGGCCAAAAAGGGCGTATGCGTTTTTTCCTGAATATATTCAGGAAAAAACGCATACGCCCTTTTTGGGCAACCAAGCAAGCTTGCAAAGGAAATCTGCACTACAATGAAGTCTCACTTCCCCCCGGTCAAAAGGGCCATCTGAAAAAAGTGTAAAATCCAGAAAGGCAGGACAGGCCATGGAGAACTGGGAGCCTTGTTATGCTGATGGGCGGGATGTAAATTGCCAACAGACACTCGGGAGAAGTGTATGGTGTTTCCTGAAACATCTAAAAAACAAAGCAACAGAGCCTAGGGCACTGCCACTTATGGTCCTATAGCTTAGGGAAATTAAAATAAAAAAGACACAGCCACGCCAAAGTTTGGGACGCCTCTGTTTACAAGAACCTCGTTTACAGTACAAGTTCAACATCGCAGAAAGTGAAAAATGGATAAAGAAGTTGTGGTATTTACTTACAAAGCAATATCACTCAGCAATGAAATCTATGTCATCAGGCCCTTAGCATCACAATGAGTGGATTCAGGTATGATGATTCTACCTGAAATAAGTCACACAGAAAAAGAAACATCATAAGATATCAGTAATACACTGAATGTAAACTTGGCTACACAGGAACTGAATTACAGAACAGAACAGGGTCTCAAATTTAGAAAACCAACTTATGCTTGCTTAAGGGGAAAGGTGAGTTGGGGTGCTGCATAAAACCAGAGATTGAAATGAGCACAGATAAAGTTCCTCAAGTCAAATATGGAATAAACAAGAGCTACTCCTTGCTCAACGAAATGGACTCAACACCGCATATTAAACGCCTAAGAATGTACCTGACTAGTAATTATCGTAAAACCTATGGATTGCTATGTCTACAAAAGAGAATCAAGCATGTGTACAGGGGCATAAACGCAGCAGTGATAGGATTGGAGAGGTTTGGTGAGCAAATGAAGACCCTTTGAAGTCATATTGCATGGTACCCATTACACGGGTCTCAACTCTCCAGGTTTAAGGTATTCTTCCTTCAGCTAAAACATGCATGTGGAACCCAAGTATGATCAACCATGTGAACGGGAGACGTGTTCAAATATGTCTCAGTTTTCCTCACCTGGTACTCGGGTGCAACATTCCAGACGCTTTACTAACACTCTCCCGACTTGGAGAGTCAGCGCCTTTAACCTCCTGTTTGGCCCAGTTTGCAATTTCTGCGGAAGATGAACAGGAATAGCGAGAACCAATGAGAGGCTAGCTGGAGGTGTCTGGACGGGCAAATTTAACTCTCATTTCCCACCAGGAAGAGGAAATAACCAAAGGCTCAGCGTGCCGCACCGGAACCAGATTAGGGCCTGAAATCTTCCTGCGGTGTTGCGGCCAGCTCAAAAGAAAGCGAGTTGAAGAAAGGAGCTCAGGGGCACTGTAATTCAAAAACCTGCAGAGTTATAAATGACAGCTATCGTCCAAAAATAGACTGAAGTAAGGCTGCCAAGAGGACTTGAAAGCGGGGCAGAATTGCAGGAAACCGATTTCAGGAGGTAGACTGGAATTGCATTGAAAGCATAGGAAAAGAGGCAGAACGTCCACAATGATGCACTAGGCCAAAAAGGGCGTATGCGTTTTTTCCTGAATATATTCAGGAAAAAACGCATACGCCCTTTTTGGCCAACCAAGCAAGCTTGCAAAGGAAATCTGCACTACAATGAAGTCTCACTTCCCCCCGGTCAAAAGGGCCATCTGAAAAAAGTGTAAAATCCAGAAAGGCAGGACAGGCCATGGAGAACTGGGAGCCTTGTTATGCTGATGGGCGGGATGTAAATTGCCAACAGACACTCGGGAGAAGTGTATGGTGTTTCCTGAAACATCTAAAAAACAAAGCAACAGAGCCTAGGGCACTTCCACTTATGGTCCTATAGCTTAGGGAAATTAAAATCAAAAAGACACAGCCACCCCAAAGTTTGGGACACCTCTGTTTACAAGAACCTCGTTTACAGTACAAGTTCAACATCGCAGAAAGTGAAAAATGAATAAAGAACTTGTGGTACTTAGGTACAATGCAGTATCACTCAGCAATGAAATCTATGTCATCAGGCCCGTAGCAGCATAATGAGTGGATTCAGGTACGATGATTCTAACTGAAATAAGTCACACAGAAAAAGAAACATCATAAGATATCACTAATACACGGAATGAAAACTTGGCTACACAGGAACTGCATTCCAGAACAGAACAGGGTCTCAAATTTAGAAAACCAACTTATGCTTGCTTAAGGGGAAAGGTGAGTTGGGGTGCTGCATAAAACCAGAGATTGAAATGAGCACAGATAAAGTTCCTTAAGCCAAATATGGAATAGACAAGAGCTACTCCTTGCTCAACGAAATGGACTCAAAACCCCATATTAAACCCCTAAGAATGTACCTGACTAGTAAGTATCTTAAAACCTATGGATTGCTATGTCTCCAAAAGAGAATCAAGCGTGTGTACAGGGGAATAAACGCAGCAGTGATAGGATTGGAGAGGTTCAGTGAGCAAATGAAGACCCTTTGAAGTCATATTGCATGGTACCCATTCCACGGGTCTCAACTCTCCAGGTTTAAGGTATTCTTCCTTCAGCTAAAACATGCATGTGGAACCCAGAGTATGATCAACCATGTGAACGGGAGACGTGTTCAAATATGTCTCAGTTTTCCTCCCCTGGTACTCTGGTGCAACATTCCAGACGCTTTACTAACACTCTCCCGACTTGGAGAGTCAGTCCCTTTAACCTCCTGTTTGGCCCAGTTTGCAATTTCTGCGGAAGATGAACAGGAATAGCGAGAACCAATGAGAGGCTAGCTGGAGGTGTCTGGACGGGCAAATTTAACTCTCATTTCCCACCAGGAAGAGGAAATAACCAAAGGCTCAGCGTGCCGCACCGGAACCAGATTAGGGCCTGAAATCTTCCTGCGGTGTTGCGGCCAGCTCAAAAGAAAGCGAGTTGAAGAAAGGAGCCCAGGGGCACTGTAATTCACAAACCTGCAGAGTTATAAATGACAGCTATCGTCCAAAAATAGACTGAAGTAAGGCTGCCAAGAGGACTTGAAAGCGGGGCAGAATTGCAGGAAACCGATTTCAGGAGGTAGACTGGAATTGCATTGAAAGCATAGGAAAAGAGGCAGAACGTCCACAATGATGCACTTGGCCAAAAAGGGCATATGCGTTTTTTCCTGAATATATTCAGGAAAAAACGCATATGCCCTTTTTGGCCAACCAAGCAAGCTTGCAAAGGAAATGTGCACTACAATGAAGTCTCACTTCCCCCCGGTCAAAAGGGCCATCTGAAAAAAGTGTAAAATCCAGAAAGGCAGGACAGGCCATGGACAACTGGGAGCCTTGTTATGCTGATGGGCGGGATGTAAATTGCCAACAACCACTCGGGAGAAGTGTATGGTGTTTCCTGAAACATCTAAAAAACAAAGCAACAGAGCCTAGGGCACTTCCACTTATGGTCCTATAGCTTAGGGAAATTAAAATCAAAAAGACACAGCCACCCCAAAGTTTGGGACGCCTCCGTTTACAAGAACCTCGTTTACCATACAAGTTCAATATCACAGAAAGTGAAAAATGGATAAAGAACTTGTGGTACTTACGTACAATGCAGTATCACTCAGCAATGAAATCTATGTCATCATGCCCATAGCAGCATAATGAGTGGATTCAGGTACGATGATTCTAACTGAAATAAGTCACACAGAAAAAGAAACATCATAAGATATCACTAATACACGGAATGTAAACTTGGCTACACAGGAACTGCATTCCAAAACAGAACAGGGTCTCAAATTTAGAAAACCAACTTATGCTTGCTTAAGGGGAAAGGTGAGTTGGGGTGCTGCATAAAACCAGAGATTGAAATGAGCACAGATAAAGTTCCTTAAGCCAAATATGGAATAGACAAGAGCTACTCCTTGCTCAACGAAATGGACTCAACACCCCATAGTAAACGCCTAAGAATGTACCTGACTAGTAAGTATCTTAAACCTATGGATTGCTATGTCTCCAAAAGAGAATCAAGGGTGTGTACAGGGGCATAAACGCAGCAGTGATAGGATTGGAGAGGTTCGGTGAGCAAATGAAGACCCTTTGAAGTCATATTGCATGGTACCCATTACACGGGTCTCAACTCTCCAGGTTTAAGGTATTCTTCCTTCAGCTAAAACATGCATGTGGAACCCAAGTATGATCAACCATGTGAACGGGAGACGTGTTCAAATATGTCTCAGTTTTCCTCCCCTGGTACTCGGGTGCAACATTCCAGACGCTTTACTAACACTCTCTGCACTTGGAGAGTCAGCGCCTTTAACCTCCTGTTTGGCCCAGTTTGCAATTTCTGCGGAAGATGAACAGGAATAGCGAGAACCAATGAGAGGCTAGCTGGAGGTGTCTGGACGGGCAAATTTAACTCTCATTTCCCACCAGGAAGAGGAAATAACCAAAAGCTCAGCGTGCCGTGCCGGAATCAGATTAGGGCATGAAGCCATCCTGCGGTGTTGCGGTCAGGTCACAAGAAAGCAAGTTGAAGAAAGGAGCTCAGGGGCACTGTAATGCACAAACCTGCAGAGTTATAAATGACAGCTATCGTCCAAAAATAGACTGAAGTAAGGCTGCCAAGAGGACTTGAAAGCGGGGCAGAATTGCAGGAAACCGATTTCAGGAGGTAGACTGGAATTGCATTGAAAGCATAGGAAAAGAGGCAGAACGTCCACAATGATGCACTTGGCCAAAAAGGGCGTATGCGTTTTTTCCTGAATATATTCAGGAAAAAACGCATACGCCCTTTTTGGCCAACCAAGCAAGCTTGCAAAGGAAATCTGCACTACAATGAAGTCTCACTTCCCCCTGGTCAAAAGGGCCATCTGAAAAAAGTGTAAAATCCAGAAAGGCAACAGGCCATTGAGAACTGGGAGCCTTGTTATGCTGATGGGTGGGATGTAAATTGCCAACAACCACACGGGAGAAGCGTATGGTGTTTCCTGAAACATCTAAAAAACAAAGCAACAGAGCCTAGGGCACTGCCACTTATGGTCCTATAGCTTAGGGAAATTAAAATCAAAAAGACACAGCCACCCCAAAGTTTGGAACGGCTCTGTTTACAAGAACCTCGTTTACAGTATAAGTTCAACATCGCAGAAAGTGAAAAATGGATAAAGAAGTTGTGGTATTTACTTACAAAGCAATATCACTCAGCAATGAAATCTGTGTCATCAGGCACTTAGGAGCACAATGAGTGGATTCAGGTATGATGATTCTAACTGAAATAAGTCACACAGAAAAAGAAACATCATAAGATATCAGTAATACACGGAATGTAAACTTGGCTACACAGGAACTGAATTACAGAACAGAACAGTGTCTCAAATTTAGAAAACCAACTTATGCTTGCTTAAGGGGAAAGGTGAGTTGGGGTGCTGCATAAAACCAGAGATTGAAATGAGCACAGATAAAGTTCCTTAGGCTAAATATGGAATAGACAAGAACTACACCTTGCTCAACGAAATGGACTCAACACCGCATATTAAATGCCTAAAAATGTACCTGACTAGTAAGTATCTTAAAACCTATGGATTGCTATGTCTCCGAAAGAGAATCAAGCATGTGTACAGGGGCATAAACGCAGCAGTGATAGGATTGGAGAGGTTCGGTGAGCAAATGAAGACCCTTTGAAGTCATATTGCATGGTACCCATTACACGGGTCTTAACTCTCCAGGTTTAAGGTATTCTTCCTTCAGCTAAAACATGCATGTGGAACCCAAGTATGATCAACCATGTGAACGGGAGACGTGTTCAAATATGTCTCAGTTTTCCTCCCCTGGTACTCGGGTGCAACATTCCAGACGCTTTACTAACACTCTCCCCACTTGGAGAGTCAGCGCCTTTAACCTCCTGTTTGGCCCAGTTTGCAATTTCTGCGGAAGATGAACAGGAATAGCGAGAACCAATGAGAGACTAGCTGGAGGTGTCTGGACGGGCAAATTTAACTCTCATTTCCCACCAGGAAGAGGAAATAACCAAAGGCTCAGCGTGCCGTCCCGGAACCAGATTAGGGCCTGAAGCCATCCTGCGGTGCTGCGGCCAGGTCACAAGAAAGCGAGTTGAAGAAAGGAGCTCAGGGGCACTGTAATTCACAAACCTGCAGAGTTATAAATGACAGCTATCGTCCAAAAATAGACTGAAGTAAGGCTGCCAAGAGGACTTGAAAGCGGGGCAGAATTGCAGGAAACCGATTTCAGGAGGTAGACTGGAATTGCATTGAAAGCATAGGAAAAGAGGCAGAACGTCCACAATGATGCACTTGGCCAAAAAGGGCGTATGCGTTTTTTCCTGAATATATTCAGGAAAAAACGCATACGCCCTTTTTGGCCAACCAAGCAAGCTTGCAAAGGAAATCTGCACTACAATGAAGTCTCACTTCCCCCCGGTCAAAAGGGCCATCTGAAAAAAGTGTAAAATCCAGAAAGGCAGGACAGGCCATGGAGAACTGGGAGCCTTGTTATGCTGATGGGCGGGATGTAAATTGCCAACAGACACTCGGGAGAAGTGTATGGTGTTTCCTGAAACATCTAAAAAACAAAGCAACAGAGCCTAGGGCACTGCCACTTATGGTCCTATAGCTTAGGGAAATTAAAATCAAAAAGACACAGCCACCCCAAAGTTTGGAACGGCTCTGTTTACAAGAACCTCGTTTACAGTACAAGTTCAACATCGCAGAAAGTGAAAAATGGATAAAGAAGTTGTGGTATTTACTTACAAAGCAATATCACTCAGCAATGAAATCTGTGTCATCAGGCCCTTAGCAGCACAATGAGTGGATTCAGGTATGATGATTCTAACTGAAGTAAGTCACACAGAAAAAGAAACATCATAAGATATCAGTAATACACGGAATGTAAACTTGGCTACACAGGAACTGAATTACAGAACAGAACAGGGTCTCAAATTTAGAAAACCAACTTATGCTTGCTTAAGGGGAAAGGTGAGTTGGGGTGCTGCATAAAACCAGAGATTGAAATGAGCACAGATAAAGTTCCTCAAGTCAAATATGGAATAGACAAGAGCTACTCCTTGCTCAACGAAATGGACTCAACACCGCATATTAAACGCCTAAGAATGTACCTGACTAGTAAGTATCTTAAAACCTATGGATTGCTATGTCTCCGAAAGAGAATCAAGCATGTGTACAGGGGCATAAACGCAGCAGTGATAGGATTGGAGAGGTTCGGTGAGCAAATGAAGACCCTTTGAAGTCATATTGCATGGTACCCATTACACGGGTCTTAACTCTCCAGGTTTAAGGTATTTTTCCTTCAGCTAAAACATGCATGTGGAACCCAAGTATGATCAACCATGTGAACGGGAGACGTGTTCAAATATGTCTCAGTTTTCCTCCCCTGGTACTCGGGTGCAACATTCCAGACGCTTTACTAACACTCTCCCCACTTGGAGAGTCAGCGCCTTTAACCTCCTGTTTGGCCCAGTTTGCAATTTCTGCGGAAGATGAACAGGAATAGCAAGAACCAATCAGAGACTAGCTGGAGGTGTCTGGACGGGCAAATTTAACTCTCATTTCCCACCAGGAAGAGGAATTAACCAAAGGCTCAGCGTGCCGTCCCGGAACCAGATTAGGGCCTGAAGCCATCCTGCGGTGTTGCGGCCAGGTCACAAGAAAGCGAGTTGAAGAAAGGAGCTCAGGGGCACTGTAATTCACAAACCTGCAGAGTTATAAATGACAGCTATCGTCCAAAAATAGACTGAAGTAAGGCTGCCAAGAGGACTTGAAAGCGGGGCAGAATTGCAGGAAACCGATTTCAGGAGGTAGACTGGAATTGCATTGAAAGCATAGGAAAAGAGGCAGAACGTCCACAATGATGCACTTGGCCAAAAAGGGCGTATGCGTTTTTTCCTGAATATATTCAGTAAAAAACGCATACGCCCTTTTTGGCCAACCAAGCAAGCTTGCAAAGGAAATCTGCACTACAATGAAGTCTCACTTCCCCCCGGCCAAAAGGGCCATCTGAAAAAAGTGTAAAATCCAGAAAGGCAACAGGCCATTGAGAACTGGGAGCCTTGTTATGCTGATGGGCGGGATGTAAATTGCCAACAGACACTTGGGAGAAGTGTATGGTGTTTCCTGAAACATCTAAAAAACAAAGCAACAGAGCCTAGGGCACTGCCACTTATGGTCCTATAGCTTAGGGAAATTAAAATCAAAAAGACACAGCCACCCCAAAGTTTGGGACGCCTCTGTTTACAAGAACCTCGTTTACAGTACAAGTTCAACATCGCAGAAAGTGAAAAATGGATAAAGAAGTTGTGGTATTTACTTACAAAGCAATATCACTCAGCAATGAAATCTGTGTCATCAGGCACTTAGGAGCACAATGAGTGGATTCAGGTATGATGATTCTAACTGAAATAAGTCACACAGAAAAAGAAACATCATAAGATATCAGTAATACACGGAATGTAAACTTGGCTACACAGGAACTGAATTACAGAACAGAACAGTGTCTCAAATTTAGAAAACCAACTTATGCTTGCTTAAGGGGAAAGGTGAGTTGGGGTGCTGCATAAAACCAGAGATTGAAATGAGCACAGATAAAGTTCCTTAGGCTAAATATGGAATAGACAAGAACTACACCTTGCTCAACGAAATGGACTCAACACCGCATATTAAATGCCTAAAAATGTACCTGACTAGTAAGTATCTTAAAACCTATGGATTGCTATGTCTCCGAAAGAGAATCAAGCATGTGTACAGGGGCATAAACGCAGCAGTGATAGGATTGGAGAGGTTCGGTGAGCAAATGAAGACCCTTTGAAGTCATATTGCATGGTACCCATTACACGGGTCTTAACTCTCCAGGTTTAAGGTATTCTTCCTTCAGCTAAAACATGCATGTGGAACCCAAGTATGATCAACCATGTGAACGGGAGACGTGTTCAAATATGTCTCAGTTTTCCTCCCCTGGTACTCGGGTGCAACATTCCAGACGCTTTACTAACACTCTCCCCACTTGGAGAGTCAGCGCCTTTAACCTCCTGTTTGGCCCAGTTTGCAATTTCTGCGGAAGATGAACAGGAATAGCGAGAACCAATGAGAGACTAGCTGGAGGTGTCTGGACGGGCAAATTTAACTCTCATTTCCCACCAGGAAGAGGAAATAACCAAAGGCTCAGCGTGCCGTCCCGGAACCAGATTAGGGCCTGAAGCCATCCTGCGGTGCTGCGGCCAGGTCACAAGAAAGCGAGTTGAAGAAAGGAGCTCAGGGGCACTGTAATTCACAAACCTGCAGAGTTATAAATGACAGCTATCGTCCAAAAATAGACTGAAGTAAGGCTGCCAAGAGGACTTGAAAGCGGGGCAGAATTGCAGGAAACCGATTTCAGGAGGTAGACTGGAATTGCATTGAAAGCATAGGAAAAGAGGCAGAACGTCCACAATGATGCACTTGGCCAAAAAGGGCGTATGCGTTTTTTCCTGAATATATTCAGGAAAAAACGCATACGCCCTTTTTGGCCAACCAAGCAAGCTTGCAAAGGAAATCTGCACTACAATGAAGTCTCACTTCCCCCTGGTCAAAAGGGCCATCTGAAAAAAGTGTAAAATCCAGAAAGGCAACAGGCCATTGAGAACTGGGAGCCTTGTTATGCTGATGGGCGGGATGTAAATTGCCAACAACCACACGGGAGAAGCGTATGGTGTTTCCTGAAACATCTAAAAAACAAAGCAACAGAGCCTAGGGCACTGCCACTTATGGTCCTATAGCTTAGGGAAATTAAAATCAAAAAGACACAGCCACCCCAAAGTTTGGAACGGCTCTGTTTACAAGAACCTCGTTTACAGTATAAGTTCAACATCGCAGAAAGTGAAAAATGGATAAAGAAGTTGTGGTATTTACTTACAAAGCAATATCACTCAGCAATGAAATCTGTGTCATCAGGCACTTAGGAGCACAATGAGTGGATTCAGGTATGATGATTCTAACTGAAATAAGTCACACAGAAAAAGAAACATCATAAGATATCAGTAATACACGGAATGTAAACTTGGCTACACAGGAACTGAATTACAGAACAGAACAGTGTCTCAAATTTAGAAAACCAACTTATGCTTGCTTAAGGGGAAAGGTGAGTTGGGGTGCTGCATAAAACCAGAGATTGAAATGAGCACAGATAAAGTTCCTTAGGCTAAATATGGAATAGACAAGAACTACACCTTGCTCAACGAAATGGACTCAACACCGCATATTAAATGCCTAAAAATGTACCTGACTAGTAAGTATCTTAAAACCTATGGATTGCTATGTCTCCGAAAGAGAATCAAGCATGTGTACAGGGGCATAAACGCAGCAGTGATAGGATTGGAGAGGTTCGGTGAGCAAATGAAGACCCTTTGAAGTCATATTGCATGGTACCCATTACACGGGTCTTAACTCTCCAGGTTTAAGGTATTCTTCCTTCAGCTAAAACATGCATGTGGAACCCAAGTATGATCAACCATGTGAACGGGAGACGTGTTCAAATATGTCTCAGTTTTCCTCCCCTGGTACTCGGGTGCAACATTCCAGACGCTTTACTAACACTCTCCCCACTTGGAGAGTCAGCGCCTTTAACCTCCTGTTTGGCCCAGTTTGCAATTTCTGCGGAAGATGAACAGGAATAGCGAGAACCAATGAGAGACTAGCTGGAGGTGTCTGGACGGGCAAATTTAACTCTCATTTCCCACCAGGAAGAGGAAATAACCAAAGGCTCAGCGTGCCGTCCCGGAACCAGATTAGGGCCTGAAGCCATCCTGCGGTGCTGCGGCCAGGTCACAAGAAAGCGAGTTGAAGAAAGGAGCTCAGGGGCACTGTAATTCACAAACCTGCAGAGTTATAAATGACAGCTATCGTCCAAAAATAGACTGAAGTAAGGCTGCCAAGAGGACTTGAAAGCGGGGCAGAATTGCAGGAAACCGATTTCAGGAGGTAGACTGGAATTGCATTGAAAGCATAGGAAAAGAGGCAGAACGTCCACAATGATGCACTTGGCCAAAAAGGGCGTATGCGTTTTTTCCTGAATATATTCAGGAAAAAACGCATACGCCCTTTTTGGCCAACCAAGCAAGCTTGCAAAGGAAATCTGCACTACAATGAAGTCTCACTTCCCCCCGGTCAAAAGGGCCATCTGAAAAAAGTGTAAAATCCAGAAAGGCAGGACAGGCCATGGAGAACTGGGAGCCTTGTTATGCTGATGGGCGGGATGTAAATTGCCAACAGACACTCGGGAGAAGTGTATGGTGTTTCCTGAAACATCTAAAAAACAAAGCAACAGAGCCTAGGGCACTGCCACTTATGGTCCTATAGCTTAGGGAAATTAAAATCAAAAAGACACAGCCACCCCAAAGTTTGGAACGGCTCTGTTTACAAGAACCTCGTTTACAGTACAAGTTCAACATCGCAGAAAGTGAAAAATGGATAAAGAAGTTGTGGTATTTACTTACAAAGCAATATCACTCAGCAATGAAATCTGTGTCATCAGGCCCTTAGCAGCACAATGAGTGGATTCAGGTATGATGATTCTAACTGAAGTAAGTCACACAGAAAAAGAAACATCATAAGATATCAGTAATACACGGAATGTAAACTTGGCTACACAGGAACTGAATTACAGAACAGAACAGGGTCTCAAATTTAGAAAACCAACTTATGCTTGCTTAAGGGGAAAGGTGAGTTGGGGTGCTGCATAAAACCAGAGATTGAAATGAGCACAGATAAAGTTCCTCAAGTCAAATATGGAATAGACAAGAGCTACTCCTTGCTCAACGAAATGGACTCAACACCGCATATTAAACGCCTAAGAATGTACCTGACTAGTAAGTATCTTAAAACCTATGGATTGCTATGTCTCCGAAAGAGAATCAAGCATGTGTACAGGGGCATAAACGCAGCAGTGATAGGATTGGAGAGGTTCGGTGAGCAAATGAAGACCCTTTGAAGTCATATTGCATGGTACCCATTACACGGGTCTTAACTCTCCAGGTTTAAGGTATTTTTCCTTCAGCTAAAACATGCATGTGGAACCCAAGTATGATCAACCATGTGAACGGGAGACGTGTTCAAATATGTCTCAGTTTTCCTCCCCTGGTACTCGGGTGCAACATTCCAGACGCTTTACTAACACTCTCCCCACTTGGAGAGTCAGCGCCTTTAACCTCCTGTTTGGCCCAGTTTGCAATTTCTGCGGAAGATGAACAGGAATAGCAAGAACCAATCAGAGACTAGCTGGAGGTGTCTGGACGGGCAAATTTAACTCTCATTTCCCACCAGGAAGAGGAATTAACCAAAGGCTCAGCGTGCCGTCCCGGAACCAGATTAGGGCCTGAAGCCATCCTGCGGTGTTGCGGCCAGGTCACAAGAAAGCGAGTTGAAGAAAGGAGCTCAGGGGCACTGTAATTCACAAACCTGCAGAGTTATAAATGACAGCTATCGTCCAAAAATAGACTGAAGTAAGGCTGCCAAGAGGACTTGAAAGCGGGGCAGAATTGCAGGAAACCGATTTCAGGAGGTAGACTGGAATTGCATTGAAAGCATAGGAAAAGAGGCAGAACGTCCACAATGATGCACTTGGCCAAAAAGGGCGTATGCGTTTTTTCCTGAATATATTCAGTAAAAAACGCATACGCCCTTTTTGGCCAACCAAGCAAGCTTGCAAAGGAAATCTGCACTACAATGAAGTCTCACTTCCCCCCGGCCAAAAGGGCCATCTGAAAAAAGTGTAAAATCCAGAAAGGCAACAGGCCATTGAGAACTGGGAGCCTTGTTATGCTGATGGGCGGGATGTAAATTGCCAACAGACACTTGGGAGAAGTGTATGGTGTTTCCTGAAACATCTAAAAAACAAAGCAACAGAGCCTAGGGCACTGCCACTTATGGTCCTATAGCTTAGGGAAATTAAAATCAAAAAGACACAGCCACCCCAAAGTTTGGGACGCCTCTGTTTACAAGAACCTCGTTTACAGTACAAGTTCAACATCGCAGAAAGTGAAAAATGGATAAAGAAGTTGTGGTATTTACTTACAAAGCAATATCACTCAGCAATGAAATCTGTGTCATCAGGCACTTAGGAGCACAATGAGTGGATTCAGGTATGATGATTCTAACTGAAATAAGTCACACAGAAAAAGAAACATCATAAGATATCAGTAATACACGGAATGTAAACTTGGCTACACAGGAACTGAATTACAGAACAGAACAGTGTCTCAAATTTAGAAAACCAACTTATGCTTGCTTAAGGGGAAAGGTGAGTTGGGGTGCTGCATAAAACCAGAGATTGAAATGAGCACAGATAAAGTTCCTTAGGCTAAATATGGAATAGACAAGAACTACACCTTGCTCAACGAAATGGACTCAACACCGCATATTAAATGCCTAAAAATGTACCTGACTAGTAAGTATCTTAAAACCTATGGATTGCTATGTCTCCGAAAGAGAATCAAGCATGTGTACAGGGGCATAAACGCAGCAGTGATAGGATTGGAGAGGTTCGGTGAGCAAATGAAGACCCTTTGAAGTCATATTGCATGGTACCCATTACACGGGTCTTAACTCTCCAGGTTTAAGGTATTCTTCCTTCAGCTAAAACATGCATGTGGAACCCAAGTATGATCAACCATGTGAACGGGAGACGTGTTCAAATATGTCTCAGTTTTCCTCCCCTGGTACTCGGGTGCAACATTCCAGACGCTTTACTAACACTCTCCCCACTTGGAGAGTCAGCGCCTTTAACCTCCTGTTTGGCCCAGTTTGCAATTTCTGCGGAAGATGAACAGGAATAGCGAGAACCAATGAGAGACTAGCTGGAGGTGTCTGGACGGGCAAATTTAACTCTCATTTCCCACCAGGAAGAGGAAATAACCAAAGGCTCAGCGTGCCGTCCCGGAACCAGATTAGGGCCTGAAGCCATCCTGCGGTGCTGCGGCCAGGTCACAAGAAAGCGAGTTGAAGAAAGGAGCTCAGGGGCACTGTAATTCACAAACCTGCAGAGTTATAAATGACAGCTATCGTCCAAAAATAGACTGAAGTAAGGCTGCCAAGAGGACTTGAAAGCGGGGCAGAATTGCAGGAAACCGATTTCAGGAGGTAGACTGGAATTGCATTGAAAGCATAGGAAAAGAGGCAGAACGTCCACAATGATGCACTTGGCCAAAAAGGGCGTATGCGTTTTTTCCTGAATATATTCAGGAAAAAACGCATACGCCCTTTTTGGCCAACCAAGCAAGCTTGCAAAGGAAATCTGCACTACAATGAAGTCTCACTTCCCCCCGGTCAAAAGGGCCATCTGAAAAAAGTGTAAAATCCAGAAAGGCAGGACAGGCCATGGAGAACTGGGAGCCTTGTTATGCTGATGGGCGGGATGTAAATTGCCAACAGACACTCGGGAGAAGTGTATGGTGTTTCCTGAAACATCTAAAAAACAAAGCAACAGAGCCTAGGGCACTGCCACTTATGGTCCTATAGCTTAGGGAAATTAAAATCAAAAAGACACAGCCACCCCAAAGTTTGGAACGGCTCTGTTTACAAGAACCTCATTTACAGTACAAGTTCAACATCGCAGAAAGTGAAAAATGGATAAAGAAGTTGTGGTATTTACTTACAAAGCAATATCACTCAGCAATGAAATCTGTGTCATCAGGCCCTTAGCAGCACAATGAGTGGATTCAGGTATGATGATTCTAACTGAAGTAAGTCACACAGAAAAAGAAACATCATAAGATATCAGTAATACACGGAATGTAAACTTGGCTACACAGGAACTGAATTACAGAACAGAACAGGGTCTCAAATTTAGAAAACCAACTTATGCTTGCTTAAGGGGAAAGGTGAGTTGGGGTGCTGCATAAAACCAGAGATTGAAATGAGCACAGATAAAGTTCCTCAAGTCAAATATGGAATAGACAAGAGCTACTCCTTGCTCAACAAAATGGACTCAACACCGCATATTAAACGCCTAAGAATGTACCTGACTAGTAAGTATCTTAAAACCTATGGATTGCTATGTCTACAAAAGAGAATCAAGCATGTGTACAGGGGCATAAACGCAGCAGTGATAGGATTGGAGAGGTTCGGTGAGCAAATGAAGACCCTTTGAAGTCATATTGCATGGTACCCATTACACGGGTCTCAACTCTCCAGGTTTAATGTATTCTTCCTTCAGCTAAAACATGCATGTGGAACCCAAGTATGATCAACCATGTGAACGGGAGATGTGTTCAAATATGTCTCAGTTTTCCTCCCCTGGTACTCGGGTGCAACATTCCAGACGCTTTACTAACACTCTCCCCACTTGGAGAGTCAGCGCCTTTAACCTCCTGTTTGGCCCAGTTTGCAATTTCTGCGGAAGATGAACAGGAATAGCGAGAACCAATGAGAGGCTAGCTGGAGGTGTCTGGACGGGCAAATTTAACTCTCATTTCCCACCAGGAAGAGGAAATAACCAAAGGCTCAGCGTGCCGCACCGGAACCAGATTAGGGCCTGAAATCTTCCTGCGGTGTTGCGGCCAGCTCAAAAGAAAGCGAGTTGAAGAAAGGAGCTCAGGGGCACTGTAATTCACAAACCTGCAGAGTTATAAATGACAGCTATCGTCCAAAAATAGACTGAAGTAAGGCTGCCAAGAGGACTTGAAAGCGGGGCAGAATTGCAGGAAACCGATTTCAGGAGGTAGACTGGAATTGCATTGAAAGCATAGGAAAAGAGGCAGAACGTCCACAATGATGCACTTGGCCAAAAAGGGCGTATGCGTTTTTTCCTGAATATATTCAGGAAAAAACGCATACGCCCTTTTTGGCCAACCAAGCAAGCTTGCAAAGGAAATCTGCACTACA
Organism: Stenella coeruleoalba; assembly: GCF_951394435.1. Lineage (NCBI taxonomy): Eukaryota > Metazoa > Chordata > Mammalia > Artiodactyla > Delphinidae > Stenella > Stenella coeruleoalba. Next base: position 227,456 of record NW_027645974.1, on the reverse strand, counting down.
ATGAAGTCTCACTTCCCCCCGGTAAAAAGGGCCATCTGAAAAAAGTGTAAAATCCAGAAAGGCAGGACAGGCCATGGAGAACTGGGAGCCTTGTTATGCTGATGGGCGGGATGTAAATTGCCAACAGACACTCGGGAGAAGTGTATGGTGTTTCCTGAAACATCTAAAAAACAAAGCAACAGAGCCTAGGGCACTGCCACTTATGGTCCTATAGCTTAGGGAAATTAAAATGAAAAAGACACAGCCACCCCAAAGTTTGGAACGGCTCTGTTTACAAGAACCTCGTTTACAGTACAAGTTCAACATCGCAGAAAGTGAAAAATGGATAAAGAAGTTGTGGTATTTACTTACAAAGCAATATCACTCAGCAATGAAATCTGTGTCATCAGGCCCGTAGCAGCACAATGAGTGGATTCAGGTATGATGATTCTAACTGAAATAAGTCACACAGAAAAGAAACATAAGATATCAGTAATACACGGAATGTAAACTTGGCTACACAGGAACTGAATTACAGAACAGAACAGGGTCTCAAATTTAGAAAACCAACTTATGCTTGCTTAAGGGGAAAGGTGAGTTGGGGTGCTGCATAAAACCAGAGATTGAAATGAGCACAGATAAAGTTCCTTAAGTCAAATATGGAATAGACAAGAGCTACTCCTTGCTCAACGAAATGGACTCAACACCGCATATTAAACGCCTAAGAATGTACCTGACTAGTAAGTATCGGAAAACCTATGGATTGCTATGTCTCCAAAAGAGAATCAAGCATGTGTACAGGGGCATAAACGCAGCAGTGATAGGATTGGAGAGGTTCGGTGAGCAAATGAAGACCCTTTGAAGTCATATTGCATGGTACGCATTACACGGGTCTCAACTCTCCAGGTTTAAGGTATTCTTCCTTCAGCTAAAACATGCATGTGGAACCTAGAGTATGATCAACCATGTGATCGGGAGACGTGTTCAAATATGTCTCAGTTTTCCTCCCCTGGTACTCGGGTGCAACATTCCAGACGCTTTACTAACACTCTCCCGACTTGGGGAGTCAGTCCCTTTAACCTCCTGTTTGGCCCAGTTTGCAATTTCTGCGGAAGATGAACAGGAATAGCGAGAACCAATGAGAGACTAGCTGCAGGTGTCTGGACGGGCAAATTTAACTCTCATTTCCCACCAGGAAGAGGAATTAACCAAAGGCTCAGCGTGTCGTGCCAGAACCAGATTAGGGCCTGAAGCCATCCTGCGGTGTTGCGGCCAGCTCAAAAGAAAGCGAGTTGAAGAAAGGAGCTCAGGGGCACTGTAATTCACAAACCTGTAGACTTATAAATGACAGCTATCGTCCAAAAATAGACTGAAGTAAGGCTGCCAAGAGGACTTGAAAGCGGGGCAGAATTGCAGGAAACCGATTTCAGGAGGTAGACTGGAATTGCATTGAAAGCATAGGAAAAGAGGCAGAACGTCCACAATGATGCACTTGGCCAAAAAGGGCGTATGCGTTTTTTCCTGAATATATTCAGGAAAAAACGCATACGCCCTTTTTGGCCAACCAAGCAAGCTTGCAAAGGAAATCTGCACTACAATGAAGTCTCACTTCCCCCTGGTCAAAAGGGCCATCTGAAAAAAGTGTAAAATCCAGAAAGACAAGACAGGCCATGGAGAACTGGGAGCCTTGTTATGCTGATGGGCGGGATGTAAATTGCCAACAACCACTCGGGAGAAGTATATGGTGTTTCCTGAAACATCTAAAAAACAAAGCAACAGAACCTAGGGCACTTCCACTTATGGTCCTATAGCTTAGGGAAATTAAAATCAAAAAGACACAGCCACCCCAAAGTTTGGAACGGCTCTGTTTACAAGAACCTCGTTTACAGTACAAGTTCAACATCGCAGAAAGTGAAAAATGGATAAAGAACTTGTGGTATTTACTTACAAAGCAATATCACTCAGCAATGAAATCTGTGTCATCAGGCCCGTAGCAGCACAATGAGTGGATTCAGGTATGATGATTCTAACTGAAATAAGTCACACAGAAAAGAAACATAAGATATCAGTAATACACGGAATGTAAACTTGGCTACACAGGAACTGAATTACAGAACAGAACAGGGTCTCAAATTTAGAAAACCAACTTATGCTTGCTTAAGGGGAAAGGTGAGTTGGGGTGCTGCATAAAACCAGAGATTGAAATGAGCACAGATAAAGTTCCTTAAGTCAAATATGGAATAGACAAGAGCTACTCCTTGCTCAACGAAATGGACTCAACACCGCATATTAAACGCCTAAGAATGTACCTGACTAGTAAGTATCGGAAAACCTATGGATTGCTATGTCTCCAAAAGAGAATCAAGCATGTGTACAGGGGCATAAACGCAGCAGTGATAGGATTGGAGAGGTTCGGTGAGCAAATGAAGACCCTTTGAAGTCATATTGCATGGTACGCATTACACGGGTCTCAACTCTCCAGGTTTAAGGTATTCTTCCTTCAGCTAAAACATGCATGTGGAACCTAGAGTATGATCAACCATGTGATCGGGAGACGTGTTCAAATATGTCTCAGTTTTCCTCCCCTGGTACTCGGGTGCAACATTCCAGACGCTTTACTAACACTCTCCCGACTTGGGGAGTCAGTCCCTTTAACCTCCTGTTTGGCCCAGTTTGCAATTTCTGCGGAAGATGAACAGGAATAGCGAGAACCAATGAGAGACTAGCTGCAGGTGTCTGGACGGGCAAATTTAACTCTCATTTCCCACCAGGAAGAGGAATTAACCAAAGGCTCAGCGTGTCGTGCCAGAACCAGATTAGGGCCTGAAGCCATCCTGCGGTGTTGCGGCCAGGTCACAAGAAAGCGAGTTGAAGAAAGGAGCTCAGGGGCACTGTAATTCACAAACCTGTAGACTTATAAATGACAGCTATCGTCCAAAAATAGACTGAAGTAAGGCTGCCAAGAGGACTTGAAAGCGGGGCAGAATTGCAGGAAACCGATTTCAGGAGGTAGACTGGAATTGCATTGAAAGCATAGGAAAAGAGGCAGAACGTCCACAATGATGCACTTGGCCAAAAAGGGCGTATGCGTTTTTTCCTGAATATATTCAGGAAAAAACGCATACGCCCTTTTTGGCCAACCAAGCAAGCTTGCAAAGGAAATCTGCACTACAATGAAGTCTCACTTCCCCCTGGTCAAAAGGGCCATCTGAAAAAAGTGTAAAATCCAGAAAGACAAGACAGGCCATGGAGAACTGGGAGCCTTGTTATGCTGATGGGCGGGATGTAAATTGCCAACAACCACTCGGGAGAAGTATATGGTGTTTCCTGAAACATCTAAAAAACAAAGCAACAGAACCTAGGGCACTTCCACTTATGGTCCTATAGCTTAGGGAAATTAAAATCAAAAAGACACAGCCACCCCAAAGTTTGGAACGGCTCTGTTTACAAGAACCTCGTTTACAGTACAAGTTCAACATCGCAGAAAGTGAAAAATGGATAAAGAACTTGTGGTATTTACTTACAAAGCAATATCACTCAGCAATGAAATCTATGTCATCAGGCCCTTAGAATCACAATGAGTGGATTCAGGTATGATGATTCTAACTGAAATAAGTCACACAGAAAAAGAAACATCATAAGATATCAGTAATACACGGAATGTAAACTTGGCTACACAGGAACTGAATTACAGAACAGAACAGGGTCTCAAATTTAGAAAACCAACTTATGCTTGCTTAAGGGTAAAGGTGAGTTGGGGTGCTGCATAAAACCAGAGATTGAAATGAGCACAGATAAAGTTCCTTAAGTCAAATATGGAATAGACAAGAGCTACTCCTTGCTCAACGAAATGGACTCAACACCGCATATTAAACGCCTAAGAATGTACCTGACTAGTAAGTATCTTAAAACCTATGGATTGCTATGTCTCTGAAAGAGAATCAAGCATGTGTACAGGGGCATAAACGCAGCAGTGATAGGATTGGAGAGGTTCGGTGAGCAAATGAAGACCCTTTGAAGTCATATTGCATGGTACCCATTCCACGGGTTTCAACTACCTAGGTTTAAGGTATTCTTCCTTCAGCTAAAACATGCATGTGGAACCTAGAGTATGATCAACCATGTGATCGGGAGACGTGTTCAAATATGTCTCAGTTTTCCTCCCCTGGTACTCGGGTGCAACATTCCAGACGCTTTACTAACACTCTCCCCACTTGGAGAGTCAGTCCCTTTAACCTCCTGTTTGGCCCAGTTTGCAATTTCTGCGGAAGATGAACAGGAATAGCGAGAACCAATGAGAGGCTAGCTGGAGGTGTCTGGACGGGCAAATTTAACTCTCATTTCCCACCAGGAAGAGGAATTAACCAAAGGCTCAGCGTGCCGTGCCGGAACCAGATTAGGGCCTGAAGCCATCCTGCAGTGTTGCGGCCTGCTCAAAAGAAAGCGAGTTGAAGAAAGGAGCCCAGGGGCACTGTAATTCACAAACATGCAGAGTTATAAATGACAGCTATCGTCCAAAAATAGACTGAAGTAAGGCTGCCAAGAGGACTTGAAAGCGGGGCAGAATTGCAGGAAACCGATTTCAGGAGGTAGACTGGAATTGCATTGAAAGCATAGGAAAAGAGGCAGAACGTCCACAATGATGCACTTGGCCAAAAAGGGCGTATGCGTTTTTTCCTGAATATATTCAGGAAAAAACGCATACGCCCTTTTTGGCCAACCAAGCAAGCTTGCAAAGGAAATCTGCACTACAATGAAGTCTCACTTCCCCCCGGTCAAAAGAGCCATCTGAAAAAAGTGTAAAATCCAGAAAGGCAGGACAGGCCATGGAGAACTGGGAGCCTTGTTATGCTGATGGGCGGGATGTAAATTGCCAACAGACACTCGGGAGAAGTGTATGGTGTTTCCTGAAACATCTAAAAAACAAAGCAACAGAGCCTAGGGCACTGCCACTTATGGTCCTATAGCTTAGGGAAATTAAAATCAAAAAGACACAGCCACCCCAAAGTTTGGAACGGCTCTGTTTACAAGAACCTCGTTTACAGTACAAGTTCAACATCGCAGAAAGTGAAAAATGGATAAAGAAGTTGTGGTATTTACTTACAAAGCAATATCACTCAGCAATGAAATCTGTGTCATCAGGCCCGTAGCAGCACAATGAGTGGATTCAGGTATGATGATTCTAACTGAAATAAGTCACACAGAAAAAGAAACATCATAAGATATCAGTAATACACGGAATGTAAACTTGGCTACACAGGAACTGAATTACAGAACAGAACAGGGTCTCAAATTTAGAAAACCAACTTATGCTTGCTTAAGGGTAAAGGTGAGTTGGGGTGCTGCATAAAACCAGAGATTGAAATGAGCACAGATAAAGTTCCTTAAGTCAAATATGGAATAGACAAGAGATACTCCTTGCTCAACGAAATGGACTCAACACCGCATATTAAACGCCTAAGAATGTACCTGACTAGTAAGTATCGTAAAACCTATGGATTACTATGTCTCCAAAAGAGAATCAAGCATGTGTACAGGGGCATAAACGCAGCAGTGATAGGATTGGAGAGGTTCGGTGAGCAAATGAAGACCCTTTGAAGTCATATTGCATGGTACCCATTACACGGGTCTCAACTCTCCAGGTTTAAGGTATTCTTCCTTCAGCTAAAACATGCATGTGGAACCCAAGTATGATCAACCATGTGAACGAGAGACGTGTTCAAATATGTCTCAGTTTTCCTCCCCTGGTACTCGGGTGCAACATTCCAGACGCTTTACTAACACTCTCCCCACTTGGAGAGTCAGCGCCTTTAACCTCCTGTTTGGCCCAGTTTGCAATTTCTGCGGAAGATGAACAGGAATAGCGAGAACCAATGAGAGACTAGCTGGAGGTGTCTGGACGGGCAAATTTAACTCTCATTTCCCACCAGGAAGAGGAAATAACCAAAGGCTCAGCGTGCCGTGCCGGAACCAGATTAGGGCCTGAAGCCATCCTGCGGTGTTGCGGCCAGGTCACAAGAAAGCGAGTTGAAGAAAGGAGCTCAGGGGCACTGTAATTCACAAACCTGCAGAGTTATAAATGACAGCTATCGTCCAAAAATAGACTGAAGTAAGGCTGCCAAGAGGACTTGAAAGCGGGGCAGAATTGCAGGAAACCGATTTCAGGAGGTAGACTGGAATTGCATTGAAAGCATAGGAAAAGAGGCAGAACGTCCACAATGATGCACTTGGCCAAAAAGGGCGTATGCGTTTTTTCCTGAATATATTCAGGAAAAAACGCATACGCCCTTTTTGGCCAACCAAGCAAGCTTGCAAAGGAAATCTGCACTACAATGAAGTCTCACTTCCCCCCGGTAAAAAGGGCCATCTGAAAAAAGTGTAAAATCCAGAAAGGCAGGACAGGCCATGGAGAACTGGGAGCCTTGTTATGCTGATGGGTGGGATGTAAATTGCCAACAACCACTCGGGAGAAGTATATGGTGTTTCCTGAAACATCTAAAAAACAAAGCAACAGAACCTAGGGCACTTCCACTTATGGTCCTATAGCTTAGGGAAATTAAAATCAAAAAGACACAGCCACCCCAAAGTTTGGAACGGCTCTGTTTACAAGAACCTCGTTTACAGTACAAGTTCAACATCGCAGAAAGTGAAAAATGGATAAAGAAGTTGTGGTATTTACTTACAAAGCAATATCACTCAGCAATGAAATCTATGTCATCAGGCCCTTAGCATCACAATGAGTGGATTCAGGTATGATGATTCTAACTGAAATAAGTCACACAGAAAAAGAAACATCATAAGATATCAGTAATACACGGAATGTAAACTTGGCTACACAGGAACTGAATTACAGAACAGAACAGGGTCTCACATTTAGAAAACCAACTTATGCTTGCTTAAGGGTAAAGGTGAGTTGGGGTGCTGCATAAAACCAGAGATTGAAATGAGCACAGATAAAGTTCCTTAAGTCAAATATGGAATAGACAAGAGCTACTCCTTGCTCAACGAAATGGACTCAACACCGCATATTAAACGCCTAAGAATGTACCTGACTAGTAAGTATCTTAAAACCTATGGATTGCTATGTCTCCGAAAGAGAATCAAGCATGTGTACAGGGGCATAAACGCAGCAGTGATAGGATTGGAGAGGTTCGGTGAGCAAATGAAGACCCTTTGAAGTCATATTGCATGGTACCCATTCCACGGGTTTCAACTACCCAGGTTTAAGGTATTCTTCCTTCAGCTAAAACATGCATGTGGAACCTAGAGTATGATCAACCATGTGATCGGGAGACGTGTTCAAATATGTCTCAGTTTTCCTCCCCTGGTACTCGGGTGCAACATTCCAGACGCTTTACTAACACTCTCCCCACTTGGAGAGTCAGTCCCTTTAACCTCCTGTTTGGCCCAGTTTGCAATTTCTGCGGAAGATGAACAGGAATAGCGAGAACCAATGAGAGGCTAGCTGGAGGTGTCTGGACGGGCAAATTTAACTCTCATTTCCCACCAGGAAGAGGAATTAACCAAAGGCTCAGCGTGCCGTGCCGGAACCAGATTAGGGCCTGAAGCCATCCTGCAGTGTTGCGGCCAGCTCAAAAGAAAGCGAGTTGAAGAAAGGAGCCCAGGGGCACTGTAATTCACAAACATGCAGAGTTATAAATGACAGCTATCGTCCAAAAATAGACTGAAGTAAGGCTGCCAAGAGGACTTGAAAGCGGGGCAGAATTGCAGGAAACCGATTTCAGGAGGTAGACTGGAATTGCATTGAAAGCATAGGAAAAGAGGCAGAACGTCCACAATGATGCACTTGGCCAAAAAGGGCGTATGCGTTTTTTCCTGAATATATTCAGGAAAAAACGCATACGCCCTTTTTGGCCAACCAAGCAAGCTTGCAAAGGAAATCTGCACTACAATGAAGTCTCACTTCCCCCCGGTCAAAAGAGCCATCTGAAAAAAGTGTAAAATCCAGAAAGGCAGGACAGGCCATGGAGAACTGGGAGCCTTGTTATGCTGATGGGCGGGATGTAAATTGCCAACAGACACTCGGGAGAAGTGTATGGTGTTTCCTGAAACATCTAAAAAACAAAGCAACAGAGCCTAGGGCACTGCCACTTATGGTCCTATAGCTTAGGGAAATTAAAATCAAAAAGACACAGCCACCCCAAAGTTTGGAACGGCTCTGTTTACAAGAACCTCGTTTACAGTACAAGTTCAACATCGCAGAAAGTGAAAAATGGATAAAGAAGTTGTGGTATTTACTTACAAAGCAATATCACTCAGCAATGAAATCTGTGTCATCAGGCCCGTAGCAGCACAATGAGTGGATTCAGGTATGATGATTCTAACTGAAATAAGTCACACAGAAAAGAAACATCATAAGATATCAGTAATACACGGAATGTAAACTTGGCTACACAGGAACTGAATTACAGAACAGAACAGGGTCTCAAATTTAGAAAACCAACTTATGCTTGCTTAAGGGTAAAGGTGAGTTGGGGTGCTGCATAAAACCAGAGATTGAAATGAGCACAGATAAAGTTCCTTAAGTCAAATATGGAATAGACAAGAGCTACTCCTTGCTCAACGAAATGGACTCAACACCGCATATTAAACGCCTAAGAATGTACCTGACTAGTAAGTATCGTAAAACCTATGGATTGCTATGTCTCCAAAAGAGAATCAAGCATGTGTACAGGGGCATAAACGCAGCAGTGATAGGATTGGAGAGGTTCGGTGAGCAAATGAAGACCCTTTGAAGTCATATTGCATGGTACGCATTACACGGGTCTCAACTCTCCAGGTTTAAGGTATTCTTCCTTCAGCTAAAACATGCATGTGGAACCTAGAGTATGATCAACCATGTGATCGGGAGACGTGTTCAAATATGTCTCAGTTTTCCTCCCCTGGTACTCGGGTGCAACATTCCAGACGCTTTACTAACACTCTCCCGACTTGGGGAGTCAGTCCCTTTAACCTCCTGTTTGGCCCAGTTTGCAATTTCTGCGGAAGATGAACAGGAATAGCGAGAACCAATGAGAGACTAGCTGCAGGTGTCTGGACGGGCAAATTTAACTCTCATTTCCCACCAGGAAGAGGAATTAACCAAAGGCTCAGCGTGTCGTGCCAGAACCAGATTAGGGCCTGAAGCCATCCTGCGGTGTTGCGGCCAGCTCAAAAGAAAGCGAGTTGAAGAAAGGAGCTCAGGGGCACTGTAATTCACAAACCTGTAGACTTATAAATGACAGCTATCGTCCAAAAATAGACTGAAGTAAGGCTGCCAAGAGGACTTGAAAGCGGGGCAGAATTGCAGGAAACCGATTTCAGGAGGTAGACTGGAATTGCATTGAAAGCATAGGAAAAGAGGCAGAACGTCCACAATGATGCACTTGGCCAAAAAGGGCGTATGCGTTTTTTCCTGAATATATTCAGGAAAAAACGCATACGCCCTTTTTGGCCAACCAAGCAAGCTTGCAAAGGAAATCTGCACTACAATGAAGTCTCACTTCCCCCCGGTCAAAAGGGCCATCTGAAAAAAGTGTAAAATCCAGAAAGGCAGGACAGGCCATGGAGAACTGGGAGCCTTGTTATGCTGATGGGCGGGATGTAAATTGCCAACAGACACTCGGGAGAAGTGTATGGTGTTTCCTGAAACATCTAAAAAACAAAGCAACAGAGCCTAGGGCACTGCCACTTATGGTCCTATAGCTTAGGGAAATTAAAATCAAAAAGACACAGCCACCCCAAAGTTTGGAACGGCTCTGTTTACAAGAACCTCGTTTACAGTACAAGTTCAACATCGCAGAAAGTGAAAAATGGATAAAGAAGTTGTGGTATTTACTTACAAAGCAATATCACTCAGCAATGAAATCTATGTCATCAGGCCCTTAGCATCACAATGAGTGGATTCAGGTATGATGATTCTAACTGAAATAAGTCACACAGAAAAAGAAACATCATAAGATATCAGTAATACACGGAATGTAAACTTGGCTACACAGGAACTGAATTACAGAACAGAACAGGGTCTCAAATTTAGAAAACCAACTTATGCTTGCTTAAGGGTAAAGGTGAGTTGGGGTGCTGCATAAAACCAGAGATTGAAATGAGCACAGATAAAGTTCCTTAAGTCAAATATGGAATAGACAAGAGCTACTCCTTGCTCAACGAAATGGACTCAACACCGCATATTAAACGCCTAAGAATGTACCTGACTAGTAAGTATCTTAAAACCTATGGATTGCTATGTCTCCGAAAGAGAATCAAGCATGTGTACAGGGGCATAAACGCAGCAGTGATAGGATTGGAGAGGTTCGGTGAGCAAATGAAGACCCTTTGAAGTCATATTGCATGGTACCCATTCCACGGGTTTCAACTACCCAGGTTTAAGGTATTCTTCCTTCAGCTAAAACATGCATGTGGAACCTAGAGTATGATCAACCATGTGATCGGGAGACGTGTTCAAATATGTCTCAGTTTTCCTCCCCTGGTACTCGGGTGCAACATTCCAGACGCTTTACTAACACTCTCCCCACTTGGAGAGTCAGTCCCTTTAACCTCCTGTTTGGCCCAGTTTGCAATTTCTGCGGAAGATGAACAGGAATAGCGAGAACCAATGAGAGGCTAGCTGGAGGTGTCTGGACGGGCAAATTTAACTCTCATTTCCCACCAGGAAGAGGAATTAACCAAAGGCTCAGCGTGCCGTGCCGGAACCAGATTAGGGCCTGAAGCCATCCTGCGGTGTTGCGGCCAGGTCACAAGAAAGCGAGTTGAACAAAGGAGCTCAGGGGCACTGTAATTCACAAACCTGCAGAGTTATAAATGACAGCTATCATCCAAAAATAGACTGAAGTAAGGCTGCCAAGAGGACTTGAAAGCGGGGCAGAATTGCAGGAAACCGATTTCAGGAGGTAGACTGGAATTGCATTGAAAGCATAGGAAAAGAGGCAGAACGTCCACAATGATGCACTTGGCCAAAAAGGGCGTATGCGTTTTTTCCTGAATATATTCAGGAAAAAACGCATACGCCCTTTTTGGCCAACCAAGCAAGCTTGCAAAGGAAATCTGCACTACAATGAAGTCTCACTTCCCCCCGGTCAAAAGGGCCATCTGAAAAAAGTGTAAAATCCAGAAAGGCAGGACAGGCCATGGAGAACTGGGAGCCTTGTTATGCTGATGGGCGGGATGTAAATTGCCAACAGACACTCGGGAGAAGTGTATGGTGTTTCCTGAAACATCTAAAAAACAAAGCAACAGAGCCTAGGGCACTGCCACTTATGGTCCTATAGCTTAGGGAAATTAAAATGAAAAAGACACAGCCACCCCAAAGTTTGGAACGGCTCTGTTTACAAGAACCTCGTTTACAGTACAAGTTCAACATCGCAGAAAGTGAAAAATGGATAAAGAAGTTGTGGTATTTACTTACAAAGCAATATCACTCAGCAATGAAATCTGTGTCATCAGGCCCGTAGCAGCACAATGAGTGGATTCAGGTATGATGATTCTAACTGAAATAAGTCACACAGAAAAGAAACATCATAAGATATCAGTAATACACGGAATGTAAACTTGGCTACACAGGAACTGAATAACAGAACAGAACAGGGTCTCAAATTTAGAAAACCAACTTATGCTTGCTTAAGGGTAAAGGTGAGTTGGGGTGCTGCATAAAACCAGAGATTGAAATGAGCACAGATAAAGTTCCTTAAGTCAAATATGGAATAGACAAGAGCTACTCCTTGCTCAACGAAATGGACTCAACACCGCATATTAAACGCCTAAGAATGTACCTGACTAGTAAGTATCGGAAAACCTATGGATTGCTATGTCTCCAAAAGAGAATCAAGCATGTGTACAGGGGCATAAACGCAGCAGTGATAGGATTGGAGAGGTTCGGTGAGCAAATGAAGACCCTTTGAAGTCATATTGCATGGTACCCATTCCACGGGTCTCAACTCTCCAGGTTTAAGGTATTCTTCCTTCAGCTAAAACATGCATGTGGAACCTAGAGTATGATCAACCATGTGATCGGGGGACGTGTTCAAATATGTCTCAGTTTTCCTCCCCTGGTACTCGGGTGCAACATTCCAGATGCTTTACTATCACTCTCCCCACTTGGAGAGTCAGTCCCTTTAACCTCCTGTTTGGCCCAGTTTGCAATTTCTGCGGAAGATGAACAGGAATAGCGAGAACCAATGAGAGGCTAGCTGGAGGTGTCTGGACGGGCAAATTTAACTCTCATTTCCCACCAGGAAGAGGAATTAACCAAAGGCTCAGCGTGCCGTGCCGGAACCAGATTAGGGCCTGAAGCCATCCTGCAGTGTTGCGGCCAGCTCAAAAGAAAGCGAGTTGAAGAAAGGAGCTCAGGGGCACTGTAATTCACAAACCTGCAGAGTTATAAATGACAGCTATCGTCCAAAAATAGACTGAAGTAAGGCTGCCAAGAGGACTTGAAAGCGGGGCAGAATTGCAGGAAACCGATTTCAGGAGGTAGACTGGAATTGCATTGAAAGCATAGGAAAAGAGGCAGAACGTCCACAATGATGCACTTGGCCAAAAAGGGCGTATGCGTTTTTTCCTGAATATATTCAGGAAAAAACGCATACGCCCTTTTTGGCCAACCAAGCAAGCTTGCAAAGGAAATCTGCACTACAATGAAGTCTCACTTCCCCCCGGTCAAAAGGGCCATCTGAAAAATGTGTAAAATCCAGAAAGGCAGGACAGGCCATGGACAACTGGGAGCCTTGTTATGCTGATGGGCGGGATGTAAATTGCCAACAGACACTCGGGAGAAGTGTATGGTGTTTCCTGAAACATCTAAAAAACAAAGCAACAGAGCCTAGGGCACTGCCACTTATGGTCCTATAGCTTAGGGAAATTAAAATCAAAAAGACACAGCCACCCCAAAGTTTGGAACGGCTCTGTTTACAAGAACCTCGTTTACAGTACAAGTTCAACATCGCAGAAAGTGAAAAATGGATAAAGAAGTTGTGGTATTTACTTACAAAGCAATATCACTCAGCAATGAAATCTATGTCATCAGGCCCTTAGCATCACAATGAGTGGATTCAGGTATGATGATTCTAACTGAAATAAGTCACACAGAAAAAGAAACATCATAAGATATCAGTAATACACGGAATGTAAACTTGGCTACACAGGAACTGAATTACACAACAGAACAGGGTCTCAAATTTAGAAAACCAACTTATGCTTGCTTAAGGGTAAAGGTGAGTTGGGGTGCTGCATAAAACCAGAGATTGAAATGAGCACAGATAAAGTTCCTTAAGTCAAATATGGAATAGACAAGAGCTACTCCTTGCTCAACGAAATGGACTCAACACCGCATATTAAACGCCTAACAATGTACATGACTAGTAAGTATCGTAAAACCTATGGATTGCTATGTCTCCAAAAGAGAATCAAGCATGTGTACAGGGGCATAAACGCAGCAGTGATAGGATTGGAGAGGTTCGGTGAGCAAATGAAGACCCTTTGAAGTCATATTGCATGGTACCCATTACACGGGTCTCAACTCTCCAGGTTTAAGGTATTCTTCCTTCAGCTAAAACATGCATGTGGAACCCAAGTATGATCAACCATGTGAACGGGAGACGTGTTCAAATATGTCTCAGTTTTCCTCCCCTGGTACTCGGGTGCAACATTCCAGACGCTTTACTAACACTCTCCCCACTTGGAGAGTCAGCGCCTTTAACCTCCTGTTTGGCCCAGTTTGCAATTTCTGCGGAAGATGAACAGGAATAGCGAGAACCAATGAGAGACTAGCTGGAGGTGTCTGGACGGGCAAATTTAACTCTCATTTCCCACCAGGAAGAGGAAATAACCAAAGGCTCAGCGTGCCGTGCCGGAACCAGATTAGGGCCTGAAGCCATCCTGCGGTGTTGCGGCCAGGTCACAAGAAAGCGAGTTGAAGAAAGGAGCTCAGGGGCACTGTAATTCACAAACCTGCAGAGTTATAAATGACAGCTATCGTCCAAAAATAGACTGAAGTAAGGCTGCCAAGAGGACTTGAAAGCGGGGCAGAATTGCAGGAAACCGATTTCAGGAGGTAGACTGGAATTGCATTGAAAGCATAGGAAAAGAGGCAGAACGTCCACAATGATGCACTTGGCCAAAAAGGGCGTATGCGTTTTTTCCTGAATATATTCAGGAAAAAACGCATACGCCCTTTTTGGCCAACCAAGCAAGCTTGCAAAGGAAATCTGCACTACAATGAAGTCTCACTTCCCCCCGGTAAAAAGGGCCATCTGAAAAAAGTGTAAAATCCAGAAAGGCAGGACAGGCCATGGAGAACTGGGAGCCTTGTTATGCTGATGGGTGGGATGTAAATTGCCAACAACCACTCGGGAGAAGTATATGGTGTTTCCTGAAACATCTAAAAAACAAAGCAACAGAGCCTAGGGCATTTCCACTTATGGTCCTATAGCTTAGGGAAATTAAAATCAAAAAGACACAGCCACCCCAAAGTTTGGAACGGCTCTGTTTACAAGAACCTCGTTTACAGTACAAGTTCAACATCGCAGAAAGTGAAAAATGGATAAAGAAGTTGTGGTATTTACTTACAAAGCAATATCACTCAGCAATGAAATCTGTGTCATCAGGCCCGTAGCAGCACAATGAGTGGATTCAGGTATGATGATTCTAACTGAAATAAGTCACACAGAAAAGAAACATCATAAGATATCAGTAATACACGGAATGTAAACTTGGCTACACAGGAACTGAATTACAGAACAGAACAGGGTCTCAAATTTAGAAAACCAACTTATGCTTGCTTAAGGGTAAAGGTGAGTTGGGGTGCTGCATAAAACCAGAGATTGAAATGAGCACAGATAAAGTTCCTTAAGTCAAATATGGAATAGACAAGAGCTACTCCTTGCTCAACGAAATGGACTCAACACCGCATATTAAACGCCTAACAATGTACATGACTAGTAAGTATCGTAAAACCTATGGATTGCTATGTCTCCAAAAGAGAATCAAGCATGTGTACAGGGGCATAAACGCAGCAGTGATAGGATTGGAGAGGTTCGGTGAGCAAATGAAGACCCTTTGAAGTCATATTGCATGGTACCCATTACACGGGTCTCAACTCTCCAGGTTTAAGGTATTCTTCCTTCAGCTAAAACATGCATGTGGAACCCAAGTATGATCAACCATGTGAACGGGAGACGTGTTCAAATATGTCTCAGTTTTCCTCCCCTGGTACTCGGGTGCAACATTCCAGACGCTTTACTAACACTCTCCCCACTTGGAGAGTCAGCGCCTTTAACCTCCTGTTTGGCCCAGTTTGCAATTTCTGCGGAAGATGAACAGGAATAGCGAGAACCAATGAGAGACTAGCTGGAGGTGTCTGGACGGGCAAATTTAACTCTCATTTCCCACCAGGAAGAGGAAATAACCAAAGGCTCAGCGTGCCGTGCCGGAACCAGATTAGGGCCTGAAGCCATCCTGCGGTGTTGCGGCCAGGTCACAAGAAAGCGAGTTGAAGAAAGGAGCTCAGGGGCACTGTAATTCACAAACCTGCAGAGTTATAAATGACAGCTATCGTCCAAAAATAGACTGAAGTAAGGCTGCCAAGAGGACTTGAAAGCGGGGCAGAATTGCAGGAAACCGATTTCAGGAGGTAGACTGGAATTGCATTGAAAGCATAGGAAAAGAGGCAGAACGTCCACAATGATGCACTTGGCCAAAAAGGGCGTATGCGTTTTTTCCTGAATATATTCAGGAAAAAACGCATACGCCCTTTTTGGCCAACCAAGCAAGCTTGCAAAGGAAATCTGCACTACAATGAAGTCTCACTTCCCCCCGGTAAAAAGGGCCATCTGAAAAAAGTGTAAAATCCAGAAAGGCAGGACAGGCCATGGAGAACTGGGAGCCTTGTTATGCTGATGGGTGGGATGTAAATTGCCAACAACCACTCTGGAGAAGTATATGGTGTTTCCTGAAACATCTAAAAAACAAAGCAACAGAGCCTAGGGCACTTCCACTTATGATCCTATAGTTTAGGGAAATTAAAATCAAAAAGACACAGCCACCCCAAAGTTTGGAACGGCTCTGTTTACAAGAACCTCGTTTACAGTACAAGTTCAACATCGCAGAAAGTGAAAAATGGATAAAGAAGTTGTGGTATTTACTTACAAAGCAATATCACTCAGCAATGAAATCTGTGTCATCAGGCCCGTAGCAGCAGAATGAGTGGATTCAGGTATGATGATTCTAACTGAAATAAGTCACACAGAAAAGAAACATCATAAGATATCAGTAATACACGGAATGTAAACTTGGCTACACAGGAACGGAATTACAGAACAGAACAGGGTCTCAAATTTAGAAAACCAACTTATGCTTGCTTAAGGGTAAAGGTGAGTTGGGGTGCTGCATAAAACCAGAGATTGAAATGAGCACAGATAAAGTTCCTTAAGTCAAATATGGAATAGACAAGAGCTACTCCTTGCTCAACGAAATGGACTCAACACCGCATATTAAACGCCTAACAATGTACCTGACTAGTAAGTATCGGAAAACCTATGGATTGCTATGTCTCCAAAAGAGAATCAAGCATGTGTACAGGGGCATAAACGCAGCAGTGATAGGATTGGAGAGGTTCGGTGAGCAAATAAAGACCCTTTGAAGTCATATTGCATGGTACGCATTACACGGGTCACAACTCTCCAGGTTTAAGGTATTCTTCCTTCAGCTAAAACATGCATGTGGAACCTAGAGTATGATCAACCATGTGATCGGGAGACGTGTTCAAATATGTCTCAGTTTTCCTCCCCTGGTACTCGGGTGCAACATTCCAGACGCTTTACTAACACTCTCCCGACTTGGAGAGTCAGTCCCTTTAACCTCCTGTTTGGCCCAGTTTGCAATTTCTGCGGAAGATGAACAGGAATAGCGAGAACCAATGAGAGACTAGCTGTAGGTGTCTGGACGGGCAAATTTAACTCTCATTTCCCACCAGGAAGAGGAATTAACCAAAGGCTCAGCGTGTCGTGCCAGAACCAGATTAGGGCCTGAAGCCATCCTGCGGTGTTGCGGCAAGGTCACAAGAAAGCGAGTTGAAGAAAGGAACTCAGGGGCACTGTAATTCACAAACCTGTAGACTTATAAATGACAGCTATCGTCCAAAAATAGACTGAAGTAAGGCTGCCAAGAGGACTTGAAAGCGGGGCAGAATTGCAGGAAACCGATATCAGGAGGTAGACTGGAATTGCATTGAAAGCATAGGAAAAGAGGCAGAACGTCCACAATGATGCACTTGGCCAAAAAGGGCGTATGCGTTTTTTCCTGAATATATTCAGGAAAAAACGCATACGCCCTTTTTGGCCAACCAAGCAAGCTTGCAAAGGAAATCTGCACTACAATGAAGTCTCATTTCCCCCCGGTCAAAAGGGCCATCTGAAAAAAGTGTAAAATCCAGAAAGACAAGACAGGCCATGGAGAACTGGGAGCCTTGTTATGGTGATGGGCGGGATGTAAATTGCCAACAACCACTCGGGAGAAGTGTATGGTGTTTCCTGAAACATCTAAAAAACAAAGCAACAGAACCTAGGGCACTTCCACTTATGGTCCTATAGCTTAGGGAAATTAAAATCAAAAAGACACAGCCACCCCAAAGTTTGGGACGCCTCTGTTTACAAGAACCTCGTTTACAGTACAAGTTCAACATCGCAGAAAGTGAAAAATGGATAAAGAAGTTGTGGTATTTACTTACAAAGCAATATCACTCAGCAATGAAATCTGTGTCATCAGGCCCTTAGCAGCACAATGAGTGGATTCAGGTATGATGATTCTAACTGAAGTAAGTCACACAGAAAAAGAAACATCATAAGATATCAGTAATACACGGAATGTAAACTTGGCTACACAGGAACTGAATTACAGAACAGAACAGGGTCTCAAATTTAGAAAAACAACTTATGCTTGCTTAAGGGGAAAGGTGAGTTGGGGTGCTGCATAAAACCAGAGATTGAAATGAGCACAGATAAAGTTCCTTAAGTCAAATATGGAATAGACAAGAGCTACTCCTTGCTCAACGAAATGGACTCAACACCGCATATTAAACGCCTAAGAATGTACCTGACTAGTAAGTATCTTAAAACCTATGGATTGCTATGTCTCCAAAAGAGAATCAAGCGTGTGTACAGGGGCATAAACGCAGCAGTGATAGGATTGGAGAGGTTCGGTGAGCAAATGAAGACCCTTTGAAGTCATATTGCATGGTACCTATTCCACGGGATTCAACTACCCAGGTTTTAGGTATTCTTCCTTCAGCTAAAACATGCATGTGGAACCCAGAGTATGATCAACCATGTGATCGGGAGACGTGTTCAAATATGTCTCAGTTTTCCTCCCCTGGTACTCGGGTGCAACATTCCAGACGCTTTACTAACACTCTCCCCACTTGGAGAGTCAGCGCCTTTAACCTCCTGTTTGGCACAGTTTGCAATTTCTGCGGAAGATGAACAGGAATAGCGAGAACCAATGAGAGGCTAGCTGGAGGTGTCTGGACGGGCAAATTTAACTCTCATTTCCCACCAGGAAGAGGAATTAACCAAAGGCTCAGCATGCCGGGCCGGAACCAGATTAGGGCCTGAAGCCATCCTGCGGTGTTGCGGCCAGGTCACAAGAAAGCGAGTTGAAGAAAGGAGCTCAGGGGCACTGTAATTCACAAACCTGCAGAGTTATAAATGACAGCTATCGTCCAAAAATAGACTGAAGTAAGGCTGCCAAGAGGACTTGAAAGCGGGGCAGAATTGCAGGAAACCGATTTCAGGAGGTAGACTGGAATTGCATTGAAAGCATAGGAAAAGAGGCAGAACGTCCACAATGATGCACTTGGCCAAAAAGGGCGTATGCGTTTTTTCATGAGTATATTCAGGAAAAAACGCATACGCCCTTTTTGGCCAACCAAGCAAGCTTGCAAAGGAAATCTGCACTACAATGAAGTCTCACTTCCCCCCGGTCAAAAGGGCCATCTGAAAAAAGTGTAAAATCCAGAAAGGCAACAGGCCATGGAGAACTGGGAGCCTTGTTATGCTGATGGGCGGGATGTAAATTGCCAACAGACACTCGGGAGAAGTGTATGGTGTTTCCTGAAACATCTAAAAAACAAAGCAACAGAGCCTAGGGCACTGCCACTTATGGTCCTATAGCTTAGGGAAATTAAAATCAAAAAGACACAGCCACCCAAAAGTTTGGGACGCCTCTGTTTACAAGAACCTCGTTTACAGTACAAGTTCAACATCGCAGAAAGTGAAAAATGGATAAAGAAGTTGTGGTATTTACTTACAAAGCAATATCACTCAGCAATGAAATCTATATCATCAGGCCCTTAGCATCACAATGAGTGGATTCAGGTATGATGATTCTAACTGAAATAAGTCACACAGAAAAAAAACATCATAAGATATCAGTAATACACGGAATGGAAACTTGGCTACACAGGAACTGAATTACAGAACAGAACAGGGTCTCAAATTTAGAAAACCAACTTATGCTTGCTTAAGGGGAAAGGTGAGTTGGGGTGCTGCATAAAACCAGAGATTGAAATGAGCACAGATAAAGTTCCTTAAGTCAAATATGGAATAGACAAGAGCTACTCCTTGCTCAACGAAATGGACTCAACACCGCATATTAAACGCCTAACAATGTACCTGACTAGTAAGTATCGGAAAACCTATGGATTGCTATGTCTCCAAAAGAGAATCAAGCATGTGTACAGGGGCATAAACGCAGCAGTGATAGGATTGGAGAGGTTCGGTGAGCAAATGAAGACCCTTTGAAGTCATATTGCATGGTACCCATTACACGGGTCTCAACTCTCCAGGTTTAAGGTATTCTTCCTTCAGCTAAAACATGCATGTGGAACCCAAGTATGATCAACCATGTGAACGGGAGACGTGTTCAAATATGTCTCAGTTTTCCTCCCCTGGTACTCGGGTGCAACATTCCAGAAGCTTTACTAACCCTCTCCCCACTTGGAGAGTCAGCACCTTTAACCTCCTGTTTGGCCCAGTTTGCAATTTCTGCGGAAGATGAACAGGAATAGCGAGAACCAATGAGAGACTAGCTGGAGGTGTCTGGACGGGCAAATTTAACTCTCATTTCCCACCAGGAAAAGGAAATAATGAAAGGCTCAGCGTGCCGTGCCGGAACCAGATTAGAGCCTGAAGCCATCCTGCGGTGTTGCGGCCAGGTCACAAGAAAGCAAGTTGAAGAAAGGAGCTCAGGGGCACTGTAATTCACAAACCTGCAGAGTTATAAATGACAGCTATCGTCCAAAAATAGACTGAAGTAAGGCTGCCAAGAGGACTTGAAAGCGGGGCAGAATTGCAGGAAACCGATATCAGGAGGTAGACTGGAATTGCATTGAAAGCATAGGAAAACAGGCAGAACGTCCACAATGATGCACTTGGCCAAAAAGGGCGTATACGTTTTTTCCTGAATATATTCAGGAAAAAACGCATACGCCCTTTTTGGCCAACCAAGCAAGCTTGCAAAGGAAATCTGCACTACAATGAAGTCTCACTTCCCCCCGGTCAAAAGGGCCATCTGAAAAAAGTGTAAAATCCAGAAAGGCAGGACAGGCCATGGAGAACTGGGAGCCTTGTTATGCTGATGGGCGGGATGTAAGTTGCCAACAACCACTCGGGAGAAGTGTATGGTGTTTCCTGAAACATCTAAAAAACAAAGCAACAGAACCTAGGGCACTTCCACTTATGGTCCTATAGCTTAGGGAAATTAAAATCAAAAAGACACAGCCACCCCAAAGTTTGGAATGGCTCTGTTTACAAGAACCTCGTTTACAGTACAAGTTCAACATCGCAGAAAGTGAAAAATGGATAAAGAAGTTGTGGTATTTACTTACAAAGCAATATCACTCAGCAATGAAATCTGTGTCATCAGGCCCTTAGCAGCACAATGAGTGGATTCAGGTATGATGATTCTAACTGAAATAAGTCACACAGAAAAAGAAACATCATAAGATATCAGTAATACACGGAATGTAAACTTGACTACACAGGAACTGAATTACAGAACAGAACAGGGTCTCAAATTTAGAAAACCAACTTATGCTTGCTTAAGGGTAAAGGTGAGTTGGGGTGCTGCATAAAACCAGAGATTGAAATGAGCACAGATAAAGTTACTTAAGCCAAATATGGAATAGACAAGAGCTACTCC
This sequence comes from Stenella coeruleoalba, assembly GCF_951394435.1. Taxonomy (NCBI): domain Eukaryota; kingdom Metazoa; phylum Chordata; class Mammalia; order Artiodactyla; family Delphinidae; genus Stenella; species Stenella coeruleoalba. Next base: position 206,270 of record NW_027645974.1, on the reverse strand, counting down.
TTGCTCAACGAAATGGACTCAACACCGCATATTAAACGCCTAAGAATGTACCTGACTAGTAAGTGTCTTAAAAACCAATGATTGCTATGTCTCCGAAAGAGAATCAAGCATGTGTACAGGGGCATAAACGCAGCAGTGATAGGATTGGAGAGGTTCGGTGAGCAAATGAAGACCCTTTGAAGTCATATTGCATGGTACCCATTCCACGGGTTTCAACTACCCAGGTTTAAGGTATTCTTCCTTCAGCTAAAACATGCATGTGGAACCTAGAGTATGATCAACCATGTGATCGGGAGACGTGTTCAAATATGTCTCAGTTTTCGTACCCTGGTACTCGGGTGCAACATTCCAGACGCTTTACTAACACTCTCCCCACATGGAGAGTCAGCGCCTTTAACCTCCTGTTTGGCCCAGTTTGCAATTTCTGCGGAAGATGAACAGGAATAGCGAGAACCAATGAGAGACTAGCTGGAGGTGTCTGGACGGGCAAATTTAACTCTCATTTCCCACCAGGAAGAGGAAATAACCAAAGGCTCAGCGTGCCGTGCCGGAACCAGATTAGGGCCTGAAGCCATCCTGCGGTGTTGCGGCCAGGTCACAAGAAAGCGAGTTGAAGAAAGGAGCTCAGGGGCACTGTAATTCACAAACCTGCAGAGTTATAAATGACAGCTATCGTCCAAAAATAGACTGAAGTAAGGCTGCCAAGAGGACTTGAAAGCGGGGCAGAATTGCAGGAAACCGATTTCAGGAGGTAGACAGGAATTGCATTGAAAGCATAGGAAAAGAGGCAGAACGTCCACAATGATGCACTTGGCCAAAAAGGGCGTATGCGTTTTTTCCTGAATATATTCAGGAAAAAACGCATACGCCCTTTTTGGCCAACCAAGCAAGCTTGCAAAGGAAATCTGCACTACAATGAAGTCTCACTTCCCCCCGGTCAAAAGGGCCATCTGAAAAAAGTGTAAAATCCAGAAAGGCAGGACAGGCCATGGACAACTGGGAGCCTTGTTATGCTGATGGGCGGGATGTAAATTGCCAACAGACACTCGGGAGAAGTGTATGGTGTTTCCTGAAACATCTAAAAAACAAAGCAACAGAGCCTAGGGCACTGCCACTTATGGTCCTATAGCTTAGGGAAATTAAAATCAAAAAGACACAGCCACCCCAAAGTTTGGATCGGCTCTGTTTATAAGAACCTCGTTTACAGTACAAGTTCAACATCGCAGAAAGTGAAAAATGGATAAAGAAGTTGTGGTATTTACTTACAAAGCAATATCACTGAGCAATGAAATCTGTGTCATCAGGCCCGTAGCAGCACAATGAGTGGATTCAGGTATGATGATTCTAACTGAAACAAGTCACACAGAAAAGAAACATCATAAGATATCAGTAATACACGGAATGTAAACTTGGCTACACAGGAACTGAATTACAGAACAGAATAGGGTCTCAAATTTAGAAAACCAACTTATGCTTGCTTAAGGGTAAAGGTGAGTTGGGGTGCTGCATAAAACCAGAGATTGAAATGAGCACAGATAAAGTTCCTTAAGCCAAATATGGAATAGACAAGAGCTACTCCTTGCTCAACGAAATGGACTCAACACCGCATATTAAACGCCTAAGAATGTACCTGACTAGTAAGTATCTTAAAACCTATGGATTGCTATGTCTCCAAAAGAGAATCAAGCGTGTGTACAGGGGCATAAACGCAGCAGTGATAGGATTGGAGAGGTTCGGTGAGCAAATGAAGACCCTTTGAAGTCATATTGCATGGTACCCATTACACGGGTCTCAACTCTCCAGGTTTAAGGTATTCTTCCTTCAGCTAAAACATGCATGTGGAACCCAAGTATGGTCAACCATGTGAACGGGAGACGTGTTCAAATATGTCTCAGTTTTCGTACCCTGGTACTCGGGTGCAACATTCCAGACGCTTTACTAACACTCTCCCGACTTGGAGAGTCAGTCCCTTTAACCTCCTGTTTGGCCCAGTTTGCAATTTCTGCGGAAGATGAACAGGAATAGCGAGAACCAATGAGAGACTAGCTGGAGGTGTCTGGACGGGCAAATTTAACTCTCATTTCCCACCAGGAAGAGGAAATAACCAAAGGCTCAGCGTGCCGTGCCGGAACTAGATTAGGGCCTGAAGCCATCCTGTGGTGTTGCGGCCAGGTCAAAAGAAAGCGAGTTGAAGAAAGGAGCTCAGGGGCACTGTAGTTCACAAACCTGCAGAGTTATAAATGACAGCTATCGTCCAAAAATAAACTGAAGTAAGGCTGCCAAGAGGACTTGAAAGCAGGGCAGAATTGCAGGAAACCGATTTCAGGAGGTAGACTGGAATTGCATTGAAAGCATAGGAAAAGAGGCAGAACGTCCACAATGATGCACTTGGCCAAAAAGGGTGTATGCGTTTTTTCCTGAATATATTCAGGAAAAAACGCATACGCCCTTTTTGACCAACCAAGCAAGCTTGCAAAGGAAATCTGCACTACAATGAAGTCTCACTTCCCCCCGGTCAAAAGGGCCATCTGAAAAAAGTGTAAAATCCAGAAAGGCAGGACAGGCCATGGAGAACTGGGAGCCTTGTTATGCTGATGGGCGGGATGTAAATTGCCAACAGACACTCGGGAGAAGTGTATGGTGTTTCCTGAAACATTTAAAAAACAAAGCAACAGAGCCTAGGGCACTGCCACTTATGGTCCTATAGCTTAGGGAAATTAAAATCAAAAAGACACAGCCACCCCAAAGTTTGGGACGCCTCTGTTTACAAGAACCTCGTTTACAGTACAAGTTCAACATCGCAGAACGTGAAAAATGGATAAAGAAGTTGTGGTATTTACTTACAAAGCAATATCACTCAGCAATGAAATCTGTGTCATCAGGCCCTTAGCAGCACAATGAGTGGATTCAGGTATGATGATTCTAACTGAAATAAGTCACACAGAAAAAGAAACATCATAAGATATCAGTAATACACGGAATGTAAACTTGGCTACACAGGAACTGAATTACAGAACAGAACAGGGTCTCAAATTTAGAAAACCAACTTATGCTTGCTTAAGGGGAAAGGTGAGTTGGGGTGCTGCATAAAACCAGAGATTGAAATGAGCACAGATAAAGTTCCTTAAGCCAAATATGGAATAGACAAGAGCTACTCCTTGCTCAACGAAATGGACTCAACACCGCATATTAAACGCCTAAGAATGTACCTGACTAGTAAGTATCTTAAAACCTATAGATTGCTATGTCTCCGAAAGAGAATCAAGCATGTGTACAGGGGCATAAACGCAGCAGTGATAGGATTGGAGAGGTTCGGTGAGCAAATGAAGACCCTTTGAAGTCATATTGCATGGTACCCATTCCACGGGATTCAACTACCCAGGTTTTAGGTATTCTTCCTTCAGCTAAAACATGCATGTGGAACCCAGAGTATGATCAACCATGTGATCGGGAGACGTGTTCAAATATGTCTCAGTTTTCCTCCCCTGGTACTCGGGTGCAACATTCCAGACGCTTTACTAACACTCTCCCCACTTGGAGAGTCAGCGCCTTTAACCTCCTGTTTGGCACAGTTTGCAATTTCTGCGGAAGATGAACAGGAATAGCGAGAACCAATGAGAGGCTAGCTGGAGGTGTCTGGACGGGCAAATTTAACTCTCATTTCCCACCAGGAAGAGGAAATAACCAAAGGCTCAGCGTGCCGTACCGGAACCAGATTAGGGCCTGAAGCCATTCTGCGGTGTTGCGGCCAGCTCAAAAGAAAGCGAGTTGAAGAAAGGAGCTCAGGGGCACTGTAATTCACAAACCTGCAGAGTTATAAATGACAGCTATCGTCCAAAAATAGACTGAAGTAAGGCTGCCAAGAGGACTTGAAAGCGGGGCAGAATTGCAGGAAACCGATATCAGGAGGTAGACTGGAATTGCATTGAAAGCATAGGAAAAGAGGCAGAACGTCCACAATGATGCACTTGGCCAAAAAGGGCGTATGCGTTTTTTCCTGAATATATTCAGGAAAAAACGCATACGCCCTTTTTGGCCAACCAAGCAAGCTTGCAAAGGAAATCTGCACTACAATGAAGTCTCATTTCCCCCCGGTCAAAAGGGCCATCTGAAAAAAGTGTAAAATCCAGAAAGACAAGACAGGCCATGGAGAACTGGGAGCCTTGTTATGGTGATGGGCGGGATGTAAATTGCCAACAACCACTCGGGAGAAGTGTATGGTGTTTCCTGAAACATCTAAAAAACAAAGCAACAGAACCTAGGGCACTTCCACTTATGGTCCTATAGCTTAGGGAAATTAAAATCAAAAAGACACAGCCACCCCAAAGTTTGGGACGCCTCTGTTTACAAGAACCTCGTTTACAGTACAAGTTCAACATCGCAGAAAGTGAAAAATGGATAAAGAAGTTGTGGTATTTACTTACAAAGCAATATCACTCAGCAATGAAATCTGTGTCATCAGGCCCTTAGCAGCACAATGAGTGGATTCAGGTATGATGATTCTAACTGAAGTAAGTCACACAGAAAAAGAAACATCATAAGATATCAGTAATACACGGAATGTAAACTTGGCTACACAGGAACTGAATTACAGAACAGAACAGGGTCTCAAATTTAGAAAAACAACTTATGCTTGCTTAAGGGGAAAGGTGAGTTGGGGTGCTGCATAAAACCAGAGATTGAAATGAGCACAGATAAAGTTCCTTAAGTCAAATATGGAATAGACAAGAGCTACTCCTTGCTCAACGAAATGGACTCAACACCGCATATTAAACGCCTAAGAATGTACCTGACTAGTAAGTATCTTAAAACCTATGGATTGCTATGTCTCCAAAAGAGAATCAAGCGTGTGTACAGGGGCATAAACGCAGCAGTGATAGGATTGGAGAGGTTCGGTGAGCAAATGAAGACCCTTTGAAGTCATATTGCATGGTACCTATTCCACGGGATTCAACTACCCAGGTTTTAGGTATTCTTCCTTCAGCTAAAACATGCATGTGGAACCCAGAGTATGATCAACCATGTGATCGGGAGACGTGTTCAAATATGTCTCAGTTTTCCTCCCCTGGTACTCGGGTGCAACATTCCAGACGCTTTACTAACACTCTCCCCACTTGGAGAGTCAGCGCCTTTAACCTCCTGTTTGGCACAGTTTGCAATTTCTGCGGAAGATGAACAGGAATAGCGAGAACCAATGAGAGGCTAGCTGGAGGTGTCTGGACGGGCAAATTTAACTCTCATTTCCCACCAGGAAGAGGAATTAACCAAAGGCTCAGCATGCCGGGCCGGAACCAGATTAGGGCCTGAAGCCATCCTGCGGTGTTGCGGCCAGGTCACAAGAAAGCGAGTTGAAGAAAGGAGCTCAGGGGCACTGTAATTCACAAACCTGCAGAGTTATAAATGACAGCTATCGTCCAAAAATAGACTGAAGTAAGGCTGCCAAGAGGACTTGAAAGCGGGGCAGAATTGCAGGAAACCGATTTCAGGAGGTAGACAGGAATTGCATTGAAAGCATAGGAAAAGAGGCAGAACGTCCACAATGATGCACTTGGCCAAAAAGGGCGTATGCGTTTTTTCATGAGTATATTCAGGAAAAAACGCATACGCCCTTTTTGGCCAACCAAGCAAGCTTGCAAAGGAAATCTGCACTACAATGAAGTCTCACTTCCCCCCGGTCAAAAGGGCCATCTGAAAAAAGTGTAAAATCCAGAAAGGCAACAGGCCATGGAGAACTGGGAGCCTTGTTATGCTGATGGGCGGGATGTAAATTGCCAACAGACACTCGGGAGAAGTGTATGGTGTTTCCTGAAACATCTAAAAAACAAAGCAACAGAGCCTAGGGCACTGCCACTTATGGTCCTATAGCTTAGGGAAATTAAAATCAAAAAGACACAGCCACCCAAAAGTTTGGGACGCCTCTGTTTACAAGAACCTCGTTTACAGTACAAGTTCAACATCGCAGAAAGTGAAAAATGGATAAAGAAGTTGTGGTATTTACTTACAAAGCAATATCACTCAGCAATGAAATCTATATCATCAGGCCCTTAGCATCACAATGAGTGGATTCAGGTATGATGATTCTAACTGAAATAAGTCACACAGAAAAAAAACATCATAAGATATCAGTAATACACGGAATGGAAACTTGGCTACACAGGAACTGAATTACAGAACAGAACAGGGTCTCAAATTTAGAAAACCAACTTATGCTTGCTTAAGGGGAAAGGTGAGTTGGGGTGCTGCATAAAACCAGAGATTGAAATGAGCACAGATAAAGTTCCTTAAGTCAAATATGGAATAGACAAGAGCTACTCCTTGCTCAACGAAATGGACTCAACACCGCATATTAAACGCCTAACAATGTACCTGACTAGTAAGTATCGGAAAACCTATGGATTGCTATGTCTCCAAAAGAGAATCAAGCATGTGTACAGGGGCATAAACGCAGCAGTGATAGGATTGGAGAGGTTCGGTGAGCAAATGAAGACCCTTTGAAGTCATATTGCATGGTACCCATTACACGGGTCTCAACTCTCCAGGTTTAAGGTATTCTTCCTTCAGCTAAAACATGCATGTGGAACCCAAGTATGATCAACCATGTGAACGGGAGACGTGTTCAAATATGTCTCAGTTTTCCTCCCCTGGTACTCGGGTGCAACATTCCAGAAGCTTTACTAACCCTCTCCCCACTTGGAGAGTCAGCACCTTTAACCTCCTGTTTGGCCCAGTTTGCAATTTCTGCGGAAGATGAACAGGAATAGCGAGAACCAATGAGAGACTAGCTGGAGGTGTCTGGACGGGCAAATTTAACTCTCATTTCCCACCAGGAAAAGGAAATAATGAAAGGCTCAGCGTGCCGTGCCGGAACCAGATTAGAGCCTGAAGCCATCCTGCGGTGTTGCGGCCAGGTCACAAGAAAGCAAGTTGAAGAAAGGAGCTCAGGGGCACTGTAATTCACAAACCTGCAGAGTTATAAATGACAGCTATCGTCCAAAAATAGACTGAAGTAAGGCTGCCAAGAGGACTTGAAAGCGGGGCAGAATTGCAGGAAACCGATTTCAGGAGGTAGACTGGAATTGCATTGAAAGCATAGGAAAACAGGCAGAACGTCCACAATGATGCACTTGGCCAAAAAGGGCGTATACGTTTTTTCCTGAATATATTCAGGAAAAAACGCATACGCCCTTTTTGGCCAACCAAGCAAGCTTGCAAAGGAAATCTGCACTACAATGAAGTCTCACTTCCCCCCGGTCAAAAGGGCCATCTGAAAAAAGTGTAAAATCCAGAAAGGCAGGACAGGCCATGGAGAACTGGGAGCCTTGTTATGCTGATGGGCGGGATGTAAGTTGCCAACAACCACTCGGGAGAAGTGTATGGTGTTTCCTGAAACATCTAAAAAACAAAGCAACAGAACCTAGGGCACTTCCACTTATGGTCCTATAGCTTAGGGAAATTAAAATCAAAAAGACACAGCCACCCCAAAGTTTGGAATGGCTCTGTTTACAAGAACCTCGTTTACAGTACAAGTTCAACATCGCAGAAAGTGAAAAATGGATAAAGAAGTTGTGGTATTTACTTACAAAGCAATATCACTCAGCAATGAAATCTGTGTCATCAGGCCCTTAGCAGCACAATGAGTGGATTCAGGTATGATGATTCTAACTGAAATAAGTCACACAGAAAAAGAAACATCATAAGATATCAGTAATACACGGAATGTAAACTTGACTACACAGGAACTGAATTACAGAACAGAACAGGGTCTCAAATTTAGAAAACCAACTTATGCTTGCTTAAGGGTAAAGGTGAGTTGGGGTGCTGCATAAAACCAGAGATTGAAATGAGCACAGATAAAGTTACTTAAGCCAAATATGGAATAGACAAGAGCTACTCCTTGCTCAACGAAATGGACTCAACACCGCATATTAAACGCCTAAGAATGTACCTGACTAGTAAGTGTCTTAAAAACCAATGATTGCTATGTCTCCGAAAGAGAATCAAGCATGTGTACAGGGGCATAAACGCAGCAGTGATAGGATTGGAGAGGTTCGGTGAGCAAATGAAGACCCTTTGAAGTCATATTGCATGGTACCCATTCCACGGGTTTCAACTACCCAGGTTTAAGGTATTCTTCCTTCAGCTAAAACATGCATGTGGAACCTAGAGTATGATCAACCATGTGATCGGGAGACGTGTTCAAATATGTCTCAGTTTTCGTACCCTGGTACTCGGGTGCAACATTCCAGACGCTTTACTAACACTCTCCCCACATGGAGAGTCAGCGCCTTTAACCTCCTGTTTGGCCCAGTTTGCAATTTCTGCGGAAGATGAACAGGAATAGCGAGAACCAATGAGAGACTAGCTGGAGGTGTCTGGACGGGCAAATTTAACTCTCATTTCCCACCAGGAAGAGGAAATAACCAAAGGCTCAGCGTGCCGTGCCGGAACCAGATTAGGGCCTGAAGCCATCCTGCGGTGTTGCGGCCAGGTCACAAGAAAGCGAGTTGAAGAAAGGAGCTCAGGGGCACTGTAATTCACAAACCTGCAGAGTTATAAATGACAGCTATCGTCCAAAAATAGACTGAAGTAAGGCTGCCAAGAGGACTTGAAAGCGGGGCAGAATTGCAGGAAACCGATTTCAGGAGGTAGACAGGAATTGCATTGAAAGCATAGGAAAAGAGGCAGAACGTCCACAATGATGCACTTGGCCAAAAAGGGCGTATGCGTTTTTTCCTGAATATATTCAGGAAAAAACGCATACGCCCTTTTTGGCCAACCAAGCAAGCTTGCAAAGGAAATCTGCACTACAATGAAGTCTCACTTCCCCCCGGTCAAAAGGGCCATCTGAAAAAAGTGTAAAATCCAGAAAGGCAGGACAGGCCATGGACAACTGGGAGCCTTGTTATGCTGATGGGCGGGATGTAAATTGCCAACAGACACTCGGGAGAAGTGTATGGTGTTTCCTGAAACATCTAAAAAACAAAGCAACAGAGCCTAGGGCACTGCCACTTATGGTCCTATAGCTTAGGGAAATTAAAATCAAAAAGACACAGCCACCCCAAAGTTTGGATCGGCTCTGTTTATAAGAACCTCGTTTACAGTACAAGTTCAACATCGCAGAAAGTGAAAAATGGATAAAGAAGTTGTGGTATTTACTTACAAAGCAATATCACTCAGCAATGAAATCTGTGTCATCAGGCCCGTAGCAGCACAATGAGTGGATTCAGGTATGATGATTCTAACTGAAACAAGTCACACAGAAAAGAAACATCATAAGATATCAGTAATACACGGAATGTAAACTTGGCTACACAGGAACTGAATTACAGAACAGAATAGGGTCTCAAATTTAGAAAACCAACTTATGCTTGCTTAAGGGTAAAGGTGAGTTGGGGTGCTGCATAAAACCAGAGATTGAAATGAGCACAGATAAAGTTCCTTAAGCCAAATATGGAATAGACAAGAGCTACTCCTTGCTCAACGAAATGGACTCAACACCGCATATTAAACGCCTAAGAATGTACCTGACTAGTAAGTATCTTAAAACCTATGGATTGCTATGTCTCCAAAAGAGAATCAAGCGTGTGTACAGGGGCATAAACGCAGCAGTGATAGGATTGGAGAGGTTCGGTGAGCAAATGAAGACCCTTTGAAGTCATATTGCATGGTACCCATTACACGGGTCTCAACTCTCCAGGTTTAAGGTATTCTTCCTTCAGCTAAAACATGCATGTGGAACCCAAGTATGGTCAACCATGTGAACGGGAGACGTGTTCAAATATGTCTCAGTTTTCGTACCCTGGTACTCGGGTGCAACATTCCAGACGCTTTACTAACACTCTCCCGACTTGGAGAGTCAGTCCCTTTAACCTCCTGTTTGGCCCAGTTTGCAATTTCTGCGGAAGATGAACAGGAATAGCGAGAACCAATGAGAGACTAGCTGGAGGTGTCTGGACGGGCAAATTTAACTCTCATTTCCCACCAGGAAGAGGAAATAACCAAAGGCTCAGCGTGCCGTGCCGGAACTAGATTAGGGCCTGAAGCCATCCTGTGGTGTTGCGGCCAGGTCAAAAGAAAGCGAGTTGAAGAAAGGAGCTCAGGGGCACTGTAGTTCACAAACCTGCAGAGTTATAAATGACAGCTATCGTCCAAAAATAAACTGAAGTAAGGCTGCCAAGAGGACTTGAAAGCAGGGCAGAATTGCAGGAAACCGATTTCAGGAGGTAGACTGGAATTGCATTGAAAGCATAGGAAAAGAGGCAGAACGTCCACAATGATGCACTTGGCCAAAAAGGGTGTATGCGTTTTTTCCTGAATATATTCAGGAAAAAACGCATACGCCCTTTTTGACCAACCAAGCAAGCTTGCAAAGGAAATCTGCACTACAATGAAGTCTCACTTCCCCCCGGTCAAAAGGGCCATCTGAAAAAAGTGTAAAATCCAGAAAGGCAGGACAGGCCATGGAGAACTGGGAGCCTTGTTATGCTGATGGGCGGGATGTAAATTGCCAACAGACACTCGGGAGAAGTGTATGGTGTTTCCTGAAACATTTAAAAAACAAAGCAACAGAGCCTAGGGCACTGCCACTTATGGTCCTATAGCTTAGGGAAATTAAAATCAAAAAGACACAGCCACCCCAAAGTTTGGGACGCCTCTGTTTACAAGAACCTCGTTTACAGTACAAGTTCAACATCGCAGAACGTGAAAAATGGATAAAGAAGTTGTGGTATTTACTTACAAAGCAATATCACTCAGCAATGAAATCTGTGTCATCAGGCCCTTAGCAGCACAATGAGTGGATTCAGGTATGATGATTCTAACTGAAATAAGTCACACAGAAAAAGAAACATCATAAGATATCAGTAATACACGGAATGTAAACTTGGCTACACAGGAACTGAATTACAGAACAGAACAGGGTCTCAAATTTAGAAAACCAACTTATGCTTGCTTAAGGGGAAAGGTGAGTTGGGGTGCTGCATAAAACCAGAGATTGAAATGAGCACAGATAAAGTTCCTTAAGCCAAATATGGAATAGACAAGAGCTACTCCTTGCTCAACGAAATGGACTCAACACCGCATATTAAACGCCTAAGAATGTACCTGACTAGTAAGTATCTTAAAACCTATAGATTGCTATGTCTCCGAAAGAGAATCAAGCATGTGTACAGGGGCATAAACGCAGCAGTGATAGGATTGGAGAGGTTCGGTGAGCAAATGAAGACCCTTTGAAGTCATATTGCATGGTACCCATTCCACGGGATTCAACTACCCAGGTTTTAGGTATTCTTCCTTCAGCTAAAACATGCATGTGGAACCCAGAGTATGATCAACCATGTGATCGGGAGACGTGTTCAAATATGTCTCAGTTTTCCTCCCCTGGTACTCGGGTGCAACATTCCAGACGCTTTACTAACACTCTCCCCACTTGGAGAGTCAGCGCCTTTAACCTCCTGTTTGGCACAGTTTGCAATTTCTGCGGAAGATGAACAGGAATAGCGAGAACCAATGAGAGGCTAGCTGGAGGTGTCTGGACGGGCAAATTTAACTCTCATTTCCCACCAGGAAGAGGAAATAACCAAAGGCTCAGCGTGCCGTACCGGAACCAGATTAGGGCCTGAAGCCATCCTGCGGTGTAGCGGCCAGCTCAAAAGAAAGCGAGTTGAAGAAAGGAGCTCAGGGGCACTGTAATTCACAAACCTGCAGAGTTATAAATGACAGCTATCGTCCAAAAATAGACTGAAGTAAGGCTGCCAAGAGGACTTGAAAGCGGGGCAGAATTGCAGGAAACCGATTTCAGGAGGTAGACTGGAATTGCATTGAAAGCATAGGAAAAGAGGCAGAACGTCCACAATGATGCACTTGGCCAAAAAGGGCGTATGCGTTTTTTCCTGAATATATTCAGGAAAAAACGCATACGCCCTTTTTGGCCAACCAAGCAAGCTTGCAAAGGAAATCTGCACTACAATGAAGTCTCACTTCCCCCCGGTCAAAAGGGCCATCTGAAAAAAGTGTAAAATCCAGAAAGGCAACAGGCCATGGAGAACTGGGAGCCTTGTTATGCTGATGGGCGGGATGTAAATTGCCAACAGACACTCGGGAGAAGTGTATGGTGTTTCCTGAAACATCTAAAAAACAAAGCAACAGAGCCTAGGGCACTGCCACTTATGGTCCTATAGCTTAGGGAAATTAAAACCAAAAAGACACAGCCACCCCAAAGTTTGGGACGCCTCTGTTTACAAGAACCTCGTTTACAGTACAAGTTCAACATCGCAGAAAGTGAAAAATGGATAAAGAAGTTGTGGTATTTACTTACAAAGCAATATCACTCAGCAATGAAATCTATATCATCAGGCCCTTAGCATCACAATGAGTGGATTCAGGTATGATGATTCTAACTGAAATAAGTCACACAGAAAAAAAACATCATAAGATATCAGTAATACACGGAATGGAAACTTGGCTACACAGGAACTGAATTACAGAACAGAACAGGGTCTCAAATTTAGAAAACCAACTTATGCTTGCTTAAGGGGAAAGGTGAGTTGGGGTGCTGCATAAAACCAGAGATTGAAATGAGCACAGATAAAGTTCCTTAAGTCAAATATGGAATAGACAAGAGCTACTCCTTGCTCAACGAAATGGACTCAACACCGCATATTAAATGCCTAAGAATGTACCTGACTAGTAAGTATCTTAAAAACCTATGGATTGCTATGTCTCCGAAAGAGAATCAAGCATGTGTACAGGGGCATAAACGCAGCAGTGATAGGATTGGAGAGGTTCGGTGAGCAAATGAAGACCCTTTGAAGTCATATTGCATGGTACCCATTACACGGGTCGCAACTCTCCAGGTTTAAGGTATTCTTCCTTCAGCTAAAACATGCATGTGGAACCCAAGTATGATCAACCATGTGAACGGGAGACGTGTTCAAATATGTCTCAGTTTTCCTCCCCTGGTACTCGAGTGCAACATTCCAGACGCTTTACTAACACTCTCCCCACTTGGAGAGTCAGCGCCTTTAACCTCCTGTTTGGCCCAGTTTGCAATTTCTGCGGAAGATGAACAGGAATAGCGAGAACCAATGAGAGACTAGTTGGAGGTGTCTGGACGGGCAAATTTAACTCTCATTTCCCACCAGGAAGAGGAATTAACCAAAGGCTCAGCGTGCCGTGCCGGAACCAGATTAGGGCCTGAAGCCATCCTGCGGTGTTGCGGCCAGGTCACAAGAAAGCGAGTTGAAGAAAGGAGCTCAGGGGCACTGTAATTCACAAACCTGCAGAGTTATAAATGACAGCTATCGTCCAAAAATAGACTGAAGTAAGGCTGCCAAGAGGACTTGAAAGCGGGGCAGAATTGCAGGAAACCGATTTCAGGAGGTAGACTGGAATTGCATTGAAAGCATAGGAAAAGAGGCAGAACGTCCACAATGATGCACTTGGCCAAAAAGGGCATATGCGTTTTTTCCTGAATATATTCAGGAAAAAACGCATATGCCCTTTTTGGCCAACCAAGCAAGCTTGCAAAGGAAATCTGCACTACAATGAAGTCTCACTTCTCCCCGGTCAAAAGGGCCATCTGAAAAAAGTGTAAAATCCAGAAAGGCAGGACAGGCCATGGAGAACTGGGAGCCTTGTTATGCTGATGGGCGGGATGTAAATTGCCAACAGACACTCGGGAGAAGTGTATGGTGTTTCCTGAAACATCTAAAAAACAAAGCAACAGAGCCTAGGGCACTGCCACTTATGGTCCTATAGCTTAGGGAAATTAAAATCAAAAAGACACAGCCACCCCAAAGTTTGGATCGGCTCTGTTTATAAGAACCTCGTTTACAGTACAAGTTCAACATCGCAGAAAGTGAAAAATGGATAAAGAAGTTGTGGTATTTACTTACAAAGCAATATCACTCAGCAATGAAATCTGTGTCATCAGGCCCGTAGCAGCACAATGAGTGGATTCAGGTATGATGATTCTAACTGAAATAAGTCACACAGAAAAGAAACATCATAAGATATCAGTAATACACGGAATGTAAACTTGGCTACACAGGAACTGAATTACAGAACAGAATAGGGTCTCAAATTTAGAAAACCAACTTATGCTTGCTTAAGGGTAAAGGTGAGTTGGGGTGCTGCATAAAACCAGAGATTGAAATGAGCACAGATAAAGTTCCTTAAGCCAAATATGGAATAGACAAGAGCTACTCCTTGCTCAACGAAATGGACTCAACACCGCATATTAAACGCCTAAGAATGTACCTGACTAGTAAGTATCTTAAAACCTATGGATTGCTATGTCTCCAAAAGAGAATCAAGCGTGTGTACAGGGGCATAAACGCAGCAGTGATAGGATTGGAGAGGTTCGGTGAGCAAATGAAGACCCTTTGAAGTCATATTGCATGGTACCCATTACACGGGTCTCAACTCTCCAGGTTTAAGGTATTCTTCCTTCAGCTAAAACATGCATGTGGAACCCAAGTATGATCAACCATGTGAACGGGAGACGTGTTCAAATATGTCTCAGTTTTCGTACCCTGGTACTCGGGTGCAACATTCCAGACGCTTTACTAACACTCTCCCGACTTGGAGAGTCAGTCCCTTTAACCTCCTGTTTGGCCCAGTTTGCAATTTCTGCGGAAGATGAACAGGAATAGCGAGAACCAATGAGAGACTAGCTGGAGGTGTCTGGATGGGCAAATTTAACTCTCATTTCCCACCAGGAAGAGGAAATAACCAAAGGCTCAGCGTGCCGTGCCGGAACTAGATTAGGGCCTGAAGCCATCCTGCGGTATTGCGGCCAGGTCAAAAGAAAGCGAGTTGAAGAAAGGAGCTCAGGGGCACTGTAATTCACAAACCTGCAGAGTTATAAATGACAGCTATCGTCCAAAAATAAACTGAAGTAAGGCTGCCAAGAGGACTTGAAAGCAGGGCAGAATTGCAGGAAACCGATTTCAGGAGGTAGACTGGAATTGCATTGAAAGCATAGGAAAAGAGGCAGAACGTCCACAATGATGCACTTGGCCAAAAAGGGTGTATGCGTTTTTTCCTGAATATATTCAGGAAAAAACGCATACGCCCTTTTTGACCAACCAAGCAAGCTTGCAAAGGAAATCTGCACTACAATGAAGTCTCACTTCCCCCCGGTCAAAAGGGCCATCTGAAAAAAGTGTAAAATCCAGAAAGGCAGGACAGGCCATGGAGAACTGGGAGCCTTGTTATGCTGATGGGCGGGATGTAAATTGCCAACAGACACTCGGGAGAAGTGTATGGTGTTTCCTGAAACATCTAAAAAACAAAGCAACAGAGCCTAGGGCACTGCCACTTATGGTCCTATAGCTTAGGGAAATTAAAATCAAAAAGACACAGCCACCCCAAAGTTTGGATCGGCTCTGTTTATAAGAACCTCGTTTACAGTACAAGTTCAACATCGCAGAAAGTGAAAAATGGATAAAGAAGTTGTGGTATTTACTTACAAAGCAATATCACTCAGCAATGAAATCTATATCATCAGGCCCTTAGCATCACAATGAGTGGATTCAGGTATGATGATTCTAACTGAAATAAGTCACACAGAAAAAAAACATCATAAGATATCAGTAATACACGGAATGGAAACTTGGCTACACAGGAACTGAATTACAGAACAGAACAGGGTCTCAAATTTAGAAAACCAACTTATGCTTGCTTAAGGGGAAAGGTGAGTTGGGGTGCTGCATAAAACCAGAGATTGAAATGAGCACAGATAAAGTTCCTTAAGTCAAATATGGAATAGACAAGAGCTACTCCTTGCTCAACGAAATGGACTCAACACCGCATATTAAACGCCTAAGAATGTACCTGACTAGTAAGTATCTTAAAAACCTATGGATTGCTATGTCTCCGAAAGAGAATCAAGCATGTGTACAGGGGCATAAACGCAGCAGTGATAGGATTGGAGAGGTTCGGTGAGCAAATGAAGACCCTTTCAAGTCATATTGCATGGTACCCATTACACGGGTCTCAACTCTCCAGGTTTAAGGTATTCTTCCTTCAGCTAAAACATGCATGTGGAACCCAAGTATGATCAACCATGTGAACGGGAGACGTGTTCAAATATGTCTCAGTTTTCCTCCCCTGGTACTCGGGTGCAACATTCCAGACGCTTTACTAACACTCTCCCCACTTGGAGAGTCAGCGCCTTTAACCTCCTGTTTGGCCCAGTTTGCAATTTCTGCGGAAGATGAACAGGAATAGCGAGAACCAATGAGAGACTAGTTGGAGGTGTCTGGACGGGCAAATTTAACTCTCATTTCCCACCAGGAAGAGGAATTAACCAAAGGCTCAGCGTGCCGTGCCGGAACCAGATTAGGGCCTGAAGCCATCCTGCGGTGTTGCGGCCAGGTCACAAGAAAGCGAGTTGAAGAAAGGAGCTCAGGGGCACTGTAATTCACAAACCTGCAGAGTTATAAATGACAGCTATCGTCCAAAAATAGACTGAAGTAAGGCTGCCAAGAGGACTTGAAAGCGGGGCAGAATTGCAGGAAACCGATTTCAGGAGGTAGACTGGAATTGCATTGAAAGCATAGGAAAAGAGGCAGAACGTCCACAATGATGCACTTGGCCAAAAAGGGCGTATGCGTTTTTTCCTGAATATATTCAGGAAAAAACGCATACGCCCTTTTTGGCCAACCAAGCAAGCTTGCAAAGGAAATCTGCACTACAATGAAGTCTCACTTCCCCCCGGTCAAAAGGGCCATCTGAAAAAAGTGTAAAATCCAGAAAGGCAGGACAGGCCATGGAGAACTGGGAGCCTTGTTATGCTGATGGGCGGGATGTAAATTGCCAACAGACACTCGGGAGAAGTGTATGGTGTTTCCTGAAACATCTAAAAAACAAAGCAACAGAGCCTAGGGCACTGCCACTTATGGTCCTATAGCTTAGGGAAATTAAAATCAAAAAGACACAGCCACCCAAAAGTTTGGATCGGCTCTGTTTATAAGAACCTCGTTTACAGTACAAGTTCAACATCGCAGAAAGTGAAAAATGGATAAAGAAGTTGTGGTATTTACTTACAAAGCAATATCACTCAGCAATGAAATCTGTGTCATCAGGCCCGTAGCAGCACAATGAGTGGATTCAGGTATGATGATTCTAACTGAAATAAGTCACACAGAAAAGAAACATCATAAGATATCAGTAATACACGGAATGTAAACTTGGCTACACAGGAACTGAATTACAGAACAGAATAGGGTCTCAAATTTAGAAAACCAACTTATGCTTGCTTAAGGGTAAAGGTGAGTTGGGGTGCTGCATAAA
This sequence comes from Stenella coeruleoalba, assembly GCF_951394435.1. Taxonomy (NCBI): domain Eukaryota; kingdom Metazoa; phylum Chordata; class Mammalia; order Artiodactyla; family Delphinidae; genus Stenella; species Stenella coeruleoalba. The sequence continues at coordinate 188,972 of NW_027645974.1, read as the reverse complement.
ACCAGAGATTGAAATGAGCACAGATAAAGTTCCTTAAGCCAAATATGGAATAGACAAGAGCTACTCCTTGCTCAACGAAATGGACTCAACACCGCATATTAAACGCCTAAGAATGTACCTGACTAGTAAGTATCTTAAAACCTATGGATTGCTATGTCTCCAAAAGAGAATCAAGCGTGTGTACAGGGGCATAAACGCAGCAGTGATAGGATTGGAGAGGTTCGGTGAGCAAATGAAGACCCTTTGAAGTCATATTGCATGGTACCCATTACACGGGTCTCAACTCTCCAGGTTTAAGGTATTCTTCCTTCAGCTAAAACATGCATGTGGAACCCAAGTATGATCAACCATGTGAACGGGAGACGTGTTCAAATATGTCTCAGTTTTCGTACCCTGGTACTCGGGTGCAACATTCCAGACGCTTTACTAACACTCTCCCGACTTGGAGAGTCAGTCCCTTTAACCTCCTGTTTGGCCCAGTTTGCAATTTCTGCGGAAGATGAACAGGAATAGCGAGAACCAATGAGAGACTAGCTGGAGGTGTCTGGATGGGCAAATTTAACTCTCATTTCCCACCAGGAAGAGGAAATAACCAAAGGCTCAGCGTGCCGTGCCGGAACTAGATTAGGGCCTGAAGCCATCCTGCGGTGTTGCGGCCAGGTCAAAAGAAAGCGAGTTGAAGAAAGGAGCTCAGGGGCACTGTAATTCACAAACCTGCAGAGTTATAAATGACAGCTATCGTCCAAAAATAAACTGAAGTAAGGCTGCCAAGAGGACTTGAAAGCAGGGCAGAATTGCAGGAAACCGATTTCAGGAGGTAGACTGGAATTGCATTGAAAGCATAGGAAAAGAGGCAGAACGTCCACAATGATGCACTTGGCCAAAAAGGGTGTATGCGTTTTTTCCTGAATATATTCAGGAAAAAACGCATACGCCCTTTTTGACCAACCAAGCAAGCTTGCAAAGGAAATCTGCACTACAATGAAGTCTCACTTCCCCCCGGTCAAAAGGGCCATCTGAAAAAAGTGTAAAATCCAGAAAGGCAGGACAGGCCATGGAGAACTGGGAGCCTTGTTATGCTGATGGGCGGGATGTAAATTGCCAACAGACAATCGGGAGAAGTGTATGGTGTTTCCTGAAACATTTAAAAAACAAAGCAACAGAGCCTAGGGCACTGCCACTTATGGTCCTATAGCTTAGGGAAATTAAAATCAAAAAGACACAGTCACCCCAAAGTTTGGGACGCCTCTGTTTACAAGAACCTCGTTTACAGTACAAGTTCAACATCGCAGAACGTGAAAAATGGATAAAGAACTTGTGGTACTTACGTACAATGCAGTATCACTCAGCAATGAAATCTATGTCAACAGGCCCTTAGCAGCATAATGAGTAGATTCAGGTACGATGATTCTAACTGAAATAAGTCACACAGAAAAAGAAACATCATAAGATATCACTAATACACGGAATGTAAACTTGGCTACACAGGAACTGCATTCCAGAACAGAACAGGGACTCAAATTTAGAAAACCAACTTATGCTTGCTTAAGGGGAAAGGTGAGTTGGGGTGCTGCATAAAACCAGAGATTGAAATGAGCACAGATAAAGTTCCTTAAGTCAAATATGGAATAGACAAGAGCTACTCCTTGCTCAACGAAATGGACTCAACACCGCATATTAAACGCCTAAGAATGTACCTGACTAGTAAGTGTCTTAAAAACCAATGATTGCTATGTCTCCGAAAGAGAATCAAGCATGTGTACAGGGGCATAAACGCAGCAGTGATAGGATTGGAGAGGTTCGGTGAGCAAATGAAGACCCTTTGAAGTCATATTGCATGGTACCCATTCCACGGGTTTCAACTACCCAGGTTTAAGGTATTCTTCCTTCAGCTAAAACATGCATGTGGAACCTAGAGTATGATCAACCATGTGATCGGGAGACGTGTTCAAATATGTCTCAGTTTTCCTCCCCTGGTACTCGGGTGCAACCTTCCAGACGCTTTACTAACACTCTCCCCACTTGGAGAGTCAGCGCCTTTAACCTCCTGTTTGGCCCAGTTTGCAATTTCTGCGGAAGATGAACAGGAATAGCGAGAACCAATGAGAGACTAGCTGGAGGTGTCTGGACGGGCAAATTTAACTCTCATTTCCCACCAGGAAGAGGAATTAACCAAAGGCTCAGCGTGCCGTGCCGGAACCAGATTAGGGCCTGAAGCCATCCTGCGGTGTTGCGGCCAGGTCACAAGAAAGCGAGTTGAAGAAAGGAGCTCAGGGGCACTGTAATTCACAAACCTGCAGAGTTATAAATGACAGCTATCGTCCAAAAATAGACTGAAGTAAGGCTGCCAAGAGGACTTGAAAGCGGGGCAGAATTGCAGGAAACCGATTTCAGGAGGTAGACTGGAATTGCATTGAAAGCATAGGAAATGAGGCAGAACGTCCACAATGATGCACTTGGCCAAAAAGGGCGTATGCGTTTTTTCCTGAATATATTCAGGAAAAAGCGCATACGCCCTTTTTGGACAACCAAGCAAGCTTGCAAAGGAAATCTGCACTACAATGAAGTCTCACTTCCCCCCGGTCAAAAGGGCCATCTGAAAAAAGTGTAAAATCCAGAAAGGCAGGACAGGCCATGGAGAACTGGGAGCCTTGTTATGCTGATGGGCGGGATGTAAATTGCCAACAGACACTCGGGAGAAGTGTATGGTGTTTCCTGAAACATCTAAAAAACAAAGCAACAGAGCCTAGGGCACTGCCACTTATGGTCCTATAGCTTAGGGAAATTAAAATCAAAAAGACACAGCCACCCCAAAGTTTGGATCGGCTCTGTTTATAAGAACCTCGTTTACAGTACAAGTTCAACATCGCAGAAAGTGAAAAATGGATAAAGAAGTTGTGGTATTTACTTACAAAGCAATATCACTCAGCAATGAAATCTATATCATCAGGCCCTTAGCATCACAATGAGTGGATTCAGGTATGATGATTCTAACTGAAATAAGTCACACAGAAAAAAAACATCATAAGATATCAGTAATACACGGAATGGAAACTTGGCTACACAGGAACTGAATTACAGAACAGAACAGGGTCTCAAATTTAGAAAACCAACTTATGCTTGCTTAAGGGGAAAGGTGAGTTGGGGTGCTGCATAAAACCAGAGATTGAAATGAGCACAGATAAAGTTCCTTAAGTCAAATATGGAATAGACAAGAGCTACTCCTTGCTCAACGAAATGGACTCAACACCGCATATTAAACGCCTAAGAATGTACCTGACTAGTAAGTATCGGAAAACCTATAGATTGCTATGTCTCCAAAAGAGAATCAAGCATGTGTACAGGGGCATAAACGCAGCAGTGATAGGATTGGAGAGGTTCGGTGAGCAAATGAAGACCCTTTGAAGTCATATTGCATGGTACCCATTTCACGGGTCTCAACTCTCCAGGTTTAAGGTATTCTTCCTTCAGCTAAAACATGCATGTGGAACCCAAGTATGATCAACCATGTGAACGGGAGACGTGTTCAAATATGTCTCAGTTTTCCTCCCCTGGTACTCGGGTGCAACATTCCAGAAGCTTTACTAACCCTCTCCCCACTTGGAGAGTCAGCACCTTTAACCTCCTGTTTGGCCCAGTTTGCAATTTCTGCGGAAGATGAACAGGAATAGCGAGAACCAATGAGAGACTAGCTGGAGGTGTCTGGACGGGCAAATTTAACTCTCATTTCCCACCAGGAAAAGGAAATAATGAAAGGCTCAGCGTGCCCTGCCGGAACCAGATTAGGGCCTGAAGCCATCCTGCGGTGTTGCGGCCAGGTCACAAGAAAGCAAGTTGAAGAAAGGAGCTCAGGGGCACTGTAATTCACAAACGTGCAGAGTTATAAATGACAGCTATCGTCCAAAAATAGACTGAAGTAAGGCTGCCAAGAGGACTTGAAAGCGGGGCAGAATTGCAGGAAACCGATTTCAGGAGGTAGACTGGAATTGCATTGAAAGCATAGGAAAACAGGCAGAACGTCCACAATGATGCACTTGGCCAAAAAGGGCGTATGCGTTTTTTCCTGAATATATTCAGGAAAAAGCGCATACGCCCTTTTTGGCCAACCAAGCAAGCTTGCAAAGGAAATCTGCACTACAATGAAGTCTCACTTCCCCCCGGTCAAAAGGGCCATCTGAAAAAAGTGTAAAATCCAGAAAGGCAGGACAGGCCATGGAGAACTGGGAGCCTTGTTATGCTGATGGGCGGGATGTAAATTGCCAACAGACACTCGGGAGAAGTGTATGGTGTTTCCTGAAACATCTAAAAAACAGAGCAACAGAGCCTAGGGCACTGCCACTTATGGTCCTATAGCTTAGGGAAATTAAAATCAAAAAGACACAGCCACCCCAAAGTTTGGATCGGCTCTGTTTATAAGAACCTCGTTTACAGTACAAGTTCAACATCGCAGAAAGTGAAAAATGGATAAAGAAGTTGTGGTATTTACTTACAAAGCAATATCACTCAGCAATGAAATCTGTGTCATCAGGCCCGTAGCAGCACAATGAGTGGATTCAGGTATGATGATTCTAACTGAAATAAGTCACACAGAAAACAAACATCATAAGATATCAGTAATACACGGAATGTAAACTTGGCTACACAGGAACTGAATTACAGAACAGAACAGGGTCTCAAATTTAGAAAACCAACTTATGCTTGCTTAAGGGTAAAGGTGAGTTGGGGTGCTGCATAAAACCAGAGATTGAAATGAGCACAGATAAAGTTCCTTAAGCCAAATATGGAATAGACAAGAGCTACTCCTTGCTCAACGAAATGGACTCAACACCGCATATTAAACGCCTAAGAATGTACCTGACTAGTAAGTATCTTAAAACCTATGGATTGCTATGTCTCCAAAAGAGAATCAAGCGTGTGTACAGGGGCATAAACGCAGCAGTGATAGGATTGGAGAGGTTCGGTGAGCAAATGAAGACCCTTTGAAGTCATATTGCATGGTACCCATTACACGGGTCTCAACTCTCCAGGTTTAAGGTATTCTTCCTTCAGCTAAAACATGCATGTGGAACCCAAGTATGATCAACCATGTGAACGGGAGACGTGTTCAAATATGTCTCAGTTTTCCTCCCCTGGTACTCGGGTGCAACATTCCAGACGCTTTACTAACACTCTCCCCACTTGGAGAGTCAGCGCCTTTAACCTCCTGTTTGGCCCAGTTTGCAATTTCTGCGGAAGATGAACAGGAATAGCGAGAACCAATGAGAGACTAGCTGGAGGTGTCTGGACGGGCAAATTTAACTCTCATTTCCCACCAGGAAGAGGAAATAACCAAAGGCTCAGCGTGCCGTGCCGGAACCAGATTAGGGCCAGAAGCCATCCTGCGGTGTTGCTGCCAGGTCACAAGAAAGCAAGTTGAAGAAAGGAGCTCAGGGGCACTGTAATTCACAAACCTGCAGAGTTATAAATGACAGCTATCGTCCAAAAATAGACTGAAGTAAGGCTGCCAAGAGGACTTGAAAGCAGGGCAGAATTGCAGGAAACCGATTTCAGGAGGTAGACTGGAATTGCATTGAAAGCATAGGAAAAGAGGCAGAACGTCCACAATGATGCACTTGGCCAAAAAGGGCGTATGCGTTTTTTCCTGAATATATTCAGGAAAAAACGCATACGCCCTTTTTGGCCAACCAAGCAAGCTTGCAAAGGAAATCTGCACTACAATGAAGTCTCACTTCCCCCCGGTCAAAAGAGCCATCTGAAAAAAGTGTAAAATCCAGAAAGGCAGGACAGGCCATGGAGAACTGGGAGCCTTGTTATGCTGATGGGCGGGATGTAAATTGCCAACAGACACTGGGGAGAAGTGTATGGTGTTTCCTGAAACATCTAAAAAACAAAGCAACAGAGCCTAGGGCACTGCCACTTATGGTCCTATAGCTTAGGGAAATTAAAATCAAAAAGACACAGCCACCCCAAAGTTTGGGACGCCTCTGTTTACAAGAACCTCATTTACAGTACAAGTTCAACATCGCAGAAAGTGAAAAATGGATAAAGAAGTTGTGGTATTTACTTACAAAGCAATATCACTCAGCAATGAAATCTGTGTCATCAGGCCCTTAGCATCACAATGAGTGGATTCAGGTATGATGATTCTAACTGAAATAAGTCACACAGAAAAAGAAACATCATAAGATATCAGTAATACACGGAATGTAAACTTGGCTACACAGGAACTGAATTACAGAACAGAACAGGGTCTCAAATTTAGAAAACCAACTTATGCTTGCTTAAGGGGAAAGGTGAGTTGGGGTGCTGCATAAAACCAGAGATTGAAATGAGCACAGATAAAGTTCCTTAAGCCAAATATGGAATAGACAAGAGCTACTCCTTGCTCAACGAAATGGACTCAACACCCCACATTAAACGCCTAAGAATGTACCTGACTAGTAAGTATCTTAAAACCTATGGATTGCTATGTCTCCGAAAGAGAATCAAGCATGTGTACAGGGGCATAAACGCAGCAGCGATAGGATTGGAGAGGTTCGGTGAGCAAATGAAGACCCTTTGAAGTCATATTGCATGGTACCCATTACACGGGTCTCAACTCTCCAGGTTTAAGGTATTCTTCCTTCAGCTAAAACATGCATGTGGAACCCAAGTATGATCAACCATGTGAACGGGAGACGTGTTCAAATATGTATCAGTTTTCCTCCCCTGGTACTCGGATGCAACATTCCAGACGCTTTACTAACACTCTCCCCACTTGGAGAGTCAGCGCCTTTAACCTCCTGTTTGGCCCAGTTTGCAATTTCTGCGGAAGATGAACAGGAATAGCGAGAACCAATGAGAGGCTAGCTGGAGGTGTCTGGACGGGCAAATTTAACTCTCATTTCCCACCAGGAAGAGGAATTAACCAAAGGCTCAGCATGCCGGGCCGGAACCAGATTAGGGCCTGAAGCCATCCTGCGGTGTTGCGGCCAGGTCACAAGAAAGCGAGTTGAAGAAAGGAGCTCAGGGGCACTGTAATTCACAAACCTGCAGAGTTATAAATGACAGCTATCGTCCAAAAATAGACTGAAGTAAGGCTGCCAAGAGGACTTGAAAGCAGGGCAGAATTGCAGGAAACCGATTTCAGGAGGTAGACTGGAATTGCATTGAAAGCATAGGAAAAGAGGCAGAACGTCCACAATGATGCACTTGGCCAAAAAGGGTGTATGCGTTTTTTCCTGAATATATTCAGGAAAAAACGCATACGCCCTTTTTGACCAACCAAGCAAGCTTGCAAAGGAAATCTGCACTACAATGAAGTCTCACTTCCCCCCGGTCAAAAGGGCCATCTGAAAAAAGTGTAAAATCCAGAAAGGCAGGACAGGCCATGGAGAACTGGGAGCCTTGTTATGCTGATGGGCGGGATGTAAATTGCCAACAGACACTCGGGAGAAGTGTATGGTGTTTCCTGAAACATCTAAAAAACAAAGCAACAGAGCCTAGGGCACTGCCACTTATGGTCCTATAGCTTAGGGAAATTAAAATCAAAAAGACACAGCCACCCCAAAGTTTGGGACGCCTCTGTTTACAAGAACCTCGTTTACAGTACAAGTTCAACATCGCAGAAAGTGAAAAATGGATAAAGAAGTTGTGGTATTTACTTACAAAGCAATATCACTCAGCAATGAAATCTGTGTCATCAGGCCCTTAGCATCACAATGAGTGGATTCAGGTATGATGATTCTAACTGAAATAAGTCACACAGAAAAAGAAACATCATAAGATATCAGTAATACACGGAATGTAAACTTGGCTACACAGGAACTGAATTACAGAACAGAACAGGGTCTCAAATTTAGAAAACCAACTTATGCTTGCTTAAGGGTAAAGGTGAGTTGGGGTGCTGCATAAAACCAGAGATTGAAATGAGCACAGATAAAGTTCCTTAAGTCAAATATGGAATACACAAGAGCTACTCCTTGCTCAACGAAATGGACTCAACACCGCATATTAAACGCCTAAGAATGTACCTGACTAGTAAGTATTGTAAAACCAATGGATTGCTATGTCTCCAAAAGAGAATCAAGCATGTGTACAGGGGCATAAACGCAGCAGTGATAGGATTGGAGAGGTTCGGTGAGCAAATGAAGACCCTTTGAAGTCATATTGCATGGTACCCATTACACGGGTCTTAACTCTCCAGGTTTAAGGTATTCTTCCTTCAGCTAAAACATGCATGTGGAACCCAAGTATGATCAACCATGTGAACGAGAGACGTGTTCAAATATGTCTCAGTTTTCCTCCCCTGGTACTCGGGTGCAACATTCCAGATGCTTTACTAACACTCTCCCCACTTGGAGAGTCAGCGCCTTTAACCTCCTGTTTGGCCCAGTTTGCAATTTCTGCGGAAGATGAACAGGAATAGCGAGAACCAATGAGAGACTAGCTGGAGGTGTCTGGACGGGCAAATTTAACTGTCATTTCCCACCAGGAAGAGGAAATAACGAAAGGCTCAGCGTGCCGTGCCGGAACCAGATTAGGGCCTGAAGCCATCCTACGGTGTTGCGGCCAGGTCACAAGAAAGCGAGTTGAAGAAAGGAGCTCAGGGGCACTGTAATTCACAAACCTGCAGAGTTATAAATGACAGCTATCGTCCAAAAATAGACTGAAGTAAGGCTGCCAAGAGGACTTGAAAGCGGGGCAGAATTGCAGGAAACCGATTTCAGGAGGTAGACTGGAATTGCATTGAAAGCATAGGAAAAGAGGCAGAACGTCCACAATGATGCACTTGGCCAAAAAGGGCGTATGCGTTTTTTCCTGAATATATTCAGGAAAAAACGCATACGCCCTTTTTGGCCAACCAAGCAAGCTTGCAAAGGAAATCTGCACTACAATGAAGTCTCACTTCCCCCGGTCAAAAGGGCCATCTGAAAAAAGTGTAAAATCCAGAAAGGCAACAGGCCATTGAGAACTGGGAGCCTTGTTATGCTGATGGGCGGGATGTAAATTGCCAACAGACACTCGGGAGAAGTGTATGGTGTTTCCTGAAACATCTAAAAAACAAAGCAACAGAGCCTAGGGCACTTCCACTTATGGTCCTATAGCTTAGGGAAATTAAAATCAAAAAGACACAGCCACCCCAAAGTTTGGAACGGCTCTGTTTACAAGAACCTCGTTTACAGTACAAGTTCAACATCGCAGAAAGTGAAAAATGGATAAAGAACTTGTGGTACTTACGTACAATGCAGTATCACTCAGCAATGAAATCTATGTCATCAGGCCCTTAGAAGCATAATGAGTAGATTCAGGTACGATGATTCTAACTGAAATAAGTCACACAGAAAAAGAAACATCATAAGATATCAGTAATACACGGAATGTAAACTTGGCTACACAGGAACTGAATTCCAAAACAGAAAAGGTTCTCAAATTTAGAAAACCAACTTATGCTTGCTTAAGGGGAAAGGTGAGTTGGGTTGCTGCATAAAGCCAGAGATTGAAATGAGCACAGATAAAGTTCCTTAAGCCAAATATGGAATAGACAAGAGCTACTCCTTGCTCAACGAAATGGACTCAACACCGCATATTAAACGCCTAAGAATGTACCTGACTAGTAAGTATCTTAAAACCTATGGATCGCTATGTCTCCGAATAGAATCAAGCATGTGTACAGGGGCATAAACGCAGCAGTGATAGGATTGGAGAGGTTCGGTGAGCAAATGAAGACCCTTTGAAGTCATATTGCATGGTACCCATTCCACGGGTTTCAACTACCCAGGTTTTAGGTATTCTTCCTTCAGCTAAAACATGCATGTGGAACCCAGAGTATGATCAACCATGTGATCGGGAGACGTGTTCAAATATGTCTCAGTTTTCCTCCCCTGGTACTCGGGTGCAACATTCCAGACGCTTTACTAACACTCTCCCCACTTGGAGAGTCAGCGCCTTTAACCTCCTGTTTGGCACAGTTTGCAATTTCTGCGGAAGATGAACAGGAATAGCGAGAACCAATGAGAGGCTAGCTGGAGGTGTCTGGACGGGCAAATTTAACTCTCATTTCCCACCAGGAAGAGGAAATAACGAAAGGCTCAGCGTGCCGTGCCGGAACCAGATTAGGGCCTGAAGCCATCCTGCGGTGTTGCGGCCAGGTCACAAGAAAGCGAGTTGAAGAAAGGAGCTCAGGGGCACTGTAATTCACAAACCTGCAGAGTTATAAATGACAGCTATCGTCCAAAAATAGACTGAAGTAAGGCTGCCAAGAGGACTTGAAAGCGGGGCAGAATTGCAGGAAACCGATTTCAGGAGGTAGACTGGAATTGCATTGAAAGCATAGGAAAAGAGGCAGAACGTCCACAATGATGCACTTGGCCAAAAAGGGCGTATGCGTTTTTTCCTGAATATATTCAGGAAAAAACGCATACGCCCTTTTTGGCCAACCAAGCAAGCTTGCAAAGGAAATCTGCACTACAATGAAGTCTCACTTCCCCCCGGTCAAAAGGGCCATCTGAAAAAAGTGTAAAATCCAAAAAGGCAACAGGCCATGGAGAACTGGGAGCCTTGTTATGCTGATGGGCGGGATGTAAATTGCCAACAGACACTTGGGAGAAGTGTATGGTGTTTCCTGAAACATCTAAAAAACAAAGCAACAGAGCCTAGGGCACTTCCACTTATGGTCCTATAGCTTAGGGAAATTAAAATCAAAAAGACACAGCCACCCCAAACTTTCGAACGGCTCTGTTTACAAGAACCTCGTTTACAGTACAAGTTCAACATCGCAGAAAGTGAAAAATGGATAAAGAAGTTGTGGTATTCACTTACAAAGCAATATCACTCAGCAATGAAATCTATGTCATCAGGCCCTTAGCAGCACAATGAGTGGATTCAGGTATGATGATTCTAACTGAAATAAGTCACACAGAAAAAGAAACATCATAAGATATCAGTAATACACGGAATGGAAACTTGGCTACACAGGAACTGAATTACAGAACAGAACAGGGTCTCAAATTTAGAAAACCAACTTATGCTTGCTTAAGGGTAAAGGTGAGTTGGGGTGCTGCATAAAACCAGAGATTGAAATGAGCACAGATAAAGTTCCTTAAGCCAAATATGGAATAGACAAGAGCTACTCCTTGCTCAACGAAATGGACTCAACACCGCATATTAAACGCCTAAGAATGTACCTGACTTGTAAGTATCTTAAAACCTATGGATTGCTATGTCTCCAAAAGAGAATCAAGCATGTGTACAGGGGCATAAACGCAGCAGTGATAGGATTGGAGAGGTTCGGTGAGCAAATGAAGACCCTTTCAAGTCATATTGCATGGTACCCATTCCACGGGTTTCAACTACCCAAGTTTAAGGTATTCTTCCTTCAGCTAAAACATGCATGTGGAACCTAGAGTATGATCAACCATGTGATCGGGAGACGTGTTCAAATATGTCTCAGTTTTCCTCCCCTGGTACTCGGGTGCAACATTGCAGACGCTTTACTAACACTCTCCCCACTTGGAGAGTCAGTCCCTTTAACCTCCTGTTTGGCCCAGTTTGCAATTTCTGCGGAAGATGAACAGGAATAGCGAGAACCAATGAGAGACTAGCTGGAGGTGTCTGGACGGGCAAATTTAACTCTCATTTCCCACCAGGAAGAGGAATTAACCAAAGGCTCAGCATGCCGGGCCGGAACCAGATTAGGGCCTGAAGCCATCCTGCGGTGTTGCGGCCAGGTCACAAGAAAGCGAGTTGAAGAAAGGAGCTCAGGGGCACTGTAATTCACAAACCTGCAGAGTTATAAATGACAGCTATCGTCCAAAAATAGACTGAAGTAAGGCTGCCAAGAGGACTTGAAAGCGGGGCAGAATTGCAGGAAACCGATTTCAGGAGGTAGACTGGAATTGCATTGAAAGCATAGGAAAAGAGGCAGAACGTCCACAATGATGCACTTGGCCAAAAAGGGCGTATGTGTTTTTTCCTGAATATATTCAGGAAAAAACGCATACGCCCTTTTTGGCCAACCAAGCAAGCTTGCAAAGGAAATCTGCACTACAATGAAGTCTCACTTCCCCCTGGTCAAAAGGGCCATCTGAAAAAAGTGTAAAATCCAGAAAGGCAGGACAGGCCATGGAGAACTGGGAGCCTTGTTATGCTGATGGGCGGGATGTAAATTGCCAACAGACACTCGGGAGAAGTGTATGGTGTTTCCTGAAACATCTAAAAAACAAAGCAACAGAGCCTAGGGCACTGCCACTTATGGTCCTATAGCTTAGGGAAATTAAAATCAAAAAGACACAGCCACCCCAAAATCTGGGACGCCTCTGTTTACAAGAACCTCGTTTACAGTACAAGTTCAACATCGCAGAAAGTGAAAAATGGATAAAGAAGTTGCGGTATTTACTTACAAAGCAATATCACTCAGCAATGAAATCTATGTCATCAGGCCCTTAGCATCACAATGAGTGGATTCAGGTATGATGATTCTAACTGAAATAAGTCACACAGAAAAAGAAACATCATAAGATATCAGTAATACACGGAATGGAAACTTGGCTACACAGGAACTGAATTACAGAACAGAACAGGGTCTCAAATTTAGAAAACCAACTTATGCTTGCTTAAGGGTAAAGGTGAGTTGGGGTGCTGCATAAAACCAGAGATTGAAATGAGCACAGATAAAGTTCCTTAAGTCAAATATGGAATAGACAAGAGCTACTCCTTGCTCAACGAAATGGACTCAACACCGCATATTAAACGCCTAAGAATGTACCTGACTAGTAAGTATTGTAAAACCTATGGATTGCTATGTCTCCAAAAGAGAATCAAGCATGTGTACAGGGGCATAAACGCAGCAGTGATAGGATTGGAGAGGTTCGGTGAGAAAATGAAGACCCTTTGAAGTCATATTGCATGGTACCCATTCCACGGGTCTCAACTCTCCAGGTTTAAGGTATTCTTCCTTCAGCTAAAACATGCATGTGGAACCCAAGAATGATCAACCATGTGAACGGGAGACGTGTTCAAATATGTCTCAGTTTTCCTCCCCTGATACTCGGGTGCAACATTCCAGACGCTTTACTAACACTCTCCCCACTTGGAGAGTCAGCGCCTTTAACCTCCTGTTTGGCCCAGTTTGCAATTTCTGCAGAAGATGAACAGGAATACCGAGAACCAATGAGAGGCTAGCTGGAGGTGTCTGGACGGGCAAATTTAACTCTCATTTCCCACCAGGAAGAGGAAATAACCAAAGGCTCAGCGTGCCGTACCGGAACCAGATTAGGGCCTGAAGCCATCCTGCGGTGTTGCGGCCAGCTCAAAAGAAAGCGAGTTGAAGAAAGGAGCTCAGGGGCACTGTAATTCACAAACCTGCAGAGTTATAAATGACAGCTATCGTCCAAAAATAGACTGAAGTAAGGCTGCCAAGAGGACTTGAAAGCGGGGCAGAATTGCAGGAAACCGATTTCAGGAGGTAGACTGGAATTGCATTGAAAGCATAGGAAAAGAGGCAGAACGTCCACAATGATGCACTTGGCCAAAAAGGGCGTATGCGTTTTTTCCTGAATATATTCAGGAAAAAACGCATACGCCCTTTTTGGCCAACCAAGCAAGCTTGCAAAGGAAATCTGCACTACAATGAAGTCTCACTTCCCCCCGGTCAAAAGGGCCATCTGAAAAAAGTGTAAAATCCAGAAAGGCAGGACAGGCCATGGAGAACTGGGAGCCTTGTTATGCTGATGGGCGGGATGTAAATTGCCAACAACCACTCGGGAGAAGTGTATGGTGTTTCCTGAAACATCTAAAAAACAAAGCAACAGAACCTAGGGCACTTCCACTTATGGTCCTATAGCTTAGGGAAATTAAAATCAAAAAGACACAGCCACCCCAAAGTTTGGAACGGCTCTGTTTACAAGAACCTCGTTTACAGTACAAGTTCAACATCGCAGAAAGTGAAAAATGGATAAAGAAGTTGTGGTATTTACTTACAAAGCAATATCACTCAGCAATGAAATCTGTGTCATCAGGCCCTTAGCAGCACAATGAGTGGATTCAGGTATGATGATTCTAACTGAAGTAAGTCACACAGAAAAAGAAACATCATAAGATATCAGTAATACACGGAATGTAAACTTGGCTACACAGGAACTGAATTACAGAACAGAACAGGGTCTCAAATTTAGAAAACCAACTTATGCTTGCTTAAGGGGAAAGGTGAGTTGGGGTGCTGCATAAAACCAGAGATTGAAATGAGCACAGATAAAGTTCCTTAAGTCAAATATGGAATAGACTAGAGCTACTCCTTGCTCAACGAAATGGACTCAACACCGCATATTAAACGCCTAAGAATGTACCTGACTAGTTAATATCTTAAAACCTATGGATTGCTATGTCTCCGAAAGAGAATCAAGCATGTGTACAGGGGCATAAACGCAGCAGTGATAGGATTGGAGAGGTTCGGTGAGCAAATGAAGACCCTTTGAAGTCATATTGCATGGTACCCATTACACGGGTCTTAACTCTCCAGGTTTAAGGTATTCTTCCTTCAGCTAAAACATGCATGTGGAACCCAAGTATGATCAACCATGTGAACGGGAGACGTGTTCAAATATGTCTCAGTTTTCCTCCCCTGGTACTCGGGTGCAACATTCCAGACGCTTTACTAACACTCTCCCCACTTGGAGAGTCAGCGCCTTTAACCTCCTGTTTGGCCCAGTTTGCAATTTCTGCGGAAGATGAACAGGAATAGCGAGAACCAATGAGAGACTAGCTGGAGGTGTCTGGACGGGCAAATTTAACTCTCATTTCCCACCAGGAAGAGGAAATAACGAAAGGCTCAGCGTGCCGTGCCGGAACCAGATTAGGGCCTGAAGCCATCCTGCGGTGTTGCGGCCAGCTCACAAGAAAGCGAGTTGAAGAAAGGAGCTCAGGGGCACTGTAATTCACAAACCTGCAGAGTTATAAATGACAGCTATCGTCCAAAAATAGACTGAAGTAAGGCTGCCAAGAGGACTTGAAAGCGGGGCAGAATTGCAGGAAACCGATTTCAGGAGGTAGACTGGAATTGCATTGAAAGCATAGGAAAAGAGGCAGAACGTCCACAATGATGCACTTGGCCAAAAAGGGCGTATGCGTTTTTTCCTGAATATATTCAGGAAAAAACGCATACGCCCTTTTTGGCCAACCAAGCAAGCTTGCAAAGGAAATCTGCACTACAATGAAGTCTCACTTCCCCCGGTCAAAAGGGCCATCTGAAAAAAGTGTAAAATCCAGAAAGGCAACAGGCCATTGAGAACTGGGAGCCTTGTTATGCTGATGGGCGGGATGTAAATTGCCAACAGACACTCGGGAGAAGTGTATGGTGTTTCCTGAAACATCTAAAAAACAAAGCAACAGAGCCTAGGGCACTTCCACTTATGGTCCTATAGCTTAGGGAAATTAAAATCAAAAAGACACAGCCACCCCAAAGTTTCGAACGGCTCTGTTTACAAGAACCTCGTTTACAGTACAAGTTCAACATCGCAGAAAGTGAAAAATGGATAAAGAACTTGTGGTACTTACGTACAATGCAGTATCACTCAGCAATGAAATCTATGTCATCAGGCCCTTAGCAGCATAATGAGTAGATTCAGGTACGATGATTCTAACTGAAATAAGTCACACAGAAAAAGAAACATCATAAGATATCAGTAATACACGGAATGTAAACTTGGCTACACAGGAACTGAATTCCAAAACAGAAAAGGTTCTCAAATTTAGAAAACCAACTTATGCTTGCTTAAGGGGAAAGGTGAGTTGGGTTGCTGCATAAAGCCAGAGATTGAAATGAGCACAGATAAAGTTCCTTAAGCCAAATATGGAATAGACAAGAGCTACTCCTTGCTCAACGAAATGGACTCAACACCGCATATTAAACGCCTAAGAATGTACCTGACTAGTAAGTATCTTAAAACCTATGGATCGCTATGTCTCTGAAAGAGAATCAAGCATGTGTACAGGGGCATAAACGCAGCAGTGATAGGATTGGAGAGGTTCGGTGAGCAAATGAAGACCCTTTGAAGTCATATTGCATGGTACCCATTCCACGGGTTTCAACTACCCAGGTTTAAGGTATTCTTCCTTCAGCTAAAACATGCATGTGGAACCCAGAGTATGATCAACCATGTGATCGGGAGACGTGTTCAAATATGTCTCAGTTTTCCTCCCCTGGTACTCGGGTGCAACATTGCAGACGCTTTACTAACACTCTCCCCACTTGGAGAGTCAGCGCCTTTAACCTCCTGTTTGGCACAGTTTGCAATTTCTGCGGAAGATGAACAGGAATAGCGAGAACCAATGAGAGGCTAGCTGGAGGTGTCTGGACGGGCAAATTTAACTCTCATTTCCCACCAGGAAGAGGAAATAACCAAAGGCTCAGCGTGCCGTACCGGAACCAGATTAGGGCCTGAAGCCATCCTGCGGTGTTGCGGCCAGCTCAAAAGAAAGCGAGTTGAAGAAAGGAGCTCAGGGGCACTGTAATTCACAAACCTGCAGAGTTATAAATGACAGCTATCGTCCAAAAATAGACTGAAGTAAGGCTGCCAAGAGGACTTGAAAGCGGGGCAGAATTGCAGGAAACCGATTTCAGGAGGTAGACTGGAATTGCATTGAAAGCATAGGAAAAGAGGCAGAACGTCCACAATGATGCACTTGGCCAAAAAGGGCGTATGCGTTTTTTCCTGAATATATTCAGGAAAAAACGCATACGCCCTTTTTGGCCAACCAAGCAAGCTTGCAAAGGAAATCTGCACTACAATGAAGTCTCACTTCCCCCCGGTCAAAAGGGCCATCTGAAAAAAGTGTAAAATCCAGAAAGGCAGGACAGGCCATGGAGAACTGGGAGCCTTGTTATGCTGATGGGCGGGATGTAAATTGCCAACAACCACTCGGGAGAAGTGTATGGTGTTTCCTGAAACATCTAAAAAACAAAGCAACAGAACCTAGGGCACTTCCACTTATGGTCCTATAGCTTAGGGAAATTAAAATCAAAAAGACACAGCCACCCCAAAGTTTGGAACGGCTCTGTTTACAAGAACCTCGTTTACAGTACAAGTTCAACATCGCAGAAAGTGAAAAATGGATAAAGAAGTTGTGGTATTTACTTACAAAGCAATATCACTCAGCAATGAAATCTGTGTCATCAGGCCCTTAGCAGCACAATGAGTGGATTCAGGTATGATGATTCTAACTGAAGTAAGTCACACAGAAAAAGAAACATCATAAGATATCAGTAATACACGGAATGTAAACTTGGCTACACAGGAACTGAATTACAGAACAGAACACGGTCTCAAATTTAGAAAACCAACTTATGCTTGCTTAAGGGGAAAGGTGAGTTGGGGTGCTGCATAAAACCAGAGATTGAAATGAGCACAGATAAAGTTCCTTAAGTCAAATATGGAATAGACAAGAGCTACTCCTTGCTCAACGAAATGGACTCAACACCGCATATTAAACGCCTAAGAATGTACCTGACTAGTTAATATCTTAAAACCTATGGATTGCTATGTCTCCGAAAGAGAATCAAGCATGTGTACAGGGGCATAAACGCAGCAGTGATAGGATTGGAGAGGTTCGGTGAGCAAATGAAGACCCTTTGAAGTCATATTGCATGGTACCCATTACACGGGTCTTAACTCTCCAGGTTTAAGGTATTCTTCCTTCAGCTAAAACATGCATGTGGAACCCAAGTATGATCAACCATGTGAACGGGAGACGTGTTCAAATATGTCTCAGTTTTCCTCCCCTGGTACTCGGGTGCAACATTCCAGACGCTTTACTAACACTCTCCCCACTTGGAGAGTCAGCGCCTTTAACCTCCTGTTTGGCCCAGTTTGCAATTTCTGCGGAAGATGAACAGGAATAGCGAGAACCAATGAGAGACTAGCTGGAGGTGTCTGGACGGGCAAATTTAACTCTCATTTCCCACCAGGAAGAGGAAATAACGAAAGGCTCAGCGTGCCGTGCCGGAACCAGATTAGGGCCTGAAGCCATCCTGCGGTGTTGCGGCCAGCTCACAAGAAAGCGAGTTGAAGAAAGGAGCTCAGGGGCACTGTAATTCACAAACCTGCAGAGTTATAAATGACAGCTATCGTCCAAAAATAGACTGAAGTAAGGCTGCCAAGAGGACTTGAAAGCGGGGCAGAATTGCAGGAAACCGATTTCAGGAGGTAGACTGGAATTGCATTGAAAGCATAGGAAAAGAGGCAGAACGTCCACAATGATGCACTTGGCCAAAAAGGGCGTATGCGTTTTTTCCTGAATATATTCAGGAAAAAACGCATACGCCCTTTTTGGCCAACCAAGCAAGCTTGCAAAGGAAATCTGCACTACAATGAAGTCTCACTTCCCCCGGTCAAAAGGGCCATCTGAAAAAAGTGTAAAATCCAGAAAGGCAACAGGCCATTGAGAACTGGGAGCCTTGTTATGCTGATGGGCGGGATGTAAATTGCCAACAGACACTCGGGAGAAGTGTATGGTGTTTCCTGAAACATCTAAAAAACAAAGCAACAGAGCCTAGGGCACTGCCACTTATGGTCCTATAGCTTAGGGAAATTAAAATCAAAAAGACACAGCCACCCCAAAGTTTGGGACGCCTCTGTTTACAAGAACCTCGTTTACAGTACAAGTTCAACATCGCAGAAAGTGAAAAATGGATAAAGAAGTTGTGGTATTTACTTACAAAGCAATATCACTCAGCAATGAAATCTATGTCATCAGGCCCTTAGCATCACAATGAGTGGATTCAGGTATGATGATTCTACCTGAAATAAGTCACACAAAAAAGAAACATCATAAGATATCAGTAATACACGGAATGTAAACTTGGCTACACAGGAACTGAATTACAGAACAGAACACGGTCTCAAATTTAGAAAACCAACTTATGCTTGCTTAAGGGGAAAGGTGAGTTGGGGTGCTGCATAAAACCAGAGATTGAAATGAGCACAGATAAAGTTCCTCAAGTCAAATATGGAATAAACAAGAGCTACTCCTTGCTCAACGAAATGGACTCAACACCGCATATTAAACGCCTAAGAATGTACCTGACTAGTAAGTATCGTAAAACCTATGGATTGCTATGTCTACAAAAGAGAATCAAGCATGTGTACAGGGGCATAAACGCAGCAGTGATAGGATTGGAGAGGTTCGGTGAGCAAATGAAGACCCTTTGAAGTCATATTGCATGGTACCCATTACACGGGTCTCAACTCTCCAGGTTTAAGGTATTCTTCCTTCAGCTAAAACATGCATGTGGAACCCAAGTATGATCAACCATGTGATCGGGAGACGTGTTCAAATATGTCTCAGTTTTCCTCCCCTGGTACTCGGGTGCAACATTCCAGACGCTTTACTAACACTCTCCCCACTTGGAGAGTCAGCGCCTTTAACCTCCTGTTTGGCCCAGTTTGCAATTTCTGCGGAAGATGAACAGGAATAGCGAGAACCAATGAGAGGCTAGCTGGAGGTGTCTGGACGGGCAAATTTAACTCTCATTTCCCACCAGGAAGAGGAAATAACCAAAGGCTCAGCGTGCCGCACCGGAACCAGATTAGGGCCTGAAATCTTCCTGCGGTGTTGCGGCCAGCTCAAAAGAAAGCGAGTTGAAGAAAGGAGCTCAGGGGCACTGTAATTCACAAACCTGCAGAGTTATAAATGACAGCTATCGTCCAAAAATAGACTGAAGTAAGGCTGCCAAGAGGACTTGAAAGCGGGGCAGAATTGCAGGAAACCGATTTCAGGAGGTAGACTGGAATTGCATTGAAAGCATAGGAAAAGAGGCAGAACGTCCACAATGATGCACTTGGCCAAAAAGGGCGTATGCGTTTTTTCCTGAATATATTCAGGAAAAAACGCATACGCCCTTTTTGGCCAACCAAGCAAGCTTGCAAAGGAAATCTGCACTACAATGAAGTCTCACTTCCCCCGGTCAAAAGGGCCATCTGAAAAAAGTGTAAAATCCAGAAAGGCAACAGGCCATTGAGAACTGGGAGCCTTGTTATGCTGATGGGCGGGATGTAAATTGCCAACAGACACTCGGGAGAAGTGTATGGTGTTTCCTGAAACATCTAAAAAACAAAGCAACAGAGCCTAGGGCACTGCCACTTATGGTCCTATAGCTTAGGGAAATTAAAATCAAAAAGACACAGCCACCCCAAAGTTTGGGACGCCTCTGTTTACAAGAACCTCGTTTACAGTACAAGTTCAACATCGCAGAAAGTGAAAAATGGATAAAGAACTTGTGGTACTTACGTACAATGCAGTATCACTCAGCAATGAAATCTATGTCATCAGGCCCTTAGCAGCATAATGAGTAGATTCAGGTACGATGATTCTAACTGAAATAAGTCACACAGAAAAAGAAACATCATAAGATATCAGTAATACACGGAATGTAAACTTGGCTACACAGGAACTGAATTCCAAAACAGAAAAGGTTCTCAAATTTAGAAAACCAACTTATGCTTGCTTAAGGGTAAAGGTGAGTTGGGTTGCTGCATAAAGCCAGAGATTGAAATGAGCACAGATAAAGTTCCTTAAGCCAAATATGGAATAGACAAGAGCTACTCCTTGCTCAACGAAATGGACTCAACACCGCATATTAAACGCCTAAGAATGTACCTGACTAGTAAGTATCTTAAAACCTATGGATCGCTATGTCTCCGAAAGAGAATCAAGCATGCGTACAGGGGCATAAACGCAGCAGTGATAGGATTGGAGAGGTTCGGTGAGCAAATGAAGACCCTTTGAAGTCATATTGCATGGTACCCATTCCACGGGTTTCAACTACCCAGGTTTAAGGTATTCTTCCTTCAGCTAAAACATGCATGTGGAACCCAGAGTATGATCAACCATGTGATCGGGAGACGTGTTCAAATATGTCTCAGTTTTCCTCCCCTGGTACTCGGGTGCAACATTGCAGACGCTTTACTAACACTCTCCCCACTTGGAGAGTCAGCGCCTTTAACCTCCTGTTTGGCACAGTTTGCAATTTCTGCGGAAGATGAACAGGAATAGCGAGAACCAATGAGAGGCTAGCTGGAGGTGTCTGGACGGGCAAATTTAACTCTCATTTCGCAACAGGAAGAGGAAGTAACCAAAGGCTCAGCGTTCCATACCGAAACCAGATTAGGGCCTGAAGCCATCCTGCGGTGTTGCGGCCAGCTCAAAAGAAACCGAGTTGAAGAAAGGAGCTCAGGGGCACTGTAATTCACAAACCTGCAGTTATAAATGACAGCTATCGTCCAAAAATAGACTGAAGTAAGGCTGCCAAGAGGACTTGAAAGCGGGGCAGAATTGCAGGAAACCGATTTCAGGAGGTAGACTGGAATTGCATTGAAAGCATAGGAAAAGAGGCAGAACGTCCACAATGATGCACTTGGCCAAAAAGGGCGTATGCGTTTTTTCCTGAATGTATTCAGGAAAACACGCATACGCCCTTTTTGGCCAACCAAGCAAGCTTGCAAAGGAAATCTGCACTACAATGAAGTCTCACTTCCCCCCGGTCAAAAGGGCCATCTGAAAAAAGTGTAAAATCCAGAAAGGCAGGACAGGCCATGGAAACTGGGAGCCTTGTTATGCTGATGGGCGGGATGTAAATTGCCAACAGACACTCGGGAGAAGTGTATGGTGTTTCCTGAAACATCTAAAAAACAAAGCAACAGAGCCTAGGGCACTGCCACTTATGGTCCTATAGCTTAGGGAAATTAAAATCAAAAAGACACAGCCACCCCAAAGTTTGGGACGCCTCTGTTTACAAGAACCTCGTTTACAGTACAAGTTCAACATCGCAGAAAGTGAAAAATGGATAAAGAAGTTGTGGTATTTACTTACAAAGCAATATCACTCAGCAATGAAATCTATGTCATCAGGCCCTTAGCATCACAATGAGTGGATTCAGGTATGATGATTCTACCTGAAATAAGTCACACAAAAAAGAAACATCATAAGATATCAGTAATACACGGAATGTAAACTTGGCTACACAGGAACTGAATTACAGAACAGAACACGGTCTCAAATTTAGAAAACCAACTTATGCTTGCTTAAGGGGAAAGGTGAGTTGGGGTGCTGCATAAAACCAGAGATTGAAATGAGCACAGATAAAGTTCCTCAAGTCAAATATGGAATAAACAAGAGCTACTCCTTGCTCAACGAAATGGACTCAACACCGCATATTAAACGCCTAAGAATGTACCTGACTAGTAAGTATCGTAAAACCTATGGATTGCTATGTCTACAAAAGAGAATCAAGCATGTGTACAGGGGCATAAACGCAGCAGTGATAGGATTGGAGAGGTTCGGTGAGCAAATGAAGACCCTTTGAAGTCATATTGCATGGTACCCATTCCACGGGTTTCAACTACCCAGGTTTTAGGTATTCTTCCTTCAGCTAAAACATGCATGTGGAACCCAGAGTATGATCAACCATGTGATCGGGAGACGTGTTCAAATATGTCTCAGTTTTCCTCCCCT
The DNA here is from genome assembly GCF_951394435.1 of Stenella coeruleoalba. Lineage (NCBI taxonomy): Eukaryota > Metazoa > Chordata > Mammalia > Artiodactyla > Delphinidae > Stenella > Stenella coeruleoalba. Next base: position 166,487 of record NW_027645974.1, on the reverse strand, counting down.
GGTACTCGGGTGCAACATTGCAGACGCTTTACTAACACTCTCCCCACTTGGAGAGTCAGCGCCTTTAACCTCCTGTTTGGCACAGTTTGCAATTTCTGCGGAAGATGAACAGGAATAGCGAGAACCAATGAGAGGCTAGCTGGAGGTGTCTGGACGGGCAAATTTAACTCTCATTTCGCAACAGGAAGAGGAAATAACCAAAGGCTCAGCGTTCCATACCGAAACCAGATTAGGGCCTGAAGCCATCCTGCGGTGTTGCGGCCAGCTCAAAAGAAACCGAGTTGAAGAAAGGAGCTCAGGGGCACTGTAATTCACAAACCTGCAGTTATAAATGACAGCTATCGTCCAAAAATAGACTGAAGTAAGGCTGCCAAGAGGACTTGAAAGCGGGGCAGAATTGCAGGAAACCGATTTCAGGAGGTAGACTGGAATTGCATTGAAAGCATAGGAAAAGAGGCAGAACGTCCACAATGATGCACTTGGCCAAAAAGGGCGTATGCGTTTTTTCCTGAATATATTCAGGAAAAAACGCATACGCCCTTTTTGGCCAACCAAGCAAGCTTGCAAAGGAAATCTGCACTACAATGAAGTCTCACTTCCCCCCGGTCAAAAGGGCCATCTGAAAAAAGTGTAAAATCCAGAAAGGCAGGACAGGCCATGGAAACTGGGAGCCTTGTTATGCTGATGGGCGGGATGTAAATTGCCAACAGACACTCGGGAGAAGTGTATGGTGTTTCCTGAAACATCTAAAAAACAAAGCAACAGAGCCTAGGGCACTGCCACTTATGGTCCTATAGCTTAGGGAAATTAAAATCAAAAAGACACAGCCACCCCAAAGTTTGGGACGCCTCTGTTTACAAGAACCTCGTTTACAGTACAAGTTCAACATCGCAGAAATTGAAAAATGGATAAAGAAGTTGTGGTATTTACTTACAAAGCAATATCACTCAGCAATGAAATCTATGTCATCAGGCCCTTAGCATCACAATGAGTGGATTCAGGTATGATGATTCTACCTGAAATAAGTCACACAGAAAAAGAAACATCATAAGATATCAGTAATACACGGAATGTAAACTTGGCTACACAGGAACTGAATTACAGAACAGAACAGGGTCTCAAATTTAGAAAACCAACTTATGCTTGCTTAAGGGGAAAGGTGAGTTGGGGTGCTGCATAAAACCAGAGATTGAAATGAGCACAGATAAAGTTCCTCAAGTCAAATATGGAATAAACAAGAGCTACTCCTTGCTCAACGAAATGGACTCAACACCGCATATTAAACGCCTAAGAATGTACCTGACTAGTAAGTATCGTAAAACCTATGGATTGCTATGTCTACAAAAGAGAATCAAGCATGTGTACAGGGGCATAAACGCAGCAGTGATAGGATTGGAGAGGTTCGGTGAGCAAATGAAGACCCTTTGAAGTCATATTGCATGGTACCCATTACACGGGTCTCAACTCTCCAGGTTTAAGGTATTCTTCCTTCAGCTAAAACATGCATGTGGAACCCAAGTATGATCAACCATGTGAACGGGAGACGTGTTCAAATATGTCTCAGTTTTCCTCCCCTGGTACTCGGGTGCAACATTGCAGACGCTTTACTAACACTCTCCCCACTTGGAGAGTCAGCGCCTTTAACCTCCTGTTTGGCACAGTTTGCAATTTCTGCGGAAGATGAACAGGAATAGCGAGAACCAATGAGAGGCTAGCTGGAGGTGTCTGGACGGGCAAATTTAACTCTCATTTCCCACCAGGAAGAGGAAATAACCAAAGGCTCAGCGTGCCGCACCGGAACCAGATTAGGGCCTGAAATCTTCCTGCGGTGTTGCGGCCAGCTCAAAAGAAAGCGAGTTGAAGAAAGGAGCTCAGGGGCACTGTAATTCACAAACCTGCAGAGTTATAAATGACAGCTATCGTCCAAAAATAGACTGAAGTAAGGCTGCCAAGAGGACTTGAAAGCGGGGCAGAATTGCAGGAAACCGATTTCAGGAGGTAGACTGGAATTGCATTGAAAGCATAGGAAAAGAGGCAGAACGTCCACAATGATGCACTTGGCCAAAAAGGGCGTATGCGTTTTTTCCTGAATATATTCAGGAAAAAACGCATACGCCCTTTTTGGCCAACCAAGCAAGCTTGCAAAGGAAATCTGCACTACAATGAAGTCTCACTTCCCCCCGGTCAAAAGGGCCATCTGAAAAAAGTGTAAAATCCAGAAAGGCAGGACAGGCCATGGAGAACTGGGAGCCTTGTTATGCTGATGGGCGGGATGTAAATTGCCAACAACCACTCGGGAGAAGTGTATGGTGTTTCCTGAAACATCTAAAAAACAAAGCAACAGAACCTAGGGCACTTCCACTTATGGTCCTATAGCTTAGGGAAATTAAAATCAAAAAGACACAGCCACCCCAAAGTTTGGAACGGCTCTGTTTACAAGAACCTCGTTTACAGTACAAGTTCAACATCGCAGAAATTGAAAAATGGATAAAGAAGTTGTGGTATTTACTTACAAAGCAATATCACTCGGCAATGAAATCTGTGTCATCAGGCCCTTAGCAGCACAATGAGTAGATTCAGGTATGATGATTCTAACTGAAGTAAGTCACACAGAAAAAGAAACATCATAAGATATCAGTAATACACAGAATGTAAACTTGGCTACACAGGAACTGAATTACAGAACAGAACAGGGTCTCAAATTTAGAAAACCAACTTATGCTTGCTTAAGGGGAAAGGTGAGTTGGGGTGCTGCATAAAACCAGAGATTGAAATGAGCACAGATAAAGTTCCTTAAGCCAAATATGGAATAGACAAGAGCTACTCCTTGCTCAACGAAATGGACTCAACACCGCATATTAAACGCCTAAGAATGTACCTGACTAGTAAGTATCGTAAAACCTATGGATTGCTATGTCTACAAAAGAGAATCAAGCATGTGTACAGGGGCATAAACGCAGCAGTGATAGGATTGGAGAGGTTCGGTGAGCAAATGAAGACCCTTTGAAGTCATATTGCATGGTACCCATTCCACGGGTTTCAACTACCCAGGTTTTAGGTATTCTTCCTTCAGCTAAAACATGCATGTGGAACCCAGAGTATGATCAACCATGTGATCGGGAGACGTGTTCAAATATGTCTCAGTTTTCCTCCCCTGGTACTCGGGTGCAACATTGCAGACGCTTTACTAACACTCTCCCCACTTGGAGAGTCAGCGCCTTTAACCTCCTGTTTGGCACAGTTTGCAATTTCTGCGGAAGATGAACAGGAATAGCGAGAACCAATGAGAGGCTAGCTGGAGGTGTCTGGACGGGCAAATTTAACTCTCATTTCGCAACAGGAAGAGGAAATAACCAAAGGCTCAGCGTTCCATACCGAAACCAGATTAGGGCCTGAAGCCATCCTGTGGTGTTGCGGCCAGCTCAAAAGAAACCGAGTTGAAGAAAGGAGCTCAGGGGCACTGTAATTCACAAACCTGCAGTTATAAATGACAGCTATCGTCCAAAAATAGACTGAAGTAAGGCTGCCAAGAGGACTTGAAAGCGGGGCAGAATTGCAGGAAACCGATTTCAGGAGGTAGACTGGAATTGCATTGAAAGCATAGGAAAAGAGGCAGAACGTCCACAATGATGCACTTGGCCAAAAAGGGCGTATGCGTTTTTTCCTGAATATATTCAGGAAAAAACGCATACGCCCTTTTTGGCCAACCAAGCAAGCTTGCAAAGGAAATCTGCACTACAATGAAGTCTCACTTCCCCCCGGTCAAAAGGGCCATCTGAAAAAAGTGTAAAATCCAGAAAGGCAGGACAGGCCATGGAAACTGGGAGCCTTGTTATGCTGATGGGCGGGATGTAAATTGCCAACAGACACTCGGGAGAAGTGTATGGTGTTTCCTGAAACATCTAAAAAACAAAGCAACAGAGCCTAGGGCACTGCCACTTATGGTCCTATAGCTTAGGGAAATTAAAATCAAAAAGACACAGCCACCCCAAAGTTTGGGACGCCTCTGTTTACAAGAACCTCGTTTACAGTACAAGTTCAACATCGCAGAAAGTGAAAAATGGATAAAGAAGTTGTGGTATTTACTTACAAAGCAATATCACTCAGCAATGAAATCTATGTCATCAGGCCCTTAGCATCACAATGAGTGGATTCAGGTATGATGATTCTACCTGAAATAAGTCACACAGAAAAAGAAACATCATAAGATATCAGTAATACACGGAATGTAAACTTGGCTACACAGGAACTGAATTACAGAACAGAACAGGGTCTCAAATTTAGAAAACCAACTTATGCTTGCTTAAGGGGAAAGGTGAGTTGGGGTGCTGCATAAAACCAGAGATTGAAATGAGCACAGATAAAGTTCCTCAAGTCAAATATGGAATAAACAAGAGCTACTCCTTGCTCAACGAAATGGACTCAACACCGCATATTAAACGCCTAAGAATGTACCTGACTAGTAAGTATCGTAAAACCTATGGATTGCTATGTCTACAAAAGAGAATCAAGCATGTGTACAGGGGCATAAACGCAGCAGTGATAGGATTGGAGAGGTTCGGTGAGCAAATGAAGACCCTTTGAAGTCATATTGCATGGTACCCATTACACGGGTCTCAACTCTCCAGGTTTAAGTATTCTTCCTTCAGCTAAAACATGCATGTGGAACCCAAGTATGATCAACCATGTGAACGGGAGACGTGTTCAAATATGTCTCAGTTTTCCTCCCCTGGTACTCGGGTGCAACATTGCAGACGCTTTACTAACACTCTCCCCACTTGGAGAGTCAGCGCCTTTAACCTCCTGTTTGGCACAGTTTGCAATTTCTGCGGAAGATGAACAGGAATAGCGAGAACCAATGAGAGGCTAGCTGGAGGTGTCTGGACGGGCAAATTTAACTCTCATTTCCCACCAGGAAGAGGAAATAACCAAAGGCTCAGCGTGCCGCACCGGAACCAGATTAGGGCCTGAAATCTTCCTGCGGTGTTGCGGCCAGCTCAAAAGAAAGCGAGTTGAAGAAAGGAGCTCAGGGGCACTGTAATTCACAAACCTGCAGAGTTATAAATGACAGCTATCGTCCAAAAATAGACTGAAGTAAGGCTGCCAAGAGGACTTGAAAGCGGGGCAGAATTGCAGGAAACCGATTTCAGGAGGTAGACTGGAATTGCATTGAAAGCATAGGAAAAGAGGCAGAACGTCCACAATGATGCACTTGGCCAAAAAGGGCGTATGCGTTTTTTCCTGAATATATTCAGGAAAAAACGCATACGCCCTTTTTGGCCAACCAAGCAAGCTTGCAAAGGAAATCTGCACTACAATGAAGTCTCACTTCCCCCCGGTCAAAAGGGCCATCTGAAAAAAGTGTAAAATCCAGAAAGGCAGGACAGGCCATGGAGAACTGGGAGCCTTGTTATGCTGATGGGCGGGATGTAAATTGCCAACAACCACTCGGGAGAAGTGTATGGTGTTTCCTGAAACATCTAAAAAACAAAGCAACAGAACCTAGGGCACTTCCACTTATGGTCCTATAGCTTAGGGAAATTAAAATCAAAAAGACACAGCCACCCCAAAGTTTGGAACGGCTCTGTTTACAAGAACTTCGTTTACAGTACAAGTTCAACATCGCAGAAATTGAAAAATGGATAAAGAAGTTGTGGTATTTACTTACAAAGCAATATCACTCGGCAATGAAATCTGTGTCATCAGGCCCTTAGCAGCACAATGAGTAGATTCAGGTATGATGATTCTAACTGAAGTAAGTCACACAGAAAAAGAAACATCATAAGATATCAGTAATACACAGAATGTAAACTTGGCTACACAGGAACTGAATTACAGAACAGAACAGGGTCTCAAATTTAGAAAACCAACTTATGCTTGCTTAAGGGGAAAGGTGAGTTGGGGTGCTGCATAAAACCAGAGATTGAAATGAGCACAGATAAAGTTCCTTAAGTCAAATATGGAATAGACAAGAGCTACTCCTTGCTCAACGAAATGGACTCAACACCGCATATTAAACGCCTAAGAATGTACCTGACTAGTAAGTATCGTAAAACCTATGGATTGCTATGTCTACAAAAGAGAATCAAGCATGTGTACAGGGGCATAAACGCAGCAGTGATAGGATTGGAGAGGTTCGGTGAGCAAATGAAGACCCTTTGAAGTCATATTGCTTGGTACCCATTCCACGGGTCTCAACTCTCCAGGTTTAAGGTATTCTTCCTTCAGCTAAAACATGCATGTGGAACCCAAGTATGATCAACCATGTGAACGGGAGACGTGTTCAAATATGTCTCAGTTTTCCTCCCCTGGTACTCGGGTGCAACATTCCAGACGCTTTACTAACACTCTCCCCACTTGGAGAGTCAGCGCCTTTAACCTCCTGTTTGGCCCAGTTTGCAATTTCTGCGGAAGATGAACAGGAATAGCGAGAACCAATGAGAGGCTAGCTGGAGGTGTCTGGACGGGCAAATTTAACTCTCATTTCCCACCAGGAAGAGGAAATAACCAAAGGCTCAGCGTGCCGCACCGGAACCAGATTAGGGCCTGAAATCTTCCTGTGGTGTTGCGGCCAGCTCAAAAGAAAGCGAGTTGAAGAAAGGAGCTCAGGGGCACTGTAATTCACAAACCTGCAGAGTTATAAATGACAGCTATCGTCCAAAAATAGACTGAAGTAAGGCTGCCAAGAGGACTTGAAAGCGGGGCAGAATTGCAGGAAACCGATTTCAGGAGGTAGACTGGAATTGCATTGAAAGCATAGGAAAAGAGGCAGAACGTCCACAATGATGCACTTGGCCAAAAAGGGCGTATGCGTTTTTTCCTGAATATATTCAGGAAAAAACGCATACGCCCTTTTTGGCCAACCAAGCAAGCTTGCAAAGGAAATCTGCACTACAATGAAGTCTCACTTCCCCCCGGTCAAAAGGGCCATCTGAAAAAAGTGTAAAATCCAGAAAGGCAGGACAGGCCATGGAGAACTGGGAGCCTTGTTATGCTGATGGGCGGGATGTAAATTGCCAACAGACACTCGGGAGAAGTGTATGGTGTTTCCTGAAACATCTAAAAAACAAAGCAACAGAGCCTAGGGCACTGCCACTTATGGTCCTATAGCTTAGGGAAATTAAAATCAAAAAGACACAGCCACCCCAAAGTTTGGAACGGCTCTGTTTACAAGAACTTCGTTTACAGTACAAGTTCAACATCGCAGAAATTGAAAAATGGATAAAGAAGTTGTGGTATTTACTTACAAAGCAATATCACTCGGCAATGAAATCTGTGTCACAGGCCCTTAGCAGCACAATGAGTGGATTCAGGTATGATGATTCTAACTGAAGTAAGTCACACAGAAAAAGAAACATCATAAGATATCAGTAATACACAGAATGTAAACTTGGCTACACAGGAACTGAATTACAGAACAGAACAGGGTCTCAAATTTAGAAAACCAACTTATGCTTGCTTAAGGGGAAAGGTGAGTTGGGGTGCTGCATAAAACCAGAGATTGAAATGAGCACAGATAAAGTTCCTTAAGTCAAATATGGAATAGACAAGAGCTACTCCTTGCTCAACGAAATGGACTCAACACCGCATATTAAACGCCTAAGAATGTACCTGACTAGTAAGTATCTTAAAACCTATGGATTGCTATGTCTCCGAAAGAGAATCAAGCATGTGTACAGGGGCATAAACGCAGCAGTGATAGGATTGGAGAGGTTCGGTGAGCAAATGAAGACCCTTTGAAGTCATATTGCATGGTACCCATTACACGGGTCTTAACTCTCCAGGTTTAAGGTATTCTTCCTTCAGCTAAAACATGCATGTGGAACCCAAGTATGATCAACCATGTGAACGGGAGACGTGTTCAAATATGTCTCAGTTTTCCTCCCCTGGTACTCGGGTGCAACATTCCAGACGCTTTACTAACACTCTCCCCACTTGGAGAGTCAGTCCCTTTAACCTCCTGTTTGGCCCAGTTTGCAATTTCTGCGGAAGATGAACAGGAATAGCGAGAACCAATGAGAGACTAGCTGGAGGTGTCTGGACGGGCAAATTTAACTCTCATTTCCCACCAGGAAGAGGAAATAACCAAAGGCTCAGCGTGCCGTGCCGGAACCAGATTAGGGCCTGAAGCCATCCTGCGGTGTTGCGGCCAGCTCAAAAGAAAGCGGGTTGAAGAAAGGAGCTCAGGGGCACTGTAATTCACAAACCTGCAGAGTTATAAATGACAGCTATCGTCCAAAAATAGACTGAAGTAAGGCTGCCAAGAGGACTTGAAAGCGGGGCAGAATTGCAGGAAACCGATTTCAGGAGGTAGACTGGAATGGCATTGAAAGCATAGGAAAAGAGGCAGAACGTCCACAATGATGCACTTGGCCAAAAAGGGCGTATGCGTTTTTTCCTGAATATATTCAGGAAAAAACGCATACGCCCTTTTTGGCCAACCAAGCAAGCTTGCAAAGGAAATCTGCACTACAATGAAGTCTCACTTCCCCCCGGTCAAAAGGGCCATCTGAAAAAAGTGTAAAATCCAGAAAAGCAGGACAGGCCATGGAGAACTGGGAGCCTTGTTATGCTGATGGGCGGGATGTAAATTGCCAACAACCACTCGGGAGAAGTGTATGGTGTTTCCTGAAACATCTAAAAAACAAAGCAACAGAACCTAGGGCACTTCCACTTATGGTCCTATAGCTTAAGGAAATTAAAATAAAAAAGACACAGCCACCCCAAAGTTTGGAACGGCTCTGTTTACAAGAACCTCGTTTACAGTACAAGTTCAACATCGCAGAAAGTGAAAAATGGATAAAGAAGTTGTGGTATTTACTTACAAAGCAATATCACTCAGCAATGAAATCTGTGTCATCAGGCCCTTAGCAGCACAATGAGTGGATTCAGGTATGATGATTCTAACTGTAATAAGTCACACAGAAAAAGAAACATCATAAGATATCAGTAATACACGGAATGTAAACTTGGCTACACAGGAACTGAATTACAGAACAGAACAGGGTCTCAAATTTAGAAAACCAACTTATGCTTGCTTAAGGGGAAAGGTGAGTTGGGGTGCTGCATAAAACCAGAGATTGAAATGAGCACAGATAAAGTTCCTTAAGCCAAATATGGAATAGACAAGAGCTACTCCTTGCTCAACGAAATGGACTCAACACCCCATATTAAACGCCTAAGAATGTACCTGACTAGTAAGTATCTTAAAACCTATGGATTGCTATGTCTCCGAAAGAGAATCAAGCATGTGTACAGGGGCATAAATGCAGCAGTGATAGGATTGGAGATGTTCGGTGAGCAAATGAAGACCCTTTGAAGTCATATTGCATGGTACCCATTCCACGGGTTTCAGATACCCAGGTTTAAGGTATTCTTCCTTCAGCTAAAACATGCATGTGGAACCCAAGTATGATCAACCATGTGATCGGGAGACGTGTTCAAATATGTCTCAGTTTTCCTCCCCTGGTACTCGGGTGCAACATTCCAGACGCTTTACTAACACTCTCCCGACTTGGAGAGTCAGTCCCTTTAACCTCTTGTTTGGCCCAGTTTGCAATTTCTGCGGAAGATGAACAGGAATAGCGAGAACCAATGAGAGACTAGCTGGAGGTGTCTGGACGGGCAAATTTAACTCTCATTTCCCACCAGGAAGAGGAATTAACCAAAGGCTCAGCATGCCGGGCCAGAACCAGATTAGGGCCTGAAGCCATCCTGCGGTGTTGCGGCCAGGTCACAGGAAAGCGAGTTGAAGAAAGGAGCTCAGGGGCACTGTAATTCACAAACCTGCAGACTTATAAATGACAGCTATCGTCCAAAAATAGACTGAAGTAAGGCTGCCAAGAGGACTTGAAAGTGGGGCAGAATTGCAGGAAACCGATTTCAGGAGGTAGACTGGAATTGCATTGAAAGCATAGGAAATGAGGCAGAACGTCCACAATGATGCACTTGGCCAAAAAGGGCGTATGCGTTTTTTCCTGAATATATTCAGGAAAAAACGCATACGCCCTTTTTGGCCAACCAAGCAAGCTTGCAAAGGAAATCTGCACTACAATGAAGTCTCACTTCCCCCCGGTCAAAAGGGCCATCTGAAAAAAGTGTAAAATCCAGAAAGGCAAGACAGGCCATGGAGAACTGGGAGCCTTGTTATGCTGATGGGCGGGATGTAAATTGCCAACAACCACTCAGGAGAAGTGTATGGTGTTTCCTGAAACATCTAAAAAACAAAGCAACAGAACCTAGGCACTTCCACTTATGGTCCTATAGCTTAGGGAAATTAAAATCAAAAAGACACAGCCACCCCAAAGTTTGGAACGGCTCTGTTTACAAGAACCTCGTTTACAGTACAAGTTCAACATCGCAGAAAGTGAAAAATGGATAAAGAAGTTGTGGTATTTACTTACAAAGCAATATCACTCAGCAATGAAATCTATGTCATCAGGCCCTTAGCAGCACAATGAGTGGATTCAGGTACGATGATTCTAACTGAAATAAGTCACACAGAAAAAGAAACATCATAAGGTATCACTAATACACAGAATGTAAACTTGGCTACACAGGAACTGAATTCCAAAACAGAACAGTGTCTCAAATTTAGAAAACCAACTTATGCTTGCTTAACGGGAAAGGTGAGTTGGGGTGCTGCATAAAACCAGAGATTGAAATGAGCACAGATAAAGTTCCTTAAGCCAAATATGGAATAGACAAGAGCTACTCCTTGCTCAACGAAATGGACTCAACACCCCATATTAAACGCCTAAGAATGTACCTGACTAGTAAGTAGCTTAAAACCTATGGATTTCTATGTCTCCAAAAGAGAATCAAGCGTGTGTACAGGGGCATAAACGCAGCAGTGATAGGATTGGAGAGGTTCAGTGAGCAAATGAAGACCCTTTGAAGTCATATTGCATGTTACCCATTACACGGGTCTCAACTCTCCAGGTTTAAGGTATTCTTCCTTCAGCTAAAACATGCATGTGGAACCCGAGTATGATCAACCATGTGAATGGGAGACGTGTTCAAATATGTCTCAGTTTTCCTCCCCTGGTACTCGGGTGCAACATTCCAGACGCTTTACTAACACTCTCCCCCTTGGAGAGTCAGCGCCTTTAACCTCCTGTTTGGCCCAGTTTGCAATTTCTGCGGAAGATGAACAGGAATAGCGAGAACCAATGAGAGGCTAGCTGGAGGTGTCTGGACGGGCAAATTTAACTCTCATTTCCCACCAGGAAGAGGAAATAACCAAAGGCTCAGCGTGCCGTACCGGAACCAGATTAGGGCCTGAAGCCATCCTGCGGTGTTGCGGCCAGCTCAAAAGAAAGCGAGTTGAAGAAAGGAGCTCAGGGGCACTGTAATTCACAAACCTGCAGAGTTATAAATGACAGCTATCGTCCAAAAATAGACTGAAGTAAGGCTGCCAAGAGGACTTGAAAGCGGGGCAGAATTGCAGGAAACCGATTTCAGGAGGTAGACTGGAATTGCATTGAAAGCATAGGAAAAGAGGCAGAACGTCCACAATGATGCACTTGGCCAAAAAGGGCGTATGCGTTTTTTCCTGAATATATTCAGGAAAAAACGCATACGCCCTTTTTGGCCAACCAAGCAAGCTTGCAAAGGAAATCTGCACTACAATGAAGTCTCACTTCCCCCCGGTCAAAAGGGCCATCTGAAAAAAGTGTAAAATCCAGAAAGGCAGGACAGGCCATGGAGAACTGGGAGCCTTGTTATGCTGATGGGCGGGATGTAAATTGCCAACAACCACTCGGGAGAAGTGTATGGTGTTTCCTGAAACATCTAAAAAACAAAGCAACAGAGCCTAGGGCACTGCCACTTATGGTCCTATAGCTTAGGGAAATTAAAATCAAAAAGACACAGCCACCCCAAAGTTTGGAACGGCTCTGTTTACAAGAACCTCGTTTACAGTACAAGTTCAACATCGCAGAAAGTGAAAAATGGATAAAGAAGTTGTGGTATTTACTTACAAAGCAATATCACTCAGCAATGAAATCTGTGTCATCAGGCCTGTAGCAGCACAATGAGTGGATTCAGGTATGATGATTCTAACTGAAATAAGTCACACAGAAAAGAAACATCATAAGATATCAGTAATACACGGAATGTAAACTTGGCTACACAGGAACTGAATTACAGAACAGAACAGGGTCCCAAATTTAGAAAACCAACTTATGCTTGCTTAAGGGTAAAGGTGAGTTGGGGTGCTGCATAAAACCAGAGATTGAAATGAGCACAGATAAAGTTCCTTAAGTCAAATATGGAATAGACAAGAGCTACTCCTTGCTCAACGAAATGGACTCAACACCGCATATTAAACGCCTAAGAATGTACCTGACTAGTAAGTATCGGAAAACCTATGGATTGCTATGTCTCCAAAAGAGAATCAAGCATGTGTACAGGGGCATAAACGCAGCAGTGATAGGATTGGAGAGGTTTGGTGAGCAAATGAAGACCCTTTGAAGTCATATTGCATGGTACGCATTACACGGGTCTCAACTCTCCAGGTTTAAGGTATTCTTCCTTCAGCTAAAACATGCATGTGGAACCTAGAGTATGATCAACCATGTGATCGGGAGACGTGTTCAAATATGTCTCAGTTTTCGTACCCTGGTACTCGGGTGCAACATTCCAGACGCTTTGCTAACACTCTCCCGACTTGGAGAGTCAGTCCCTTTAACCTCCTGTTTGGCCCAGTTTGCAATTTCTGCGGAAGATGAACAGGAATAGCGAGAACCAATGAGAGACTAGCTGGAGGTGTCTGGACGGGCAAATTTAACTCTCATTTCCCACCAGGAAGAGGAATTAACCAAAGGCTCAGCATGCCGGGCCGGAACCAGATTAGGGCCTGAAGCCATCCTGCGGTGTTGCGGCCAGGTCACAAGAAAGCGAGTTGAAGAAAGGAGCTCAGGGGCACTGTAATTCACAAACCTGCAGAGTTATAAATGACAGCTATCGTCCAAAAATAGACTGAAGTAAGGCTGCCAAGAGGACTTGAAAGCGGGGCAGAATTGCAGGAAACCGATTTCAGGAGGTAGACTGGAATTGCATTGAAAGCATAGGAAAAGAGGCAGAACGTCCACAATGATGCACTTGGCCAAAAAGGGCGTATGCGTTTTTTCCTGAATATATTCAGGAAAAAACACATACGCCCTTTTTGGCCAACCAAGCAAGCTTGCAAAGGAAATCTGCACTACAATGAAGTCTCACTTCCCCCCGGTCAAAAGGGCCATCTGAAAAAAGTGTAAAATCCAGAAAGGCAGGACAGGCCATGGAGAACTGGGAGCCTTGTTATGCTGATGGGCGGGATGTAAATTGCCAACAACCACTCGGGAGAAGTGTATGGTGTTTCGTGAAACATGTAAAAAACAAAGCAACAGAACCTAGGGCACTTCCACTTATGGTCCTATAGCTTAGGGAAATTAAAATCAAAAAGACACAGCCACCCCAAAGTTTGGAACGGATCTGTTTACAAGAACCTCTTTTACAGTACAAGTTCAACATCGCAGAAAGTGAAAAATGGATAAAGAAGTTGTGGTATTTACTTACAAAGCAATATCACTCAGCAATGAAATCTGTGTCATCAGGCCCTTAGCAGCACAATGAGGGGATTCAGGTACGATCATTCTAACTGAAATAAGTCACACAGAAAAAGAAACATCATAAGATATCAGTAATACACGGAATGTAAACTTGGCTACACAGGAACTGAATTCCAAAACAGAACAAGGTCTCAAATTTAGAAAACCAACTTATGCTTGCTTAAGAGTAAAGGTGAGTTGGGGTGCTGCATAAAACCAGAGATTGAAATGAGCACAGATAAAGTTCCTTAAGCCAAATATGGAATAGACAAGAGCTACTCCTTGCTCAACGAAATGGACTCAACACCCCATATTAAACGCCTAAGAATGTACCTGACTAGTAAGTATCTTAAAACCTATGGATTGCTATGTCTCCAAAAGAGAATCAAGCGTGTGTACAGGGGCATAAACGCAGCAGTGATAGGATTGGAGAGGTTCGGTGAGCAAATGAAGACCCTTTGAAGTCATATTGCATGGTACCCATTACACGGGTCTCAACTCTCCAGGTTTAAGGTATTCCTCCTTCAGCTAAAACATGCATGTGGAACCCAAGTATGATCAACCATGTGAACGGGAGACGTGTTCAAATATGTCTCAGTTTTCCTCCCCTGGTACTCAGGTGCAACATTCCAGACGCTTTACTAACACTCTCCCCACTTGGAGAGTCAGCGCCTTTAACCTCCTGTTTGGCCCAGTTTGCAATTTCTGCGGAAGATGAACAGGAATAGCGAGAACCAATGAGAGACTAGCTGGAGGTGTCTGGACGGGCAAATTTAACTCTCATTTCCCACCAGGAAGAGGAATTAACCAAAGGGTCAGCGTGCCGTGCCGGAACCAGATTAGGGCCTGAAGCCATCCTGCGGTGTTGCGGCCAGGTCACAAGAAAGCGAGTTGAAGAAAGGAGCTCAGGGGCACTGTAATTCACAAACCTGCAGAGTTATAAATGACAGCTATCGTCCAAAAATAGACTGAAGTAAGGCTGCCAAGAGGACTTGAAAGCAGGGCAGAATTGCAGGAAACCGATTTCAGGAGGTAGACTGGAATTGCATTGAAAGCATAGGAAAAGAGGCAGAACGTCCACAATGATGCACTTGGCCAAAAAGGGCGTATGCGTTTTTTCCTGAATATATTCAGGAAAAAACGCATACGCCCTTTTTGGCCAACCAAGCAAGCTTGCAAAGGAAATCTGCACTACAATGAAGTCTCACTTCCCCCTGGTCAAAAGGGCCATCTGAAAAAAGTGTAAAATCCAGAAAGGCAGGACAGGCCATGGAGAACTGGGAGCCTTGTTATGCTGATGGGCGGGATGTAAATTGCCAACAGACACTCGGGAGAAGTGTATGGTGTTTCCTGAAACATCTAAAAAACAAAGCAACAGAGCCTAGGGCACTTCCACTTATGGTCCTATAGCTTAGGGAAATTAAAATCAAAAAGACACAGCCACCCCAAAGTTTCGAACGGCTCTGTTTACAAGAACCTCGTTTACAGTACAAGTTCAACATCGCAGAAAGTGAAAAATGGATAAAGAAGTTGTGGTATTTACTTACAAAGCAATATCACTCAGCAATGAAATCTGTGTCATCAGGCCCGTAGCAGCACAATGAGTGGATTCAGGTATGATGATTCTAACTGAAATAAGTCACACAGAAAAGAAACATCATAAGATATCAGTAATACACGGAATGTAAACTTGGCTACACAGGAACTGAATTACAGAACAGAACAGGGTCTCAAATTTAGAAAACCAACTTATGCTTGCTTAAGGGGAAAGGTGAGTTGGGGTGCTGCATAAAACCAGAGATTGAAATGAGCACAGATAAAGTTCCTTAAGTCAAATATGGAATAGACAAGAGCTACTCCTTGCTCAACGAAATGGACTCAACACCGCATATTAAACGCCTAAGAATGTACCTGACTAGTAAGTATCGGAAAACCTATGGATTGCTATGTCTCCAAAAGAGAATCAAGCATGTGTACAGGGGCATAAACGCAGCAGTGATAGGATTGGAGAGGTTCGGTGAGCAAATGAAGACCCTTTGAAGTCATATTGCATGGTACGCATTACACGGGTCTCAACTCTCCAGGTTTAAGGTATTCTTCCTTCAGCTAAAACATGCATGTGGAACCTAGAGTATGATCAACCATGTGATCAGGAGACGTGTTCAAATATGTCTCAGTTTTCCTGCCCTGGTACTCGGGTGCAACATTCCAGACGCTTTACTAACACTCTCCCCACTTGGAGAGTCAGTCCCTTTAACCTCCTGTTTGGCCCAGTTTGCAATTTCTGCGGAAGATGAACAGGAATAGCGAGAACCAATGAGAGACTAGCTGGAGGTGTCTGGACGGGCAAATTTAACTCTCATTTCCCACCAGGAAGAGGAATTAACCAAAGGCTCAGCATGCCGGGCCGGAACCAGATTAGGGCCTGAAGCCATCCTGCGGTGTTGCGGCCAGGTCACAAGAAAGCGAGTTGAAGAAAGGAGCTCAGGGGCACTGTAATTCACAAACCTGCAGAGTTATAAATGACAGCTATCGTCCAAAAATAGACTGAAGTAAGGCTGCCAAGAGGACTTGAAAGCGGGGCAGAATTGCAGGAAACCGATTTCAGGAGGTAGACTGGAATTGCATTGAAAGCGTAGGAAAAGAGGCAGAACGTCCACAATGATGCACTTGGCCAAAAAGGGCGTATGCGTTTTTTCCTGAATATATTCAGGAAAAAACGCATACGCCCTTTTTGGCCAACCAAGCAAGCTTGCAAAGAAAATCTGCACTACAATGAAGTCTCACTTCCCCCCGGTCAAAAGGGCCATCTGAAAAAAGGGTAAAATCCAGAAAGACAAGACAGGCCATGGAGAACTGGGAGCCTTGTTATGCTGATGGGCGGGATGTAAATTGCCAACAACCACTCGGGAGAAGTGTATGGTGTTTCCTGAAACATGTAAAAAACAAAGCAACAGAACCTACGGCACTTCCATTTATGGTCCTATAGCTTAGGGAAATTAAATTCAAAAAGACACAGCCACCCTAAAGTTTGGAACGGCTCTGTTTACAAGAACCTCGTATACAGTACAAGTTCAACATCGCAGAAAGTGAAAAATGGATAAAGAACTTGTGGTACTTACGTACAATGCAGTATCACTCAGCAATGAAATCTGTGTCATCAGGCCCATAGCAGCATAATGAGTGGATTCAGGTACGATGATTCTAACTGAAATATGTCACACAGAAAAAGAAACATCATAAGATATCACTAATACACGGAATGTAAACTTGGCTACACAGGAACTGCATTCCAAAACAGAACAGGGTCTCAAGTTTAGAAAACCAACGTATGCTTGCTTAAGGGGAAAGGTGAGTTGGGGTGCTACATAAAACCAGAGATTGAAATGAGCACAGATAAAGTTCCTTAAGCCAAATATGGAATAGAAAAGAGCTACTCCTTGCTCAACGAAATGGACTCAACACCCCATATTAAACGCCTAAGAATGTACCTGACTAGTAAGTATCTTAAAACCTATGGATTGTTATGTCTCCAAAAGAGAATCAAGCGTGTGTACAGGGGCATAAACGCAGCAGTGATAGGATTGGAGAGGTTCGGTGAGCAAATGAAGACCCTTTGAAGTCATATTGCATGGTACCCATTCCACGGGTCTCAACTCTCCAGGTTTCAGGTATTCTTCCTTCAGCTAAAACATGCATGTGGAACCCAAGTATGATCAACCATGTGAACGGGAGACGTGTTCAAATATGCCAGTTTTCGTACCCTGGTACTCGGGTGCAACATTCCAGACGCTTTACTAACACTCTCCCGACTTGGAGAGTCAGTCCCTTTAACCTCCTGTTTGGCCCAGTTTGCAATTTCTGTGGAAGATGAACAGGAATAGCAAGAACCAATGAGAGGCTAGCTGGAGGTGTCTGGACGGGCAAATTTAACTCTCATTTCCCACCAGGAAGAGGAAATAACCAAAGGCTCAGCGTGCCGTACCGGAACCAGATTAGGGCCTGAAGCCATCCTGCGGTGTTGCGGCCAGCTCAAAAGAAAGCGAGTTGAAGAAAGGAGCTCAGGGGCACTGTAATTCACAAACCTGCAGAGTTATAAATGACAGCTATCGTCCAAAAATAGACTGAAGTAAGGCTGCCAAGAGGACTTGAAAGCGGGGCAGAATTGCAGGAAACCGATTTCAGGAGGTAGACTGGAATTGCATTGAAAGCATAGGAAAAGAGGCAGAACGTCCACAATGATGCACTTGGCCAAAAAGGGCGTATGTGTTTTTTCCTGAATATATTCAGGAAAAAACGCATACGCCCTTTTTGGCCAACCAAGCAAGCTTGCAAAGGAAATCTGCACTACAATGAAGTCTCACTTCCCCCCGGTCAAAAGGGCCATCTGAAAAAAGTGTAAAATCCAGAAAGGCAGGACAGGCCATGGAGAACTGGGAGCCTTGTTATGCTGATGGGCGGGATGTAAATTGCCAACAGACACTCGGGAGAAGTGTATGGTGTTTCCTGAAACATCTAAAAAACAAAGCAACAGAGCCTAGGGCACTGCCACTTATGGTCCTATAGCTTAGGGAAATTAAAATCAAAAAGACACAGCCACCCCAAAGTTTGGGACGCCTCTGTTTACAAGAACCTCGTTTACAGTACAAGTTCAACATCGCAGAAAGTGAAAAATGGATAAAGAACTTGTGGTACTTACGTACAATGCAGTATCACTCAGCAATGAAATCTATGTCATCAGGCCTCTAGCAGCATAATGAGTGGATTCAGGTACGATGATTCTAACTGAAATAAGACACACAGAAAAAGAAACATCATAAGATAGCACTAATACACGGAATGTAAACTTGGCTACACAGGAACTGCATTCCAGAACAGAACAGGGTCTCAAATTTAGAAAACCAACTTATGCTTGCTTAAGGGGAAAGGTGAGTTGGGGTGCTGCATAAAACCAGAGATTGAAATGAGCACAGATAAAGTTCCTTAAGTCAAATATTGAATAGAGAAGAGCTACTCCTTGCTCAACGAAATGGACTCAATACCCCATATTAAACCCCTAAGAATGTACCTGACTAGTAAGTATCGGAAAACCTATGGATTGCTATGTCTCTGAAAGAGAATCAAGCATGTGTACAGGGGCATAAACGCAGCAGTGATAGGACTGGAGAGGTTCGGTGAGCAAATGAAGACCCTTTGAAGTCATATTGCATGGTACCCATTCCACGGGTTTCAACTACCCAGGTTTAAGGTATTCTTCCTTCAGCTAAAACATGCATGTGGAACCTAGAGTATGATCAACCATGTGATCGGGAGACGTGTTCAAATATGTCTCAGTTTTCCTCCCCTGGTACTCGGGTGCAACATTCCAGACGCTTTACTAACACTCTCCCCACTTGGAGAGTCAGTCCCTTTAACCTCCTGTTTGGCCCAGTTTGCAATTTCTGCGGAAGATGAACAGGAATAGCGAGAACCAATGAGAGGCTAGCTGGAGGTGTCTGGACGGGCAAATTTAACTCTCATTTCCCACCAGGAAGAGGAATTAACCAAAGGCTCAGCGTGCCGTGCCGGAACCAGATTAGGGCCTGAAGCCATCCTGCAGTGTTGCGGCCAGCTCAAAAGAAAACGAGTTGAAGAAAGGAGCTCAGGGGCACTGTAATTCACAAACCTGCAGAGTTATAAATGACAGCTATCGTCCAAAAATAGACTGAAGTAAGGCTGCCAAGAGGACTTGAAAGCGGGGCAGAATTGCAGGAAACCGATTTCAGGAGGTAGACTGGAATTGCATTGAAAGCATAGGAAAAGAGGCAGAACGTCCACAATGATGCACTTGGCCAAAAAGGGCGTATGCGTTTTTTCCTGAATATATTCAGGAAAAAACGCATACGCCCTTTTTGGCCAACCAAGCAAGCTTGCAAAGGAAATCTGCACTACAATGAAGTCTCACTTCCCCCCGGTCAAAAGGGCCATCTGAAAAAAGTGTAAAATCCAGAAAGGCAGGACAGGCCATGGAGAACTGGGAGCCTTGTTATGCTGATGGGCGGGATGTAAATTGCCAACAGACACTCGGGAGAAGTGTATGGTGTTTCCTGAAACATCTAAAAAACAAAGCAACAGAGCCTAGGGCACTGCCACTTATGGTCCTATAGCTTAGGGAAATTAAAATAAAAAAGACACAGCCACCCCAAAGTTTGGGACGCCTCTGTTTACAAGAACCTCGTTTACCATACAAGTTCAACATCGCAGAAAGTGAAAAATGGATAAAGAAGTTGTGGTATTTACTTACAAAGCAATATCACTCAGCAATGAATTCTATGTCATCAGGCCCTTAGCAGCACAATGAGTGGATTCAGGTATGATGATTCTAACAGAAGTAAGTCACACAGAAAAAGAAACATCATAAGATATCAGTAATACACGGAATGTAAACTTGGCTACACAGGAACTGAATTACAGAACAGAAGAGGGTCTCAAATTTAGAAAACCAACTTATGCTTGCTTAAGGGTAAAGGTGAGTTGGGGTGCTGCATAAAACCAGAGATTGAAATGAGCACAGATAAAGTTCCTTAAGTCAAATATGGAATAGACAAGAGCTACTCCTTGCTCAACGAAATGGACTCAACACCGCATATTAAATGCCTAAGAATGTACCTGACTAGTAAGTATCTTAAAAACCTATGGATTGCTATGTCTCCGAAAGAGAATCAAGCATGTGTACAGGGGCATAAACGCAGCAGTGATAGGATTGGAGAGGTTCGGTGAGCAAATGAAGACCCTTTGAAGTCATATTGCATGGTACCCATTACACGGGTCTTAACTCTCCAGGTTTAAGGTATTCTTCCTTCAGCTAAAACATGCATGTGGAACCCAAGTATGATCAACCATATGAACGGGAGACGTGTTCAAATATGTCTCAGTTTTCCTCCCCTGGTACTCGGGTGCAACATTCCAGACGCTTTACTAACACTCTCCCCACTTGGAGAGTCAGCGCCTTTAACCTCCTGTTTGGCCCAGTTTGCAATTTCTGCGGAAGATGAACAGGAATAGCGAGAACCAATGAGAGACTAGCTGGAGGTGTCTGGACGGGCAAATTTAACTCTCATTTCCCACCAGGAAGAGGAAATAACCAAAGGCTCAGCGTGCCGTGCCGGAACCAGATTAGGGCCTGAAGCCATCCTGCGGTGTTGCTGCCAGGTCACAAGAAAGCAAGTTGAAGAAAGGAGCTCAGGGGCACTGTAATTCACAAACTTGCAGAGTTATAAATGACAGCTATCGTCCAAAAATAGACTGAAGTAAGGCTGCCAAGAGGACTTGAAAGCAGGGCAGAATTGCAGGAAACCGATTTCAGGAGGTAGACTGGAATTGCATTGAAAGCATAGGAAAAGAGGCAGAACGTCCACAATGATGCACTTGGCCAAAAAGGGCGTATGCGTTTTTTCCTGAATATATTCAGGAAAAAACGCATACGCCCTTTTTGGCCAACCAAGCAAGCTTGCAAAGGAAATCTGCACTACAATGAAGTCTCACTTCCCCCCGGTCAAAAGAGCCATCTGAAAAAAGTGTAAAATCCAGAAAGGCAGGACAGGCCATGGAGAACTGGGAGTCTTGTTATGCTGATGGGCGGGATGTAAAAACGCATACGCCCTTTTTGGCCAACCAAGCAAGCTTGCAAAGGAAATCTGCACTACAATGAAGTCTCACTTCCCCCCGGTCAAAAGGGCCATCTGAAAAAAGTGTAAAATCCAGAAAAGCAGGACAGACCATAGAGAACTGGGAGCCTTGTTATGCTGATGGGCGGGATGTAAATTGCCAACAACCACTCGGGAGAAGTGTATGGTGTTTCCTGAAACATCTAAAAAACAAAGCAACAGAACCTAGGGCACTTCCACTTATGGTCCTATAGCTTAGGGAAATTAAAATCAAAAAGACACAGCCACCCCAAAGTTTGGAACGGCTCTGTTTACAAGAACCTCGTTTACAGTACAAGTTCAACATCGCAGAAAGTGAAAAATGGATAAAGAAGTTGTGGTATTTACTTACAAAGCAATATCACTCAGCAATGAAATCTGTGTCATCAGGCCCTTAGCAGCACAATGAGTGGATTCAGGTATGATGATTCTAACTGAAATAAGTCACACAGAAAAAGAAACATCATAAGATATCAGTAATACACGGAATGTAAACTTGACTACACAGGAACTGAATTACAGAACAGAACAGGGTCTCAAATTTAGAAAACCAACTTATGCTTGCTTAAGGGTAAAGGTGAGTTGGGGTGCTGCATAAAACCAGAGATTGAAATGAGCACAGATAAAGTTCCTTAAGCCAAATATGGAATAGACAAGAGCTACTCCTTGCTCAACGAAATGGACTCAACACCCCACATTAAACGCCTAAGAATGTACCTGACTAGTAAGTATCTTAAAACCTATGGATTGCTATGTCTCCGAAAGAGAATCAAGCATGTGTACAGGGGCATAAACGCAGCAGTGATAGGATTGGAGAGGTTCGGTGAGCAAATGAAGACCCTTTGAAGTCATATTGCATGGTACCCATTCCACGGGTCTCAACTCTCCAGGTTTAAGGTATTCTTCCTTCAGCTAAAACATGCATGTGGAACCCAAGTATGATCAACCATGTGAACGGGAGACGTGTTCAAATATGTCTCAGTTTTCCTCCCCTGGTACTCGGGTGCAACATTCCAGACGCTTTACTAACACTCTCCCCACTTGGAGAGTCAGCGCCTTTAACCTCCTGTTTGGCCCAGTTAGCAATTTCTGCGGAAGATGAACAGGAATAGCGAGAACCAATGAGAGGCTAGCTGGAGGTGTCTGGACGGGCAAATTTAACTCTCATTTCCCACCAGGAAGAGGAATTAACCAAAGGCTCAGCATGCCGGGCCGGAACCAGATTAGGGCCTGAAGCCATCCTGCGGTGTTGCGGCCAGGTCACAAGAAAGCGAGTTGAAGAAAGGAGCTCAGGGGCACTGTAATTCACAAACCTGCAGAGTTATAAATGACAGCTATCGTCCAAAAATAGACTGAAGTAAGGCTGCCAAGAGGACTTGAAAGCGGGGCAGAATTGCAGGAAACCGATTTCAGGAGGTAGACTGGAATTGCATTGAAAGCATAGGAAAAGAGGCAGAACGTCCACAATGATGCACTTGGCCAAAAAGGGCGTATGCGTTTTTTCCTGAATATATTCAGGAAAAAACGCATACGCCCTTTTTGGCCAACCAAGCAAGCTTGCAAAGGAAATCTGCACTACAATGAAGTCTCACTTCCCCCCGGTCAAAAGGGCCATCTGAAAAAAGTGTAAAATCCAGAAAGGCAACAGGCCATTGAGAACTGGGAACCTTGTTATGCTGATGGGCGGGATGTAAATTGCCAACAGACACTTGGGAGAAGTGTATGGTGTTTCCTGAAACATCTAAAAAACAAAGCAACAGAGCCTAGGGCACTTCCACTTATGGTCCTATAGCTTAGGGAAATTAAAATCAAAAAGACATAGCCACCCCAAAGTTTGGAACGGCTCTGTTTACAAGAACCTCGTTTACAGTACAAGTTCAACATCGCAGAAAGTGAAAAATGGATAAAGAAGTTGTGGTATTCACTTACAAAGCAATATCACTCAGCAATGAAATCTATGTCATCAGGCCCTTAGCAGCACAATGAGTGGATTCAGGTATGATGATTCTAACTGAAATAAGTCACACAGAAAAAGAAACATCATAAGATATCAGTAATACACGGAATGGAAACTTGGCTACACAGGAACTGAATTACAGAACAGAACAGGGTCTCAAATTTAGAAAAACAACTTATGCTTGCTTAAGGGTAAAGGTGAGTTGGGGTGCTGCATAAAACCAGAGATTGAAATGAGCACAGATAAAGTTCCTTAGGCCAAATATGGAATAGACAAGAGCTACTCCTTGCTCAACGAAATGGACTCAACACCGCATATTAAACGCCTAAGAATGCACCTGACTAGTAAGTATCTTAAAACCTATAGATTGCTATGTCTCCGAAAGAGAATCAAGCATGTGTACAGGGGCATAAACGCAGCAGTGATAGGATTGGAGAGGTTCGGTGAGCAAATGAAGACCCTTTGAAGTCATATTGCATGGTACCCATTACACGGGTCTCAACTCTCCAGGTTTAAGTATTCTTCCTTCAGCTAAAACATGCATGTGGAACCCAAGTATGATCAACCATGTGAACGGGAGACGTGTTCAAATATGTCTCAGTGTTCCTCCCCTGGTACTCGGGTGCAACATTCCAGACGCTTTACTAACACTCTCCCCACTTGGAGAGTCAGCGCCTTTAACCTCCTGTTTGGCACAGTTTGCAATTTCTGCGGAAGATGAACAGGAATAGCGAGAACCAATGAGAGACTAGCTGGAGGTGTCTGGACGGGCAAATTTAACTCTCATTTCCCACCAGGAAAAGGAAATAATGAAAGGCTCAGCGTGCCGTGCCGGAACCAGATTAGGGCCTGAAGCCATCCTGCGGTGTTGCGGCCAGGTCACAAGAAAGCAAGTTGAAGAAAGGAGCTCAGGGGCACTGTAATTCACAAACCTGCAGAGTTATAAATGACAGCTATCGTCCAAAAATAGACTGAAGTAAGGCTGCCAAGAGGACTTGAAAGCGGGGCAGAATTGCAGGAAACCGATTTCAGGAGGTAGACTGGAATTGCATTGAAAGCATAGGAAAACAGGCAGAACGTCCACAATGATGCACTTGGCCAAAAAGGGCGTATGCGTTTTTTCCTGAATATATTCAGGAAAAAACGCATATGCCCTTTTTGGCCAAACAAGCAAGCTTGCAAAGGAAATCTGCACTACAATGAAGTCTCACTTCCCCCCGGTCAAAAGGGCCATCTGAAAAAAGTGTAAAATCCAGAAAAGCAGGACAGACCATAGAGAACTGGGAGCCTTGTTATGCTGATGAGCGGGATGTAAATTGCCAACAACCACTCGGGAGAAGTGTATTGTGTTTCCTGAAACATCTAAAAAACAAAGCAACAGAACCTAGGGCACTTCCACTTATGGTCCTATAGCTTAGGGAAATTAAAATCAAAAAGACACAGCCACCCCAAAGTTTGGAACGGCTCTGTTTACAAGAACCTCGTTTACAGTACAAGTTCAACATCGCAGAAAGTGAAAAATGGATAAAGAAGTTGTGGTATTTACTTACAAAGCAATATCACTCAGCAATGAAATCTGTGTCATCAGGCCCTTAGCAGCACAATGAGTGGATTCAGGTATGATGATTCTAACTGAAATAAGTCACACAGAAAAAGAAACATCATAAGATATCAGTAATACACGGAATGTAAACTTGACTACACAGGAACTGAATTACAGAACAGAACAGGGTCTCAAATTTAGAAAACCAACTTATGCTTGCTTAAGGGTAAAGGTGAGTTGGGGTGCTGCATAAAACCAGAGATTGAAATGAGCACAGATAAAGTTCCTTAAGCCAAATATGGAATAGACAAGAGCTACTCCTTGCTCAACGAAATGGACTCAACACCCCACATTAAACGCCTAAGAATGTACCTGACTAGTAAGTATCTTAAAACCTATGGATTGCTATGTCTCCGAAAGAGAATCAAGCATGTGTACAGGGGCATAAACGCAGCAGTGATAGGATTGGAGAGGTTCGGTGAGCAAATGAAGACCCTTTGAAGTCATATTGCATGGTACCCATTCCACGGGTCTCAACTCTCCAGGTTTAAGGTATTCTTCCTTCAGCTAAAACATGCATGTGGAACCCAAGTATGATCAACCATGTGAACGGGAGACGTGTTCAAATATGTCTCAGTTTTCCTCCCCTGGTACTCGGGTGCAACATTCCAGACGCTTTACTAACACTCTCCCCACTTGGAGAGTCAGCGCCTTTAACCTCCTGTTTGGCCCAGTTTGCAATTTCTGCGGAAGATGAACAGGAATAGCGAGAACCAATGAGAGGCTAGCTGGAGGTGTCTGGACGGGCAAATTTAACTCTCATTTCCCACCAGGAAGAGGAATTAACCAAAGGCTCAGCATGCCGGGCCGGAACCAGATTAGGGCCTGAAGCCATCCTGCGGTGTTGCGGCCAGGTCACAAGAAAGCGAGTTGAAGAAAGGAGCTCAGGGGCACTGTAATTCACAAACCTGCAGAGTTATAAATGACAGCTATCGTCCAAAAATAGACTGAAGTAAGGCTGCCAAGAGGACTTGAAAGCGGGGCAGAATTGCAGGAAACCGATTTCAGGAGGTAGACTGGAATTGCATTGAAAGCATAGGAAAAGAGGCAGAACGTCCACAATGATGCACTTGGCCAAAAAGGGCGTATGCGTTTTTTCCTGAATATATTCAGGAAAAAACGCATACGCCCTTTTTGGCCAACCAAGCAAGCTTGCAAAGGAAATCTGCACTACAATGAAGTCTCACTTCCCCCCGGTCAAAAGGGCCATCTGAAAAAAGTGTAAAATCCAGAAAGGCAACAGGCCATTGAGAACTGGGAACCTTGTTATGCTGATGGGCGGGATGTAAATTGCCAACAGAC
This sequence comes from Stenella coeruleoalba, assembly GCF_951394435.1. Taxonomy (NCBI): domain Eukaryota; kingdom Metazoa; phylum Chordata; class Mammalia; order Artiodactyla; family Delphinidae; genus Stenella; species Stenella coeruleoalba. Next base: position 140,348 of record NW_027645974.1, on the reverse strand, counting down.
ACTTGGGAGAAGTGTATGGTGTTTCCTGAAACATCTAAAAAACAAAGCAACAGAGCCTAGGGCACTTCCACTTATGGTCCTATAGCTTAGGGAAATTAAAATCAAAAAGACATAGCCACCCCAAAGTTTGGAACGGCTCTGTTTACAAGAACCTCGTTTACAGTACAAGTTCAACATCGCAGAAAGTGAAAAATGGATAAAGAAGTTGTGGTATTCACTTACAAAGCAATATCACTCAGCAATGAAATCTATGTCATCAGGCCCTTAGCAGCACAATGAGTGGATTCAGGTATGATGATTCTAACTGAAATAAGTCACACAGAAAAAGAAACATCATAAGATATCAGTAATACACGGAATGGAAACTTGGCTACACAGGAACTGAATTACAGAACAGAACAGGGTCTCAAATTTAGAAAAACAACTTATGCTTGCTTAAGGGTAAAGGTGAGTTGGGGTGCTGCATAAAACCAGAGATTGAAATGAGCACAGATAAAGTTCCTTAGGCCAAATATGGAATAGACAAGAGCTACTCCTTGCTCAACGAAATGGACTCAACACCGCATATTAAACGCCTAAGAATGCACCTGACTAGTAAGTATCTTAAAACCTATAGATTGCTATGTCTCCGAAAGAGAATCAAGCATGTGTACAGGGGCATAAACGCAGCAGTGATAGGATTGGAGAGGTTCGGTGAGCAAATGAAGACCCTTTGAAGTCATATTGCATGGTACCCATTACACGGGTCTCAACTCTCCAGGTTTAAGTATTCTTCCTTCAGCTAAAACATGCATGTGGGACCCAAGTATGATCAACCATGTGAACGGGAGACGTGTTCAAATATGTCTCAGTGTTCCTCCCCTGGTACTCGGGTGCAACATTCCAGACGCTTTACTAACACTCTCCCCACTTGGAGAGTCAGCGCCTTTAACCTCCTGTTTGGCACAGTTTGCAATTTCTGCGGAAGATGAACAGGAATAGCGAGAACCAATGAGAGACTAGCTGGAGGTGTCTGGACGGGCAAATTTAACTCTCATTTCCCACCAGGAAAAGGAAATAATGAAAGGCTCAGCGTGCCGTGCCGGAACCAGATTAGGGCCTGAAGCCATCCTGCGGTGTTGCGGCCAGGTCACAAGAAAGCAAGTTGAAGAAAGGAGCTCAGGGGCACTGTAATTCACAAACCTGCAGAGTTATAAATGACAGCTATCGTCCAAAAATAGACTGAAGTAAGGCTGCCAAGAGGACTTGAAAGCGGGGCAGAATTGCAGGAAACCGATTTCAGGAGGTAGACTGGAATTGCATTGAAAGCATAGGAAAACAGGCAGAACGTCCACAATGATGCACTTGGCCAAAAAGGGCGTATGCGTTTTTTCCTGAATATATTCAGGAAAAAACGCATACGCCCTTTTTGGCCAAACAAGCAAGCTTGCAAAGGAAATCTGCACTACAATGAAGTCTCACTTCCCCCCGGTCAAAAGGGCCATCTGAAAAAAGTGTAAAATCCAGAAAAGCAGGACAGACCATAGAGAACTGGGAGCCTTGTTATGCTGATGAGCGGGATGTAAATTGCCAACAACCACTCGGGAGAAGTGTATTGTGTTTCCTGAAACATCTAAAAAACAAAGCAACAGAACCTAGGGCACTTCCACTTATGGTCCTATAGCTTAGGGAAATTAAAATCAAAAAGACACAGCCACCCCAAAGTTTGGAACGGCTCTGTTTACAAGAACCTCGTTTACAGTACAAGTTCAACATCGCAGAAAGTGAAAAATGGATAAAGAAGTTGTGGTATTTACTTACAAAGCAATATCACTCAGCAATGAAATCTGTGTCATCAGGCCCTTAGCAGCACAATGAGTGGATTCAGGTATGATGATTCTAACTGAAATAAGTCACACAGAAAAAGAAACATCATAAGATATCAGTAATACACGGAATGTAAACTTGACTACACAGGAACTGAATTACAGAACAGAACAGGGTCTCAAATTTAGAAAACCAACTTATGCTTGCTTAAGGGTAAAGGTGAGTTGGGGTGCTGCATAAAACCAGAGATTGAAATGAGCACAGATAAAGTTCCTTAAGCCAAATATGGAATAGACAAGAGCTACTCCTTGCTCAACGAAATGGACTCAACACCCCACATTAAACGCCCAAGAATGTACCTGACTAGTAAGTATCTTAAAACCTATGGATTGCTATGTCTCCGAAAGAGAATCAAGCATGTGTACAGGGGCATAAACGCAGCAGTGATAGGATTGGAGAGGTTCGGTGAGCAAATGAAGACCCTTTGAAGTCATATTGCATGGTACCCATTCCACGGGTCTCAACTCTCCATGTTTAAGGTATTCTTCTTTCAGCTAAAACATGCATGTGGAACCCAAGTATGATCAACCATGTGAACGGGAGACGTGTTCAAATATGTCTCAGTTTTCCTCCCCTGGTACTCGGGGGCAACATTCCAGACGCTTTACTAACACTCTCCCCACTTGGAGAGTCAGCGCCTTTAACCTCCTGTTTGGCCCAGTTAGCAATTTCTGCGGAAGATGAACAGGAATAGCGAGAACCAATGAGAGGCTAGCTGGAGGTGTCTGGACGGGCAAATTTAACTCTCATTTCCCAACAGGAAGAGGAATTAACCAAAGGCTCAGCATGCCGGGCCGGAACCAGATTAGGGCCTGAAGCCATCCTGCGGTGTTGCGGCCAGGTCACAAGAAAGCGAGTTGAAGAAAGGAGCTCAGGGGCACTGTAATTCACAAACCTGCAGAGTTATAAATGACAGCTATCGTCCAAAAATAGACTGAAGTAAGGCTGCCAAGAGGACTTGAAAGTGGGGCAGAATTGCAGGAAACCGATTTCAGGAGGTAGACTGGAATTGCATTGAAAGCATAGGAAAAGAGGCAGAACGTCCACAATGATGCACTTGGCCAAAAAGGGCGTATGCGTTTTTTCCTGAATATATTCAGGAAAAAACGCATACGCCCTTTTTGGCCAACCAAGCAAGCTTGCAAAGGAAATCTGCACTACAATGAAGTCTCACTTCCCCCCGGTCAAAAGGGCCATCTGAAAAAAGTGTAAAATCCAGAAAGGCAACAGGCCATTGAGAACTGGGAACCTTGTTATGCTGATGGGCGGGATGTAAATTGCCAACAGACACTTGGGAGAAGTGTATGGTGTTTCCTGAAACATCTAAAAAACAAAGCAACAGAGCCTAGGGCACTTCCACTTATGGTCCTATAGCTTAGGGAAATTAAAATCAAAAAGACACAGCCACCCCAAAGTTTGGAACGGCTCTGTTTACAAGAACCTCGTTTACAGTACAAGTTCAACATCGCAGAAATTGAAAAATGGATAAAGAAGTTGTGGTATTTACTTACAAAGCAATATCACTCAGCAATGAAATCTGTGTCATCAGGCCCTTAGCAGCACAATGAGTGGATTCAGGTATGATGATTCTAACTGAAATAAGTCACACAGAAAAAGAAACATCATAAGATATCAGTAATACACGGAATGTAAACTTGACTAAACAGGAACTGAATTACAGAACAGAACAGGGTCTCAAATTTAGAAAACCAACTTATGCTTGCTTAAGGGTAAAGGTGAGTTGGGGTGCTGCATAAAACCAGAGATTGAAATGAGCACAGATAAAGTTCCTTAAGCCAAATATGGAATAGACAAGAGCTACTCCTTGCTCAACGAAATGGACTCAACACCCCACATTAAACGCCTAAGAATGTACCTGACTAGTAAGTATCTTAAAACCTATGGATTGCTATGTCTCCGAAAGAGAATCAAGCATGTGTACAGGGGCATAAACGCAGCAGTGATAGGATTGGAGAGGTTCGGTGAGCAAATGAAGACCCTTTGAAGTCATATTGCATGGTACCCATTCCACGGGTCTCAACTCTCCAGGTTTAAGGTATTCTTCCTTCAGCTAAAACATGCATGTGGAAACCAAGTATGATCAACCATGTGAACGGGAGACGTGTTCAAATATGTCTCAGTTTTCCTCCCCTGGTACTCGGGTGCAACATTCCAGACGCTTTACTAACACTCTCCCCACTTGGAGAGTCAGCGCCTTTAACCTCCTGTTTGGCCCAGTTAGCAATTTCTGCGGAAGATGAACAGGAATAGCGAGAACCAATGAGAGGCTAGCTGGAGGTGTCTGGACGGGCAAATTTAACTCTCATTTCCCACCAGGAAGAGGAATTAACCAAAGGCTCAGCATGCCGGGCCGGAACCAGATTAGGGCCTGAAGCCATCCTGCGGTGTTGCGGCCAGGTCACAAGAAAGCGAGTTGAAGAAAGGAGCTCAGGGGCACTGTAATTCACAAACCTGCAGAGTTATAAATGACAGCTATCGTCCAAAAATAGACTGAAGTAAGGCTGCCAAGAGGACTTGAAAGCGGGGCAGAATTGCAGGAAACCGATTTCAGGAGGTAGACTGGAATTGCATTGAAAGCATAGGAAAAGAGGCAGAACGTCCACAATGATGCACTTGGCCAAAAAGGGCGTATGCGTTTTTTCCTGAATATATTCAGGAAAAAACGCATACGCCCTTTTTGGCCAACCAAGCAAGCTTGCAAAGGAAATCTGCACTACAATGAAGTCTCACTTCCCCCCGGTCAAAAGGGCCATCTGAAAAAAGTGTAAAATCCAGAAAGGCAACAGGCCATTGAGAACTGGGAACCTTGTTATGCTGATGGGCGGGATGTAAATTGCCAACAGACACTTGGGAGAAGTGTATGGTGTTTCCTGAAACATCTAAAAAACAAAGCAACAGAGCCTAGGGCACTTCCACTTATGGTCCTATAGCTTAGGGAAATTAAAATCAAAAAGACACAGCCACCCCAAAGTTTGGGACGCCTCTGTTTACAGGAACCTCGTTTACAGTACAAGTTCAACATCACAGAAAGTGAAAAATGGATAAAGAAGTTGTGGTATTTACTTACAAAGCAATATCACTCAGCAATGAAATCTGTGTCATCAGGCCCTTAGCATCACAATGAGTGGATTCAGGTATGATGATTCTAACTGAAATAAGTCACACAGAAAAAGAAACATCATAAGATATCAGTAATACACGGAATGGAAACTTGGCTACACAGGAACTGAATTACAGAACAGAACAGGGTCTCAAATTTAGAAAACCAACTTATGCTTGCTTAAGGGTAAAGGTGAGTTGGGGTGTTGCATAAAACCAGAGATTGAAATGAGCACAGATAAAGTTCCTTAAGCCAAATATGGAATAGACAAGAGCTACTCCTTGCTCAACGAAATGGACTCAACACCGCATATTAAATGCCTCAGAATGTACCTGACTTGTAAGTATCTTAAAACCTATGGATTGCTATGTCTCCAAAAGAGAATCAAGCATGTGTACAGGGGCATAAACGCAGCAGTGATAGGATTGGAGAGGTTCGGTGAGCAAATGAAGACCCTTTCAAGTCATATTGCATGGTACCCATTCCACGGGTTTCAACTACCCAGGTTTAAGGTATTCTTCCTTCAGCTAAAACATGCATGTGGAACCTAGAGTATGATCAACCATGTGATCGGGAGACGTGTTCAAATATGTCTCAGTTTTCCTCCCCTGGTACTCGGGTGCAACATTCCAGACGCTTTACTAACACCCTCCCCACTTGGAGAGTCAGTCCCTTTAAACTCCTGTTTGGCCCAGTTTGCAATTTCTGCGGAAGATGAACAGGAATAGCGAGAACCAATGAGAGGCTAGCTGGAGGTGTCTGGACGGGCAAATTTAACTCTCATTTCCCACCAGGAAGAGGAATTAACCAAAGGCTCAGCATGCCGGGCCGGAACCAGATTAGGGCCTGAAGCCATCCTGCGGTGTTGCGGCTAGGTCACAAGAAAGCGAGTTGAAGAAAGGAGCTCAGGGGCACTGTAATTCACAAACCTGTAGAGTTATAAATGACAGCTATCGTCCAAAAATAGACTGAAGTAAGGCTGCCAAGAGGACTTGAAAGCGGGGCAGAATTTCAGGAAACCGATTTCAGGAGGTAGACTGGAATTGCATTGAAAGCATAGGAAAAGAGGCAGAACGTCCACAATGATGCACTTGGCCAAAAAGGGCGTATGCGTTTTTTCCTGAATATATTCAGGAAAAAACGCATACGCCCTTTTTGGCCAACCAAGAAAGCTTGCAAAGGAAATCTGCACTACAATGAAGTCTCACTTCCCCCCGGTCAAAAGGGCCATCTGAAAAAAGTGTAAAATCCAGAAAGGCAGGACAGGCCATGGAGAACTGGGAGCCTTGTTATGCTGATGGGCGGGATGTAAATTGCCAACAGACACTCGGGAGAAGTGTATGGTGTTTCCTGAAACATCTAAAAAACAAAGCAACAGAGCCTAGGGCACTGCCACTTATGGTCCTATAGCTTAGGGAAATTAAAATCAAAAAGACACAGCCACCCCAAAGTTTGGGACGCCTCTGTTTACAGGAACCTCGTTTACAGTACAAGTTCAACATCACAGAAAGTGAAAAATGGATAAAGAAGTTGTGGTATTTACTTACAAAGCAATATCACTCAGCAATGAAATCTGTGTCATCAGGCCCTTAGCATCACAATGAGTGGATTCAGGTATGATGATTCTAACTGAAATAAGTCACACAGAAAAAGAAACATCATAAGATATCAGTAATACACGGAATGGAAACTTGGCTACACAGGAACTGAATTACAGAACAGAACAGGGTCTCAAATTTAGAAAACCAACTTATGCTTGCTTAAGGGTAAAGGTGAGTTGGGGTGTTGCATAAAACCAGAGATTGAAATGAGCACAGATAACGTTCCTTAAGTCAAATATGGAATAGACAAGAGCTACTCCTTGCTCAACGAAATGGACTAAACACCGCATATTAAACGCCTAAGAATGTACCTGACTAGTAAGTATTGTAAAACCTATGGATTGCTATGTCTCCAAAACAGAATCAAGCATGTGTACAGGGGCATAAACGCAGCAGTGATAGGATTGGAGAGGTTCGGTGAGCAAATGAAGACCCTTTGAAGTCATATTGCATGGTACCCATTCCACGGGTCTCAACTCACCAGGTTTAAGGTATTCTTCCTGCAGCTAAAACATGCATGTGGAACCCAAGAATGATCAACCATGTGAACGGGAGACGTGTTCAAATATGTCTCAGTTTTCCTCCCCTGGTACTCGGGTGCAACATTCCAGACGCTTTACTAACACTCTCCCCACTTGGAGAGTCAGCGCCTTTAACCTCCTGTTTGGCCCAGTTTGCAATTTCTGTGGAAGATGAACAGGAATAGCGAGAACCAATGAGAGACTAGCTGGAGGTGTCTGGACGGGCAAATTTAACTGTCAATTCCCACCAGGAAGAGGAATTAACCAAAGGCTCAGCATGCCGGGCCGGAACCAGATTAGGGCCTGAAGCCATCCTGCGGTGTTGCGGCCAGGTCACAAGAAAGCGAGTTGAAGAAAGGAGCTCAGGGGCACTGTAATTCACAAACCTGCAGAGTTATAAATGACAGCTATCGTCCAAAAATAGACTGAAGTAAGGCTGCCAAGAGGACTTGAAAGCGGGGCAGAATTGCAGGAAACCGATTTCAGGAGGTAGACTGGAATTGCATTGAAAGCATAGGAAAAGAGGCAGAACGTCCACAATGATGCACTTGGCCAAAAAGGGCGTATGCGTTTTTTGCTGAATATATTCAGGAAAAAACGCATACGCCCTTTTTGGCCAACCAAGCAAGCTTGCAAAGGAAATCTGCACTACAATGAAGTCTCATTCCCCTGGTCAAAAGGGCCATCTGAAAAAAGTGTAAAATCCAGAAAGGCAACAGGCCATTGAGAACTGGGAGCCTTGTTATGCTGATGGGCGGGATGTAAATTGCCAACAGACACTCGGGAGAAGTGTATGGTGTTTCCTGAAACATCTAAAAAACAAAGCAACAGAGCCTAGGGCACTTCCACTTATGGTCCTATAGCTTAGGGAAATTAAAATCAAAAAGACACAGCCACCCTAAAGTTTGGGACGCCTCTGTTTACAAGAACCTCGTTTACAGTACAAGTTCAACATCGCAGAAAGTGAAAAATGGATAAAGAACTTGTGGTACTGACGTACAATGCAGTATCACTCAGCAATGAAATCTATGTCATCAGGCCCTTAGCAGCATAATGAGTAGATTCAGGTACGATGATTCTAACTGAAATAAGTCACACAGAAAAAGAAACATCATAAGATATCAGTAATACACGGAATGTAAACTTGGCTACACAGGAACTGAATTCCAAAACAGAAAAGGTTCTCAAATTTAGAAAACCAACTTATGCTTGCTTAAGGGGAAAGGTGAGTTGGGTTGCTGCATAAAGCCAGAGATTGAAATGAGCACAGATAAAGTTCCTTAAGCCAAATATGGAATAGACAAGAGCTACTCCTTGCTCAACGAAATGGACTCAACACCGCATATTAAACACCTAAGAATGTACCTGACTAGTAAGTATCTTAAAACCTATGGATCGCTATGTCTCCGAAAGAGAATCAAGCATGTGTACAGGGGCATAAACGCAGCAGTGATAGGATTGGAGAGGTTCGGTGAGCAAATGAAGACCCTTTGAAGTCATATTGCATTGTACCCATTCCACGGGTTTCAACTACCCAGGTTTTACGTATTCTTCCTTCAGCTAAAACATGCATGTGGAACCCAGAGTATGATAAACCATGTGATCGGGAGACGTGTTCAAATATGTCTCAGTTTTCCTCCCCTGGTACTCGGGTGCAACATTGCAGACGCTTTACTAACACTCTCCCCACTTGGAGAGTCAGCGCCTTTAACCTCCTGTTTGGCACAGTTTGCAATTTCTGCGGAAGATGAACAGGAATAGCGAGAACCAATGAGAGGCTAGCTGGAGGTGTCTGGACGGGCAAATTTAACTCTCATTTCGCAACAGGAAGAGGAAATAACCAAAGGCTCAGCGTTCCATACCGAAACCAGATTAGGGCCTGAAGCCATCCTGCGGTGTTGCGGGCAGCTCAAAAGAAACCGAGTTGAAGAAAGGAGCTCAGGGGCACTGTAATTCACAAACCTGCAGTTATAAATGACAGCTATCGTCCAAAAATAGACTGAAGTATGGCTGCCAAGAGGACTTGAAAGCGGGGCAGAATTGCAGGAAACCGATTTCAGGAGGTAGACTGGAATTGCATTGAAAGCATAGGAAAAGAGGCAGAACGTCCACAATGATGCACTTGGCCAAAAAGGGCGTATGCGTTTTTTCCTGAATATATTCAGGAAAAAACGCATACGCCCTTTTTGGCCAACCAAGCAAGCTTGCAAAGGAAATCTGCACTACAATGAAGTCTCACTTCCCCCCGGTCAAAAGGGCCATCTGAAAAAAGTGTAAAATCCAGAAAGGCAGGACAGGCCATGGAGAACTGGGAGCCTTGTTATGCTGATGGGCGGGATGTAAATTGCCAACAACCACTCGGGAGAAGTGTATGGTGTTTCCTGAAACATCTAAAAAACAAAGCAACAGAACCTAGGGCACTTCCACTTATGGTCCTATAGCTTAGGGAAATTAAAATCAAAAAGACACAGCCACCCCAAAGTTTGGAACGGCTCTGTTTACAAGAACCTCGTTTACAGTACAAGTTCAACATCGCAGAAAGTGAAAAATGGATAAAGAAGTTGTGGTATTTACTTACAAAGCAATATCACTCAGCAATGAAATCTGTGTCATCAGGCCCTTAGCAGCACAATGAGTGGATTCAGGTATGATGATTCTAACTGAAATAAGTCACACAGAAAAAGAAACATCATAAGATATCAGTAATACACGGAATGTAAACTTGGCTACACAGGAACTGAATTACAGAACAGAACAGGGTCTCAAATTTAGAAAACCAACTTATTCTTGCTTAAGGGTAAAGGTGAGTTGGGGTGCTGCATAAAACCAGAGATTGCAATGAGCACAGATAAAGTTCCTTAAGCCAAATATGGAATAGACAAGAGCTACTCCTTGCTCAACGAAATGGACTCAACACCCCATATTAAACGCCTAAGAATGTTCCTGACTAGTAAGTATCTTAAAACCTATGGATTGCTATGTCTCCGAAAGAGAATCAAGCATGTGTACAGGGGCATAAACGCAGCAGTGATAGGATTGGAGAGGTTCGGTGAGCAAATGAAGACCCTTTGAAGTCATATTGCATGGTACCCATTCCACGGGTTTCAACTACCCAGGTTTAAGGTATTCTTCCTTCAGCTAAAACATGCATGTGGAACCTAGAGTATGATCAACCATGTGATCGGGAGACGTGTTCAAATATGTCTCAGTTTTCGTACCCTGGTACTCGGGTGCAACATTCCAGACGCTTTACTAACACTCTCCCGACTTGGAGAGTCAGTCCCTTTAACCTCCTGTTTGGCCCAGTTTGCAATTTCTGCGGAAGATGAACAGGAATAGCGAGAACCAATGAGAGACTAGCTGGAGGTGTCTGGACGGGCAAATTTAACTCTCATTTCCCACCAGGAAGAGGAATTAACGAAAGGCTCAGCGTGCCATGCCGGAACCAGATTAGGGCCTGAAGCCATCCTGCGGTGTTGCGGCCAGGTCACAAGAAAGCGAGTTGAAGAAAGGAGCTCAGGGGCACTGTAATTCACAAACCTGCAGAGTTATAAATGACAGCTATCGTCCAAAAATAGACTGAAGTAAGGCTGCCAAGAGGACTTGAAAGCGGGGCAGAATTGCAGGAAACCGATTTCAGGAGGTAGACTGGAATTGCATTGAAAGCATAGGAAAAGAGGCAGAACGTCCACAATGATGCACTTGGCCAAAAAGGGCGTATGCGTTTTTTCCTGAATATATTCAGGAAAAAACGCATACGCCCTTTTTGGCCAACCAAGCAAGCTTGCAAAGGAAATCTGCACTACAATGAAGTCTCACTTCCCCCCGGTCAAAAGGGCCATCTGAAAAAAGTGTAAAATCCAGAAAGGCAACAGGCCATTGAGAACTGGGAGCCTTGTTATGCTGATGGACGGGATGTAAATTGCCAACAGACACTTGGAGAAGTGTATGGTGTTTCCTGAAACATCTAAAAAACAAAGCAACAGAGCCTAGGGCACTTCCACTTATGGTCCTATAGCTTAGGAAAATTAAAATCAAAAAGACACAGCCACCCCAAAGTTTGGAACGGCTCTGTTTACAAGAACCTCGTTTACAGTACAAGTTCAACATCGCAGAAAGTGAAAAATGGATAAAGAACTTGTGGTACTTACGTACAATGCAGTGTCACTCAGCAATGAAATCTATGTCATCAGGCCCTTAGCAGCACAATGAGTGGATTCAGGTATGATGATTCTAACTGAAGTAAGTCACACAGAAAAAGAAACATCATAAGATATCAGTAATACACGGAATGTAAACTTGGCTACACAGGAACTGAATTACAGAACAGAACAGGTTCTCAAATTTCGAAAACCAACTTATGCTTGCTTAAGGGGAAAGGTGAGTTGGGGTGCTGCATAAAACCAGAGATTGAAATGAGCACAGATAAAGTTCCTTAAGTCAAATATGGAATAGACAAGAGCTACTCCTTGCTCAATGAAATGGACTCAACACCGCATATTAAACGCCTAAGAATGTACCTGACTAGTAAGTATCTTAAAACCTATGGATTGCTATGTCTCCGAAAGAGAATCAAGCATGTGTACAGGGGCATAAACGCAGCAGTGATAGGATTGGAGAGGTTCGGTGAGCAAATGAAGACCCTTTGAAGTCATATTGCATGGTACCCATTACACGGGTCTCAACTCTCCAGGTTTAAGGTATTCTTCCTTCAGCTAAAACATGCATGTGGAACCCAAGTATGATCAACCATGTGAACGGGAGACGTGTTCAAATATGTCTCAGTTTTCCTCCCCTGGTACTCAGGTGCAACATTCCAGACGCTTTACTAACACTCTCCCCACTTGGAGAGTCAGCGCCTTTAACCTCCTGTTTGGCCCAGTTTGCAATTTCTGCGGAAGATGAACAGGAATAGCGAGAACCAATGAGAGGCTAGCTGGAGGTGTCTGGACGGGCAAATTTAACTCTCATTTCCCACCAGGAGGAGGAAATAACCAAAGGCTCAGCCTGCCGTGCCAGAATCAGATTAGGGCCAGAAGCCATCCTGCGGTGTTGCGGCCAGGTCACAAGAAAGCGAGTTGAAGAAAGGAGCTCAGGGGCACTGTAATTCACAAACCTGCAGAGTTATAAATGACAGCTATCGTCCAAAAATAGACTGAAGTAAGGCTGCCAAGAGGACTTGAAAGCGGGGCAGAATTGCAGGAAACCGATTTCAGGAGGTAGACTGAAATTGCATTGAAAGCATAAGAAAAGAGGCAGAACGTCCACAATGATGCACTTGGCCAAAAAGGGCGTATGCGTTTTTTCCTGAATATATTCAGGAAAAAACGCATACGCCCTTTTTGGCCAACCAAGCAAGCTTGCAAAGGAAATCTGCACTACAATGAAGTCTCACTTCCCCCCGGTCAAAAGGGCCATCTGATAAAAGTGTAAAATCCAGAAAGGCAGGACAGGCCATGGAGAACTGGGAGCCTTGTTATGCTGATGGGCGGGATGTAAATTGCCAACAGACAATCGGGAGAAGTGTATGGTGTTTCCTGAAACATCTAAAATACAAAGCAACAGAGCCTAGGGCACTGCCACTTATGGTCCTATAGCTTAGGGAAATTAAAATCAAAAAGACACAGCCACCCCAAAGTTTGGGACACCTCTGTTTACAAGAACCTCGTTTACAGTACAAGTTCAACATCGCAGAAAGTGAAAAATGGATAAAGAAGTTGTGGTATTTACTTACAAAGCAATATCACTCAGCAATGAAATCTGTGTCATCAGGCCCTTAGCAGCACAATGAGTGGATTCAGGTATGATGATTCTAACTGAAATAAGTCACACAGAAAAAGAAACATCATAAGATATCAGTAATACACGGAATGTAAACTTGGCTACACAGGAACTGAATTACAGAACAGAACAGGGTCTCAAATTTAGAAAACCAACTTATGCTTGCTTAAGGGTAAAGGTGAGTTGGGGTGCTGCATAAAACCAGAGATTGAAATGAGCACAGATAAAGTTCCTTAAGTCAAATATGGAATAGACAAGAGCTACTCCTTGCTCAACGAAATGGACTCAACACCGCATATTAAACGCCTAAGAATGTACCTGACTAGTATCGTAAAACCTATGGATTGCTATGTCTCCGAAAGAGAATCAAGCATGTGTACAGGGGCATAAACGCAGCAGTGATAGGATTGGAGAGGTTCGGTGAGCAAATGAAGACCCTTTGAATTCATATTGCATGGTACCCATTCCACGGGTCTCAACTCTCCAGGTTTAAGGTATTCTTCCTTCAGCTAAAACATGCATGTGGAACCCAAGTATGATCAACCATGTGAACGGGAGACGTGTTCAAATATGTCTCAGTTTTCCTCCCCTGGTACTCGGGTGCAACATTCCAGACGCTTTACTAACACTCTCCCCACTTGGAGAGTCAGCGCCTTTAACCTCCTGTTTGGCACAGTTTGCAATTTCTGCGGAAGATGAACAGGAATAGCGAGAACCAATGAGAGGCTAGCTGGAGGTGTCTGGACGGGCAAATTTAACTCTCATTTCCCACCAGGAAGAGGAAATAACCAAAGGCTCAGCGTGCCGTACCGGAACCAGATTAGGGCCTGAAGCCATCCTGCGGTGTTGCGGCCAGCTCAAAAGAAAGCGAGTTGAAGAAAGGAGCTCAGGGGCACTGTAATTCACAAACCTGCAGAGTTATAAATGACAGCTATGGTCCAAAAATAGACTGAAGTAAGGCTGCCAAGAGGACTTGAAAGCGGGGCAGAATTGCAGGAAACCGATTTCAGGAGGTAGACTGGAATTGCATTGAAAGCATAGGAAAAGAGGCAGAACGTCCACAATGATGCACTTGGCCAAAAAGGGCGTATGCGTTTTTTCCTGAATATATTCAGGAAAAAACGCATACGCCCTTTTTGGCCAACCAAGCAAGCTTGCAAAGGAAATCTGCACTACAATGAAGTCTCACTTCCCCCCGGTCAAAAGGGCCATCTGAAAAAAGTGTAAAATCCAGAAAGGCAACAGACCATTGAGAACTGGGAGCCTTGTTATGCTGATGGGCGGGATGTAAATTGCCAACAGACACTCGGGAGAAGTGTATGGTGTTTCCTGAAACATCTAAAAAACAAAGCAACAGAGCCTAGGGCACTTCCACTTATGGTCCTATAGCTTAGGGAAATTAAAATCAAAAAGACACAGCCACCCCAAAGTTTGGAACAGCTCTGTTTACAAGAACCTCGTTTGCAGTACAAGTTCAACATCGCAGAAAGTGAAAAATGGATAAAGAAGTTGTGGTATTCACTTACAAAGCAATATCACTCAGCAATGAAATCTATGTCATCAGGCCCTTAGCAGCACAATGAGTGGATTCAGGTATGATGATTCTAACTGAAATAAGTCACACAGAAAAAGAAACATCATAAGATATCAGTAATACACGGAATGGAAACTTGGCTACACAGGAACTGAATTACAGAACAGAACAGGGTCTCAAATTTAGAAAAACAACTTATGCTTGCTTAAGGGTAAAGGTGAGTTGGGGTGCTGCATAAAACCAGAGATTGAAATGAGCACAGATAAAGTTCCTTAAGCCAAATATGGAATAGACAAGAGCTACTCCTTGCTCAACGAAATGGACTCAACACCGCATATTAAACGCCTAAGAATGTACCTGACTAGTAAGTATCTTAAAACCTATGGATTGCTATGTCTCCGAAAGAGAATCAAGCATGTGTACAGGGGCATAAACGCAGCAGTGATAGGATTGGAGAGGTTCGGTGAGCAAATGAAGACCCTTTGAAGTCATATTGCATGGTACCCATTACACGGGTCTCAACTCTCCAGGTTTAAGGTATTCTTCCTTCAGCTAAAACATGCATGTGGAACCCAAGTATGATCAACCATGTGAACGGGAGACGTGTTCAAATATGTCTCAGTTTTCCTCCCCTGGTACTCGGGTGCAACATTCCAGACGCTTTACTAACACTCTCCCCACTTGGAGAGTCAGCGCCTTTAACCTCCTGTTTGGCCCAGTTTGCAATTTCTGCGGAAGATGAACAGGAATAGCGAGAACCAATGAGAGACTAGCTGGAGGTGTCTGGACGGGCAAATGTAACTCTCATTTCCCACCAGGAAGAGGAATTAACCAAAGGCTCAGCGTGCCGTGCCGGAACCAGATTAGGGCCTGAAGCCATCCTGCAGTGTTGCGGCCAGCTCAAAAGAAAGCGAGTTGAAGAAAGGAGCTCAGGGGCACTGTAATTCACAAACCTGCAGAGTTATAAATGACAGCTATCGTCCAAAAATAGACTGAAGTAAGGGTGCCAAGAGGACTTGAAAGCGGGGCAGAATTGCAGGAAACCGATTTCAGGAGGTAGACTGGAATTGCATTGAAAGCATAGGAAAAGAGGCAGAACGTCCACAATGATGCACTTGGCCAAAAAGGGCGTATGCGTTTTTTCCTGAATATATTCAGGAAAAAACGCATACGCCCTTTTTGGCCAACCAAGCAAGCTTGCAAAGGAAATCTGCACTACAATGAAGTCTCACTTCCCCCCGGTCAAAAGGGCCATCTGAAAAAAGTGTAAAATCCAGAAAGGCAGGACAGGCCATGGAGAACTGGGAGCCTTGTTATGCTGATCGGCGGGATGTAAATTGCCAACAACCACTCGGGAGAAGTGTATGGTGTTTCCTGAAACATCTAAAAAACAAAGCAACAGAGCCTAGGGCACTTCCACTTATGGTCCTATAGCTTAGGGAAATTAAAATCAAAAAGACACAGCCACCCCAAAGTTTGGAACGGCTCTGTTTACAAGAACCTCGTTTACAGTACAAGTTCAACATTGCAGAAAGTGAAAAATGGATAAAGAAGTTGTGGTATTTACTTACAAAGCAATATCACTCAGCAATGAAATCTGTGTCATCAGGCCCTTAGCAGCACAATGAGTGGATTCAGGTATGATGATTCTAACTGAAATAAGTCACACAGAAAAAGAAACATCATAAGATATCAGTAATACACGGAATGTAAACTTGGCTACACAGGAACTGAATTACAGAACAGAACAGGGTCTCAAATTTAGAAAACCAACTTATGCTTGCTTAAGGGTAAACGTGAGTTGGGGTGCTGCATAAAACCAGAGATTGAAATGAGCACAGATAAAGTTCCTTAAGCCAAATATGGAATAGACAAGAGCTACTCCTTGCTCAACGAAATGGACTCAACACCCCATATTAAACGCCTAAGAATGTACCTGACTAGTAAGTATCTTAAAACCTATGGATTGCTATGTCTCCGAAAGAGAATCAAGCATGTGTACAGGGGCATAAACGCAGCAGTGATAGGATTGGAGAGGTTCGGTGAGCAAATGAAGACCCTTTGAAGTCATATTGCATGGTACCCATTCCACGGGTTTCAACTACCCAGGTTTAAGGTATTCTTCCTTCAGCTAAAACATGCATGTGGAACCTAGAGTATGATCAACCATGTGATCGGGAGACGTGTTCAAATATGTCTCAATTTTCCTCCCCTGGTACTCGGGTGCAACATTCCAGACGCTTTACTAACACTCTCCCCACTTGGAGAGTCAGTCCCTTTAACCTCCTGTTTGGCCCAGTTTGCAATTTCTGCGGAAGATGAACAGGAATAGCGAGAACCAATGAGAGGCTAGCTGGAGGTGTCTGGACGGGCAAATTTAACTCTCATTTCCCACCAGGAAGAGGAATTAACCAAAGGCTCAGCGTGCCGGGCCGGAACCAGATTAGGGCCTGAAGCCATCCTGCGGTGTTGCGGCCAGGTCACAAGAAAGCGAGTTGAAGAAAGGAGCTCAGGGGCACTGTAATTCACAAACCTGCAGAGTTATAAATGACAGCTATCGTCCAAAAATAGACTGAAGTAAGGCTGCCAAGAGGACTTGAAAGCGGGGCAGAATTGCAGGAAACCGATTTCAGGAGGTAGACTGGAATTGCATTGAAAGCATAGGAAAAGAGGCAGAACGTCCACAATGATGCACTTGGCCAAAAAGGGCGTATGCGTTTTTTCCTGAATATATTCAGGAAAAAACGCATACGCCCTTTTTGGCCAACCAAGCAAGCTTGCAAAGGAAATCTGCACTACAATGAAGTCTCACTTCCCCCCGGTCAAAAGGGCCATCTGAAAAAAGTGTAAAATCCAGAAAGGCAACAGGCCATTGAGAACTGGGAGCCTTGTTATGCTGATGGACGGGATGTAAATTGCCAACAGACACTTGGAGAAGTGTATGGTGTTTCCTGAAACATCTAAAAAACAAAGCAACAGAGCCTAGGGCACTTCCACTTATGGTCCTATAGCTTAGGAAAATTAAAATCAAAAAGACACAGCCACCCCAAAGTTTGGAACGGCTCTGTTTACAAGAACCTCGTTTACAGTACAAGTTCAACATCGCAGAAAGTGAAAAATGGATAAAGAACTTGTGGTACTTACGTACAATGCAGTGTCACTCAGCAATGAAATCTATGTCATCAGGCCCTTAGCAGCACAATGAGTGGATTCAGGTATGATGATTCTAACTGAAGTAAGTCACACAGAAAAAGAAACATCATAAGATATCAGTAATACACGGAATGTAAACTTGGCTACACAGGAACTGAATTACAGAACAGAACAGGTTCTCAAATTTCGAAAACCAACTTATGCTTGCTTAAGGGGAAAGGTGAGTTGGGGTGCTGCATAAAACCAGAGATTGAAATGAGCACAGATAAAGTTCCTTAAGTCAAATATGGAATAGACAAGAGCTACTCCTTGCTCAATGAAATGGACTCAACACCGCATATTAAACGCCTAAGAATGTACCTGACTAGTAAGTATCTTAAAACCTATGGATTGCTATGTCTCCGAAAGAGAATCAAGCATGTGTACAGGGGCATAAACGCAGCAGTGATAGGATTGGAGAGGTTCGGTGAGCAAATGAAGACCCTTTGAAGTCATATTGCATGGTACCCATTACACGGGTCTCAACTCTCCAGGTTTAAGGTATTCTTCCTTCAGCTAAAACATGCATGTGGAACCCAAGTATGATCAACCATGTGAACGGGAGACGTGTTCAAATATGTCTCAGTTTTCCTCCCCTGGTACTCAGGTGCAACATTCCAGACGCTTTACTAACACTCTCCCCACTTGGAGAGTCAGCGCCTTTAACCTCCTGTTTGGCCCAGTTTGCAATTTCTGCGGAAGATGAACAGGAATAGCGAGAACCAATGAGAGGCTAGCTGGAGGTGTCTGGACGGGCAAATTTAACTCTCATTTCCCACCAGGAGGAGGAAATAACCAAAGGCTCAGCCTGCCGTGCCAGAATCAGATTAGGGCCAGAAGCCATCCTGCGGTGTTGCGGCCAGGTCACAAGAAAGCGAGTTGAAGAAAGGAGCTCAGGGGCACTGTAATTCACAAACCTGCAGAGTTATAAATGACAGCTATCGTCCAAAAATAGACTGAAGTAAGGCTGCCAAGAGGACTTGAAAGCGGGGCAGAATTGCAGGAAACCGATTTCAGGAGGTAGACTGAAATTGCATTGAAAGCATAAGAAAAGAGGCAGAACGTCCACAATGATGCACTTGGCCAAAAAGGGCGTATGCGTTTTTTCCTGAATATATTCAGGAAAAAACGCATACGCCCTTTTTGGCCAACCAAGCAAGCTTGCAAAGGAAATCTGCACTACAATGAAGTCTCACTTCCCCCCGGTCAAAAGGGCCATCTGATAAAAGTGTAAAATCCAGAAAGGCAGGACAGGCCATGGAGAACTGGGAGCCTTGTTATGCTGATGGGCGGGATGTAAATTGCCAACAGACAATCGGGAGAAGTGTATGGTGTTTCCTGAAACATCTAAAATACAAAGCAACAGAGCCTAGGGCACTGCCACTTATGGTCCTATAGCTTAGGGAAATTAAAATCAAAAAGACACAGCCACCCCAAAGTTTGGGACACCTCTGTTTACAAGAACCTCGTTTACAGTACAAGTTCAACATCGCAGAAAGTGAAAAATGGATAAAGAAGTTGTGGTATTTACTTACAAAGCAATATCACTCAGCAATGAAATCTGTGTCATCAGGCCCTTAGCAGCACAATGAGTGGATTCAGGTATGATGATTCTAACTGAAATAAGTCACACAGAAAAAGAAACATCATAAGATATCAGTAATACACGGAATGTAAACTTGGCTACACAGGAACTGAATTACAGAACAGAACAGGGTCTCAAATTTAGAAAACCAACTTATGCTTGCTTAAGGGTAAAGGTGAGTTGGGGTGCTGCATAAAACCAGAGATTGAAATGAGCACAGATAAAGTTCCTTAAGTCAAATATGGAATAGACAAGAGCTACTCCTTGCTCAACGAAATGGACTCAACACCGCATATTAAACGCCTAAGAATGTACCTGACTAGTATCGTAAAACCTATGGATTGCTATGTCTCCGAAAGAGAATCAAGCATGTGTACAGGGGCATAAACGCAGCAGTGATAGGATTGGAGAGGTTCGGTGAGCAAATGAAGACCCTTTGAATTCATATTGCATGGTACCCATTCCACGGGTCTCAACTCTCCAGGTTTAAGGTATTCTTCCTTCAGCTAAAACATGCATGTGGAACCCAAGTATGATCAACCATGTGAACGGGAGACGTGTTCAAATATGTCTCAGTTTTCCTCCCCTGGTACTCGGGTGCAACATTCCAGACGCTTTACTAACACTCTCCCCACTTGGAGAGTCAGCGCCTTTAACCTCCTGTTTGGCACAGTTTGCAATTTCTGCGGAAGATGAACAGGAATAGCGAGAACCAATGAGAGGCTAGCTGGAGGTGTCTGGACGGGCAAATTTAACTCTCATTTCCCACCAGGAAGAGGAAATAACCAAAGGCTCAGCGTGCCGTACCGGAACCAGATTAGGGCCTGAAGCCATCCTGCGGTGTTGCGGCCAGCTCAAAAGAAAGCGAGTTGAAGAAAGGAGCTCAGGGGCACTGTAATTCACAAACCTGCAGAGTTATAAATGACAGCTATGGTCCAAAAATAGACTGAAGTAAGGCTGCCAAGAGGACTTGAAAGCGGGGCAGAATTGCAGGAAACCGATTTCAGGAGGTAGACTGGAATTGCATTGAAAGCATAGGAAAAGAGGCAGAACGTCCACAATGATGCACTTGGCCAAAAAGGGCGTATGCGTTTTTTCCTGAATATATTCAGGAAAAAACGCATACGCCCTTTTTGGCCAACCAAGCAAGCTTGCAAAGGAAATCTGCACTACAATGAAGTCTCACTTCCCCCCGGTCAAAAGGGCCATCTGAAAAAAGTGTAAAATCCAGAAAGGCAACAGACCATTGAGAACTGGGAGCCTTGTTATGCTGATGGGCGGGATGTAAATTGCCAACAGACACTCGGGAGAAGTGTATGGTGTTTCCTGAAACATCTAAAAAACAAAGCAACAGAGCCTAGGGCACTTCCACTTATGGTCCTATAGCTTAGGGAAATTAAAATCAAAAAGACACAGCCACCCCAAAGTTTGGAACAGCTCTGTTTACAAGAACCTCGTTTGCAGTACAAGTTCAACATCGCAGAAAGTGAAAAATGGATAAAGAAGTTGTGGTATTCACTTACAAAGCAATATCACTCAGCAATGAAATCTATGTCATCAGGCCCTTAGCAGCACAATGAGTGGATTCAGGTATGATGATTCTAACTGAAATAAGTCACACAGAAAAAGAAACATCATAAGATATCAGTAATACACGGAATGGAAACTTGGCTACACAGGAACTGAATTACAGAACAGAACAGGGTCTCAAATTTAGAAAAACAACTTATGCTTGCTTAAGGGTAAAGGTGAGTTGGGGTGCTGCATAAAACCAGAGATTGAAATGAGCACAGATAAAGTTCCTTAAGCCAAATATGGAATAGACAAGAGCTACTCCTTGCTCAACGAAATGGACTCAACACCGCATATTAAACGCCTAAGAATGTACCTGACTAGTAAGTATCTTAAAACCTATGGATTGCTATGTCTCCGAAAGAGAATCAAGCATGTGTACAGGGGCATAAACGCAGCAGTGATAGGATTGGAGAGGTTCGGTGAGCAAATGAAGACCCTTTGAAGTCATATTGCATGGTACCCATTACACGGGTCTCAACTCTCCAGGTTTAAGGTATTCTTCCTTCAGCTAAAACATGCATGTGGAACCCAAGTATGATCAACCATGTGAACGGGAGACGTGTTCAAATATGTCTCAGTTTTCCTCCCCTGGTACTCGGGTGCAACATTCCAGACGCTTTACTAACACTCTCCCCACTTGGAGAGTCAGCGCCTTTAACCTCCTGTTTGGCCCAGTTTGCAATTTCTGCGGAAGATGAACAGGAATAGCGAGAACCAATGAGAGACTAGCTGGAGGTGTCTGGACGGGCAAATGTAACTCTCATTTCCCACCAGGAAGAGGAATTAACCAAAGGCTCAGCGTGCCGTGCCGGAACCAGATTAGGGCCTGAAGCCATCCTGCAGTGTTGCGGCCAGCTCAAAAGAAAGCGAGTTGAAGAAAGGAGCTCAGGGGCACTGTAATTCACAAACCTGCAGAGTTATAAATGACAGCTATCGTCCAAAAATAGACTGAAGTAAGGGTGCCAAGAGGACTTGAAAGCGGGGCAGAATTGCAGGAAACCGATTTCAGGAGGTAGACTGGAATTGCATTGAAAGCATAGGAAAAGAGGCAGAACGTCCACAATGATGCACTTGGCCAAAAAGGGCGTATGCGTTTTTTCCTGAATATATTCAGGAAAAAACGCATACGCCCTTTTTGGCCAACCAAGCAAGCTTGCAAAGGAAATCTGCACTACAATGAAGTCTCACTTCCCCCCGGTCAAAAGGGCCATCTGAAAAAAGTGTAAAATCCAGAAAGGCAGGACAGGCCATGGAGAACTGGGAGCCTTGTTATGCTGATCGGCGGGATGTAAATTGCCAACAACCACTCGGGAGAAGTGTATGGTGTTTCCTGAAACATCTAAAAAACAAAGCAACAGAGCCTAGGGCACTTCCACTTATGGTCCTATAGCTTAGGGAAATTAAAATCAAAAAGACACAGCCACCCCAAAGTTTGGAACGGCTCTGTTTACAAGAACCTCGTTTACAGTACAAGTTCAACATTGCAGAAAGTGAAAAATGGATAAAGAAGTTGTGGTATTTACTTACAAAGCAATATCACTCAGCAATGAAATCTGTGTCATCAGGCCCTTAGCAGCACAATGAGTGGATTCAGGTATGATGATTCTAACTGAAATAAGTCACACAGAAAAAGAAACATCATAAGATATCAGTAATACACGGAATGTAAACTTGGCTACACAGGAACTGAATTACAGAACAGAACAGGGTCTCAAATTTAGAAAACCAACTTATGCTTGCTTAAGGGTAAACGTGAGTTGGGGTGCTGCATAAAACCAGAGATTGAAATGAGCACAGATAAAGTTCCTTAAGCCAAATATGGAATAGACAAGAGCTACTCCTTGCTCAACGAAATGGACTCAACACCCCATATTAAACGCCTAAGAATGTACCTGACTAGTAAGTATCTTAAAACCTATGGATTGCTATGTCTCCGAAAGAGAATCAAGCATGTGTACAGGGGCATAAACGCAGCAGTGATAGGATTGGAGAGGTTCGGTGAGCAAATGAAGACCCTTTGAAGTCATATTGCATGGTACCCATTCCACGGGTTTCAACTACCCAGGTTTAAGGTATTCTTCCTTCAGCTAAAACATGCATGTGGAACCTAGAGTATGATCAACCATGTGATCGGGAGACGTGTTCAAATATGTCTCAATTTTCCTCCCCTGGTACTCGGGTGCAACATTCCAGACGCTTTACTAACACTCTCCCCACTTGGAGAGTCAGTCCCTTTAACCTCCTGTTTGGCCCAGCTTGCAATTTCTGCGGAAGATGAACAGGAATAGCGAGAACCAATGAGAGGCTAGCTGGAGGTGTCTGGACGGGCAAATTTAACTCTCATTTCCCACCAGGAAGAGGAATTAACCAAAGGCTCAGCGTGCCGGGCCGGAACCAGATTAGGGCCTGAAGCCATCCTGCGGTGTTGCGGCCAGGTCACAAGAAAGCGAGTTGAAGAAAGGAGCTCAGGGGCACTGTAATTCACAAACCTGCAGAGTTATAAATGACAGCTATCGTCCAAAAATACACTGAAGTAAGGCTGCCAAGAGGACTTGAAAGCGGGGCAGAATTGCAGGAAACCGATTTCAGGAGGTAGACTGGAATTGCATTGAAAGCATAGGAAAAGAGGCAGAACGTCCACAATGATGCACTTGGCCAAAAAGGGCGTATGCGTTTTTTCCTGAATATATTCAGGAAAAAACGCATACGCCCTTTTTGGCCAACCAAGCAAGCTTGCAAAGGAAATCTGCACTACAATGAAGTCTCACTTCCCCCCGGTCAAAAGGGCCATCTGAAAAAAGTGTAAAATCCAGAAAGGCAGGACAGGCCATGGAGAACTGGGAGCCTTGTTATGCTGATGGGCGGGATGTAAATTGCCAACAGACACTTGGGAGAAGTGTATGGTGTTTCCTGAAACATCTAAAAAACAAAGCAACAGAGCCTAGGGCACTGCCACTTATGGTCCTATAGCTTAGGGAAATTAAAATCAAAAAGACACAGCCACCCCAAAGTTTGGGACGCCTCTGTTTACAAGAACCTCGTTTACAGTACAAGTTCAACATCGCAGAAAGTGAAAAATGGATAAAGAAGTTGTGGTATTTACTTACAAAGCAATATCACTCAGCAATGAAATCTGTGTCATCAGGCCCTTAGCAGCACAATGAGTGGATTCAGGTATGATGATTCTAACTGAAATAAGTCACACAGAAAAAGAAACATCATAAGATATCAGTAATACACGGAATGTAAACTTGGCTACACAGGAACTGAATTACAGAACAGAACAGGGTCTCAAATTTAGAAAACCAACTTATTCTTGCTTAAGGGTAAAGGTGAGTTGGGGTGCTGCATAAAACCAGAGATTGAAATGAGCACAGATAAAGTTCCTTAAGCCAAATATGGAATAGACAAGAGCTACTCCTTGCTCAACGAAATGGACTCAACACCCCATATTAAACGCCTAAGAATGTACCTGACTAGTAAGTATCTTAAAACCTATGGATTGCTCTGTCTCCAAAAGAGAATCAAGCATGTGTACAGGGGCATAAACGTAGCAGTGATAGGATTGGAGAGGTTCAGTGAGCAAATGAAGACCCTTTGAAGTCATATTGCATGGTACCCATTGCACGGGTTTCAACTACCCAGGTTTAAGGTATTCTTCCTTCAGCTAAAACATGCATGTGGAACCTAGAGTATGATCAACCATGTGATCGGGAGACGTGTTCAAATATGTCTCAGTTTTCCTCCCCTGGTACTCGGGTGCAACATTCCAGACGCTTTACTAACACTCTCCCCACTTGGAGAGTCAGCGCCTTTAACCTCCTGTTTGGCCCAGTTTGCAATTTCTGCGGAAGATGAACAGGAATAGCGAGAACCAATGAGAGACTAGCTGGAGTTGTCTGGACTGGCAAATTTAACTCTCATTTCCCACCAGGAAGAGGAAATAACCAAAGGTTCAGCGTGCCGTGCCAGACCCAGATTACGGCCTGAAGCCATCCTGCGGTGTTGCGGCCAGGTCACAAGAAAGCGAGTTGAAGAAAGGAGCTCAGGGGCACTGTAATTCACAAAACTGCAGAGTTATAAATGACAGCTATCGTCCAAAAATAGACTGAAGTAAGGCTGCCAAGAGGACTTGAAAGCGGGGCAGAATTGCAGGAAACCGATTTCAGGAGGTAGACTGGAATTGCATTGAAAGCATAGGAAAAGAGGCAGAACGTCCACAATGATGCACTTGGCCAAAAAGGGCATATGCGTTTTTTCCTGAATATATTCAGGAAAAAATGCATACGCCCTTTTTGGCCAACCAAGCAAGCTTGCAAAGGAAATCTGCACTACAATGAAGTCTTACTTCCCCCCGGCCAAAAGGGCCATCTGAAAAAAGTGTAAAATCCAGAAAGGCAACAGACCATTGAGAACTGGGAGCCTTGTTATGCTGATGGGCGGGATGTAAATTGCCAACAGACACTTGGGAGAAGTGTATGGTGTTTCCTAAAACATCTAAAAAACAAAGCAACAGAGCCTAGGGCACTTCCACTTATGGTCCTATAGCTTAGGGAAATTAAAATCAAAAAGACACAGCCACCCCAAAGTTTGGAACGGCTCTGTTTACAAGAACCTCGTTTACAGTACAAGTTCAACATCGCAGAAAGTGAAAAATGGATAAAGAAGTTGTGGTATTTACTTACAAAGCAATATCACTCAGCAATGAAATGTGTGTCATCAGGCCCTTAGCAGCAAAATGAGTGGATTCAGGTATGATGATTCTAACTGAAGTAAGTCACACAGAAAAAGAAACATCATAAGATATCAGTAATACACGGAATGTAAACTTGGCTACACAGGAACTGAATTACAGAACAGAACAGGGTCTCAAATTTAGAAAACCAACTTATGCTTGCTTAAGGGTAAAGGTGAGTTGGGGTGCTGCATAAAACCAGAGATTGAAATGAGCACAGATAAAGTTCCTTAAGTCAAATATGGAATAGACAAGAGCTACTCCTTGCTCAACGAAATGGACTCAACACCGCATATTAAACGCCTAAGAATGTACCTGACTAGTAAGTATCTTAAAACCTATGGATTGCTATGTCTCCGAAAGAGAATCAAGCATGTGTACAGGGGCATAAACGCAGCAGTGATAGGATTGGAGAGGTTCGGTGAGCAAATGAAGACCCTTTGAAGTCATATTGCATGGTACCCATTACACGGGTCTTAACTCTCCAGGTTTAAGGTATTCTTCCTTCAGCTAAAACATGCATGTGGAACCCAAGTATGATCAACCATGTGAACGGGAGACGTGTTCAAATATGTCTCAGTTTTCTTCCCCTGGTACTCGGGTGCAACATTCCAGACGCTTTACTAACACTCTCCCCACTTGGAGAGTCAGTCCCTTTAACCTCCTGTTTGGCCCAGTTTGCAATTTCTGCGGAAGATGAACAGGAATAGCGAGAACCAATGAGAGGCTAGCTGGAGGTGTCTGGACGGGCAAATTTAACTCTCATTTCCCACCAGGAAGAGGAATTAACCAAAGGCTCAGCGTGCCGGGCCGGAACCAGATTAGGGCCTGAAGCCATCCTGCGGTGTTGCGGCCAGGTCACAAGAAAGCGAGTTGAAGAAAGGAGCTCAGGGGCACTGTAATTCACAAACCTGCAGAGTTATAAATGACAGCTATCGTCCAAAAATAGACTGAAGTAAGGCTGCCAAGAGGACTTGAAAGCGGGGCAGAATTGCAGGAAACCGATTTCAGGAGGTAGACTGGAATTGCATTGAAAGCATAGGAAAAGAGGCAGAACGTCCACAATGATGCACTTGGCCAAAAAGGGCGTATGCGTTTTTTCCTGAATATATTCAGGAAAAAACGCATACGCCCTTTTTGGCCAACCAAGCAAGCTTGCAAAGGAAATCTGCACTACAATGAAGTCTCACTTCCCCCCGGTCAAAAGGGCCATCTGAAAAAAGTGTAAAATCCAAAAAGGCAGGACAGGCCATGGAGAACTGGGAGCCTTGTTATGCTGATGGGCGGGATGTAAATTGCCAACAACCACTCGGGAGAAGTGTATGGTGTTTCCTGAAACATCTAAAAAACAAAGCAACAGAGCCTAGGGCACTGCCACTTATGGTCCTATAGCTTAGGGAAATTAAAATCAAAAAGACACAGCCACCCCAAAGTTTGGAACGGCTCTGTTTACAAGAACCTCGTTTACAGTACAAGTTCAACATCCCAGAAAGTGAAAAATGGATAAAGAAGTTGTGGTATTTACTTACAAAGCAATATCACTCAGCAATGAAATCTGTGTCATCAGGCCCGTAGCAGCACAATGAGTGGATTCAGGTATGATGATTCTAACTGAAATAAGTCACACAGAAAAAGAAACATCATAAGATATCAGTAATACACGGAATGTAAACTTGGCTACACAGGAACTGAATTACAGAACAGAACAGGGTCTCAAATTTAGAAAACCAACTTATTCTTGCTTAAGGGTAAAGGTGAGTTGGGGTGCTGCATAAAACCAGAGATTGAAATGAGCACAGATAAAGTTCCTTAAGCCAAATATGGAATAGACAAGAGCTACTCCTTGCTCAACGAAATGGACTCAACACCCCATATTAAACGCCTAAGAATGTACCTGACTAGTAAGTATCTTAAAACCTATGGATTGCTATGTCTCCGAAAGAGAATCAAGCATGTGTACAGGGGCATAAACGCAGCAGTGATAGGATTGGAGAGGTTCAGTGAGCAAATGAAGACCCTTTGAAGTCATATTGCATGGTACCCATTGCACGGGTTTCAACTACCCAGGTTTAAGGTATTCTTCCTTCAGCTAAAACATGCATGTGGAACCTAGAGTATGATCAACCATGTGATCGGGAGACGTGTTCAAATATGTCTCAGTTTTCCTCCCCTGGTACTCGGGTGCAACATTCCAGACGCTTTACTAACACTCTCCCCACTTGGAGAGTCAGCGCCTTTAACCTCCTGTTTGGCCCAGCTTGCAATTTCTGCGGAAGATGAACAGGAATAGCGAGAACCAATGAGAGACTAGCTGGAGGTGTCTGGACGGGCAAATTTAACTCTCATTTCCCACCAGGAAGACGAAATAACCAAAGGTTCAGCGTGCCGTGCCGGAACCAGATTAGGGCCTGAAGCCATCCTGCGGTGTTGCGGCCAGGTCACAAGAAAGCGAGTTGAACAAAGGAGCTCAGGGGCACTGTAATTCACAAACCTGCAGAGTTATAAATGACAGCTATCGTCCAAAAATAGACTGAAGTAAGGCTGCCAAGAGGACTTGAAAGCGGGGCAGAATTGCAGGAAACCGATTTCAGGAGGTAGACTGGAATTGCATTGAAAGCATAGGAAAAGAGGCAGAACGTCCACAATGATGCACTTGGCCAAAAAGGGCGTATGCGTTTTTTCCTGAATATATTCAGGAAAAAACGCATACGCCCTTTTTGGCCAACCAAGCAAGCTTGCAAAGGAAATCTGCACTACAATGAAGTCTCACTTCCCCCCGGTCAAAAGGGCCATCTGAAAAAAGTGTAAAATCCAGAAAGGCAGGACAGGCCATGGAGAACTGGGAGCCTTGTTATGCTGATGGGCGGGATGTAAATTGCCAACAACCACTCGGGAGAAGTGTATGGTGTTTCTTGAAACATCTAAAAAACAAAGCAACAGAACCTAGGGCACTTCCACTTATGGTCCTATAGCTTAGGGAAATTAAAATCAAAAAGACACAGCCACCCCAAAGTTTGGAACGGCTCTGTTTACAAGAACCTCGTTTACAGTACAAGTTCAACATCGCAGAAAGTGAAAAATGGATAAAGAAGTTGTGGTATTTACTTACAAAGCAATATCACTCAGCAATGAAATCTGTGTCATCAGGCCCTTAGCAGCACAATGAGTGGATTCAGGTATGATGATTCTAACTGAAGTAAGTCACACAGAAAAAGAAACATCATAAGATATCAGTAATACACGGAATGTAAACTTGGCTACACAGGAACTGAATTACAGAACAGAACAGGGTCTCAAATTTAGAAAACCAACTTATGCTTGCTTAAGGGGAAAGGTGAGTTGGGGTGCTGCATAAAACCAGAGATTGAAATGAGCACAGATAAAGTTCCTTAAGTCAAATATGGAATAGACAAGAGCTACTCCTTGCTCAACGAAATGGACTCAACACCGCATATTAAACGCCTAAGAATGTACCTGACTAGTAAGTATCTTAAAACCTATGGATTGCTATGTCTCCGAAAGAGAATCAAGCATGTGTACAGGGGCATAAACGCAGCAGTGATAGGATTGGAGATGTTCGGTGAGCAAATGAAGACCCTTTGAAGTCATATTGCATGGTACCCATTACACGGGTCTTAACTCTCCAGGTTTAAGGTATTCTTCCTTCAGCTAAAACATGCATGTGGAACCCAAGTATGATCAACCATGTGATCGGGAGACGTGTTCAAATATGTCTCAGTTTTCTTCCCCTGGTACTCGGGTGCAACATTCCAGACGCTTTACTAACACTCTCCCCACTTGGAGAGTCAGCGCCTTTAACCTCCTGTTTGGCCCAGTTTGCAATTTCTGCGGAAGATGAACAGGAATAGCGAGAACCAATGAGAGGCTAGCTGGAGGTGTCTGGACGGGCAAATTTAACTCTCATTTCCCACCAGGAAGAGGAAATAACCAAAGGCTCAGCGTGCCGTGCCGGAACCAGATTAGGGCCTGAAGCCATCCTGCGGTGTTGCGGCCAGGTCACAAGAAAGCGAGTTGAAGAAAGGAGCTCAGGGGCACTGTAATTCACAAACCTGCAGAGTTATAAATGACAGCTATCGTCCAAAAATAGACTGAAGTAAGGCTGCCGAGAGGACTTGAAAGCGGGGCAGAATTGCAGGAAACCGATTTCAGGAGGTAGACTGGAATTGCATTGAAAGCATAGGAAAAGAGGCAGAACGTCCACAATGATGCACTTGGCCAAAAAGGGCGTATGCGTTTTTTCCTGAATATATTCAGGAAAAAACGCATACGCCCTTTGTGGCCAACCAAGCAAGCTTGCAAAGGAAATCTGCACTACAATGAAGTCTCACTTCCCCCCGGTCAAAAGGGCCATCTGAAAAAAGTGTAAAATCCAGAAAGGCAGGACAGGCCATGGAGAACTGGGAGCCTTGTTATGCTGATGGGCGGGATGTAAATTGCCAACAGACACTCGGGAGAAGTGTATGGTGTTTCCTGAAACATCTAAAAAACAAAGCAACAGAGCCTAGGGCGCTGCCACTTATGGTCCTATAGCTTAGGGAAATTAAAATCAAAAAGACACAGCCACCCCAAAGTTTGGGACGCCTCTGTTTACAAGAACCTCGTTTACAGTACAAGTTCAACATCGCAGAAAGTGAAAAATGGATAAAGAAGTTGTGGTATTTACTTACAAAGCAGTATCACTCAGCAATGAAATCTGTGTCATCAGGCCCTTAGCAGCACAATGAGTGGATTCAGGTATGATGATTCTAACTGAAATAAGTCACACAGAAAAAGAAACATCATAAGATATCAGTAATACACGGAATGTAAACTTGGCTACACAGGAACTGAATTACAGAACAGAACAGGGTCTCAAATTTAGAAAACCAACTTATTCTTGCTTAAGGGTAAAGGTGAGTTGGGGTGCTGCATAAAACCAGAGATTGAAATGAGCACAGATAAAGTTCCTTAAGCCAAATATGGAATAGACAAGAGCTACTCCTTGCTCAACGAAACGGACTCAATACCCCATATTAAACGCCTAAGAATGTACCTGACTAGTAAGTATCTTAAAACCTATGGATTGCTATGTCTCCGAAAGAGAATCAAGCATGTGTACAGGGGCATAAACGCAGCAGTGATAGGATTGGAGAGGTTCGGTGAGCAAATGAACACCCTTTGAAGTCATATTGCATGGAACCCATTGCACGGGTCTTAACTCTCCAGGTTTAAGGTATTCTTCCTTCAGCTAAAACATGCATGTGGAACCCAAGTATGATCAACCATGTGAACGGGAGACGTGTTCAAATATGTCTCAGTTTTCCTCCCCTGGTACTCGGGTGCAACATTCCAGACGCTTTACTAACACTCTCCCCACTTGGAGAGTCAGCGCCTTTAACCTCCTGTTTGGCCCAGTTTGCAATTTCTGCGGAAGATGAACAGGAATAGCGAGAACCAATGAGAGGCTAGTTGGAGGTGTCTGGACGGGCAAATTTAACTCTCATTTCCCACCAGGAAGAGGAATTAACCAAAGGCTCAGCATGCCGGGCCGGAACCAGATTAGGGCCTGAAGCCATCCTGCGGTGTTGCGGCCAGGGCACAAGAAAGCGAGTTGAAGAAAGGAGCTCAGGGGCACTGTAATTCAAAAACCTGCAGAGTTATAAATGACAGCTATCGTCCAAAAATAGACTGAAGTAAGGCTGCCAAGAGGACTTGAAAGCGGGGCAGAATTGCAGGAAACCGATTTCAGGAGGTAGACAGAAATTGCATTGAAAGCATAGGAAAAGAGGCAGAACGTCCACAATGATGCACTTGGCCAAAAAGGGCGTATGCGTTTTTTCCTGAATATATTCAGGAAAAAACGCATACGCCCTTTTTGGCCAACCAAGCAAGCTTGCAAAGGAAATCTGCACTACAATGAAGTCTCATTTCCCCCAGGCCAAAAGGGCCATCTGAAAAAAGTGTAAAATCCAGAAAGGCAACAGGCCATTGAGAACTGGGAGCCTTGTTATGCTGATGGGCGGGATGTAAATTGCCAACAGACACTTGGGAGAAGTGTATGGTGTTTCCTGAAACATCTAAAAAACAAAGCAACAGAGCCTAGGGCACTTCCACTTATGGTCCTATAGCTTAGGGAAATTAAAATCAAAAAGACACAGCCACCCCAAAGTTTGGAACGGCTCTGTTTACAAGAACCTCGTTTACAGTACAAGTTCAACATCGCAGAAAGTGAAAAATGGATAAAGAAGTTGTGGTATTTACTTACAAAGCAATATCACTCAGCAATGAAATCTGTGTCATCAGGCCCTTAGCAGCAAAATGAGTGGATTCAGGTATGATGATTCTAACTGAAATAAGTCACACAGAAAAAGAAACATCATAAGATATCAGTAATACACGGAATGTAAACTTGGCTACACAGGAACTGAATTACAGAACAGAACAGGGTCTCAAATTTAGAAAACCAACTTATTCTTGCTTAAGGGTAAAGGTGAGTTGGGGTGCTGCATAAAACCAGAGATTGAAATGAGCACAGATAAAGTTCCTTAAGCCAAATATGGAATAGACAAGAGCTACTCCTTGCTCAACAAAATGGACTCAACACCCCATATTAAACGCCTAAGAATGTACCTGACTAGTAAGTATCTTAAAACCTATGGATTGCTATGTCTCCGAAAGAGAATCAAGCATGTGTACAGGGGCGTAAACGCAGCAGTGATAGGATTGGAGAGGTTCGGTAAGCAAATGAAGACCCTTTGAAGTCATATTGCATGGTACCCATTCCACGGGTTTCAACTACCCAGGTTTAAGGTATTCTTCCTTCAGCTAAAACATGCATGTGGAACCCAAGTATGATCAACCATGTGATCGGGAGACGTGTTCAAATATGTCTCAGTTTTCCTCCCCTGGTACTCGGGTGAAACATTCCAGACGCTTTACTAACACTCTCCCCACTTGGAGAGTCAGTCCCTTTAACCTCCTGTTTGGCCCAGTTTGCAATTTCTGCGGAAGATGAACAGGAATAGCGAGAACCAATGAGAGGCTAGCTGGAGGTGTCTGGACGGGCAAATTTAACTCTCATTTCCCACCAGGAAGAGGAATTAACCAAAGGCTCAGCATGCCGGCCCGGAACCAGATTAGGGCCTGAAGCCATCCTGCGGTGTTGCGGCCAGGTCACAAGAAAGCGAGTTGAAGAAAGGAGCTCAGGGGCACTGTAATTCACAATCCTGCAGAGTTATAAATGACAGCTATCGTCCAAAAATAGACTGAAGTAAGGCTGCCAAGAGGACTTGAAAGCGGGGCAGAATTGCAGGAAACCGATTTCAGGAGGTAGACTGGAATTGCATTGAAAGCATAGGAAAAGAGGCAGAACGTCCACAATGATGCACTTGGCCAAAAAGGGCGTATGCGTTTTTTCCTGAATATATTCAGGAAAAAACGCATACGCCCTTTTTGGCCAACCAAGAAAGCTTGCAAAGGAAATCTGCACTACAATGAAGTCTCACTTCCCCCCGGTCAAAAGGGCCATCTGAAAAAAGTGTAAAATCCAGAAAGGCAGGACAGGCCATGGAGAACTGGGAGCCTTGTTATGCTGATGGGCGGGATGTAAATTGCCAACAGACACTCGGGAGAAGTGTATGGTGTTTCCTGAAACATCTAAAAAACAAAGCAACAGAGCCTAGGGCACTTCCACTTATGGTCCTATAGCTTAGGGAAATTAAAATCAAAAAGACACAGCCACCCCAAAGTTTGGAACGGCTCTGTTTACAAGAACCTCGTTTACAGTACAAGTTCAACATCGCAGAAAGTGAAAAATGGATAAAGAACTTGTGGTACTTACGTACAATGCAGTATCACTCAGCAATGAAATCTGTGTCATCAGGCCCTTAGCAGCACAATGAGTGGATTCAGGTATGATGATTCTAACTGAAATAAGTCACACAGAAAAAGAAACATCATAAGATATCAGTAATACACGGAATGTAAACTTGGCTACACAGAAACTGAATTATAGAACAGAACAGGGTCTCAAATTTAGAAAAACAACTTATTCTTGCTTAAGGGGAAAGGTGAGTTGGGGTGCTGCAAAAAACCAGAGATTGAAATGAGCACAGATAAAGTTCCTTAAGCCAAATATGGAATAGACAAGAGCTACTCCTTGCTCAACGAAATGGACTCAACACCCTATATTAAACGCCTAAGAATGTACCTGACTAGTAAGTATCGTAAAACCTATGGATTGCTATGTCTCCAAAAGAGCATCAAGCGTGTGTACAGGGGCATAAACGCAGCAGTGATAGGATTGGAGAGGTTCGGTAAGCAAATGAAGACCCTTTGAAGTCATATTGCATGGTACCCATTCCACGGGTCTCAACTCTCCAGGTTTAAGGTATTCTTCCTTCAGCTAAAACATGCATGTGGAACCCAGAGTATGATCAACCATGTGAACGGGAGACGTGTTCAAATATGTCTCAGTTTTCCTCCCCTGGTACTCGGGTGCAACATTCCAGACGCTTTACTAACACTCTCCCGACTTGGAGAGTCAGTCCCTTTAACCTCCTGTTTGGCCCAGTTTGCAATTTCTGCGGAAGATGAACAGGAATAGCGAGAACCAATGAGAGACTAGCTGGAGGTGTCTGAACGGGCAAATTTAACTCTCATTTCCCACCAGGAAGAGGAATTAACCAAAGGCTCAGCATGCCGGGCCAGAACCAGATTAGGGCCTGAAGCCATGCTGCGGTGTTGCGGCCAGCTCACAAGAAAGCGAGTTGAAGAAAGGAGCTCAGGGGCACTGTAATTCACAAACCTGCAGAGTTATAAATGACAGCTATCGTCCAAAAATAGACTGAAGTAAGGCTGCCAAGAGGACTTGAAAGCGGGGCAGAATTGCAGGAAACCGATTTCAGGAGGTAGACTGGAATTGCATTGAAAGCATAGGAAAAGAGGCAGAACGTCCACAATGATGCACTTGGCCAAAAAGGGCGTATGCGTTTTTTCCTGAATATATTCAGGAAAAAACGCATACGCCCTTTTTGGCCAACCAAGCAAGCTTGCAAAGGAAATCTGCACTACAATGAAGTCTCACTTCCCCCCGGTCAAAAGGGCCATCTGAAAAAAGTGTAAAATCCAGAAAGGCAGGACAGGCCATGGAGAACTGGGAGCCTTGTTATGCTGATGGGCGGGATGTAAATTGCCAACAACCACTCGGGAGAAGTGTATGGTGTTTCCTGAAACATCTAAAAAACAAAGCAACAGAACCTAGGGCACTTCCACTTATGGTCCTATAGCTTAGGGAAATTAAAATCAAAAAGACACAGCCACCCCAAAGTTTGGAACGGCTCTGTTTACAAGAACCTCGTTTACAGTACAAGTTCAACATCGCAGAAAGTGAAAAATGGATAAAGAAGTTGTGGTATTTACTTACAAAGCAATATCACTCAGCAATGAAATCTGTGTCATCAGGCCCTTAGCAGCACAATGAGTGGATTCAGGTATGATGATTCTAACTGAAATAAGTCACACAGAAAAAGAAACATCATAAGATATCAGTAATACACGGAATGGAAACTTGGCTACACAGGAACTGAATTACAGAACAGAACAGGGTCTCAAATTTAGAAAACCAACTTATTCTTGCTTAAAGGTAAAGGTGAGTTGGGGTGCTGCATAAAACCAGAGATTGAAATGAGCACAGATAAAGTTCCTTAAGCCAAATATGGAATAGACAAGAGCTACTCCTTGCTCAACGAAATGGACTCAACACCCCATATTAAACGCCTAAGAATGTACCTGACTAGTAAGTATCTTAAAACCTATGGATTGCTATGTCTCCGAAAGAGAATCAAGCATGTGTACAGGGGCATAAACGCAGCAGTGATAGGATTGGAGGTTCGGTGAGCAAATGAAGCCCCTTTGAAGTCATATTGCATGGTACGCATTACACGGGTCTTAACTCTCCAGGTTTAAGGTATTCTTCCTTCAGCTAAAACATGCATGTGGAACCCAAGTATGATCAACTATGTGAACGGGAGACGTGTTCAAATATGTCTCAGTTTTCCTCCCCTGGTACTCGGGTGCAACATTCCAGACGCTTTACTAACACTCTCCCCACTTGGAGAGTCAGTCCCTTTAACCTCCTGTTTGGCCCAGTTTGCAATTTCTGCGGAAGATGAACAGGAATAGCGAGAACCAATGAGAGGCTAGCTGGAGGTGTCTGGACGGGCAAATTTAACTCTCATTTCCCACCAGGAAGAGGAATTAACCAAAGGCTCAGCATGCCGGGCCGGAACCAGATTAGGGCCTTAAGCCATCCTGCGGTGTTGCGGCCAGGTCACAAGAAAGCGAGTTGAAGAAAGGAGCTCAGGGGCACTGTAATTCACAAACCTGCAGAGTTATAAATGACAGCTATCGTCCAAAAATAGACTGAAGTAAGGCTGCCAAGAGGACTTGAAAGCGGGGCAGAATTGCAGGAAACCGATTTCAGGAGGTAGACTGGAATTGCATTGAAAGCATAGGAAAAGAGGCAGAACGTCCACAATGATGCACTTGGCCAAAAAGGGCGTATGCGTTTTTTCCTGAATATATTCAGGAAAAAACGCATACGCACTTTTTGGCCAACCAAGCAAGCTTGCAAAGGAAATCTGCACTACAATGAAGTCTCACTTCCCCCCGGTCAAAAGGGCCATCTGAAAAAAGTGTAAAATCCAGAAAGGCAGGACAGGCCATGGAGAACTGGGAGCCTTGTTATGCTGATGGGCGGGATGTAAATTGCCAACAGACACTCGGGAGAAGTGTATGGTGTTTCCTGAAACATCTAAAAAACAAAGCAACAGAGCCTAGGGCACTTCCACTTATGGTCCTATAGCTTAGGGAAATTAAAATCAAAAAGACACAGCCACCCCAAAGTTTGGAACGGCTCTGTTTACAAGAACCTCGTTTACAGTACAAGTTCAACATCGAAGAAAGTGAAAAATGGATAAAGAACTTGTGGTACTTACGTACAATGCAGTATCACTCAGCAATGAAATCTGTGTCATCAGGCCCTTAGCAGCACAATGAGTGGATTCAGGTATGATGATTCTAACTGAAATAAGTCACACAGAAAAAGAAACATCATAAGATATCAGTAATACACGGAATGTAAACTTGGCTACACAGGAACTGAATTACAGAACAGAACAGGGTCTCAAATTTAGAAAAACAACTTATTCTTGCTTAAGGGTAAAGGTGAGTTGGGGTGCTGCATAAAACCAGAGATTGAAATGAGCACAGGTAAAGTTCCTTAAGCCAAATATGGAATAGACAAGAGCTACTCCTTGCTCAACGAAATGGACTCAACACCCCATATTAAACGCCTAAGAATGTACCTGACTAGTAAGTATCTTGAAACCTATGGATTGCTATGTCTCCGAAAGAGAATCAAGCATGTGTACAGGGGCATAAACGCAGCAGTGATAGGATTGGAGAGGTTCGGTGAGCAAATGAAGACCCTTTGAAGTCATATTGCATGGTACCCATTACACGGGTCTCAACTCTCCAGGTTTAAGGTATTCTTCCTTCAGCTAAGACATGCATGTGGAACCCAAGTATGATCAACCATGTGAACGGGAGACGTGTTCAAATATGTCTCAGTTTTCCTCCCCTGGTACTCGGGTGCAACATTCCAGACGCTTTACTAACACTCTCCCCACTTGGAGAGTCAGCGCCTTTAACCTCCTGTTTGGCCCAGTTTGCAATTTCTGCGGAAGATGAACAGGAATAGCGAGAACCAAAGGAGACTAGCTGGAGGTGTCTGGACGGGCAAATTTAACTCTCATTTCCCACCAGGAAGAGGAAATAACCAAAGGCTCAGCGTGCCGTACCGGAACCAGATTAGGGCCTGAAGCCATCCTGCGGTGTTGCGGCCAGCTCAAAAGAAAGCGAGTTGAAGAAAGGAGCTCAGGGGCACTGTAATTCACAAACCTGCAGAGTTATAAATGACAGCTATCGTCCAAAAATAGACTGAAGTAAGGCTGCCAAGAGGACTTGAAAGCGGGGCAGAATTGCAGGAAACCGATTTCAGGAGGTAGACTGGAATTGCATTGAAAGCATAGGAAAAGAGGCAGAACGTCCACAATGATGCACTTGGCCAAAAAGGGCGTATGCGTTTTTTCCTGAATATATTCAGGAAAAAACGCATACGCCCTTTTTGGCCAACCAAGCAAGCTTGCAAAGGAAATCTGCACTACAATGAAGTCTCACTTCCCCCTGGTCAAAAGGGCCATCTGAAAAAAGTGTAAAATCCAGAAAGGCAGGACAGGCCATGGAGAACTGGGAGCCTTGTTATGCTGATGGGCGGGATGTAAATTGCCAACAGACACTCGGGAGAAGTGTATGGTGTTTCCTGAAACATCTAAAAAACAAAGCAACAGAGCCTAGGGCACTGCCACTTATGGTCCTATAGCTTAGGGAAATTAAAATCAAAAAGACACAGCCACCCCAATGTTTGGGACGCCTCTGTTTACAAGAACCTCGTTTACAGTACAAGTTCAACATCGCAGAAAGTGAAAAATGGATAAAGAAGTTGTGGTATTTACTTACAAAGCAATATCACTCAGCAATGAAATCTATGTCATCAGGCCCTTAGCATCACAATGAGTGGATTCAGGTATGATGATTCTAACTGAACTAAGTCACACAGAAAAAGAAACATCATAAGGTATCAGTAATACACGGAATGTAAACTTGGCTACACAGGAACTGAATTACAGAACAGAACAGGGTCTCAAATTTAGAAAACCAACTTATGCTTGCTTAAGGGTAAAGGTGAGTTGGGGTGCTGCATAAAACCAGAGATTGAAATGAGCACAGATAAAGTTCCTTAAGTCAAATATGGAATAGACAAGAGCTACTCCTTGCTCAACGAAATGGACTCAACACCGCATATTAAACGCCTAAGAATGTACCTGACTAGTAAGTATCTTAAAACCTATGGATTGCTATGTCTCCGAAAGAGAATCAAGCATGTGTACAGGGGCATAAACAGAGCAGTGATAGGATTGGAGAGGTTCGGTGAGCAAATGAAGACCCTTTGAAGTCATATTGCATGGTACCCTTTCCACGGGTTTCAACTACCCAGGTTTAAGGTATTCTTCCTTCAGCTAAAACATGCATATGGAACCTAGAGTATGATCAACCATGTGATCGGGAGACGTGTTCAAATATGTCTCAGTTTTCCTCCCCTGGTACTCGGGTGCAACATTCCAGACGCTTTACTAACACTCTCCCCACTTGGAGAGTCAGTCCCTTTAACCTCCTGTTTGGCCCAGTTTGCAATTTCTGCGGAAGATGAACAGGAATAGCGAGAACCAATGAGAGGCTAGCTGGAGGTGTCTGGACGGGCAAATTTAACTCTCATTTCCCACCAGGAAGAGGAATTAACCAAAGGCTCAGCGTTCCGGGCCGGAACCAGATTAGGGCCTGAAGCCATCCTGCGGTGTTGCGGCCAGGTCACAAGAAAGCGAGTTGAAGAAAGGAGCTCAGGGACACTGTAATTCACAAACCTGCAGAGTTATAAATGACAGCTATCGTCCAAAAATAGACTGAAGTAAGGCTGCCAAGAGGACTTGAAAGCGGGGCAGAATTGCAGGAAACCGATTTCAGGAGGTAGACTGGAATTGCATTGCAAGCATAGGAAAAGAGGCAGAACGTCCACAATGATGCACTTGGCCAAAAAGGGCGTATGCGTTTTTTCCTGAATATATTCAGGAAAAAACGCATACGCCCTTTGTGGCCAACCAAGCAAGCTTGCAAAGGAAATCTGCACTACAATGAAGTCTCACTTCCCCCCGGTCAAAAGGGCCATCTGAAAAAAGTGTAAAATCCAGAAAGGCAGGACAGGCCATGGAGAACTGGGAGCCTTGTTATGCTGATGGGCGGGATGTAAATTGCCAACAGACACTCGGGAGAAGTGTATGGTGTTTCCTGAAACATCTAAAAAACAAAGCAACAGAGCCTAGGGCACTGCCACTTATGGTCCTATAGCTTAGGGAAATTAAAATCAAAAAGACACAGCCACCCCAAAGTTTGGGACGCCTCTGTTTACAAGAACCTCGTTTACAGTACAAGTTCAACATCGCAGAAAGTGAAAAATGGATAAAGAAGTTGTGGTATTTACTTACAAAGCAATATCACTCAGCAATGAAATCTGTGTCATCAGGCCCTTAGCAGCACAATGAGTGGATTCAGGTATGATGATTCTAACTGAAGTAAGTCACACAGAAAAAGAAACATCATAAGATATCTGTAATACACGGAATGTAAACTTGGCTACACAGGAACTGAATTACAGAACAGAACAGGGTCTCAAATTTAGAAAACCAACTTATGCTTGCTTAAGGGTAAAGGTGAGTTGGGGTGCTGCATAAAACCAGAGATTGAAATGAGCACAGATAAAGTTCCTTAAGTCAAATATGGAATAGACAAGAGCTACTCCTTGCTCAACGAAATGGACTCAACACCGCATATTAAACGCCTAAGAATGTACCTGACTAGTAAGTATCTTAAAACCTATGGATTGCTATGTCTCCGAAAGAGAATCAAGCATGTGTACAGGGGCATAAACGCAGCAGTGATAGGATTGGAGAGGTTCGGTGAGCAAATGAAGACCCTTTGAAGTCATATTGCATGGTACCCATTACACGGGTCTTAACTACCCAGGTTTAAGGTATTCTTCCTTCAGCTAAAACATGCATGTGGAACCCAAGTATGATCAACCATGTGAACGGGAGACGTGTTCAAATATGTCTCAGTTTTCCTCCCCTGGTACTCGGGTGCAACATTCCAGACGCTTTACTAACACTCTCCCCACTTGGAGAGTCAGTCCCTTTAACCTCCTGTTTGGCCCAGTTTGCAATTTCTGCGGAAGATGAACAGGAATAGCGAGAACCAATGAGAGGCTAGCTGGAGGTGTCTGGACGGGCAAATTTAACTCTCATTTCCCACCAGGAAGAGGAAATAACCAAAGGCTCAGCGTGCCGTGCCGGAACCAGATTAGGGCCTGAAGCCATCCTGCGGTGTTGCGGCCAGCTCAAAAGAAAGCGAGTTGAAGAAAGGAGCTCAGGGGCACTGTAATTCACAAACCTGCAGAGTTATAAATGACAGCTATCGTCCAAAAATAGACTGAAGTAAGGCTGCCAAGAGGACTTGAAAGCAGGGTAGAATTGCAGGAAACCGATTTCAGGTGGTAGACTGGAATTGCATTGAAAGCATAGGAAAAGAGGCAGAACGTCCACAATGATGCACTTGGCCAAAAAGGGCGTATGCGTTTTTTCCTGAATATATTCAGGAAAAAACGCATACGCCCTTTTTGGCCAACCAAGCAAGCTTGCAAAGGAAATCTGCACTACAATGAAGTCTCACTTCCCCCCGGTCAAAAGGGCCATCTGAAAAAAGTGTAAAATCCAGAAAGGCAGGACAGGTCATGGAGAACTGGGAGCCTTGTTATGCTGATGGGCGGGATGTAAATTGCCAACAACCACTCGGGAGAAGTGTATGGTGTTTCCTGAAACATCTAAAAAACAAAGCAACAGAACCTAGGGCACTTCCACTTATGGTCCTATAGCTTAGGGAAATTAAAATCAAAAAGACACAGCCACCCCAAAGTTTGGAACGGCTCTGTTTACAAGAACCTCGTTTACAGTACAAGTTCAACATCGCAGAAAGTGAAAAATGGATAAAGAAGTTGTGGTATTTACTTACAAAGCAATATCACTCAGCAATGAAATCTGTGTCATCAGGCCCTTAGCAGCACAATAAGTGGATTCAGGTATGATGATTCTAACTGAAGTAAGTCACACAGAAAAATAAACATCATAAGATATCAGTAATACACGGAATGTAAACTTGGCTACACAGGAACTGAATTACAGAACAGAACAGGGTCTCAAATTTAGAAAACCAACTTATGCTTGCTTAAGGGTAAAGGGGAGTTGGGGTGCTGCATAAAACCAGAGATTGAAA
This sequence comes from Stenella coeruleoalba, assembly GCF_951394435.1. Taxonomy (NCBI): domain Eukaryota; kingdom Metazoa; phylum Chordata; class Mammalia; order Artiodactyla; family Delphinidae; genus Stenella; species Stenella coeruleoalba. The sequence continues at coordinate 98,838 of NW_027645974.1, read as the reverse complement.
TGAGCACAGATAAAGTTCCTTAAGTCAAATATGGAATAGACAAGAGCTACTCCTTGCTCAACGAAATGGACTCAACACCGCATATTAAACGCCTAAGAATGTACCTGACTTGTAAGTATCTTAAAACCTATGGATTGCTATGTCTCCGAAAGAGAATCAAGCATGTGTACAGGGGCATAAACGCAGCAGTGATAGGATTGGAGAGGTTCGGTGAGCAAATGAAGACCCTTTGAAGTCATATTGCATGGTACCCTTTCCACGGGTTTCAACTACCCAGGTTTAAGGTATTCTTCCTTCAGCTAAAACATGCATATGGAACCTAGAGTATGATCAACCATGTGATCGGGAGACGTGTTCAAATATGTCTCAGTTTTCCTCCCCTGGTACTCGGGTGCAACATTCCAGACGCTTTACTAACACTCTCCCCACTTGGAGAGTCAGTCCCTTTAACCTCCTGTTTGGCCCAGTTTGCAATTTCTGCGGAAGATGAACAGGAATAGCGAGAACCAATGAGAGGCTAGCTGGAGGTGTCTGGACGGGCAAATTTAACTCTCATTTCCCACCAGGAAGAGGAATTAACCAAAGGCTCAGCGTTCCGGGCCGGAACCAGATTAGGGCCTGAAGCCATCCTGCGGTGTTGCGGCCAGGTCACAAGAAAGCGAGTTGAAGAAAGGAGCTCAGGGACACTGTAATTCACAAACCTGCAGAGTTATAAATGACAGCTATCGTCCAAAAATAGACTGAAGTAAGGCTGCCGAGAGGACTTGAAAGCGGGGCAGAATTGCAGGAAACCGATTTCAGGAGGTAGACTGGAATTGCATTGAAAGCATAGGAAAAGAGGCAGAACGTCCACAATGATGCACTTGGCCAAAAAGGGCGTATGCGTTTTTTCCTGAATATATTCAGGAAAAAACGCATACGCCCTTTGTGGCCAACCAAGCAAGCTTGCAAAGGAAATCTGCACTACAATGAAGTCTCACTTCCCCCCGGTCAAAAGGGCCATCTGAAAAAAGTGTAAAATCCAGAAAGGCAGGACAGGCCATGGAGAACTGGGAGCCTTGTTATGCTGATGGGCGGGATGTAAATTGCCAACAGACACTCGGGAGAAGTGTATGGTGTTTCCTGAAACATCTAAAAAACAAAGCAACAGAGCCTAGGGCACTGCCACTTATGGTCCTATAGCTTAGGGAAATTAAAATCAAAAAGACACAGCCACCCCAAAGTTTGGGACGCCTCTGTTTACAAGAACCTCGTTTACAGTACAAGTTCAACATCGCAGAAAGTGAAAAATGGATAAAGAAGTTGTGGTATTTACTTACAAAGCAATATCACTCAGCAATGAAATCTGTGTCATCAGGCCCTTAGCAGCACAATGAGTGGATTCAGGTATGATGATTCTAACTGAAGTAAGTCACACAGAAAAAGAAACATCATAAGATATCTGTAATACACGGAATGTAAACTTGGCTACACAGGAACTGAATTACAGAACAGAACAGGGTCTCAAATTTAGAAAACCAACTTATGCTTGCTTAAGGGTAAAGGTGAGTTGGGGTGCTGCATAAAACCAGAGATTGAAATGAGCACAGGTAAAGTTCCTTAAGTCAAATATGGAATAGACAAGAGCTACTCCTTGCTCAACGAAATGGACTCAACACCGCATATTAAACGCCTAAGAATGTACCTGACTAGTAAGTATCTTAAAACCTATGGATTGCTATGTCTCCGAAAGAGAATCAAGCATGTGTACAGGGGCATAAACGCAGCAGTGATAGGATTGGAGAGGTTCGGTGAGCAAATGAAGACCCTTTGAAGTCATATTGCACGGTACCCATTCCACGGGTTTCAACTACCCAGGTTTAAGGTATTCTTCCTTCAGCTAAAACATGCGTGTGGAACCTAGAGTATGATCAACCATGTGATCGGGAGACGTGTTCAAATATGTCTCAGTTTTCCTCCCCTGGTACTTAGGTGCAACATTCCAGACGCTTTACTAACACTCTCCCGACTTGGAGAGTCAGTCCCTTTAACCTCCTGTTTGGCCCAGTTTGCAATTTCTGCGGAAGATGAACAGGAATAGCGAGAACCAATGAGAGGCTAGCTGGAGGTGTCTGGACGGGCAAATTTAACTCTCATTTCCCACCAGGAAGAGGAATTAACCAAAGGCTCAGCATGCCGTGCCGGAACCAGATTAGGGCCTGAAGCCATCCTGCGGTCTTGCGGCCAGCTCAAAAGAAAGCGAGTTTAAGAAAGGAGCTCAGGGGCACTGTAATTCACAAACCTGCAGAGTTATAAATGACAGCTATCGTCCAAAAATAGACTGAAGTAAGGCTGCCAAGAGGACTTGAAAGCGGGGCAGAATTGCAGGAAACCGATTTCAGGAGGTAGACTGGAATTGCATTGAAAGCATAGGAAAAGAGGCAGAACGTTCACAATGATGCACTTGGCCAAAAAGGGCGTATGCGTTTTTTCCTGAATATATTCAGGAAAAAACGCATACGCCCTTTTTGGCCAACCAAGCAAGCTTGCAAAGGAAATCTGCACTACAATGAAGTCTCACTTCCCCCCGGTCAAAAGGGCCATCTGAAAAAAGTGTAAAATCCAGAAAGGCAGGACAGGCCATGGACAACTGGGAGCCTTGTTATGCTGATGGGCGGGATGTAAATTGCCAACAACCACTTGGGAGAAGTGTATGGTGTTTCCTGAAACATCTAAAAAACAAAGCAACAGAACCTAGGGCACTTCCACTTATGGTCCTATAGCTTAGGGAAATTAAAATCAAAAAGACACAGCCACCACAAAGTTTGGAACGGCTCTGTTTACAATAACCTCGTTTACAGTACAAGTTCAACATCGAAGAAAGTGAAAAATGGATAAAGAAGTTGTGGTATTTACTTACAAAGCAATATCACTCAGCAATGAAATCTATGTCATCAGGCCCTTAGCATCACAATGAGTGGATTCAGGTATGATGATTCTAACTGAAATAAGTCACACAGAAAAAGAAACATCATAAGATATCACTAATACACGGAATGTAAACTTGCCTACACAGGAACTGAATTACAGAACAGAACAGTGTCTCAAATTTAGAAAACCAACTTATGCTTGCTTAAGGGTAAAGGTGAGTTGGGGTGCTGCATAAAACCAGAGATTGAAATGAGCACAGATAAAGTTCCTTAAGCCAAATATGGAATAGACAAGAGCTACTCCTTGCTCAACGAAATGGACTCAACACCCCATATTAAACGCCTAAGAATGTTCCTGACTAGTAAGTATCTTAAAACCTATGGATTGCTATGTCTCCAAAAGAGAATCAAGCATGTGTACAGGGGCATAAACGCAGCAGTGATAGGATTGGAGAGGTTCGGTGAGCAAATGAAGACCCTTTGAAGTCATATTGCATGGTACCCATTCCACGGGTTTCAACTACCCAGGTTTAAGGTATTCTTCCTTCAGCTAAAACATGCATGTGGAACCTAGAGTATGATCAACCATGTGATCAGGAGACGTGTTCAAATATGTCTCAGTTTTCGTACCCTGGTACTTGGGTGCAACATTCCAGACGCTTTACTAACACTCTCCCGACTTGGAGAGTCAGTCCCTTTAACCTCCTGTTTGGCCCAGTTTGCAATTTCTGCGGAAGATGAACAGGAATAGCGAGAACCAATGAGAGGCTAGCTGGAGGTGTCTGGACGGGCAAATTTAACTCTCATTTCCCACCAGGAAGAGGAATTAACCAAAGGCTCAGCGTGCCGTGCCGGAACCAGATTAGGTCCTGAAGCCATCCTGCGGTGTTGCAGCCAGGTCACAAGAAAACGAGTTGAAGAAAGGAGATCAGGGGCCCTGTAATTCACAAACCTGCAGAGTTATAAATGACAGCTATCGTCCAAAAATAGACTGAAGTAAGGCTGCCAAGAGGACTTGAAAGCGGGGCAGAATTGCAGGAAACCGATTTCAGGAGGTAGACTGGAATTGCATTGAAAGCATAGGAAAAGAGGCAGAACGTCCACAATGATGCACTTGGCCAAAAAGGGCGTATGCGTTTTTTCCTGAATATATTCAGGAAAAAACGCATACGCCCTTTTTGGCCAACCAAGCAAGCTTGCAAAGGAAATCTGCACTACAATGAAGTCTCACTTCCCCCCGGTCAAAAGGGCCATCTGAAAAAAGTGTAAAATCCAGAAAGGCAGGACAGGCCATGGAGAACTGGGAGCCTTGTTATGCTGATGGGCGGGATGTAAATTGCCAACAACCACTCGGGAGAAGTGTATGGTGTTTCCTGAAACATCTAAAAAACAAAGCAACAGAGCCTAGGGCACTTCCACTTATGGTCCTATAGCTTAGGGAAATTAAAATCAAAAAGACACAGCCACCCCAAAGTTTGGAACGGCTCTGTTTACAAGAACCTTGTTTACAGTACAAGTTCAACATCGCAGAAAGTGAAAAATGGATAAAGAACTTGTGGTACTTACGTACAATGCAGTATCACTCAGCAATGAAATCTATGTCATCACGCCCGTAGCAGCATAATGAGTAGATTCAGGTACGATGATTCTAACTGAAATAAGTCACACAGAAAAAGAAACATCATAAGATATCAGTAATACACGGAATGTAAACTTGGCTACACAGGAACTGAATTCCGAAACAGAACAGGGTCTCAAATTTAGAAAACCAACTTATGCTTGCTTAAGGGTAAAGGTGAGTTGGGGTGCTGCATAAAACCAGAGATTGAAATGAGCACAGATAAAGTTCCTTAAGCCAAATATGGAATAGACAAGAGCTACTCCTTGCTCAACGAAATGGACTCAACACCGCATATTAAACGCCTAAGAATGTACCTGACTAGTAAGTATCTTAAAACCTATGGATTGCTATGTCTCCAAAAGAGAATCAAGCATGTGTACAGGGGCATAAACGCAGCAGTGATAGGATTGGAGAGGTTCGGTGAGCAAATGAAGACCCTTTGAAGTCATATTGCATGGTACCCATTCCACGGGTTTCAACTACCCAGGTTTAAGGTATTCTTCCTTCAGCTAAAACATGCGTGTGGAACCTAGAGTATGATCAACCATGTGATCGGGAGACGTGTTCAAATATGTCTCAGTTTTCCTCCCCTGGTACTTAGGTGCAACATTCCAGACGCTTTACTAACACTCTCCCGACTTGGAGAGTCAGTCCCTTTAACCTCCTGTTTGGCCCAGTTTGCAATTTCTGCGGAAGATGAACAGGAATAGCGAGAACCAATGAGAGGCTAGCTGGAGGTGTCTGGACGGGCAAATTTAACTCTCATTTCCCACCAGGAAGAGGAATTAACCAAAGGCTCAGCATGCCGTGCCGGAACCAGATTAGGGCCTGAAGCCATCCTGCGGTCTTGCGGCCAGCTCAAAAGAAAGCGAGTTTAAGAAAGGAGCTCAGGGGCACTGTAATTCACAAACCTGCAGAGTTATAAATGACAGCTATCGTCCAAAAATAGACTGAAGTAAGGCTGCCAAGAGGACTTGAAAGCGGGGCAGAATTGCAGGAAACCGATTTCAGGAGGTAGACTGGAATTGCATTGAAAGCATAGGAAAAGAGGCAGAACGTTCACAATGATGCACTTGGCCAAAAAGGGCGTATGCGTTTTTTCCTGAATATATTCAGGAAAAAACGCATACGCCCTTTTTGGCCAACCAAGCAAGCTTGCAAAGGAAATCTGCACTACAATGAAGTCTCACTTCCCCCCGGTCAAAAGGGCCATCTGAAAAAAGTGTAAAATCCAGAAAGGCAGGACAGGCCATGGACAACTGGGAGCCTTGTTATGCTGATGGGCGGGATGTAAATTGCCAACAACCACTTGGGAGAAGTGTATGGTGTTTCCTGAAACATCTAAAAAACAAAGCAACAGAACCTAGGGCACTTCCACTTATGGTCCTATAGCTTAGGGAAATTAAAATCAAAAAGACACAGCCACCACAAAGTTTGGAACGGCTCTGTTTACAATAACCTCGTTTACAGTACAAGTTCAACATCGAAGAAAGTGAAAAATGGATAAAGAAGTTGTGGTATTTACTTACAAAGCAATATCACTCAGCAATGAAATCTATGTCATCAGGCCCTTAGCATCACAATGAGTGGATTCAGGTATGATGATTCTAACTGAAATAAGTCACACAGAAAAAGAAACATCATAAGATATCACTAATACACGGAATGTAAACTTGCCTACACAGGAACTGAATTACAGAACAGAACAGTGTCTCAAATTTAGAAAACCAACTTATGCTTGCTTAAGGGTAAAGGTGAGTTGGGGTGCTGCATAAAACCAGAGATTGAAATGAGCACAGATAAAGTTCCTTAAGCCAAATATGGAATAGACAAGAGCTACTCCTTGCTCAACGAAATGGACTCAACACCCCATATTAAACGCCTAAGAATGTTCCTGACTAGTAAGTATCTTAAAACCTATGGATTGCTATGTCTCCAAAAGAGAATCAAGCATGTGTACAGGGGCATAAACGCAGCAGTGATAGGATTGGAGAGGTTCGGTGAGCAAATGAAGACCCTTTGAAGTCATATTGCATGGTACCCATTCCACGGGTTTCAACTACCCAGGTTTAAGGTATTCTTCCTTCAGCTAAAACATGCATGTGGAACCTAGAGTATGATCAACCATGTGATCAGGAGACGTGTTCAAATATGTCTCAGTTTTCGTACCCTGGTACTTGGGTGCAACATTCCAGACGCTTTACTAACACTCTCCCGACTTGGAGAGTCAGTCCCTTTAACCTCCTGTTTGGCCCAGTTTGCAATTTCTGCGGAAGATGAACAGGAATAGCGAGAACCAATGAGAGGCTAGCTGGAGGTGTCTGGACGGGCAAATTTAACTCTCATTTCCCACCAGGAAGAGGAATTAACCAAAGGCTCAGCGTGCCGTGCCGGAACCAGATTAGGTCCTGAAGCCATCCTGCGGTGTTGCAGCCAGGTCACAAGAAAACGAGTTGAAGAAAGGAGATCAGGGGCCCTGTAATTCACAAACCTGCAGAGTTATAAATGACAGCTATCGTCCAAAAATAGACTGAAGTAAGGCTGCCAAGAGGACTTGAAAGCGGGGCAGAATTGCAGGAAACCGATTTCAGGAGGTAGACTGGAATTGCATTGAAAGCATAGGAAAAGAGGCAGAACGTCCACAATGATGCACTTGGCCAAAAAGGGCGTATGCGTTTTTTCCTGAATATATTCAGGAAAAAACGCATACGCCCTTTTTGGCCAACCAAGCAAGCTTGCAAAGGAAATCTGCACTACAATGAAGTCTCACTTCCCCCCGGTCAAAAGGGCCATCTGAAAAAAGTGTAAAATCCAGAAAGGCAGGACAGGCCATGGAGAACTGGGAGCCTTGTTATGCTGATGGGCGGGATGTAAATTGCCAACAACCACTCGGGAGAAGTGTATGGTGTTTCCTGAAACATCTAAAAAACAAAGCAACAGAGCCTAGGGCACTTCCACTTATGGTCCTATAGCTTAGGGAAATTAAAATCAAAAAGACACAGCCACCCCAAAGTTTGGAACGGCTCTGTTTACAAGAACCTCGTTTACAGTACAAGTTCAACATCGCAGAAAGTGAAAAATGGATAAAGAAGTTGTGGTATTTACTTACAAAGCAATATCACTCAGCAATGAAATCTGTGTCATCAGGCCCTTAGCAGCACAATGAGTGGATTCAGGTATGATGATTCTAACTGAAATAAGTCACACAGAAAAAGAAACATCATAAGATATCAGTAATACACGGAATGGAAACTTGGCTACACAGGAACTGAATTACAGAACAGAACAGGGTCTCAAATTTAGAAAACCAACTTATTCTTGCTTAAAGGTAAAGGTGAGTTGGGGTGCTGCATAAAACCAGAGATTGAAATGAGCACAGATAAAGTTCCTTAAGCCAAATATGGAATAGACAAGAGCTACTCCTTGCTCAACGAAATGGACTCAACACCCCATATTAAACGCCTAAGAATGTACCTGACTAGTAAGTATCTTAAAACCTATGGATTGCTATGTCTCCGAAAGAGAATCAAGCATGTGTACAGGGGCATAAACGCAGCAGTGATAGGATTGGAGGTTCGGTGAGCAAATGAAGCCCCTTTGAAGTCATATTGCATGGTACGCATTACACGGGTCTTAACTCTCCAGGTTTAAGGTATTCTTCCTTCAGCTAAAACATGCATGTGGAACCCAAGTATGATCAACTATGTGAACGGGAGACGTGTTCAAATATGTCTCAGTTTTCCTCCCCTGGTACTCGGGTGCAACATTCCAGACGCTTTACTAACACTCTCCCCACTTGGAGAGTCAGTCCCTTTAACCTCCTGTTTGGCCCAGTTTGCAATTTCTGCGGAAGATGAACAGGAATAGCGAGAACCAATGAGAGGCTAGCTGGAGGTGTCTGGACGGGCAAATTTAACTCTCATTTCCCACCAGGAAGAGGAATTAACCAAAGGCTCAGCATGCCGGGCCGGAACCAGATTAGGGCCTTAAGCCATCCTGCGGTGTTGCGGCCAGGTCACAAGAAAGCGAGTTGAAGAAAGGAGCTCAGGGGCACTGTAATTCACAAACCTGCAGAGTTATAAATGACAGCTATCGTCCAAAAATAGACTGAAGTAAGGCTGCCAAGAGGACTTGAAAGCGGGGCAGAATTGCAGGAAACCGATTTCAGGAGGTAGACTGGAATTGCATTGAAAGCATAGGAAAAGAGGCAGAACGTCCACAATGATGCACTTGGCCAAAAAGGGCGTATGCGTTTTTTCCTGAATATATTCAGGAAAAAACGCATACGCACTTTTTGGCCAACCAAGCAAGCTTGCAAAGGAAATCTGCACTACAATGAAGTCTCACTTCCCCCCGGTCAAAAGGGCCATCTGAAAAAAGTGTAAAATCCAGAAAGGCAGGACAGGCCATGGAGAACTGGGAGCCTTGTTATGCTGATGGGCGGGATGTAAATTGCCAACAGACACTCGGGAGAAGTGTATGGTGTTTCCTGAAACATCTAAAAAACAAAGCAACAGAGCCTAGGGCACTTCCACTTATGGTCCTATAGCTTAGGGAAATTAAAATCAAAAAGACACAGCCACCCCAAAGTTTGGAACGGCTCTGTTTACAAGAACCTCGTTTACAGTACAAGTTCAACATCGAAGAAAGTGAAAAATGGATAAAGAACTTGTGGTACTTACGTACAATGCAGTATCACTCAGCAATGAAATCTGTGTCATCAGGCCCTTAGCAGCACAATGAGTGGATTCAGGTATGATGATTCTAACTGAAATAAGTCACACAGAAAAAGAAACATCATAAGATATCAGTAATACACGGAATGTAAACTTGGCTACACAGGAACTGAATTACAGAACAGAACAGGGTCTCAAATTTAGAAAAACAACTTATTCTTGCTTAAGGGTAAAGGTGAGTTGGGGTGCTGCATAAAACCAGAGATTGAAATGAGCACAGGTAAAGTTCCTTAAGCCAAATATGGAATAGACAAGAGCTACTCCTTGCTCAACGAAATGGACTCAACACCCCATATTAAACGCCTAAGAATGTACCTGACTAGTAAGTATCTTGAAACCTATGGATTGCTATGTCTCCGAAAGAGAATCAAGCATGTGTACAGGGGCATAAACGCAGCAGTGATAGGATTGGAGAGGTTCGGTGAGCAAATGAAGACCCTTTGAAGTCATATTGCATGGTACCCATTACACGGGTCTCAACTCTCCAGGTTTAAGGTATTCTTCCTTCAGCTAAGACATGCATGTGGAACCCAAGTATGATCAACCATGTGAACGGGAGACGTGTTCAAATATGTCTCAGTTTTCCTCCCCTGGTACTCGGGTGCAACATTCCAGACGCTTTACTAACACTCTCCCCACTTGGAGAGTCAGCGCCTTTAACCTCCTGTTTGGCCCAGTTTGCAATTTCTGCGGAAGATGAACAGGAATAGCGAGAACCAAAGGAGACTAGCTGGAGGTGTCTGGACGGGCAAATTTAACTCTCATTTCCCACCAGGAAGAGGAAATAACCAAAGGCTCAGCGTGCCGTACCGGAACCAGATTAGGGCCTGAAGCCATCCTGCGGTGTTGCGGCCAGCTCAAAAGAAAGCGAGTTGAAGAAAGGAGCTCAGGGGCACTGTAATTCACAAACCTGCAGAGTTATAAATGACAGCTATCGTCCAAAAATAGACTGAAGTAAGGCTGCCAAGAGGACTTGAAAGCGGGGCAGAATTGCAGGAAACCGATTTCAGGAGGTAGACTGGAATTGCATTGAAAGCATAGGAAAAGAGGCAGAACGTCCACAATGATGCACTTGGCCAAAAAGGGCGTATGCGTTTTTTCCTGAATATATTCAGGAAAAAACGCATACGCCCTTTTTGGCCAACCAAGCAAGCTTGCAAAGGAAATCTGCACTACAATGAAGTCTCACTTCCCCCCGGTCAAAAGGGCCATCTGAAAAAAGTGTAAAATCCAGAAAGGCAGGACAGGCCATGGAGAACTGGGAGCCTTGTTATGCTGATGGGCGGGATGTAAATTGCCAACAGACACTCGGGAGAAGTGTATGGTGTTTCCTGAAACATCTAAAAAACAAAGCAACAGAGCCTAGGGCACTGCCACTTATGGTCCTATAGCTTAGGGAAATTAAAATCAAAAAGACACAGCCACCCCAATGTTTGGGACGCCTCTGTTTACAAGAACCTCGTTTACAGTACAAGTTCAACATCGCAGAAAGTGAAAAATGGATAAAGAAGTTGTGGTATTTACTTACAAAGCAATATCACTCAGCAATGAAATCTATGTCATCAGGCCCTTAGCATCACAATGAGTGGATTCAGGTATGATGATTCTAACTGAACTAAGTCACACAGAAAAAGAAACATCATAAGGTATCAGTAATACACGGAATGTAAACTTGGCTACACAGGAACTGAATTACAGAACAGAACAGGGTCTCAAATTTAGAAAACCAACTTATGCTTGCTTAAGGGTAAAGGTGAGTTGGGGTGCTGCATAAAACCAGAGATTGAAATGAGCACAGATAAAGTTCCTTAAGTCAAATATGGAATAGACAAGAGCTACTCCTTGCTCAACGAAATGGACTCAACAACGCATATTAAACGCCTAAGAATGTACCTGACTAGTAAGTATCTTAAAACCTATGGATTGCTATGTCTCCGAAAGAGAATCAAGCATGTGTACAGGGGCATAAACAGAGCAGTGATAGGATTGGAGAGGTTCGGTGAGCAAATGAAGACCCTTTGAAGTCATATTGCATGGTACCCTTTCCACGGGTTTCAACTACCCAGGTTTAAGGTATTCTTCCTTCAGCTAAAACATGCATATGGAACCTAGAGTATGATCAACCATGTGATCGGGAGACGTGTTCAAATATGTCTCAGTTTTCCTCCCCTGGTACTCGGGTGCAACATTCCAGACGCTTTACTAACACTCTCCCCACTTGGAGAGTCAGTCCCTTTAACCTCCTGTTTGGCCCAGTTTGCAATTTCTGCGGAAGATGAACAGGAATAGCGAGAACCAATGAGAGGCTAGCTGGAGGTGTCTGGACGGGCAAATTTAACTCTCATTTCCCACCAGGAAGAGGAATTAACCAAAGGCTCAGCGTTCCGGGCCGGAACCAGATTAGGGCCTGAAGCCATCCTGCGGTGTTGCGGCCAGGTCACAAGAAAGCGAGTTGAAGAAAGGAGCTCAGGGACACTGTAATTCACAAACCTGCAGAGTTATAAATGACAGCTATCGTCCAAAAATAGACTGAAGTAAGGCTGCCAAGAGGACTTGAAAGCGGGGCAGAATTGCAGGAAACCGATTTCAGGAGGTAGACTGGAATTGCATTGCAAGCATAGGAAAAGAGGCAGAACGTCCACAATGATGCACTTGGCCAAAAAGGGCGTATGCGTTTTTTCCTGAATATATTCAGGAAAAAACGCATACGCCCTTTGTGGCCAACCAAGCAAGCTTGCAAAGGAAATCTGCACTACAATGAAGTCTCACTTCCCCCCGGTCAAAAGGGCCATCTGAAAAAAGTGTAAAATCCAGAAAGGCAGGACAGGCCATGGAGAACTGGGAGCCTTGTTATGCTGATGGGCGGGATGTAAATTGCCAACAGACACTCGGGAGAAGTGTATGGTGTTTCCTGAAACATCTAAAAAACAAAGCAACAGAGCCTAGGGCACTGCCACTTATGGTCCTATAGCTTAGGGAAATTAAAATCAAAAAGACACAGCCACCCCAAAGTTTGGGACGCCTCTGTTTACAAGAACCTCGTTTACAGTACAAGTTCAACATCGCAGAAAGTGAAAAATGGATAAAGAAGTTGTGGTATTTACTTACAAAGCAATATCACTCAGCAATGAAATCTGTGTCATCAGGCCCTTAGCAGCACAATGAGTGGATTCAGGTATGATGATTCTAACTGAAGTAAGTCACACAGAAAAAGAAACATCATAACATATCTGTAATACACGGAATGTAAACTTGGCTACACAGGAACTGAATTACAGAACAGAACAGGGTCTCAAATTTAGAAAACCAACTTATGCTTGCTTAAGGGTAAAGGTGAGTTGGGGTGCTGCATAAAACCAGAGATTGAAATGAGCACAGATAAAGTTCCTTAAGTCAAATATGGAATAGACAAGAGCTACTCCTTGCTCAACGAAATGGACTCAACACCGCATATTAAACGCCTAAGAATGTACCTGACTAGTAAGTATCTTAAAACCTATGGATTGCTATGTCTCCGAAAGAGAATCAAGCATGTGTACAGGGGCATAAACGCAGCAGTGATAGGATTGGAGAGGTTCGGTGAGCAAATGAAGACCCTTTGAAGTCATATTGCATGGTACCCATTACACGGGTCTTAACTACCCAGGTTTAAGGTATTCTTCCTTCAGCTAAAACATGCATGTGGAACCCAAGTATGATCAACCATGTGAACGGGAGACGTGTTCAAATATGTCTCAGTTTTCCTCCCCTGGTACTCGGGTGCAACATTCCAGACGCTTTACTAACACTCTCCCCACTTGGAGAGTCAGTCCCTTTAACCTCCTGTTTGGCCCAGTTTGCAATTTCTGCGGAAGATGAACAGGAATAGCGAGAACCAATGAGAGGCTAGCTGGAGGTGTCTGGACGGGCAAATTTAACTCTCATTTCCCACCAGGAAGAGGAAATAACCAAAGGCTCAGCGTGCCGTGCCGGAACCAGATTAGGGCCTGAAGCCATCCTGCGGTGTTGCGGCCAGCTCAAAAGAAAGCGAGTTGAAGAAAGGAGCTCAGGGGCACTGTAATTCACAAACCTGCAGAGTTATAAATGACAGCTATCGTCCAAAAATAGACTGAAGTAAGGCTGCCAAGAGGACTTGAAAGCAGGGTAGAATTGCAGGAAACCGATTTCAGGTGGTAGACTGGAATTGCATTGAAAGCATAGGAAAAGAGGCAGAACGTCCACAATGATGCACTTGGCCAAAAAGGGCGTATGCGTTTTTTCCTGAATATATTCAGGAAAAAACGCATACGCCCTTTTTGGCCAACCAAGCAAGCTTGCAAAGGAAATCTGCACTACAATGAAGTCTCACTTCCCCCCGGTCAAAAGGGCCATCTGAAAAAAGTGTAAAATCCAGAAAGGCAGGACAGGCCATGGGGAACTGGGTGCCTTGTTATGCTGATGGGCGGGATGTAAATTGCCAAGAACCACTCGGGAGAAGTGTATGGTGTTTCCTGAAACATCTAAAAAACAAAGCAACAGAACCTAGGGCACTTCCACTTATGGTCCTATAGCTTAGGGAAATTAAAATCAAAAAGACACAGCCACCCCAAAGTTTGGAACGGCTCTGTTTACAAGAACCTCGTTTACAGTACAAGTTCAACATCGCAGAAAGTGAAAAATGGATAAAGAAGTTGTGGTATTTACTTACAAAGCAATATCACTCAGCAATGAAATCTGTGTCATCAGGCCCTTAGCAGCACAATAAGTGGATTCAGGTATGATGATTCTAACTGAAGTAAGTCACACAGAAAAATAAACATCATAAGATATCAGTAATACACGGAATGTAAACTTGGCTACACAGGAACTGAATTACAGAACAGAACAGGGTCTCAAATTTAGAAAACCAACTTATGCTTGCTTAAGGGTAAAGGGGAGTTGGGGTGCTGCATAAAACCAGAGATTGAAATGAGCACAGATAAAGTTCCTTAAGTCAAATATGGAATAGACAAGAGCTACTCCTTGCTCAACGAAATGGACTCAACACCGCATATTAAACGCCTAAGAATGTACCTGACTTGTAAGTATCTTAAAACCTATGGATTGCTATGTCTCCGAAAGAGAATCAAGCATGTGTACAGGGGCATAAACGCAGCAGTGATAGGATTGGAGAGGTTCGGTGAGCAAATGAAGACCCTTTGAAGTCATATTGCATGGTACCCTTTCCACGGGTTTCAACTACCCAGGTTTAAGGTATTCTTCCTTCAGCTAAAACATGCATATGGAACCTAGAGTATGATCAACCATGTGATCGGGAGACGTGTTCAAATATGTCTCAGTTTTCCTCCCCTGGTACTCGGGTGCAACATTCCAGACGCTTTACTAACACTCTCCCCACTTGGAGAGTCAGTCCCTTTAACCTCCTGTTTGGCCCAGTTTGCAATTTCTGCGGAAGATGAACAGGAATAGCGAGAACCAATGAGAGGCTAGCTGGAGGTGTCTGGACGGGCAAATTTAACTCTCATTTCCCACCAGGAAGAGGAATTAACCAAAGGCTCAGCGTTCCGGGCCGGAACCAGATTAGGGCCTGAAGCCATCCTGCGGTGTTGCGGCCAGGTCACAAGAAAGCGAGTTGAAGAAAGGAGCTCAGGGACACTGTAATTCACAAACCTGCAGAGTTATAAATGACAGCTATCGTCCAAAAATAGACTGAAGTAAGGCTGCCGAGAGGACTTGAAAGCGGGGCAGAATTGCAGGAAACCGATTTCAGGAGGTAGACTGGAATTGCATTGAAAGCATAGGAAAAGAGGCAGAACGTCCACAATGATGCACTTGGCCAAAAAGGGCGTATGCGTTTTTTCCTGAATATATTCAGGAAAAAACGCATACGCCCTTTGTGGCCAACCAAGCAAGCTTGCAAAGGAAATCTGCACTACAATGAAGTCTCACTTCCCCCCGGTCAAAAGGGCCATCTGAAAAAAGTGTAAAATCCAGAAAGGCAGGACAGGCCATGGAGAACTGGGAGCCTTGTTATGCTGATGGGCGGGATGTAAATTGCCAACAGACACTCGGGAGAAGTGTATGGTGTTTCCTGAAACATCTAAAAAACAAAGCAACAGAGCCTAGGGCACTGCCACTTATGGTCCTATAGCTTAGGGAAATTAAAATCAAAAAGACACAGCCACCCCAAAGTTTGGGACGCCTCTGTTTACAAGAACCTCGTTTACAGTACAAGTTCAACATCGCAGAAAGTGAAAAATGGATAAAGAAGTTGTGGTATTTACTTACAAAGCAATATCACTCAGCAATGAAATCTGTGTCATCAGGCCCTTAGCAGCACAATGAGTGGATTCAGGTATGATGATTCTAACTGAAGTAAGTCACACAGAAAAAGAAACATCATAAGATATCTGTAATACACGGAATGTAAACTTGGCTACACAGGAACTGAATTACAGAACAGAACAGGGTCTCAAATTTAGAAAACCAACTTATGCTTGCTTAAGGGTAAAGGTGAGTTGGGGTGCTGCATAAAACCAGAGATTGAAATGAGCACAGGTAAAGTTCCTTAAGTCAAATATGGAATAAACAAGAGCTACTCCTTGCTCAACGAAATGGACTCAACACCGCATATTAAACGCCTAAGAATGTACCTGACTAGTAAGTATCTTAAAACCTATGGATTGCTATGTCTCCGAAAGAGAATCAAGCATGTGTACAGGGGCATAAACGCAGCAGTGATAGGATTGGAGAGGATCGGTGAGCAAATGAAGACCCTTTGAAGTCATATTGCACGGTACCCATTCCACGGGTTTCAACTACCCAGGTTTAAGGTATTCTTCCTTCAGCTAAAACATGCGTGTGGAACCTAGAGTATGATCAACCATGTGATCGGGAGACGTGTTCAAATATGTCTCAGTTTTCCTCCCCTGGTACTTAGGTGCAACATTCCAGACGCTTTACTAACACTCTCCCGACTTGGAGAGTCAGTCCCTTTAACCTCCTGTTTGGCCCAGTTTGCAATTTCTGCGGAAGATGAACAGGAATAGCGAGAACCAATGAGAGGCTAGCTGGAGGTGTCTGGACGGGCAAATTTAACTCTCATTTCCCACCAGGAAGAGGAATTAACCAAAGGCTCAGCATGCCGTACCGGAACCAGATTAGGGCCTGAAGCCATCCTGCGGTCTTGCGGCCAGCTCAAAAGAAAGCGAGTTTAAGAAAGGAGCTCAGGGGCACTGTAATTCACAAACCTGCAGAGTTATAAATGACAGCTATCGTCCAAAAATAGACTGAAGTAAGGCTGCCAAGAGGACTTGAAAGCGGGGCAGAATTGCAGGAAACCGATTTCAGGAGGTAGACTGGAATTGCATTGAAAGCATAGGAAAAGAGGCAGAACGTTCACAATGATGCACTTGGCCAAAAAGGGCGTATGCGTTTTTTCCTGAATATATTCAGGAAAAAACGCATACGCCCTTTTTGGCCAACCAAGCAAGCTTGCAAAGGAAATCTGCACTACAATGAAGTCTCACTTCCCCCCGGTCAAAAGGGCCATCTGAAAAAAGTGTAAAATCCAGAAAGGCAGGACAGGCCATGGACAACTGGGAGCCTTGTTATGCTGATGGGCGGGATGTAAATTGCCAACAACCACTTGGGAGAAGTGTATGGTGTTTCCTGAAACATCTAAAAAACAAAGCAACAGAACCTAGGGCACTTCCACTTATGGTCCTATAGCTTAGGGAAATTAAAATCAAAAAGACACAGCCACCACAAAGTTTGGAACGGCTCTGTTTACAATAACCTCGTTTACAGTACAAGTTCAACATCGAAGAAAGTGAAAAATGGATAAAGAAGTTGTGGTATTTACTTACAAAGCAATATCACTCAGCAATGAAATCTATGTCATCAGGCCCTTAGCATCACAATGAGTGGATTCAGGTATGATGATTCTAACTGAAATAAGTCACACAGAAAAAGAAACATCATAAGATATCACTAATACACGGAATGTAAACTTGCCTACACAGGAACTGAATTACAGAACAGAACAGTGTCTCAAATTTAGAAAACCAACTTATGCTTGCTTAAGGGTAAAGGTGAGTTGGGGTGCTGCATAAAACCAGAGATTGAAATGAGCACAGATAAAGTTCCTTAAGCCAAATATGGAATAGACAAGAGCTACTCCTTGCTCAACGAAATGGACTCAACACCCCATATTAAACGCCTAAGAATGTTCCTGACTAGTAAGTATCTTAAAACCTATGGATTGCTATGTCTCCAAAAGAGAATCAAGCATGTGTACAGGGGCATAAACGCAGCAGTGATAGGATTGGAGAGGTTCGGTGAGCAAATGAAGACCCTTTGAAGTCATATTGCATGGTACCCATTCCACGGGTTTCAACTACCCAGGTTTAAGGTATTCTTCCTTCAGCTAAAACATGCATGTGGAACCTAGAGTATGATCAACCATGTGATCAGGAGACGTGTTCAAATATGTCTCAGTTTTCGTACCCTGGTACTTGGGTGCAACATTCCAGACGCTTTACTAACACTCTCCCGACTTGGAGAGTCAGTCCCTTTAACCTCCTGTTTGGCCCAGTTTGCAATTTCTGCGGAAGATGAACAGGAATAGCGAGAACCAATGAGAGGCTAGCTGGAGGTGTCTGGACGGGCAAATTTAACTCTCATTTCCCACCAGGAAGAGGAATTAACCAAAGGCTCAGCGTGCCGTGCCGGAACCAGATTAGGTCCTGAAGCCATCCTGCGGTGTTGCAGCCAGGTCACAAGAAAACGAGTTGAAGAAAGGAGATCAGGGGCCCTGTAATTCACAAACCTGCAGAGTTATAAATGACAGCTATCGTCCAAAAATAGACTGAAGTAAGGCTGCCAAGAGGACTTGAAAGCGGGGCAGAATTGCAGGAAACCGATTTCAGGAGGTAGACTGGAATTGCATTGAAAGCATAGGAAAAGAGGCAGAACGTCCACAATGATGCACTTGGCCAAAAAGGGCGTATGCGTTTTTTCCTGAATATATTCAGGAAAAAACGCATACGCCCTTTTTGGCCAACCAAGCAAGCTTGCAAAGGAAATCTGCACTACAATGAAGTCTCACTTCCCCCCGGTCAAAAGGGCCATCTGAAAAAAGTGTAAAATCCAGAAAGGCAGGACAGGCCATGGAGAACTGGGAGCCTTGTTATGCTGATGGGCGGGATGTAAATTGCCAACAACCACTCGGGAGAAGTGTATGGTGTTTCCTGAAACATCTAAAAAACAAAGCAACAGAGCCTAGGGCACTTCCACTTATGGTCCTATAGCTTAGGGAAATTAAAATCAAAAAGACACAGCCACCCCAAAGTTTGGAACGGCTCTGTTTACAAGAACCTTGTTTACAGTACAAGTTCAACATCGCAGAAAGTGAAAAATGGATAAAGAACTTGTGGTACTTACGTACAATGCAGTATCACTCAGCAATGAAATCTATGTCATCACGCCCGTAGCAGCATAATGAGTAGATTCAGG
Organism: Stenella coeruleoalba; assembly: GCF_951394435.1. Lineage (NCBI taxonomy): Eukaryota > Metazoa > Chordata > Mammalia > Artiodactyla > Delphinidae > Stenella > Stenella coeruleoalba. Next base: position 80,077 of record NW_027645974.1, on the reverse strand, counting down.
TACGATGATTCTAACTGAAATAAGTCACACAGAAAAAGAAACATCATAAGATATCAGTAATACACGGAATGTAAACTTGGCTACACAGGAACTGAATTCCGAAACAGAACAGGGTCTCAAATTTAGAAAACCAACTTATGCTTGCTTAAGGGTAAAGGTGAGTTGGGGTGCTGCATAAAACCAGAGATTGAAATGAGCACAGATAAAGTTCCTTAAGCCAAATATGGAATAGACAAGAGCTACTCCTTGCTCAACGAAATGGACTCAACACCGCATATTAAACGCCTAAGAATGTACCTGACTAGTAAGTATCTTAAAACCTATGGATTGCTATGTCTCCAAAAGAGAATCAAGCATGTGTACAGGGGCATAAACGCAGCAGTGATAGGATTGGAGAGGTTCGGTGAGCAAATGAAGACCCTTTGAAGTCATATTGCATGGTACCCATTCCACGGGTTTCAACTACCCAGGTTTAAGGTATTCTTCCTTCAGCTAAAACATGCGTGTGGAACCTAGAGTATGATCAACCATGTGATCGGGAGACGTGTTCAAATATGTCTCAGTTTTCCTCCCCTGGTACTTAGGTGCAACATTCCAGACGCTTTACTAACACTCTCCCGACTTGGAGAGTCAGTCCCTTTAACCTCCTGTTTGGCCCAGTTTGCAATTTCTGCGGAAGATGAACAGGAATAGCGAGAACCAATGAGAGGCTAGCTGGAGGTGTCTGGACGGGCAAATTTAACTCTCATTTCCCACCAGGAAGAGGAATTAACCAAAGGCTCAGCATGCCGTGCCGGAACCAGATTAGGGCCTGAAGCCATCCTGCGGTCTTGCGGCCAGCTCAAAAGAAAGCGAGTTTAAGAAAGGAGCTCAGGGGCACTGTAATTCACAAACCTGCAGAGTTATAAATGACAGCTATCGTCCAAAAATAGACTGAAGTAAGGCTGCCAAGAGGACTTGAAAGCGGGGCAGAATTGCAGGAAACCGATTTCAGGAGGTAGACTGGAATTGCATTGAAAGCATAGGAAAAGAGGCAGAACGTTCACAATGATGCACTTGGCCAAAAAGGGCGTATGCGTTTTTTCCTGAATATATTCAGGAAAAAACGCATACGCCCTTTTTGGCCAACCAAGCAAGCTTGCAAAGGAAATCTGCACTACAATGAAGTCTCACTTCCCCCCGGTCAAAAGGGCCATCTGAAAAAAGTGTAAAATCCAGAAAGGCAGGACAGGCCATGGACAACTGGGAGCCTTGTTATGCTGATGGGCGGGATGTAAATTGCCAACAACCACTTGGGAGAAGTGTATGGTGTTTCCTGAAACATCTAAAAAACAAAGCAACAGAACCTAGGGCACTTCCACTTATGGTCCTATAGCTTAGGGAAATTAAAATCAAAAAGACACAGCCACCACAAAGTTTGGAACGGCTCTGTTTACAATAACCTCGTTTACAGTACAAGTTCAACATCGAAGAAAGTGAAAAATGGATAAAGAAGTTGTGGTATTTACTTACAAAGCAATATCACTCAGCAATGAAATCTATGTCATCAGGCCCTTAGCATCACAATGAGTGGATTCAGGTATGATGATTCTAACTGAACTAAGTCACACAGAAAAAGAAACATCATAAGATATCACTAATACACGGAATGTAAACTTGCCTACACAGGAACTGAATTACAGAACAGAACAGTGTCTCAAATTTAGAAAACCAACTTATGCTTGCTTAAGGGTAAAGGTGAGTTGGGGTGCTGCATAAAACCAGAGATTGAAATGAGCACAGATAAAGTTCCTTAAGCCAAATATGGAATAGACAAGAGCTACTCCTTGCTCAACGAAATGGACTCAACACCCCATATTAAACGCCTAAGAATGTTCCTGACTAGTAAGTATCTTAAAACCTATGGATTGCTATGTCTCCAAAAGAGAATCAAGCATGTGTACAGGGGCATAAACGCAGCAGTGATAGGATTGGAGAGGTTCGGTGAGCAAATGAAGACCCTTTGAAGTCATATTGCATGGTACCCATTCCACGGGTTTCAACTACCCAGGTTTAAGGTATTCTTCCTTCAGCTAAAACATGCATGTGGAACCTAGAGTATGATCAACCATGTGATCAGGAGACGTGTTCAAATATGTCTCAGTTTTCGTACCCTGGTACTTGGGTGCAACATTCCAGACGCTTTACTAACACTCTCCCGACTTGGAGAGTCAGTCCCTTTAACCTCCTGTTTGGCCCAGTTTGCAATTTCTGCGGAAGATGAACAGGAATAGCGAGAACCAATGAGAGGCTAGCTGGAGGTGTCTGGACGGGCAAATTTAACTCTCATTTCCCACCAGGAAGAGGAATTAACCAAAGGCTCAGCGTGCCGTGCCGGAACCAGATTAGGTCCTGAAGCCATCCTGCGGTGTTGCAGCCAGGTCACAAGAAAACGAGTTGAAGAAAGGAGATCAGGGGCCCTGTAATTCACAAACCTGCAGAGTTATAAATGACAGCTATCGTCCAAAAATAGACTGAAGTAAGGCTGCCAAGAGGACTTGAAAGCGGGGCAGAATTGCAGGAAACCGATTTCAGGAGGTAGACTGGAATTGCATTGAAAGCATAGGAAAAGAGGCAGAACGTCCACAATGATGCACTTGGGCAAAAAGGGCGTATGCGTTTTTTCCTGAATATATTCAGGAAAAAACGCATACGCCCTTTTTGGCCAACCAAGCAAGCTTGCAAAGGAAATCTGCACTACAATGAAGTCTCACTTCCCCCCGGTCAAAAGGGCCATCTGAAAAAAGTGTAAAATCCAGAAAGGCAGGACAGGCCATGGAGAACTGGGAGCCTTGTTATGCTGATGGGCGGGATGTAAATTGCCAACAACCACTCGGGAGAAGTGTATGGTGTTTCCTGAAACATCTAAAAAACAAAGCAACAGAGCCTAGGGCACTTCCACTTATGGTCCTATAGCTTAGGGAAATTAAAATCAAAAAGACACAGCCACCCCAAAGTTTGGAACGGCTCTGTTTACAAGAACCTTGTTTACAGTACAAGTTCAACATCGCAGAAAGTGAAAAATGGATAAAGAACTTGTGGTACTTACGTACAATGCAGTATCACTCAGCAATGAAATCTATGTCATCACGCCCGTAGCAGCATAATGAGTAGATTCAGGTACGATGATTCTAACTGAAATAAGTCACACAGAAAAAGAAACATCATAAGATATCAGTAATACACGGAATGTAAACTTGGCTACACAGGAACTGAATTCCGAAACAGAACAGGGTCTCAAATTTAGAAAACCAACTTATGCTTGCTTAAGGGTAAAGGTGAGTTGGGGTGCTGCATAAAACCAGAGATTGAAATGAGCACAGATAAAGTTCCTTAAGCCAAATATGGAATAGACAAGAGCTACTCCTTGCTCAACGAAATGGACTCAACACCGCATATTAAACGCCTAAGAATGTACCTGACTAGTAAGTATCTTAAAACCTATGGATTGCTATGTCTCCAAAAGAGAATCAAGCATGTGTACAGGGGCATAAACGCAGCAGTGATAGGATTGGAGAGGTTCGGTGAGCAAATGAAGACCCTTTGAAGTCATATTGCATGGTACCCATTCCACGGGTTTCAACTACCCAGGTTTTAGGTATTCTTCCTTCAGCTAAAACATGCATGTGGAACCCAAGTATGATCAACCATGTGAACGGGAGACGTGTTCAAATATGTCTCAGTTTTCCTCCCCTGGTACTCGGGTGCAACATTCCAGACGCTTTACTAACACTCTCCCCACTTGGAGAGTCAGCGCCTTTAACCTCCTGTTTGGCCCAGTTTGCAATTTCTGCGGAAGATGAACAGGAATAGCGAGAACCAATGAGAGGCTAGCTGGAGGTGTCTGGACGGGCAAATTTAACTCTCATTTCCCACCAGGAAGAGGAAATAACCAAAGGCTCAGCGTGCCGTACCGGAACCAGATTAGGGCCTGAAGCCATCCTGCGGTGTTGCGGCCAGGTCACAAGAAAGCGAGTTGAAGAAAGGAGCTCAGGGGCACTGTAATTCACAAACCTGCAGAGTTATAAATGACAGCTATCGTCCAAAAATAGACTGAAGTAAGGCTGCCAAGAGGACTTGAAAGCGGGGCAGAATTGCAGGAAACCGATTTCAGGAGGTAGACTGGAATTGCATTGAAAGCATAGGAAAAGAGGCAGAACGTCCACAATGATGCACTTGGCCAAAAAGGGCGTATGCATTTTTTCCTGAATATATTCAGGAAAAAACGTATACGCCCTTTTTGGCCAACCAAGCAAGCTTGCAAAGGAAATCTGCACTACAATGAAGTCTCACTTCCCCCCGGTCAAAAGGGCCATCTGAAAAAAGTGTAAAATCCAGAAAGGCAGCAGGCCATTGAGAACTGGGAACCTTGTTATGCTGATGGGCGGGATGTAAATTGCCAACAGACACTTGGGAGAAGTGTATGGTGTTTCCTGAAACATCTAAAAAACAAAGCAACAGAGCCTAGGGCACTTCCACTTATGGTCCTATAGCTTAGGGAAATTAAAATCAAAAAGACACAGCCACCCCAAAGTTTGGAACGGCTCTGTTTACAAGAACCTCGTTTACAGTACAAGTTCAACATCGCAGAAAGTGAAAAATGGATAAAGAAGTTGTGGTATTCACTTACAAAGCAATATCACTCAGCAATGAAATTTGTGTCATCAGGCCCTTAGCATCACAATGAGTGGATTCAGGTATGATGATTCTAACTGAAATAAGTCACACAGAAAAAGAAACATCATAAGATATCACTAATACACGGAATGTAAACTTGCCTACACAGGAACTGAATTACAGAACAGAACAGTGTCTCAAATTTAGAAAACCAACTTATGCTTGCTTAAGGGTAAAGGTGAGTTGGGGTGCTGCATAAAACCAGAGATTGAAATGAGCACAGATAAAGTTCCTTAAGCCAAATATGGAATAGACAAGAGCTACTCCTTGCTCAACGAAATGGACTCAACACCCCATATTAAACGCCTAAGAATGTTCCTGACTAGTAAGTATCTTAAAACCTATGGATTGCTATGTCTCCAAAAGAGAATCAAGCATGTGTACAGGGGCATAAACGCAGCAGTGATAGGATTGGAGAGGTTCGGTGAGCAAATGAAGACCCTTTGAAGTCATATTGCATGGTACCCATTCCACGGGTTTCAACTACCCAGGTTTAAGGTATTCTTCCTTCAGCTAAAACATGCATGTGGAACCTAGAGTATGATCAACCATGTGATCGGGAGACGTGTTCAAATATGTCTCAGTTTTTGTACCCTGGTACTTGGGTGCAACATTCCAGACGCTTTACTAACACTCTCCCGACTTGGAGAGTCAGTCCCTTTAACCTCCTGTTTGGCCCAGTTTGCAATTTCTGCGGAAGATGAACAGGAATAGCGAGAACCAATGAGAGGCTAGCTGGAGGTGTCTGGACGGGCAAATTTAACTCTCATTTCCCACCAGGAAGAGGAAATAACCAAAGGCTCAGCGTGCCGTACCGGAACCAGATTAGGGCCTGAAGCCATCCTGCGGTGTTGCGGCCAGCTCAAAAGAAAGCGAGTTGAAGAAAGGAGCTCAGGGGCACTGTAATTCACAAACCTGCAGAGTTATAAATGACAGCTATCGTCCAAAAATAGACTGAAGTAAGACTGCCAAGAGGACTTGAAAGCGGGGCAGAATTGCAGGAAACCGATTTCAGGAGGTAGACTGGAATTGCATTGAAAGCATAGGAAAAGAGGCAGAACGTCCACAATGATGCACTTGGCCAAAAAGGGCGTATGCGTTTTTTCCTGAATATATTCAGGAAAAAACGCATACGCCCTTTTTGGCCAACCAAGCAAGCTTGCAAAGGAAATCTGCACTACAATGAAGTCTCATTTCCCCCAGGCCAAAAGGGCCATCTGAAAAAAGTGTAAAATCCAGAAAGGCAACAGGCCATTGAGAACTGGGAGCCTTGTTATGCTGATGGGCGGGATGTAAATTGCCAACAGACACTTGGGAGAAGTGTATGGTGTTTCCTGAAACATCTAAAAAACAAAGCAACAGAGCCTAGGGCACTTCCACTTATGGTCCTATAGCTTAGGGAAATTAAAATAAAAAAGACACAGCCACCCCAAAGTTTGGAACGGCTCTGTTTACAAGAACCTCGTTTACAGTACAAGTTCAACATCGCAGAAAGTGAAAAATGGATAAAGAAGTTGTGGTATTTACTTACAAAGCAATATCACTCAGCAATGAAATCTGTGTCATCAGGCCCTTAGCAGCAAAATGAGTGGATTCAGGTATGATGATTCTAACTGAAATAAGTCACACAGAAAAAGAAACATCATAAGATATCAGTAATACACGGAATGTAAACTTGGCTACACAGGAACTGAATTACAGAACAGAACAGGGTCTCAAATTTAGAAAACCAACTTATTCTTGCTTAAGGGTAAAGGTGAGTTGGGGTGCTGCATAAAACCAGAGATTGAAATGAGCACAGATAAAGTTCCTTAAGCCAAATATGGAATAGACAAGAGCTACTCCTTGCTCAACAAAATGGACTCAACACCCCATATTAAACGCCTAAGAATGTACCTGACTAGTAAGTATCTTAAAACCTATGGATTGCTATGTCTCCGAAAGAGAATCAAGCATGTGTACAGGGGCGTAAACGCAGCAGTGATAGGATTGGAGAGGTTCGGTAAGCAAATGAAGACCCTTTGAAGTCATATTGCATGGTACCCATTCCACGGGTTTCAACTACCCAGGTTTAAGGTATTCTTCCTTCAGCTAAAACATGCATGTGGAACCCAAGTATGATCAACCATGTGATCGGGGACGTGTTCAAATATGTCTCAGTTTTCCTCCCCTGGTACTCGGGTGAAACATTCCAGACGCTTTACTAACACTCTCCCCACTTGGATAGTCAGTCCCTTTAACCTCCTGTTTGGCCCAGTTTGCAATTTCTGCGGAAGATGAACAGGAATAGCGAGAACCAATGAGAGGCTAGCTGGAGGTGTCTGGACGGGCAAATTTAACTCTCATTTCCCACCAGGAAGAGGAATTAACCAAAGGCTCAGCATGCCGGGCCGGAACCAGATTAGGGCCTGAAGCCATCCTGCGGTGTTGCGGCCAGGTCACAAGAAAGCGAGTTGAAGAAAGGAGCTCAGGGGCACTGTAATTCACAATCCTGCAGAGTTATAAATGACAGCTATCGTCCAAAAATAGACTGAAGTAAGGCTGCCAAGAGGACTTGAAAGCGGGGCAGAATTGCAGGAAACCGATTTCAGGAGGTAGACTGGAATTGCATTGAAAGCATAGGAAAAGAGGCAGAACGTCCACAATGATGCACTTGGCCAAAAACGGCGTATGCGTTTTTTCCTGAATATATTCAGGAAAAAACGCATACGCCCTTTTTGGCCAACCAAGAAAGCTTGCAAAGGAAATCTGCACTACAATGAAGTCTCACTTCCCCCCGGTCAAAAGGGCCATCTGAAAAAAGTGTAAAATCCAGAAAGGCAGGACAGGCCATGGAGAACTGGGAGCCTTGTTATGCTGATGGGCGGGATGTAAATTGCCAACAGACACTCGGGAGAAGTGTATGGTGTTTCCTGAAACATCTAAAAAACAAAGCAACAGAGCCTAGGGCACTTCCACTTATGGTCCTATAGCTTAGGGAAATTAAAATCAAAAAGACACAGCCACCCCAAAGTTTGGAACGGCTCTGTTTACAAGAACCTCGTTTACAGTACAAGTTCAACATCGCAGAAAGTGAAAAATGGATAAAGAACTTGTGGTACTTACGTACAATGCAGTATCACTCAGCAATGAAATCTGTGTCATCAGGCCCTTAGCAGCACAATGAGTGGATTCAGGTATGATGATTCTAACTGAAATAAGTCACACAGAAAAAGAAACATCATAAGATATCAGTAATACACGGAATGTAAACTTGGCTACACAGAAACTGAATTATAGAACAGAACAGGGTCTCAAATTTAGAAAAACAACTTATTCTTGCTTAAGGGGAAAGGTGAGTTGGGGTGCTGCAAAAAACCAGAGATTGAAATGAGCACAGATAAAGTTCCTTAAGCCAAATATGGAATAGACAAGAGCTACTCCTTGCTCAACGAAATGGACTCAACACCCTATATTAAACGCCTAAGAATGTACCTGACTAGTAAGTATCGTAAAACCTATGGATTGCTATGTCTCCAAAAGAGCATCAAGCGTGTGTACAGGGGCATAAACGCAGCAGTGATAGGATTGGAGAGGTTCGGTAAGCAAATGAAGACCCTTTGAAGTCATATTGCATGGTACCCATTCCACGGGTCTCAACTCTCCAGGTTTAAGGTATTCTTCCTTCAGCTAAAACATGCATGTGGAACCCAGAGTATGATCAACCATGTGAACGGGAGACGTGTTCAAATATGTCTCAGTTTTCCTCCCCTGGTACTCGGGTGCAACATTCCAGACGCTTTACTAACACTCTCCCGACTTGGAGAGTCAGTCCCTTTAACCTCCTGTTTGGCCCAGTTTGCAATTTCTGCGGAAGATGAACAGGAATAGCGAGAACCAATGAGAGACTAGCTGGAGGTGTCTGAACGGGCAAATTTAACTCTCATTTCCCACCAGGAAGAGGAATTAACCAAAGGCTCAGCATGCCGGGCCAGAACCAGATTAGGGCCTGAAGCCATGCTGCGGTGTTGCGGCCAGCTCACAAGAAAGCGAGTTGAAGAAAGGAGCTCAGGGGCACTGTAATTCACAAACCTGCAGAGTTATAAATGACAGCTATCGTCCAAAAATAGACTGAAGTAAGGCTGCCAAGAGGACTTGAAAGCGGGGCAGAATTGCAGGAAACCGATTTCAGGAGGTAGACTGGAATTGCATTGAAAGCATAGGAAAAGAGGCAGAACGTCCACAATGATGCACTTGGCCAAAAAGGGCGTATGCGTTTTTTCCTGAATATATTCAGGAAAAAACGCATACGCCCTTTTTGGCCAACCAAGCAAGCTTGCAAAGGAAATCTGCACTACAATGAAGTCTCACTTCTTCCCGGTCAAAAGGGCCATCTGAAAAAAGTGTAAAATCCAGAAAGGCAGGACAGGCCATGGAGAACTGGGAGCCTTGTTATGCTGATGGGCGGGATGTAAATTGCCAACAGACACTCGGGAGAAGTGTATGGTGTTTCCTGAAACATCTAAAAAACAAAGCAACAGAGCCTAGGGCACTGCCACTTATGGTCCTATAGCTTAGGGAAATTAAAATCAAAAAGACACAGCCACCCCAATGTTTGGGACGCCTCTGTTTACAAGAACCTCGTTTACAGTAAAAGTTCAACATCGCAGAAAGTGAAAAATGGATAAAGAACTTGTGGTACTTACGTACAATGCAGTATCACTCAGCAATGAAATCTGTGTCACCAGGCCCTTAGCAGCACAATGAGTGGATTCAGGTATGATGATTCTAACTGAAATAAGTCACACAGAAAAAGAAACATCATAAGATATCAGTAATACACGGAATGTAAACTTGGCTACACAGAAACTGAATTATAGAACAGAACAGGGTCTCAAATTTAGAAAAACAACTTATTCTTGCTTAAGGGGAAAGGTGAGTTGGGGTGCTGCAAAAAACCAGAGATTGAAATGAGCACAGATAAAGTTCCTTAAGCCAAATATGGAATAGACAAGAGCTACTCCTTGCTCAACGAAATGGACTCAACACCCTATATTAAACGCCTAAGAATGTACCTGACTAGTAAGTATCGTAAAACCTATGGATTGCTATGTCTCCAAAAGAGCATCAAGCGTGTGTACAGGGGCATAAACGCAGCAGTGATAGGATTGGAGAGGTTCGGTAAGCAAATGAAGACCCTTTGAAGTCATATTGCATGGTACCCATTCCACGGGTCTCAACTCTCCAGGTTTAAGGTATTCTTCCTTCAGCTAAAACATGCATGTGGAACCCAGAGTATGATCAACCATGTGAACGGGAGACGTGTTCAAATATGTCTCAGTTTTCCTCCCCTGGTACTCGGGTGCAACATTCCAGACGCTTTACTAACACTCTCCCGACTTGGAGAGTCAGTCCCTTTAACCTCCTGTTTGGCCCAGTTTGCAATTTCTGCGGAAGATGAACAGGAATAGCGAGAACCAATGAGAGACTAGCTGGAGGTGTCTGAACGGGCAAATTTAACTCTCATTTCCCACCAGGAAGAGGAATTAACCAAAGGCTCAGCATGCCGGGCCAGAACCAGATTAGGGCCTGAAGCCATGCTGCGGTGTTGCGGCCAGCTCACAAGAAAGCGAGTTGAAGAAAGGAGCTCAGGGGCACTGTAATTCACAAACCTGCAGAGTTATAAATGACAGCTATCGTCCAAAAATAGACTGAAGTAAGGCTGCCAAGAGGACTTGAAAGCGGGGCAGAATTGCAGGAAACCGATTTCAGGAGGTAGACTGGAATTGCATTGAAAGCATAGGAAAAGAGGCAGAACGTCCACAATGATGCACTTGGCCAAAAAGGGCGTATGCGTTTTTTCCTGAATATATTCAGGAAAAAACGCATACGCCCTTTTTGGCCAACCAAGCAAGCTTGCAAAGGAAATCTGCACTACAATGAAGTCTCACTTCTTCCCGGTCAAAAGGGCCATCTGAAAAAAGTGTAAAATCCAGAAAGGCAGGACAGGCCATGGAGAACTGGGAGCCTTGTTATGCTGATGGGCGGGATGTAAATTGCCAACAGACACTCGGGAGAAGTGTATGGTGTTTCCTGAAACATCTAAAAAACAAAGCAACAGAGCCTAGGGCACTGCCACTTATGGTCCTATAGCTTAGGGAAATTAAAATCAAAAAGACACAGCCACCCCAAAGTTTGGGACGCCTCTGTTTACAAGAACCTCGTTTACAGTAAAAGTTCAACATCGCAGAAAGTGAAAAATGGATAAAGAAGTTGTGGTATTTACTTACAAAGCAATATCACTCAGCAATGAAATTTGTGTCATCAGGCCCTTAGCAGCACAATGAGTGGATTCAGGTATGATGATTCTAACTGAAATAAGTCACACAGAAAAAGAAACATCATAAGATATCAGTAATACACGGAATGTAAACTTGGCTACACAGGAACTGAATTACAGAACAGAACACGGTCTCAAATTTAGAAAACCAACTTATTCTTGCTTAAAGGTAAAGGTGAGTTGGGGTGCTGCATAAAACCAGAGATTGAAATGAGCACAGATAAAGTTCCTTAAGCCAACTATGGAATAGACAAGAGCTACTCCTTGCTCAACGAAATGGACTCAACACCCCATATTAAACGCCTAAGAATGTACCTGACTAGTAAGTATCTTAAAACCTATGGATTGCTATGTCTCCGAAAGAGAATCAAGCATGTGTACAGGGGCGTAAACGCAGCAGTGATAGGATTGGAGAGGTTCGGTAAGCAAATGAAGACCCTTTGAAGTCATATTGCATGGTACCCATTCCACGGGTTTCAACTACCCAGGTTTAAGGTATTCTTCCTTCAGCTAAAACATGCATGTGGAACCCAAGTATGATCAACCATGTGATCGGGAGACGTGTTCAAATATGTCTCAGTTTTCCTCCCCTGGTACTCGGGTGAAACATTCCAGACGCTTTACTAACACTCTCCCCACTTGGATAGTCAGTCCCTTTAACCTCCTGTTTGGCCCAGTTTGCAATTTCTGCGGAAGATGAACAGGAATAGCGAGAACCAATGAGAGGCTAGCTGGAGGTGTCTGGACGGGCAAATTTAACTCTCATTTCCCACCAGGAAGAGGAATTAACCAAAGGCTCAGCATGCCGGGCCGGAACCAGATTAGGGCCTGAAGCCATCCTGCTGTGTTGCGGCCAGGTCACAAGAAAGCGAGTTGAAGAAAGGAGCTCAGGGGCACTGTAATTCACAATCCTGCAGAGTTATAAATGACAGCTATCGTCCAAAAATAGACTGAAGTAAGGCTGCCAAGAGGACTTGAAAGCGGGGCAGAATTGCAGGAAACCGATTTCAGGAGGTAGACTGGAATTGCATTGAAAGCATAGGAAAAGAGGCAGAACGTCCACAATGATGCACTTGGCCAAAAAGGGCGTATGCGTTTTTTCCTGAATATATTCAGGAAAAAACGCATACGCCCTTTTTGGCCAACCAAGCAAGCTTGCAAAGGAAATCTGCACTACAATGAAGTCTCACTTCCCCCCGGTCAAAAGGGCCATCTGAAAAAAGTGTAAAATCCAGAAAGGCAGGACAGGCCATGGAGAACTGGGAGCCTTGTTATGCTGATGGGCGGGATGTAAATTGCCAACAGACACTCGGGAGAAGTGTATGGTGTTTCCTGAAACATCTAAAAAACAAAGAAACAGAGCCTAGGGCACTTCCACTTATGGTCCTATAGCTTAGGGAAATTAAAATCAAAAAGACACAGCCACCCCAAAGTTTGGAACGGCTCTGTTTACAAGAACCTCGTTTACAGTACAAGTTCAACATCGCAGAAAGTGAAAAATGGATAAAGAAGTTGTGGTATTTACTTACAAAGCAATATCACTCAGCAATGAAATCTGTGTCATCAGGCCCTTAGCAGCACAATAAGTGGATTCAGGTATGATGATTCTAACTGAAGTAAGTCACACAGAAAAATAAACATCATAAGATATCAGTAATACACGGAATGTAAACTTGGCTACACAGGAACTGAATTACAGAACAGAACAGGGTCTCAAATTTAGAAAACCAACTTATGCTTGCTTAAGGGTAAAGGGGAGTTGGGGTGCTGCATAAAACCAGAGATTGAAATGAGCACAGATAAAGTTCCTTAAGTCAAATATGGAATACACAAGAGCTACTCCTTGCTCAACGAAATGGACTCAACACCGCATATTAAACGCCTAAGAATGTACCTGACTTGTAAGTATCTTAAAACCTATGGATTGCTATGTCTCCGAAAGAGAATCAAGCATGTGTACAGGGGCATAAATGCAGCAGTGATAGGATTGGAGAGGTTCGGTGAGCAAATGAAGACCCTTTGAAGTCATATTGCATGGTACCCATTACACGGGTCTCAACTCTCCAGGTTTAAGGTATTCTTCCTTCAGCTAAGACATGCATGTGGAACCCAAGTATGATCAACCATGTGAACGGGAGACGTGTTCAAATATGTCTCAGTTTTCCTCCCCTGGTACTCGGGTGCAACATTCCAGACGCTTTACTAACACTCTTCCCACTTGGAGAGTCAGCGCCTTTAACCTCCTGTTTGGCCCAGTTTGCAATTTCTGCGGAAGATGAACAGGAATAGCGAGAACCAAAGGAGACTAGCTGGAGGTGTCTGGACGGGCAAATTTAACTCTCATTTCCCACCAGGAAGAGGAAATAACCAAAGGCTCAGCGTGCCGTACCGGAACCAGATTAGGGCCTGAAGCCATCCTGCGGTGTTGCGGCCAGCTCAAAAGAAAGCGAGTTGAAGAAAGGAGCTCAGGGGCACTGTAATTCACAAACCTGCAGAGTTATAAATGACAGCTATCGTCCAAAAATAGACTGAAGTAAGGCTGCCAAGAGGACTTGAAAGCGGGGCAGAATTGCAGGAAACCGATTTCAGGAGGTAGACTGGAATTGCATTGAAAGCATAGGAAAAGAGGCAGAACGTCCACAATGATGCACTTGGCCAAAAAGGGCGTATGCGTTTTTTCCTGAATATATTCAGGAAAAAACGCATACGCCCTTTTTGGCCAACCAAGCAAGCTTGCAAAGGAAATCTGCACTACAATGAAGTCTCACTTCCCCCCGGTCAAAAGGGCCATCTGAAAAAAGTGTAAAATCCAGAAAGGCAGGACAGGCCATGGAGAACTGGGAGCCTTGTTATGCTGATGGGCGGGATGTAAATTGCCAACAGACACTCGGGAGAAGTGTATGGTGTTTCCTGAAACATCTAAAAAACAAAGCAACAGAGCCTAGGGCACTGCCACTTATGGTCCTATAGCTTAGGGAAATTAAAATCAAAAAGACACAGCCACCCCAATGTTTGGGACGCCTCTGTTTACAAGAACCTCGTTTACAGTACAAGTTCAACATCGCAGAAAGTGAAAAATGGATAAAGAAGTTGTGGTATTTACTTACAAAGCAATATCACTCAGCAATGAAATCTATGTCATCAGGCCCTTAGCATCACAATGAGTGGATTCAGGTATGATGATTCTAACTGAACTAAGTCACACAGAAAAAGAAACATCATAAGGTATCAGTAATACACGGAATGTAAACTTGGCTACACAGGAACTGAATTACAGAACAGAACAGGGTCTCAAATTTAGAAAACCAACTTATGCTTGCTTAAGGGTAAAGGTGAGTTGGGGTGCTGCATAAAACCAGAGATTGAAATGAGCACAGATAAAGTTCCTTAAGTCAAATATGGAATAGACAAGAGCTACTGCTTGCTCAACGAAATGGACTCAACACCGCATATTAAACGCCTAAGAATGTACCTGACTAGTAAGTATCTTAAAACCTATGGATTGCTATGTCTCCGAAAGAGAATCAAGCATGTGTACAGGGGCATAAACAGAGCAGTGATAGGATTGGAGAGGTTCGGTGAGCAAATGAAGACCCTTTGAAGTCATATTGCATGGTACCCATTCCACGGGTCTCAACTCTCCAGGTTTAAGGTATTCTTCCTTCAGCTAAAACATGCATGTGGAACCCAAGTATGATCAACCATGTGAACGGGAGACGTGTTCAAATATGTCTCAGTTTTCCTCCCCTGGTACTCGGGTGCAACATTCCAGACGCTTTACTAACACTCTCCCCACTTGGAGAGTCAGCGCCTTTAACCTCCTGTTTGGCCCAGTTTGCAATTTCTGCGGAAGATGAACAGGAATAGCGAGAACCAATGACAGGCTAGCTGGAGGTGTCTGGACGGGCAAATTTAACTCTCATTTCCCACCAGGAAGAGGAAATAACCAAAGGCTCAGCGTGCCGTGCCGGAACCAGATTAGGGCCTGAAGCCACCCTGCGGTGTTGCGGCCAGCTCAAAAGAAAGCGAGTTGAAGAAAGGAGCTCAGGGGCACTGTAATTCACAAACCTGCAGAGTTATAAATGACAGCTATCGTCCAAAAATAGACTGAAGTAAGGCTGCCAAGAGGACTTGAAAGCGGGGCAGAATTGCAGGAAACCGATTTCAGGAGGTAGACTGGAATTGCATTGAAAGCATAGGAAAAGAGGCAGAACGTCCACAATGATGCACTTGGCCAAAAAGGGCGTATGCATTTTTTCCTGAATATATTCCAGAAAGGCAGGACACTCAGCAATGAAATCTGTGCATATGGAACCTAGAGTATGATCAACCATGTGATCGGGAGACGTGTTCAAATATGTCTCAGTTTTCCTCCCCTGGTACTCGGGTGCAACATTCCAGACGCTTTACTAACACTCTCCCCACTTGGAGAGTCAGTCCCTTTAACCTCCTGTTTGGCCCAGTTTGCAATTTCTGCGGAAGATGAACAGGAATAGCGAGAACCAATGAGAGGCTAGCTGGAGGTGTCTGGACGGGCAAATTTAACTCTCATTTCCCACCAGGAAGAGGAATTAACCAAAGGATCAGCGTTCCGGGCCGGAACCAGATTAGGGCCTGAAGCCATCCTGCGGTGTTGCGGCCAGGTCACAAGAAAGCGAGTTGAAGAAAGGAGCTCAGGGACACTGTAATTCACAAACCTGCAGAGTTATAAATGACAGCTATCGTCCAAAAATAGACTGAAGTAAGGCTGCCAAGAGGACTTGAAAGCGGGGCAGAATTGCAGGAAACCGATTTCAGGAGGTAGACTGGAATTGCATTGCAAGCATAGGAAAAGAGGCAGAACGTCCACAATGATGCACTTGGCCAAAAAGGGCGTATGCGTTTTTTCCTGAATATATTCAGGAAAAAACGCATACGCCCTTTGTGGCCAACCAAGCAAGCTTGCAAAGGAAATCTGCACTACAATGAAGTCTCACTTCCCCCCGGTCAAAAGGGCCATCTGAAAAAAGTGTAAAATCCAGAAAGGCAGGACAGGCCATGGAGAACTGGGAGCCTTGTTATGCTGATGGGCGGGATGTAAATTGCCAACAGACACTCGGGAGAAGTGTATGGTGTTTCCTGAAACATCTAAAAAACAAAGCAACAGAGCCTAGGGCACTGCCACTTATGGTCCTATAGCTTAGGGAAATTAAAATCAAAAAGACACAGCCACCCCAAAGTTTGGGACGCCTCTGTTTACAAGAACCTCGTTTACAGTACAAGTTCAACATCGCAGAAAGTGAAAAATGGATAAAGAAGTTGTGGTATTTACTTACAAAGCAATATCACTCAGCAATGAAATCTGTGTCATCAGGCCCTTAGCAGCACAATGAGTGGATTCAGGTATGATGATTCTAACTGAAGTAAGTCACACAGAAAAAGAAACATCATAAGATATCTGTAATACACGGAATGTAAACTTGGCTACACAGGAACTGAATTACAGAACAGAACAGGGTCTCAAATTTAGAAAACCAACTTATGCTTGCTTAAGGGTAAAGGTGAGTTGGGGTGCTGCATAAAACCAGAGATTGAAATGAGCACAGATAAAGTTCCTTAAGTCAAATATGGAATAGACAAGAGCTACTCCTTGCTCAACGAAATGGACTCAACACCGCATATTAAACGCCTAAGAATGTACCTGACTAGTAAGTATCTTAAAACCTATGGATTGCTATGTCTCCGAAAGAGAATCAAGCATGTGTACAGGGGCATAAACGCAGCAGTGATAGGACTGGAGAGGTTCGGTGAGCAAATGAAGACCCTTTGAAGTCATATTGCATGGTACCCATTACACGGGTCTTAACTACCCAGGTTTAAGGTATTCTTCCTTCAGCTAAAACATGCATGTGGAACCCAAGTATGATCAACCATGTGAACGGGAGACGTGTTCAAATATGTCTCAGTTTTCCTCCCCTGGTACTCGGGTGCAACATTCCAGACGCTTTACTAACACTCTCCCCACTTGGAGAGTCAGTCCCTTTAACCTCCTGTTTGGCCCAGTTTGCAATTTCTGCGGAAGATGAACAGGAATAGCGAGAACCAATGAGAGGCTAGCTGGAGGTGTCTGGACGGGCAAATTTAACTCTCATTTCCCACCAGGAAGAGGAAATAACCAAAGGCTCAGCGTGCCGTGCCGGAACCAGATTAGGGCCTGAAGCCATCCTGCGGTGTTGCGGCCAGCTCAAAAGAAAGCGAGTTGAAGAAAGGAGCTCAGGGGCACTGTAATTCACAAACCTGCAGAGTTATAAATGACAGCTATCGTCCAAAAATAGACTGAAGTAAGGCTGCCAAGAGGACTTGAAAGCAGGGTAGAATTGCAGGAAACCGATTTCAGGTGGTAGACTGGAATTGCATTGAAAGCATAGGAAAAGAGGCAGAACGTCCACAATGATGCACTTGGCCAAAAAGGGCGTATGCGTTTTTTCCTGAATATATTCAGGAAAAAACGCATACGCCCTTTTTGGCCAACCAAGCAAGCTTGCAAAGGAAATCTGCACTACAATGAAGTCTCACTTCCCCCCGGTCAAAAGGGCCATCTGAAAAAAGTGTAAAATCCAGAAAGGCAGGACAGGCCATGGGGAACTGGGTGCCTTGTTATGCTGATGGGCGGGATGTAAATTGCCAAGAACCACTCGGGAGAAGTGTATGGTGTTTCCTGAAACATCTAAAAAACAAAGCAACAGAACCTAGGGCACTTCCACTTATGGTCCTATAGCTTAGGGAAATTAAAATCAAAAAGACACAGCCACCCCAAAGTTTGGAACGGCTCTGTTTACAAGAACCTCGTTTACAGTACAAGTTCAACATCGCAGAAAGTGAAAAATGGATAAAGAAGTTGTGGTATTTACTTACAAAGCAATATCACTCAGCAATGAAATCTGTGTCATCAGGCCCTTAGCAGCACAATAAGTGGATTCAGGTATGATGATTCTAACTGAAGTAAGTCACACAGAAAAATAAACATCATAAGATATTAGTAATACACGGAATGTAAACTTGGCTACACAGGAACTGAATTACAGAACAGAACAGGGTCTCAAATTTAGAAAACCAACTTATGCTTGCTTAAGGGTAAAGGGGAGTTGGGGTGCTGCATAAAACCAGAGATTGAAATGAGCACAGATAAAGTTCCTTAAGTCAAATATGGAATACACAAGAGCTACTCCTTGCTCAACGAAATGGACTCAACACCGCATATTAAACGCCTAAGAATGTACCTGACTTGTAAGTATCTTAAAACCTATGGATTGCTATGTCTCCGAAAGAGAATCAAGCATGTGTACAGGGGCATAAACGCAGCAGTGATAGGATTGGAGAGGTTCGGTGAGCAAATGAAGACCCTTTGAAGTCATATTGCATGGTACCCTTTCCACGGGTTTCAACTACCCAGGTTTAAGGTATTCTTCCTTCAGCTAAAACATGCATATGGAACCTAGAGTATGATCAACCATGTGATCGGGAGACGTGTTCAAATATGTCTCAGTTTTCCTCCCCTGGTACTCGGGTGCAACATTCCAGACGCTTTACTAACACTCTCCCCACTTGGAGAGTCAGTCCCTTTAACCTCCTGTTTGGCCCAGTTTGCAATTTCTGCGGAAGATGAACAGGAATAGCGAGAACCAATGAGAGGCTAGCTGGAGGTGTCTGGACGGGCAAATTTAACTCTCATTTCCCACCAGGAAGAGGAATTAACCAAAGGCTCAGCGTTCCGGGCCAGAACCAGATTAGGGCCTGAAGCCATCCTGCGGTGTTGCGGCCAGGTCACAAGAAAGCGAGTTGAAGAAAGGAGCTCAGGGACACTGTAATTCACAAACCTGCAGAGTTATAAATGACAGCTATCGTCCAAAAATAGACTGAAGTAAGGCTGCCAAGAGGACTTGAAAGCGGGGCAGAATTGCAGGAAACCGATTTCAGGAGGTAGACTGGAATTGCATTGCAAGCATAGGAAAAGAGGCAGAACGTCCACAATGATGCACTTGGCCAAAAAGGGCGTATGCGTTTTTTCCTGAATATATTCAGGAAAAAACGCATACGCCCTTTGTGGCCAACCAAGCAAGCTTGCAAAGGAAATCTGCACTACAATGAAGTCTCACTTCCCCCCGGTCAAAAGGGCCATCTGAAAAAAGTGTAAAATCCAGAAAGGCAGGACAGGCCATGGAGAACTGGGAGCCTTGTTATGCTGATGGGCGGGATGTAAATTGCCAACAGACACTCGGGAGAAGTGTATGGTGTTTCCTGAAACATCTAAAAAACAAAGCAACAGAGCCTAGGGCACTGCCACTTATGGTCCTATAGCTTAGGGAAATTAAAATCAAAAAGACACAGCCACCCCAAAGTTTGGGACGCCTCTGTTTACAAGAACCTCGTTTACAGTACAAGTTCAACATCGCAGAAAGTGAAAAATGGATAAAGAAGTTGTGGTATTTACTTACAAAGCAATATCACTCAGCAATGAAATCTGTGTCATCAGGCCCTTAGCAGCACAATGAGTGGATTCAGGTATGATGATTCTAACTGAAGTAAGTCACACAGAAAAAGAAACATCATAAGATATCTGTAATACACGGAATGTAAACTTGGCTACACAGGAACTGAATTACAGAACAGAACAGGGTCTCAAATTTAGAAAACCAACTTATGCTTGCTTAAGGGTAAAGGTGAGTTGGGGTGCTGCATAAAACCAGAGATTGAAATGAGCACAGATAAAGTTCCTTAAGTCAAATATGGAATAGACAAGAGCTACTCCTTGCTCAACGAAATGGACTCAACACCCCATAGTAAACGCCTAAGAATGTACCTGACTAGTAAGTATCTTAAAACCTATGGATTGCTATGTCTCCGAAAGAGAATCAAGCATGTGTACAGGGGCATAAACGCAGCAGTGATAGGATTGGAGAGGTTCGGTGAGCAAATGAAGACCCTTTGAAGTCATATTGCATGGTACCCATTACACGGGTCTTAACTACCCAGGTTTAAGGTATTCTTCCTTCAGCTAAAACATGCATGTGGAACCCAAGTATGATCAACCATGTGAACGGGAGACGTGTTCAAATATGTCTCAGTTTTCCTCCCCTGGTACTCGGGTGCAACATTCCAGACGCTTTACTAACACTCTCCCCACTTGGAGAGTCAGTCCCTTTAACCTCCTGTTTGGCCCAGTTTGCAATTTCTGCGGAAGATGAACAGGAATAGCGAGAACCAATGAGAGGCTAGCTGGAGGTGTCTGGACGGGCAAATTTAACTCTCATTTCCCACCAGGAAGAGGAAATAACCAAAGGCTCAGCGTGCCGTGCCGGAACCAGATTAGGGCCTGAAGCCATCCTGCGGTGTTGCGGCCAGCTCAAAAGAAAGCGAGTTGAAGAAAGGAGCTCAGGGGCACTGTAATTCACAAACCTGCAGAGTTATAAATGACAGCTATCGTCCAAAAATAGACTGAAGTAAGGCTGCCAAGAGGACTTGAAAGCAGGGTAGAATTGCAGGAAACCGATTTCAGGTGGTAGACTGGAATTGCATTGAAAGCATAGGAAAAGAGGCAGAACGTCCACAATGATGCACTTGGCCAAAAAGGGCGTATGCGTTTTTTCCTGAATATATTCAGGAAAAAACGCATACGCCCTTTTTGGCCAACCAAGCAAGCTTGCAAAGGAAATCTGCACTACAATGAAGTCTCACTTCCCCCCGGTCAAAAGGGCCATCTGAAAAAAGTGTAAAATCCAGAAAGGCAGGACAGGCCATGGGGAACTGGGTGCCTTGTTATGCTGATGGGCGGGATGTAAATTGCCAAGAACCACTCGGGAGAAGTGTATGGTGTTTCCTGAAACATCTAAAAAACAAAGCAACAGAACCTAGGGCACTTCCACTTATGGTCCTATAGCTTAGGGAAATTAAAATCAAAAAGACACAGCCACCCAAAAGTTTGGAACGGCTCTGTTTACAAGAACCTCGTTTACAGTACAAGTTCAACATCGCAGAAAGTGAAAAATGGATAAAGAACTTGTGGAATTTACTTACAAAGCAATATCACTCAGCAATGAAATCTCTGTCATCAGGCCCTTAGCAGCACAATGAGTGGATTCAGGTACGATGATTCTAACTGAAATAAGTCACACAGAAAAAGAAACATCATAAGATATCACTAATACACGGAATGTAAACTTGGCTACACAGGAACTGAATTCCAAAACAGAACAGTGTCTCAAATTTAGAAAACCAACTTATGCTTGCTTAAGGGGAAAGGTGAGTTGGGGTGCTGCATAAAACCAGAGATTGAAATGAGCACAGATAAAGTTCCTTAAGTCAAATATGGAATAGACAAGAGCTACTCCTTGCTCAACGAAATGGACTCAACACCGCATATTAAACGCCTAAGAATGTACCTGACTAGTAAGTATCTTCAAACCTATGGATTGCTATGTCTCCGAAAGAGAATCAAGCATGTGTACAGGGGCATAAACGCAGCAGTGATAGGACTGGAGAGGTTCGGTGAGCAAATGAAGACCCTTTGAATTCATATTGCATGGTACCCATTCCACGAGTTTCAACTACCCAGGTTTAAGGTATTCTTCCTTCAGCTAAAACATGCATGTGGAACCTAGAGTATGATCAACCATGTGATCAGGAGACGTGTTCAAATATGTCTCAGTTTTCGTACCCTGGTACTTGGGTGCAACATTCCAGACGCTTTACTAACACTCTCCCGACTTGGAGAGTCAGTCCCTTTAACCTCCTGTTTGGCCCAGTTTGCAATTTCTGCGGAAGATGAACAGGAATAGCGAGAACCAATGAGAGGCTAGCTGGAGGTGTCTGGACGGGCAAATTTAACTCTCATTTCCCACCAGGAAGAGGAATTAACCAAAGGCTCAGCGTGCCGTGCCGGAACCAGATTAGGTCCTGAAGCCATCCTGCGGTGTTGCAGCCAGGTCACAAGAAAACGAGTTGAAGAAAGGAGCTCAGGGGCACTGTAATTCACAAACCTTCAGAGTTATAAATGACAGCTATCGTCCAAAAATAGACTGAAGTAAGGCTGCCAAGAGGACTTGAAAGCGGGGCAGAATTGCAGGAAACCGATTTCAGGAGGTAGACTGGAATTGCATTGAAAGCATAGGAAAAGAGGCAGAACGTCCACAATGATGCACTTGGCCAAAAAGGGCGTATGCGTTTTTTCCTGAATATATTCAGGAAAAAACGCATACGCCCTTTTTGGCCAACCAAGCAAGCTTGCAAAGGAAATCTGCACTACAATGAAGTCTCACTTCCCCCCGGTCAAAAGGGCCATCTGAAAAAAGTGTAAAATCCAGAAAGGCAGGACAGGCCATGGAGAACTGGGAGCCTTGTTATGCTGATGGGCGGGATGTAAATTGCCAACAGACACTCGGGAGAAGTGTATGGTGTTTCTTGAAACATCTAAAAAACAAAGCAACAGAGCCTAGGGCACTGCCACTTATGGTCCTATAGCTTAGGGAAATTAAAATCAAAAAGACACAGACACCCCAAAGTTTGGGACGCCTCTGTTTACAAGAACCTCGTTTAAAGTACAAGTTCAACATCGCAGAAAGTGAAAAATGGATAAAGAACTTGTGGTACTTACGTACAATGCAGTATCACTCAGCAATGAAATCTATGTCATCAGGCCCGTAGCAGCATAATGAGTGGATTCAGGTACGATGATTCTAACTGAAATAAGTCACACAGAAAAAGAAACATCATAAGATATCACTAATACACGGAATGTAAACTTGGCTACACAGGAACTGCTTTCCAGAACAGAACAGGGTCTCAAATTTAGAAAACCAACTTATGCTTGCTTAAGGGGAAAGGTGAGTTGGGGTGCTGCATATAACCAGAGATTGAAATGAGCACAGTTAAAGTTCCTTAAGCCAAATATGGAATAGACAAGAGCTACTCCTTGCTCAATGAAATGGACTCAACACCGCATATTAAACGCCTAAGAATGTACCTGACTAGTAAGTATCTTAAAACCTATGGATTGCTATGTCTCCGAAAGAGAATCAAGCATGTGTACAGGCGCATAAACGCAGCAGTGATAGGATTGGAGAGGTTCGGTGAGCAAATGAAGACCCTTTGAAGTCATATTGCACGGTACCCATTCCACGGGTTTCAACTACCCAGGTTTAAGGTATTCTTCCTTCAGCTAAAACATGCGTGTGGAACCTAGAGTATGATCAACCATGTGATCGGGAGACGTGTTCAAATATGTCTCAGTTTTCCTCCCCTGGT
The DNA here is from genome assembly GCF_951394435.1 of Stenella coeruleoalba. Classification (NCBI taxonomy): domain Eukaryota; kingdom Metazoa; phylum Chordata; class Mammalia; order Artiodactyla; family Delphinidae; genus Stenella; species Stenella coeruleoalba. Next base: position 56,763 of record NW_027645974.1, on the reverse strand, counting down.
ACTTAGGTGCAACATTCCAGACGCTTTACTAACACTCTCCCGACTTGGAGAGTCAGTCCCTTTAACCTCCTGTTTGGCCCAGTTTGCAATTTCTGCGGAAGATGAACAGGAATAGCGAGAACCAATGAGAGGCTAGCTGGAGGTGTCTGGACTGGCAAATTTAACTCTCATTTCCCACCAGGAAGAGGAATTAACCAAAGGCTCAGCATGCCGTGCCGGAACCAGATTAGGGCCTGAAGCCATCCTGCGGTGTTGCGGCCAGCTCAAAAGAAAGCGAGTTTAAGAAAGAAGCTCAGGGGCACTGTAATTCACAAACCTGCAGAGTTATAAATGACAGCTATCGTCCAAAAATAGACTGAAGTAAGGCTGCCAAGAGGACTTGAAAGCGGGGCAGAATTGCAGGAAACCGATTTCAGGAGGTAGACTGGAATTGCATTGAAAGCATAGGAAAAGAGGCAGAACGTTCACAATGATGCACTTGGCCAAAAAGGGCGTATGCGTTTTTTCCTGAATATATTCAGGAAAAAACGCATACGCCCTTTTTGGCCAACCAAGCAAGCTTGCAAAGGAAATCTGCACTACAATGAAGTCTCACTTCCCCCCGGTCAAAAGGGCCATCTGAAAAAAGTGTAAAATCCAGAAAGGCAGGACAGGCCATGGACAACTGGGAGCCTTGTTATGCTGATGGGCGGGATGTAAATTGCCAACAACCACTTGGGAGAAGTGTATGGTGTTTCCTGAAACATCTAAAAAACAAAGCAACAGAACCTAGGGCACTTCCACTTATGGTCCTATAGCTTAGGGAAATTAAAATCAAAAAGACACAGCCACCCCAAAGTTTGGAACGGCTCTGTTTACAAGAACCTTGTTTACAGTACAAGTTCAACATCGCAGAAAGTGAAAAATGGATAAAGAACTTGTGGTACTTACGTACAATGCAGTATCACTCAGCAATGAAATCTATGTCATCACGCCCGTAGCAGCATAATGAGTAGATTCAGGTACGATGATTCTAACTGAAATAAGTCACACAGAAAAAGAAACATCATAAGATATCAGTAATACACGGAATGTAAACTTGGCTACACAGGAACTGAATTCCGAAACAGAACAGGGTCTCAAATTTAGAAAACCAACTTATGCTTGCTTAAGGGTAAAGGTGAGTTGGGGTGCTGCATAAAACCAGAGATTGAAATGAGCACAGATAAAGTTCCTTAAGCCAAATATGGAATAGACAAGAGCTACTCCTTGCTCAACGAAATGGACTCAACACCGCATATTAAACGCCTAAGAATGTACCTGACTAGTAAGTATCTTAAAACCTATGGATTGCTATGTCTCCAAAAGAGAATCAAGCATGTGTACAGGGGCATAAACGCAGCAGTGATAGGATTGGAGAGGTTCGGTGAGCAAATGAAGACCCTTTGAAGTCATATTGCATGGTACCCATTCCACGGGTTTCAACTACCCAGGTTTTAGGTATTCTTCCTTCAGCTAAAACATGCATGTGGAACCCAAGTATGATCAACCATGTGAACGGGAGACGTGTTCAAATATGTCTCAGTTTTCCTCCCCTGGTACTCGGGTGCAACATTCCAGACGCTTTACTAACACTCTCCCCACTTGGAGAGTCAGCGCCTTTAACCTCCTGTTTGGCCCAGTTTGCAATTTCTGCGGAAGATGAACAGGAATAGCGAGAACCAATGAGAGGCTAGCTGGAGGTGTCTGGACGGGCAAATTTAACTCTCATTTCCCACCAGGAAGAGGAAATAACCAAAGGCTCAGCGTGCCGTACCGGAACCAGATTAGGGCCTGAAGCCATCCTGCGGTGTTGCGGCCAGGTCACAAGAAAGCGAGTTGAAGAAAGGAGCTCAGGGGCACTGTAATTCACAAACCTGCAGAGTTATAAATGACAGCTATCGTCCAAAAATAGACTGAAGTAAGGCTGCCAAGAGGACTTGAAAGCGGGGCAGAATTGCAGGAAACCGATTTCAGGAGGTAGACTGGAATTGCATTGAAAGCATAGGAAAAGAGGCAGAACGTCCACAATGATGCACTTGGCCAAAAAGGGCGTATGCATTTTTTCCTGAATATATTCAGGAAAAAACGCATACGCCCTTTTTGGCCAACCAAGCAAGCTTGCAAAGGAAATCTGCACTACAATGAAGTCTCACTTCCCCCCGGTCAAAAGGGCCATCTGAAAAAAGTGTAAAATCCAGAAAGGCAGCAGGCCATTGAGAACTGGGAACCTTGTTATGCTGATGGGCGGGATGTAAATTGCCAACAGACACTTGGGAGAAGTGTATGGTGTTTCCTGAAACATCTAAAAAACAAAGCAACAGAGCCTAGGGCACTTCCACTTATGGTCCTATAGCTTAGGGAAATTAAAATCAAAAAGACACAGCCACCCCAAAGTTTGGAACGGCTCTGTTTACAAGAACCTCGTTTACAGTACAAGTTCAACATCGCAGAAAGTGAAAAATGGATAAAGAAGTTGTGGTATTCACTTACAAAGCAATATCACTCAGCAATGAAATTTGTGTCATCAGGCCCTTAGCATCACAATGAGTGGATTCAGGTATGATGATTCTAACTGAAATAAGTCACACAGAAAAAGAAACATCATAAGATATCACTAATACACGGAATGTAAACTTGCCTACACAGGAACTGAATTACAGAACAGAACAGTGTCTCAAATTTAGAAAACCAACTTATGCTTGCTTAAGGGTAAAGGTGAGTTGGGGTGCTGCATAAAACCAGAGATTGAAATGAGCACAGATAAAGTTCCTTAAGCCAAATATGGAATAGACAAGAGCTACTCCTTGCTCAACGAAATGGACTCAACACCCCATATTAAACGCCTAAGAATGTTCCTGACTAGTAAGTATCTTAAAACCTATGGATTGCTATGTCTCCAAAAGAGAATCAAGCATGTGTACAGGGGCATAAACGCAGCAGTGATAGGATTGGAGAGGTTCGGTGAGCAAATGAAGACCCTTTGAAGTCATATTGCATGGTACCCATTCCACGGGTTTCAACTACCCAGGTTTAAGGTATTCTTCCTTCAGCTAAAACATGCATGTGGAACCTAGAGTATGATCAACCATGTGATCGGGAGACGTGTTCAAATATGTCTCAGTTTTCGTACCCTGGTACTTGGGTGCAACATTCCAGACGCTTTACTAACACTCTCCCGACTTGGAGAGTCAGTCCCTTTAACCTCCTGTTTGGCCCAGTTTGCAATTTCTGCGGAAGATGAACAGGAATAGCGAGAACCAATGAGAGGCTAGCTGGAGGTGTCTGGACGGGCAAATTTAACTCTCATTTCCCACCAGGAAGAGGAAATAACCAAAGGCTCAGCGTGCCGTACCGGAACCAGATTAGGGCCTGAAGCCATCCTGCGGTGTTGCGGCCAGCTCAAAAGAAAGCGAGTTGAAGAAAGGAGCTCAGGGGCACTGTAATTCACAAACCTGCAGAGTTATAAATGACAGCTATCGTCCAAAAATAGACTGAAGTAAGGCTGCCAAGAGGACTTGAAAGCGGGGCAGAATTGCAGGAAACCGATTTCAGGAGGTAGACTGGAATTGCATTGAAAGCATAGGAAAAGAGGCAGAACGTCCACAATGATGCACTTGGCCAAAAAGGGCGTATGCGTTTTTTCCTGAATATATTCAGGAAAAAACGCATACGCCCTTTTTGGCCAACCAAGCAAGCTTGCAAAGGAAATCTGCACTACAATGAAGTCTCACTTCCCCCCGGTCAAAAGGGCCATCTGAAAAAAGTGTAAAATCCAGAAAGGCAGGACAGGCCATGGAGAACTGGGAGCCTTGTTATGCTGATGGGCGGGATGTAAATTGCCAACAACCACTCGGGAGAAGTGTATGGTGTTTCCTGAAACATCTAAAAAACAAAGCAACAGAACCTAGGGCACTTCCACTTATGGTCCTATAGCTTAGGGAAATTAAAATCAAAAAGACACAGCCACCCCAAAGTTTGGGACGCCTCTGTTTACAAGAACCTCGTTTAAAGTACAAGTTCAACATCGCAGAAAGTGAAAAATGGATAAAGAAGTTGTGGTATTTACTTACAAAGCAATATCACTCAGCAATGAAATCTGTGTCATCAGGCCCGTAGCACCACAATGAGTGGATTCAGGTATGATGATTCTAACTGAAATAAGTCACACAGAAAAGAAACATCATAAGATATCAGTAATACACGGAATGTAAACTTGGCTACACAGGAACTGAATTACAGAACAGAACAGGGTCTCAAATTTAGAAAACCAACTTATGCTTGCTTAAGGGGAAAGGTGAGTTGGGGTGCTGCATAAAACCAGAGATTGAAATGAGCACAGATAAAGTTCCTTAAGCCAAATATGGAATAGACAAGAGCTACTCCTTGCTCAACGAAATGGACTCAACACCCCATATTAAACGCCTAAGAATGTACCTGACTAGTAAGTATCTTAAAACCTATGGATTGCTATGTCTCCAAAAGAGAATCAAGCGTGTGTACAGGGGCATAAACGCAGCAGTGATAGGATTGGAGAGGTTCGGTGAGCAAATGAAACCCTTTGAAGTCATATTGCATGGTACCCATTACACGGGTCTCAACTCTCCAGGTTTAAGGTATTCTTCCTTCAGCAAAAACATGCATGTGGATCCCAAGTATGATCAACCATGTGAACGGGAGACGTGTTCAAATATGTCTCAGTTTTCCTTTCCTGGTACTCGGGTGCAACATTCCAGACGCTTTACTAACACTCTCCCCACTTGGAGAGTCAGCGCCTTTAACCTCCTCTTTGGCCCAGTTTGCAATTTCTGCGGAAGATGAACAGGAATAGCGAGAACCAATGAGAGGCTAGCTGGAGGTGTCTGGACGGGCAAATTTAACTCTCATTTCCCACCAGGAAGAGGAAATAACCAAAGGCTCAGCGTGCCGTACCGGAACCAGATTAGGGCCTGAAGCCATCCTGCGGTGTTGCGGCCAGCTCAAAAGAAAGCGAGTTGAAGAAAGGAGCTCAGGGGCACTGTAATTCACAAACCTGCAGAGTTATAAATGACAGCTATCGTCCAAAAATAGACTGAAGTAAGGCTGCCAAGAGGACTTGAAAGCGGGGCAGAATTGCAGGAAACCGATTTCAGGAGGTAGACTGGAATTGCATTGAAAGCATAGGAAAAGAGGCAGAACGTCCACAATGATGCACTTGGCCAAAAAGGGCGTATGCGTTTTTTCCTGAATATATTCAGGAAAAAACGCATACGCCCTTTTTGGCCAACCAAGCAAGCTTGCAAAGGAAATCTGCACTACAATGAAGTCTCACTTCCCCCCGGTCAAAAGGGCCATCTGAAAAAAGTGTAAAATCCAGAAAGGCAGCAGGCCATGGAGAACTGGGAACCTTGTTATGCTGATGGGCGGGATGTAAATTGCCAACAGACACTTGGGAGAAGTGTATGGTGTTTCCTGAAACATCTAAAAAACAAAGCAACAGAGCCTAGGGCACTTCCACTTATGGTCCTATAGCTTAGGGAAATTAAAATCAAAAAGACACAGCCACCCCAAAGTTTGGAACGGCTCTGTTTACAAGAACCTCGTTTACAGTACAAGTTCAACATCGCAGAAAGTGAAAAATGGATAAAGAAGTTGTGGTATTTACTTACAAAGCAATATCACTCAGCAATGAAATTTGTGTCATCAGGCCCTTAGCATCACAATGAGTGGATTCAGGTATGATGATTCTAACTGAAATAAGTCACACAGAAAAAGAAACATCATAAGATATCACTAATACACGGAATGTAAACTTGGCTACACAGGAACTGAATTACAGAACAGAACAGGGTCTCAAATTTAGAAAACCAACTTATGCTTGCTTAAGGGGAAAGGTGAGTTGGGGTGCTGCATAAAACCAGAGATTGAAATGAGCACAGATAAAGTTCCTTAAGTCAAATATGGAATAGACAAGAGCTACTCCTTGCTCAACGAAATGGACTCAACACCGCATATTAAACGCCTAAGAATGTACCTGAGTAGTAAGTATCTTAAAACCTATGGATTGCTATGTCTCCGAAAGAGAATCAAGCATGTGTACAGGGGCATAAACGCAGCAGTGATAGGATTGGAGAGGTTCGGTGAGCAAATGAAGACCCTTTGAAGTCATATTGCATGGTACCCATTACACGGGTCTCAACTCTCCAGGTGTAAGGTATTCTTCCTTCAGCTAAAACATGCATGTGGAACCCAAGTATGATCAACCATGTGAACGGGAGACGTGTTCAAATATGTCTCAGTTTTCCTCTCCTGGTACTCGGGTGCAACATTCCAGACGCTTTACTAACACTCTCCCCACTTGGAGAGTCAGCGCCTTTAACCTCCTGTTTGGCCCAGTTTGCAATTTCTGCGGAAGATGAACAGGAATAGCGAGAACCAATGAGAGACTAGCTGGAGGTGTCTGGACGGGCAAATTTAACTCTCATTTCCCACCAGGAAGAGGAAATAACCAAAGGCTCAGCGTGCCGTGCCGGAACCAGATTAGGGCCTGAAGCCATCCTGCGGTGTTGCGGCCAGGTCACAAGAAAGCAAGTTGAAGAAAGGAGCTCAGGGGCACTGTAATTCACAAACCTGCAGAGTTATAAATGACAGCTATCGTCCAAAAATAGACTGAAGTAAGGCTGCCAAGAGGACTTGAAAGCGGGGCAGAATTGCAGGAAACCGATTTCAGGAGGTAGACTGGAATTGCATTGAAAGCATAGGAAAAGAGGCAGAACGTCCACAATGATGCACTTGGCCAAAAAGGGCGTATGCGTTTTTTCCTGAATATATTCAGGAAAAAACGCATACGCACTTTTTGGTCAACCAAGCAAGCTTGCAAAGGAAATCTGCACTACAATGAAGTCTCACTTCCCCCCGGTCAAAAGAGCCATCTGAAAAAAGTGTAAAATCCATAAAGGCAGGACAGGCCATGGAGAACTGGGAGCCTTGTTATGCTGATGGGTGGTATGTAAATAACCAACAACCACTCGGGAGAAGTGTATGGTGTTTCCTGAAACATCTAAAAAACAAAGCAACAGAGCCTAGGGCACTTCCACTTATGGTCCTATAGATTAGGGAAATTAAAATCAAAAAGACACAGCCACCCCAAAGTTTGGGACGCCTCCCTTTACAAGAGCCTCGTTTACCGTACAAGTTCAATATCACAGAAAGTGAAAAATGGATAAAGAACTTGTGGTACTTACGTACAATGCAGTATCACTCAGCAATGAAATCTATGTCATCAGGCCCGTAGCAGCATAATGAGTGGATTCAGGTACGATGATTCTAACTGAAATAAGTCACACAGAAAAAGAAACATCATAAGATATCACTAATACACGGAATGTAAACTTGGCTACACAGGAACTGCATTCCAAAACAGAACAGGGTCTCAAATTTAGAAAACCAACTTATGCTTGCTTAAGGGGAAAGGTGAGTTGGGGTGCTGCATAAAACCAGAGATTGAAATGAGCACAGATAAAGTTCCTTAAGCCAAATATGGAATAGACAAGAGCTACTCCTTGCTCAACGAAATGGACTCAACACCCCATATTAAACGCCTAAGAATGTACCTGACTAGTAAGTATCTTAAAACCTATGGATTGCTATGTCTCCAAAAGAGAATCAAGCGTGTGTACAGGGGCTTAAACGCAGCAGTGATAGGATTGGAGAGGTTCGGTGAGCAAATGAAGACCCTTTGAAGTCATATTGCATGGTACCCATTACACGGGTCTCAACTCTCCAGGTTTAAGGTATTCTTCCTTCAGCTAAAACATGCATGTGGAACCCAAGTATGATCAATCATGTGAACGGGAGACGTGTTCAAATATGTCTCAGTTTTCCTCCCCTGGTACTCGGGTGCAACATTCCAGACGCTTTACTAACACTCTCCCCACTTGGAGAGTCAGCGCCTTTAACCTCCTGTTTGGCCCAGTTTGCAATTTCTGCGGAAGATGAACAGGAATAGCGAGAACCAATGAGAGGCTAGCTGGAGGTGTCTGGACGGGCAAATTTAACTCTCATTTCCCACCAGGAAGAGGAATTAACCAAAGGCTCAGCATGCCGGGCCGGAACCAGATTAGGGCCTGAAGCCATCCTGCGGTGTTGCAGTCAGGTCACAAGAAAGCGAGTTGAAGAAAGGAGCTCAGGGGCACTGTAATTCACAAAACTGCAGAGTTATAAATGACAGCTATCGTCCAAAAATAGACTGAAGTAAGGCTGCCAAGAGGACTTGAAAGCGGGGCAGAATTGCAGGAAACCGATTTCAGGAGGTAGACTGGAATTGCATTGAAAGCATAGGAAAAGAGGCAGAACGTCCACAATGATGCACTTGGCCAAAAAGGGCGTATGCGTTTTTTCCTGAATATATTCAGGAAAAAACGCATACGCCCTTTTTGGCCAACCAAGCAAGCTTGCAAAGGAAATCTGCACTAAAATGAAGTCTCACTTCCCCCCGGTCAAAAGGGCCATCTGAAAAAAGTGTAAAATCCAGAAAGGCAGGACAGGCCATGGAGAACTGGGAGCCTTGTTATGCTGATGGGTGGGATGTAAATTGCCAACAGACACTCGGGAGAATTGTATGGTGTTTCCTGAAACATCTAAAAAACAAAGCAACAGAGCCTAGGGCACTGCCACTTATGGTCCTATAGCTTAGGGAAATTAAAATCAAAAAGACACAGCCACCCCAAAGTTTGGAACGGCTCTGTTTACAAGAACCTCGTTTACAGTACAAGTTCAACATCGCAGAAAGTGAAAAATGGATAAAGAAGTTGTGGTATTTACTTACAAAGCAATATCACTCAGCAATGAAATCTATGTCATCAGGCCCTTAGCATCACAATGAGTGGATTCAGGTATGATGATTCTAACTGAAATAAGTCACACAGAAAAAGAAACATCATAAGATATCAGTAATACACGGAATGTAAACTTGGCTACACAGGAACTGAATTACAGAACAGAACAGGGTCTCAAATTTAGAAAACCAACTTATGCTTGCTTAAGGGTAAAGGTGAGTTGGGGTGCTGCATAAAACCAGAGATTGAAATGAGCACAGATAAAGTTCCTTAAGTCAAATATGGAATAGACAAGAGCTACTCCTTGCTCAACGAAATGGACTCAACACCGCATATTAAACGCCTAAGAATGTACCTGACTAGTAAGTATCGTAAAACCTATGGATTGCTATGTCTCCAAAAGAGAATGAAGCATGTGTACAGGGGCATAAACGCAGCAGTGATAGGATTGGAGAGGTTCGGTGAGCAAATGAAGACCCTTTGAAGTCATATTGCATGGTACCCATTACACGGGTCTCAACTCTCCAGGTTTAAGGTATTCTTCCTTCAGCTAAAACATGCATGTGGAACCCAAGTATGATCAACCATGTGAACGGGAGACGTGTTCAAATATGTCTCAGTTTTCCTCCCCTGGTACTCGGGTGCAACATTCCAGACGCTTTACTAACACTCTCCCCACTTGGAGAGTCAGCGCCTTTAACCTCCTGTTTGGCCCAGTTTGCAATTTCTGCGGAAGATGAACAGGAATAGCGAGAACCAATGAGAGGCTAGCTGGAGGTGTCTGGACGGGCAAATTTAACTCTCATTTCCCACCAGGAAGAGGAAATAACCAAAGGCTCAGCGTGCCGTACCGGAACCAGATTAGGGCCTGAAGCCATCCTGCGGTGTTGCGGCCAGCTCAAAAGAAAGCGAGTTGAAGAAAGGAGCTCAGGGGCACTGTAATTCACAAACCTGCAGAGTTATAAATGACAGCTATCGTCCAAAAATAGACTGAAGTAAGGCTGCCAAGAGGACTTGAAAGCGGGACAGAATTGCAGGAAACCGATTTCAGGAGGTAGACTGGAATTGCATTGAAAGCATAGGAAAAGAGGCAGAACGTCCACAATGATGCACGTGGCCAAAAAGGGCGTATGCGTTTTTTCCTGAATATATTCAGGAAAAAACGCATACGCCCTTTTTGGCCAACCAAGCAAGCTTGCAAAGGAAATCTGCACTACAATGAAGTCTCACTTCCCCCCGGTCAAAAGGGCCATCTGAAAAAAGTGTAAAATCCAGAAAGGCAGGACAGGCCATGGAGAACTGGGAGCCTTGTTATGCTGATGGGCGGGATGTAAATTGCCAACAACCACTCGGGAGAAGTGTATGGTGTTTCCTGAAACATCTAAAAAACAAAGCAACAGAGCCTAGGGCACTGCCACTTATGGTCCTATAGCTTAGGGAAATTAAAATCAAAAAGACACAGCCACCCCAAAGTTTGGAACGGCTCTGTTTACAAGAACCTCGTTTACAGTACAAGTTCAACATGGCAGAAAGTGAAAAATGGATAAAGAAGTTGTGGTATTTACTTACAAAGCAATATCACTCAGCAATGAAATCTGTGTCATCAGGCCCGTAGTAGCACAATGAGTGGATTCAGGTATGATGATTCTAACTGAAATAAGTCACACAGAAAAAGAAACATCATAAGATATCAGTAATACACGGAATGTAAACTTGGCTACACAGGAACTGAATTACAGAACAGAACAGGGTCTCAAATTTAGAAAACCAACTTATGCTTGCTTAAGGGGAAAGGTGAGTTGGGGTGCTGCATAAAACCAGAGATTGAAATGAGCACAGATAAAGTTCCTTAAGTCAAATATGGAATAGACAAGAGGTACTCCTTGCTCAACGAAATGGACTCAACACCGCATATTAAACGCCTAAGAATGTACCTGACTAGTAAGTATCTTAAAACCTATGGATTGCTATGTCTCCGAAAGAGAATCAAGCATGTGTACAGGGGCATAAACGCAGCAGTGATAGGATTGGAGAGGTTCGGTGAGCAAATGAAGACCCTTTGAAGTCATATTGCATGGTACCCATTCCACGGGTTTCAACTACCCAGGTTTAAGGTATTCTTCCTTCAGCTAAAACATGCATGTGGAACCTAGAGTATGATCAACCATGTGATCGGGAGACGTGTTCAAATATGTCTCAGTTTTCCTCCCCTGGTACTCGGGTGCAACATTCCAGACGCTTTACTAACACTCTCCCCACTTGGAGAGTCAGTCCCTTTAACCTCCTGTTTGGCCCAGTTTGTAATTTCTGCGGAAGATGAACAGGAATAGCGAGAACCAATGAGAGGCTAGCTGGAGGTGTCTGGACGGGCAAATTTAACTCTCATTTCCCACCAGGAAGAGGAATTAACCAAAGGCTCAGCGTGCCGTGCCGGAACCAGATTAGGGCCTGAAGCCATCCTGCGGTGTTGCGGCCAGCTCAAAAGAAAGCGAGTTGAAGAAAGGAGCTCAGGGGCACTGTAATTCACAAACCTGCAGAGTTATAAATGACAGCTATCGTCCAAAAATAGACTGAAGTAAGGCTGCCAAGAGGACTTGAAAGCGGGGCAGAATTGCAGGAAACCGATTTCAGGAGGTAGACTGGAATTGCATTGAAAGCATAGGAAAAGAGGCAGAACGTCCACAATGATGCACTTGGCCAAAAAGGGCGTATGCGTTTTTTCCTGAATATATTCAGGAAAAAACGCATACGCCCTTTTTGGCCAACCAAGCAAGCTTGCAAAGGAAATCTGCACTACAATGAAGTCTCACTTCCCCCCGGTCAAAAGGGCCATCTGAAAAAAGTGTAAAATCCAGAAAGGCAGGACAGGCCATGGAGAACTGGGAGCCTTGTTATGCTGATGGGCGGGATGTAAATTGCCAACAACCACTCAGGAGAAGTGTATGGTGTTTCCTGAAACATCTAAAAAACAAAGCAACAGAGCCTAGGGCACTGCCACTTATGGTCCTATAGCTTAGGGAAATTAAAATCAAAAAGACACAGCCACCCCAAAGTTTGGAACGGCTCTGTTTACAAGAACCTCGTTTACAGTACAAGTTCAACATCGCAGAAAGTGAAAAATGGATAAAGAAGTTGTGGTATTTACTTACAAAGCAATATCACTCAGCAATGAAATCTGTGTCATCAGGCCCGTAGTAGCACAATGAGTGGATTCAGGTATGATGATTCTAACTGAAATAAGTCACACAGAAAAAGAAACATCATAAGATATCAGTAATACACGGAATGTAAACTTGGCTACACAGGAACTGAATTACAGAACAGAACAGGGTCTCAAATTTAGAAAACCAACTTATGCTTGCTTAAGGGGAAAGGTGAGTTGGGGTGCTGCATAAAACCAGAGATTGAAATGAGCACAGATAAAGTTCCTTAAGTCAAATATGGAATAGACAAGAGCTACTCCTTGCTCAACGAAATGGACTCAACACCGCATATTAAACGCCTAAGAATGTACCTGACTAGTAAGTATCGTAAAACCTATGGATTGCTATGTCTCCAAAAGAGAATGAAGCATGTGTACAGGGGCATAAACGCAGCAGTGATAGGATTGGAGAGGTTCGGTGAGCAAATGAAGACCCTTTGAAGTCATATTGCATGGTACCCATTACACGGGTCTCAACTCTCCAGGTTTAAGGTATTCTTCCTTCAGCTAAAACATGCATGTGGAACCCAAGTATGATCAACCATGTGAACGGGAGACGTGTTCAAATATGTCTCAGTTTTCCTCCCCTGGTACTCGGGTGCAACATTCCAGACGCTTTACTAACACTCTCCCCACTTGGAGAGTCAGCGCCTTTAACCTCCTGTTTGGCCCAGTTTGCAATTTCTGCGGAAGATGAACAGGAATAGCGAGAACCAATGAGAGGCTAGCTGGAGGTGTCTGGACGGGCAAATTTAACTCTCATTTCCCACCAGGAAGAGGAAATAACCAAAGGCTCAGCGTGCCGTACCGGAACCAGATTAGGGCCTGAAGCCATCCTGCGGTGTTGCGGCCAGCTCAAAAGAAAGCGAGTTGAAGAAAGGAGCTCAGGGGCACTGTAATTCACAAACCTGCAGAGTTATAAATGACAGCTATCGTCCAAAAATAGACTGAAGTAAGGCTGCCAAGAGGACTTGAAAGCGGGGCAGAATTGCAGGAAACCGATTTCAGGAGGTAGACTGGAATTGCATTGAAAGCATAGGAAAAGAGGCAGAACGTCCACAATGATGCACTTGGCCAAAAAGGGCGTATGCGTTTTTTCCTGAATATATTCAGGAAAAAACGCATACGCCCTTTTTGGCCAACCAAGCAAGCTTGCAAAGGAAATCTGCACTACAATGAAGTCTCACTTCCCCCCGGTCAAAAGGGCCATCTGAAAAAAGTGTAAAATCCAGAAAGGCAGGACAGGCCATGGAGAACTGGGAGCCTTGTTATGCTGATGGGCGGGATGTAAATTGCCAACAACCACTCGGGAGAAGTGTATGGTGTTTCCTGAAACATCTAAAAAACAAAGCAACAGAACCTAGGGCACTTCCACTTATGGTCCTATAGCTTAGGGAAATTAAAATAAAAAAGACACAGCCACCCCAAAGTTTGGAACGGCTCTGTTTACAAGAACCTCGTTTACAGTACAAGTTCAACATCGCAGAAAGTGAAAAATGGATAAAGAACTTGTGGTATTTACTTACAAAGCAATATCACTCAGCAATGAAATCTGTGTCATCAGGCCCTTAGCAGCACAATGAGTGGATTCAGGTATGATGATTCTAACTGAAGTAAGTCACACAGAAAAAGAAACATCATAAGATATCACTAATACACGGAATGAAAACTTGGCTACACAGGAACTGCATTCCAAAACAGAACAGGGTCTCAAATTTAGAAAACCAACTTATGCTTGCTTAAGGGGAAAGGTGAGTTGGGGTGCTGCATAAAACCAGAGATTGAAATGAGCACAGATAAAGTTCCTTAAGCCAAATATGGAATAGACAAGAGCTACTCCTTGCTCAACGAAATGGACTCAACACCCCATAGTAAACGCCTAAGAATGTACCTGACTAGTAAGTATCTTAAAACCTATGGATTGCTATGTCTACGAAAGAGAACCAAGCATGTGAACAGGGGCATAAACGCAGCAGTGATAGGATTGGAGAGGTTCGGTGAGCAAATGAAGACCCTTTGAAGTCATATTGCATGGTACCCATTCCACGGGTTTCAACTACCCAGGTTTAAGGTATTCTTCCTTCAGCTAAAACATGCATGTGGAACCTAGAGTATGATCAACCATGTGATCGGGAGACGTGTTCAAATATGTCTCAGTTTTCGTACCCTGGTACTCGGGTGCAACATTCCAGACGCTTTACTAACACTCTCCCGACTTGGAGAGTCAGTCCCTTTAACCTCCTGTTTGGCCCAGTTTGCAATTTCTGCGGAAGATGAACAGGAATAGCGAGAACCAATGAGAGACTAGCTGGATGTGTCTGGAAAGGCAAATTTAACTATCATTTCCCACCAGGAAGAGGAAATAACCAAAGGCTCAGCGTGCCGTGCCGGAACCAGATTAGGGCCTGAAACCATCCTGCGTTGTTGCGGCCAGGTCACAAGAAAGCGAGTTGAAGAAAGGAGCTCAGGGGCACTGTAATTCACAAACCTGCAGAGTTATAAATGACAGCTATCGTCCAAAAATAGACTGAAGTAAGGCTGCCAAGAGGACTTGAAAGCTGGGCAGAATTGCAGGAAACCGATTTCAGGAGGTAGACTGGAATTGCATTGAAAGCATAGGAAAAGAGGCAGAACGTCCACAATGATGCACTTGGCCAAAAAGGGCGTATGCGTTTTTTCCTGAATATATTCAGGAAAAAACGCATACGCCCTTTTTGGCCAACCAAGCAAGCTTGCAAAGGAAATCTGCACTACAATGAAGTCTCACTTCCCCCCGGTCAAAAGGGCCATCTGAAAAAAGTGTAAAATCCAGAAAGGCAGGACAGGCCATGGAGAACTGGGAGCCTTGTTATGCTGATGGGCGGGATGTAAATTGCCAACAGACACTCGGGAGAAGTGTATGGTGTTTCCTGAAACATCTAAAAAACAAAGCAACAGAGCCTAGGGCACTGCCACTTATGGTCCTATAGCTTAGGGAAATTAAAATCAAAAAGACACAGCCACCCCAAAGTTTGGGACGCCTCTGTTTACAAGAACCTCGTGTACAGTACAAGTTCAACATCGCAGAAAGTGAAAAATGGATAAAGAAGTTGTGGTATTTACTTACAAAGCAATATCACTCAGCAATGAATTCTATGTCATCAGGCCCTTAGCATCACAATGAGTGGATTCAGGTATGATGATTCTAACTGAAATAAGTCACACAGAAAAAGAAACATCATAAGATATCAGTAATACACGGAATGTAAACTTGGCTACACAGGAACTGACTTACAGAACAGAACAGGGTCTCAAATTTAGAAAACCAACTTATGCTTGCTTAAGGGGAAAGGTGAGTTGGGGTGCTGCATAAAACCAGAGATTGAAATGAGCACAGATAAAGTTCCTTAAGCCAAATATGGAATAGACAAGAGCTACTCCTTGCTCAACGAAATGGACTCAAAACCCCATATTAAACCCCTAAGAATGTACCTGACTAGTAAGTATCTTAAAACCTATGGATTGCTATGTCTCCAAAAGAGAATCAAGCGTGTGTACAGGGGAATAAACGCAGCAGTGATAGGATTGGAGAGGTTCGGTGAGCAAATGAAGACCCTTTGAAGTCATATTGCATGGTACCCATTACACGGGTCTCAACTCTCCAGGTTTAAGGTATTCTTCCTTCAGCTAAAACATGCATGTGGAACCCAGAGTATGATCAACCATGTGATCGGGAGACGTGTTCAAATATGTCTCAGTTTTCCTCCCCTGGTACTCGGGTGCAACATTCCAGACGCTTTACTAACACTCTCCCCACTTGGAGAGTCAGTCCCTTTAACCTCCTGTTTGGCCCAGTTTGCAATTTCTGCGGAAGATGAACAGGAATAGCGAGAACCAATGAGAGGCTAGCTGGAGGTGTCTGGACGGGCAAATTTAACTCTCATTTCCCACCAGGAAGAGGAATTAACCAAAGGCTCAGCATGCCGGGCCGGAACCAGATTAGGGCCTGAAGCCATCCTGCGGTGTTGCGGCCAGGTCACAAGAAAGCGAGTTGAAGAAAGGAGCTCAGGGGCACTGTAATTCACAAACCTGCAGAGTTATAAATGACAGCTATCGTCCAAAAATAGACTGAAGTAAGGCTGCCAAGAGGACTTGAAAGCGGGGCAGAATTGCAGGAAACCGATTTCAGGAGGTAGACTGGAATTGCATTGAAAGCATAGGAAAAGAGGCAGAACGTCCACAATGATGCACTTGGCCAAAAAGGGCGTATGCGTTTTTTCCTGAATATATTCAGGAAAAAACGCATACGCCCTTTTTGGCCAACCAAGCAAGCTTGCAAAGGAAATCTGCACTAAAATGAAGTCTCACTTCCCCCCGGTCAAAAGGGCCATCTGAAAAAAGTGTAAAATCCAGAAAGGCAGGACAGGCCATGGAGAACTGGGAGCCTTGTTATGCTGATGGGCGGGATGTAAATTGCCAACAACCACTCGAGAGAAGTGTATGGTGTTTCCTGAAACATCTAAAAAACAAAGCAACAGAGCCTAGGGCACTGCCACTTATGGTCCTATAGCTTAGGGAAATTAAAATCAAAAAGACACAGCCACCCCAAAGTTTGGAATGGCTCTGTTTACAAGAACCTCGTTTACAGTACAAGTTCAACATCGCAGAAAGTGAAAAATGGATAAAGAACTTGTGGTACTTACGTACAATGCAGTATCACTCAGCAATGAAATCTATGTCATCAGGCCCGTGGCAGCATAATGAGTAGATTCAGGTACGATGATTCTAACTGAAATAAGTCACACAGAAAAAGAAACATCATTAGATATCCCTAATACACGGAATGTAAACTTGGCTACACAGGAACTGAATTCCAAAACAGAACAGGGTCTCAAATTTAGAAAACCAACTTATGCTTGCTTAAGGGTAAAGGTGAGTTGGGGTGCTGCATAAAACCAGAGATTGAAATGAGCACAGATAAAGTTCCTTAAGCCAAATATGGAATAGACAAGAGCTACTCCTTGCTCAACGAAATGGACTCAAAACCCCACATTAAACCCCTAAGAATGTACCTGACTAGTAAGTATCTTAAAACCTATGGATTGCTATGTCTCCAAAAGAGAATCAAGCGTGTGTACAGGGGAATAAACGCAGCAGTGATAGGATTGGAGAGGTTCGGTGAGCAAATGAAGACCCTTTGAAGTCATATTGCATGGTACCCATTACATGGGTCTCAACTCTCCAGGTTTAAGGTATTCTTCCTTCAGCTAAAACATGCATGTGGAACCCAGAGTATGATCAACCATGTGATCGGGAGACGTGTTCAAATATGTCTCAGTTTTCCTCCCCTGGTACTCGGGTGCAACATTCCAGATGCTTTACTAACACTCTCCCGACTTGGAGAGTCAGTCCCTTTAACCTCCTGTTTGGCCCAGTTTGCAATTTCTGCGGAAGATGAACAGGAATAGCGAGAACCAATGAGAGACTAGCTGGAGGTGTCAGGACGGGCAAATTTAACTCTCATTTCCCACCAGGAAAAGGAAATAACCAAAGGCTCAGCGTGCCGTGCCGGAACCAGATTAGGGCCTGAAGCCATCCTGCGGTGTTGCGGCCAGGTCACAAGAAAGCAAGTTGAAGAAAGGAGCTCAGGGGCACTGTAATGCACAAACCTGCAGAGTTATAAATGACAGCTATCGTCCAAAAATAGACTGAAGTAAGGCTGCCAAGAGGACTTGAAAGCGGGGCAGAATTGCAGGAAACCGATTTCAGGAGGTAGACTGGAATTGCATTGAAAGCATAGGAAAAGAGGCAGAACGTCCACAATGATGCACTTGGCCAAAAAGGGCGTATGCGTTTTTTCCTGAATATATTCAGGAAAAAACGCATACGCCCTTTTTGGCCAACCAAGCAAGCTTGCAAAGGAAATCTGCACTACAATGAAGTCTCACTTCCCCCCGGTCAAAAGGGCCATCTGAAAAAAGTGTAAAATCCAGAAAGGCAGGACAGGCCATGGAGAACTGGGAGCCTTGTTATGCTGATGGGCGGGATGTAAATTGCCAACAACCACTCGGGAGAAGTGTATGGTGTTTCCTGAAACATCTAAAAAACAAAGCAACAGAACCTAGGGCACTTCCACTTATGGTCCTATAGCTTAGGGAAATTAAAATCAAAAAGACACAGCCACCCCAAAGTTTGGAACGGCTCTGTTTACAAGAACCTCGTTTACAGTACAAGTTCAACATCGCAGAAAGTGAAAAATGGATAAAGAAGTTGTGGTATTTACTTACAAAGCAATATCACTCAGCAATGAAATCTGTGTCATCAGGCCCTTAGCAGCACAATGAGTGGATTCAGGTATGATGATTCTAACTGAAGTAAGTCACACAGAAAAAGAAACATCATAAGATATCAGTAATACACGGAATGTAAACTTGGCTACACAGGAACTGAATTACAGAACAGAACAGGGTCTCAAATTTAGAAAACCAACTTATGCTTGCTTAAGGGTAAAGGAGAGTTGGGGTGCTGCATAAAACCAGAGATTGAAATGAGCACAGATAAAGTTCCTTAAGTCAAATATGGAATAGACAAGAGCTACTCCTTGCTCAACGAAATGGACTCAACACCGCATATTAAATGCCTAAGAATGTACCTGACTAGTAAGTATCTTAAAAACCTATGGATTGCTATGTCTCCGAAAGAGAATCAAGCATGTGTACAGGGGCATAAATGCAGCAGTGATAGGATTGGAGAGGTTCGGTGAGCAAATGAAGACCCTTTGAAGTCATATTGCATGGTACACATTACACGGGTCTTAACTCTCCAGGTTTAAGGTATTCTTCCTTCAGCTAAAACATGCATGTGGAACCCAAGTATGATCAACCATGTGAACGGGAGACGTGTTCAAATATGTCTCAGTTTTCCTCCCCTGGTACTCGGGTGCAACATTCCAGACGCTTTACTAACACTCTCCCCACTTGGAGAGTCAGCGCCTTTAACCTCCTGTTTGGCCCAGTTTGCAATTTCTGTGGAAGATGAACAGGAATAGCGAGAACCAATGAGAGACTAGCTGGAGGTGTCAGGACGGGCAAATTTAACTCTCATTTCCCACCAGGAAAAGGAAATAACCAAAGGCTCAGCGTGCCGTGCCGGAACCAGATTAGGGCCTGAAGCCATCCTGCGGTGTTGCGGCCAGGTCACAAGAAAGCAAGTTGAAGAAAGGAGCTCAGGGGCACTGTAATGCACAAACCTGCAGAGTTATAAATGACAGCTATCGTCCAAAAATAGACTGAAGTAAGGCTGCCAAGAGGACTTGAAAGCGGGGCAGAATTGCAGGAAACCGATTTCAGGAGGTAGACTGGAATTGCATTGAAAGCATAGGAAAAGAGGCAGAACGTCCACAATGATGCACTTGGCCAAAAAGGGCGTATGCGTTTTTTCCTGAATATATTCAGGAAAAAACGCATACGCCCTTTTTGGCCAACCAAGCAAGCTTGCAAAGGAAATCTGCACTACAATGAAGTCTCACTTCCCCCCGGTCAAAAGGGCCATCTGAAAAAAGTGTAAAATCCAGAAAGGCAGGACAGGCCATGGAGAACTGGGAGCCTTGTTATGCTGATGGGCGGGATGTAAATTGCCAACAACCACTCGGGAGAAGTGTATGGTGTTTCCTGAAACATCTAAAAAACAAAGCAACAGAACCTAGGGCACTTCCACTTATGGTCCTATAGCTTAGGGAAATTAAAATCAAAAAGACACAGCCACCCCAAAGTTTGGAATGGCTCTGTTTACAAGAACCTCGTTTACAGTACAAGTTCAACATCGCAGAAAGTGAAAAATGGATAAAGAAGTTGTGGTATTTACTTACAAAGCAATATCACTCAGCAATGAAATCTGTGTCATCAGGCCCTTAGCAGCACAATGAGTGGATTCAGGTATGATGATTCTAACTGAAGTAAGTCACACAGAAAAAGAAACATCATAAGATATCAGTAGTACACGGAATGTAAACTTGGCTACACAGGAACTGAATTACAGAACAGAACAGGGACTCAAATTTAGAAAACCAACTTATGCTTGCTTAAGGGGAAAGGTGAGTTGGGGTGCTGCATAAAACCAGAGATTGAAATGAGCACAGATAAAGTTCCTTAAGCCAAATATGGAATAGACAAGAGCTACTCCTTGCTCAACGAAATGGACTCAAAACCCCACATTAAACCCCTAAGAATGTACCTGACTAGTAAGTATCTTAAAACCTATGGATTGCTATGTCTCCAAAAGAGAATCAAGCGTGTGTACAGGGGAATAAACGCAGCAGTGATAGGATTGGAGAGGTTCGGTGAGCAAATGAAGACCCTTTGAAGTCATATTGCATGGTACCCATTACACGGGTCTCAACTCTCCAGGTTTAAGGTATTCTTCCTTCAGCTAAAACATGCATGTGGAACCCAGAGTATGATCAACCATGTGATCGGGAGACGTGTTCAAATATGTCTCAGTTTTCCTCCCCTGGTACTCGGGTGCAACATTCCAGACGCTTTACTAACACTCTCCCCACTTGGAGAGTCAGCGCCTTTAACCTCCTGTTTGGCCCAGTTTGCAATTTCTGTGGAAGATGAACAGGAATAGCGAGAACCAATGAGAGACTAGCTGGAGGTGTCTGGACGGGCAAATTTAACTCTCATTTCCCACCAGGAAAAGGAAATAACCAAAGGCTCAGCGTGCCGTGCCGGAACCAGATTAGGGCCTGAAGCCATCCTGCGGTGTTGCGGCCAGGTCACAAGAAAGCAAGTTGAAGAAAGGAGCTCAGGGGCACTGTAATGCACAAACCTGCAGAGTTATAAATGACAGCTATCGTCCAAAAATAGACTGAAGTAAGGCTGCCAAGAGGACTTGAAAGCGGGGCAGAATTGCAGGAAACTGATTTCAGGAGGTAGACTGGAATTGCATTGAAAGCATAGGAAAAGAGGCAGAACGTCCACAATGATGCACTTGGCCAAAAAGGGCGTATGCGTTTTTTCCTGAATATATTCAGGAAAAAACGCATACGCCCTTTTTGGCCAACCAAGCAAGCTTGCAAAGGAAATCTGCACTACAATGAAGTCTCACTTCCCCCCGGTCAAAAGGGCCATCTGAAAAAAGTGTAAAATCCAGAAAGGCAGGACAGGTCATGGAGAACTGGGAGCCTTGTTATGCTGATGGGTGGGATGTAAATTGCCAACAACCACTCGGGAGAAGTGTATGGTGTTTCCTGAAACATCTAAAAAACAAAGCAACAGAGCCTAGGGCACTGCCACTTATGGTCCTATAGCTTAGGGAAATTAAAATCAAAAAGACACAGCCACCCCAAAGTTTGGAATGGCTCTGTTTACAAGAACCTCGTTTACAGTACAAGTTCAACATCGCAGAAAGTGAAAAATGGATAAAGAACGTGCGGTACTTACGTACAATGCAGTATCACTCAGCAATGAAATCTATGTCATCAGGCCCGTAGCAGCATAATGAGTAGATTCAGGTACGATGATTCTAACTGAAATAAGTCACACAGAAAAAGAAACATCATAAGATATCCCTAATACACGGAATGTAAACTTGGCTACACAGGAACTGAATTCCAAAACAGAACAGGGTCTCAAATTTAGAAAACCAACTTATGCTTGCTTAAGGGGAAAGGTGAGTTGGGGTGCTACATAAAACCAGAGATTGAAATGAGCACAGATAAAGTTCCTTAAGCCAAATATGGAATAGACAAGAGCTACTCCTTGCTCAACGAAATGGACTCAACACCGCATATTAAACGCCTAAGAATGTACCTGACTAGTAAGTATCTTAAAACCTATGGATTGCTATGTCTCCGAAAGAGAATCAAGCATGTGTACAGGGGCATAAACGCAGCAGTGATAGGATTGGAGAGGTTCGGTGAGCAAATGAAGACCCTTTGAAGTCATATTGCATGGTACCCATTCCACGGGTTTCAACTACCCAGGTTTTAGGTATTCTTCCTTCAGCTAAAACATGCATGTGGAACCCAAGTATGATCAACCATGTGAACGGGAGACGTGTTCAAATATGTCTCAGTTTTCCTCCCCTGGTACTCGGGTGCAACATTCCAGACGCTTTACTAACACTCTCCCCACTTGGAGAGTCAGCGCCTTTAACCTCCTGTTTGGCCCAGTTTGCAATTTCTGCGGAAGATGAACGGGAATAGCGAGAACCAATGAGAGGCTAGCTGGAGGTGTCTGGACGGGCAAATTTAACTCTCATTTCCCACCAGGAAGAGGAAATAACCAAAGGCTCAGCGTGCCGTACCGGAACCAGATTAGGGCCTGAAGCCATCCTGCGGTGTTGCGGCCAGCTCAAAAGAAAGCGAGTTGAACAAAGGAGCTCAGGGGCACTGTAATTCACAAACCTGCAGAGTTATAAATGACAGCTATCGTCCAAAAATAGACTGAAGTAAGGCTGCCAAGAGGACTTGAAAGCGGGGCAGAATTGCAGGAAACCGATTTCAGGAGGTAGACTGGAATTGCATTGAAAGCATAGGAAAAGAGGCAGAACGTCCACAATGATGCACTTGGCCAAAAAGGGCGTATGCGTTTTTTCCTGAATATATTCAGGAAAAAACGCATACGCCCTTTTTGGCCAACCAAGCAAGCTTGCAAAGGAAATCTGCACTACAATGAAGTCTCAATTCCCCCCCGGTCAAAAGGGCCATCTTTAAAAAGTGTAAAATCCAGAAAGGCAGGACAGGCCATGGAGAACTGGGAGCCTTGTTATGCTGATGGGCGGGATGTAAATTGCCAACAACCACTTGGGAGAAGTGTATGGTGTTTCCTGAAACATCTAAAAAACAAAGCAACAGAACCTAGGGCACTTCCACTTATGGTCCTATAGCTTAGGGAAATTAAAATCAAAAAGACACAGCCACCCCAAAGTTTGGAACGGCTCTGTTTACAAGAACCTCGTTTACAGTACAAGTTCAACATCGCAGAAAGTGAAAAATGGATAAAGAAGTTGTGGTATTTACTTACAAAGCAATATCACTCAGCAATGAAATCTGTGTCATCAGGCCCTTAGCAGCACAATGAGTGGATTCAGGTATGATGATTCTAACTGAAGTAAGTCACACAGAAAAAGAAACATCATAAGATATCAGTAGTACACGGAATGTAAACTTGGCTACACAGGAACTGAATTACAGAACAGAACAGGGACTCAAATTTAGAAAACCAACTTATGCTTGCTTAAGGGGAAAGGTGAGTTGGGGTGCTGCATAAAACCAGAGATTGAAATGAGCACAGATAAAATTCCTTTAGTCAAATATGGAATAGACAAGAACTACTCCTTGCTCAACGAAATGGACTCAACACCGCATATTAAACGCCTAAGAATGTACCTGACTAGTAAGTATCTTAAAACCTATGGATTGCTATGTCTCCGAAAGAGAATCAAGCATGTGTACAGGGGCATAAACGCAGCAGTGATAGGATTGGAGAGGTTCAGTGAGCAAATGAAGACCCTTTGAAGTCATATTGCATGGTACCCATTCCACGGGTTTCAAATACCCAGGTTTTAGGTATTCTTCCTTCAGCTAAAACATGCATGTGGAACCCAAGTATGATCAACCATGTGAACGGGAGACGTGTTCAAATATGTCTCAGTTTTCCTCCCCTGGTACTCGGGTGCAACATTCCAGACGCTTTACTAACACTCTCCGCACTTGGAGAGTCAGCGCCTTTAACCTCCTGTTTGGCCCAGTTTGCAATTTCTGCGGAAGATGAACAGGAATAGCGAAAACCAATGAGAGACTAGCTGGAGGTGTCTGGACGGGCAAATTTAACTCTCATTTCCCACCAGGAAGAGGAAATAACCAAAGGCTCAGTGTGCCGTGCCGGAACCAGATTAGGGCCTGAAGCCATCCTGCGGTGTTGCGGCCAGGTCACAAGAAAGCGAGTTGAAGAAAGGAGTTCAGGGGCACTGTAATTCACAAACCTGCAGAGTTATAAATGACAGCTATCGTGCAAAAATAGACTGAAGTAAGGCGGCCAAGAGGACTTGAAAGCGGGGCAGAATTGCAGGAAACCGATTTCAGGAGGTAGACTGGAATTGCATTGAAAGCATAGGAAAAGAGGCAGAACGTCCACAATGATGCACTTGGCCAAAAAGGGCGTATGTGTTTTTTCCTGAATATATTCAGGAAAAAACGCATACGCCCTTTTTGGCCAACCAAGCAAGCTTGCAAAGGAAATCTGCACTACAATGAAGTCTCACTTCCCCCCGGTCAAAAGGGCCATCTGAAAAAAGTGTAAAATCCAGAAAGGCAGGACAGGCCATGGAGAACTGGGAGCCTTGTTATGCTGATGGGCGGGATGTAAATTGCCAACAACCACTCGGGAGAAGTGTATGGTGTTTCCTGAAACATCTAAAAAACAAAGCAACAGAACCTAGGGCACTTCCACTTATGGTCCTATAGCTTAGGGAAATTAAAATCAAAAAGACACAGCCACCCCAAAGTTTGGAACGGCTCTGTTTACAAGAACCTCGTTTACAGTACAAGTTCAACATCGCAGAAAGTGAAAAATGGATAAAGAAGTTGTGGTATTTACTTACAAAGCAATATCACTCAGCAATGAAATCTGTGTCATCAGGCCCTTAGCAGCACAATGAGTGGATTCAGGTATGATGATTCTAACTGAAATAAGTCACACAGAAAAAGAAACATCATAAGATATCAGTAGTACACGGAATGTAAACTTGGCTACACAGGAACTGAATTACAGAACAGAACAGGGACTCAAATTTAGAAAACCAACTTATGCTTGCTTAAGGGGAAAGGTGAGTTGGGGTGCTGCATAAAACCAGAGATTGAAATGAGCACAGATAAAATTCCTTTAGTCAAATATGGAATAGACAAGAACTACTCCTTGCTCAACGAAATGGACTCAACACCGCATATTAAACGCCTAAGAATGTACCTGACTAGTAAGTATCTTAAAACCTATGGATTGCTATGTCTCCAAAAGAGAATCAAGCATGTGTACAGGGGCATAAATGCAGCAGTGATAGGATTGGAGAGGTTCGGTGAGCAAATGAAGACCCTTTGAAATCATATTGCATGGTACCCATTCCACGGGTTTCAACTACCCAGGTTTTAGGTATTCTTCCTTCAGCTAAAACATGCATGTGGAACCCAGAGTATGATCAACCATGTGATCGGGAGACGTGTTCAAATATGTCTCAGTTTTCCTCCCCTGGTACTCGGGTGCAACATTCCAGACGCTTTACTAACACTCTCCCCACTTGGAGAGTCAGCGCCTTTAACCTCCTGTTTGGCACAGTTTGCAATTTCTGCGGAAGATGAACAGGAATAGCGAGAACCAATGAGAGGCTAGCTGGAGGTGTCTGGACGGGCAAATTTAACTCTCATTTCCCACCAGGAAGAGGAAATAACCAAAGGCTCAGTGTGCCGTGCCAGAACCAGATTAGGGCCTGAAGCCATCCTGCGGTGTTGCGGCCAGGTCACAAGAAAGCGAGTTGAAGAAAGGAGTTAAGGGGCACTGTAATTCACAAACCTGCAGAGTTATAAATGACAGCTATCGTCCAAAAATAGACTGAAGTAAGGCGGCCAAGAGGACTTGAAAGCGGGGCAGAATTGCAGGAAACCGATTTCAGGAGGTAGACTGGAATTGCATTGAAAGCATAGGAAAAGAGGCAGAACGTCCACAATGATGCACTTGGCCAAAAAGGGCGTATGCGTTTTTTCCTGAATATATTCAGGAAAAAACGCATACGCCCTTTTTGGCCAACCAAGCAAGCTTGCAAAGGAAATCTGCACTACAATGAAGTCTCACTTCCCCCCGGTCAAAAGGGCCATCTGAAAAAAGTGTAAAATCCAGAAAGGCAGGACAGGCCATGGAGAACTGGGAGCCTTGTTATGCTGATGGGCGGGATGTAAATTGCCAACAACCACTCGGGAGAAGTGTATGGTGTTTCCTGAAACATCTAAAAAACAAAGCAACAGAACCTAGGGCACTTCCACTTATGGTCCTATAGCTTAGGGAAATTAAAATCAAAAAGACACAGCCACCCCAAAGTTTGGAACGGCTCTGTTTACAAGAACCTCGTTTACAGTACAAGTTCAACATCGCAGAAAGTGAAAAATGGATAAAGAAGTTGTGGTATTTACTTACAAAGCAATATCACTCAGCAATGAAATCTGTGTCATCAGGCCCTTAGCAGCACAATGAGTGGATTCAGGTATGATGATTCTAACTGAAGTAAGTCACACAGAAAAAGAAACATCATAAGATATCAGTAATACACGGAATGTAAACTTGGCTACACAGGAACTGAATTACAGAACAGAACAGGGTCTCAAATTTAGAAAACCAACTTATGCTTGCTTAAGGGTAAAGGTGAGTTGGGGTGCTGCATAAAACCAGAGATTGAAATGAGCACAGATAAAGTTCCTTAAGTCAAATATGGAATAGACAAGAGCTACTCCTTGCTCAACGAAATGGACTCAACACCGCATATTAAACGCCTAAGAATGTACCTGACTAGTAAGTATCTTAAAAACCTATGGATTGCTATGTCTCCGAAAGAGAATCAAGCATGTGAACAGGGGCATAAACGCAGCAGTGATAGGATTGGAGAGGTTCGGTGAGCAAATGAAGACCCTTTGAAGTCATATTGCATGGTACCCATTACACGGGTCTGAACTCTCCAGGTTTAAGGTATTCTTCCTTCAGCTAAAACATGCATGTGGAACCCAAGTATGATCAACCATGTGAACGGGAGACGTGTTCAAATATGTCTCAGTTTTCCTCCCCTGGTACTCGGGTGCAACATTCCAGACGCTTTACTAACACTCTCCCCACTTGGAGAGTCAGCGCCTTTAACCTCCTGTTTGGCCCAGTTTGCAATTTCTGCGGAAGATGAACAGGAATAGCGAGAACCAATGAGAGACTAGCTGGAGGTATCTGGACGGGCAAATTTAACTCTCATTTCCCACCAGGAAGAGGAAATAACCAAAGGCTCAGCATGCCGGGCCGGAACCAGATTAGGGCCTGAAGCCATCCTGCGGTGTTGCGGCCAGGTCACAAGAAAGCAAGTTGAAGAAAGGAGCTCAGGGACACTGAAATTCACAAACCTGCAGAGTTATAAATGACAGCTATCGTCCAAAAATAGACGGAAGTAAGGCTGCCAAGAGGACTTGAAAGCGGGGCAGAATTGCAGGAAACCGATTTCAGGATGTAGACTGGAATTGCATTGAAAGCATAGGAAAAGAGGCAGAACGTCCACAATGATGCACTTGGCCAAAAAGGGCGTATGCGTTTTTTCCTGAATATATTCAGGAAAAAACGCATACGCCCTTTTTGGCCAACCAAGCAAGCTTGCAAAGGAAATCTGCACTGCAATGAAGTCTCACTTCCCCCCGGTCAAAAGGGCCATCTGAAAAAAGTGTAAAATCCAGAAAGGCAGGACAGGCCATGGAGAACTGGGAGCCTTGTTATGCTGATGGGCGGGATGTAAATTGCCAACAACCACTCGGGAGAAGTGTATGGTGTTTCCTGAAACATCTAAAAAACAAAGCAACAGAACCTAGGGCACTTCCACTTATGGTCCTATAGCTTAGGGAAATTAAAATCAAAAAGACACAGCCACCCCAAAGTTTGGAACGGCTCTGTTTACAAGAACCTCGTTTACAGTACAAGTTCAACATCGCAGAAAGTGAAAAATGGATAAAGAAGTTGTGGTATTTACTTACAAAGCAATATCACTCAGCAATGAAATCTGTGTCATCAGGCCCGTAGCAGCACAATGAGTGGATTCAGGTATGATGATTCTAACTGAAGTAAGTCACACAGAAAAAGAAACATCATAAGATATCAGTAATACACGGAATGTAAACTTGGCTACACAGGAACTGAATTACACAACAGAACAGGGTCTCAAATTTAGAAAACCAACTTATGCTTGCTTAAGGGTAAAGGTGAGTTGGGGTGCTGCATAAAACCAGAGATTGAAATGAGCACAGATAAAGTTCCTTAAGCCAAATATGGAATAGACAAGAGCTACTCCTTGCTCAACGAAATGGACTCAACACCGCATTTTAAACGCCTAAGAATGTACCTGACTAGTAAGTATCTTAAAACCTATGGATTGCTATGTCTCCGAAAGAGAATCAAGCATGTGTACAGGGGCATAAACACAGCAGTGATAGGATTGGAGAGGTTCGGTGAGCAAATGAAGACCCTTTGAAGTCATATTGCATGGTACCCATTCCACGGGTTTCAACTACCCAGGTTTTAGGTATTCTTCCTTCAGATAAAACATGCATGTGGAACCCAGAGTATGATCAACCATGTGATCGGGAGACGTGTTCAAATATGTCTCAGTTTTCCTCCCCTGGTACTCGGGTGCAACATTCCAGACGCTTTACTAACACTCTCCCCACTTGGAGAGTCAGCGCCTTTAACCTCCTGTTTGGCACAGTTTGCAATTTCTGCGGAAGATGAACAGGAATAGCGAGAACCAATGAGAGGCTAGCTGGAGGTGTCTGGACGGGCAAATTTAACTCTCATTTCCCAACAGGAAGAGGAAATAACCAAAGGCTCAGCGTGCCGTACCGGAACCAAATTAGGGCCTGAAGCCATCCTGCGGTGTTGCGGCCAGCTCAAAAGAAAGCGAGTTGAAGAAAGGAGCTCAGGGGCACTGTAATTCACAAACCTGCAGAGTTATAAATGACAGCTATCGTCCAAAAATATACTGAAGTAAGGCTGCCAAGAGGACTTGAAAGCGGGGCAGAATTGCAGGAAACCGATTTCAGAAGGTAGACTGGAATTGCATTGAAAGCATAGGAAAAGAGGCAGAACGTCCACAATGATGCACTTGGCCAAAAAGGGCATATGCGTTTTTTCCTGAATATATTCAGGAAAAAACGCATACGCCCTTTTTGGCCAACCAAGCAAGCTTGCAAAGGAAATCTGCACTACAATGAAGTCTCACTTCCCCCCGGTCAAAAGGGCCATCTGAAAAAAGTGTAAAATCCAGAAAGGCAGGACAGGCCATGGAGAACTGGGAGCCTTGTTATGCTGATGGGCGGGATGTAAATTGCCAAAAACCACTCGGGAGAAGTGTATGTTGTTTCCTGAAACATCTAAAAAACAAAGCAACAGAACCTAGGGCACTTCCACTTATGGTCCTATAGCTTAGGGAAATTAAAATCAAAAAGACACAGCCACCCCAAAGTTTGGAACGGCTCTGTTTACAAGAACCTCGTTTACAGTACAAGTTCAACATCGCAGAAAGTGAAAAATGGATAAAGAAGTTGTGGTATTTACTTACAAAGCAATATCACTCAGCAATGAAATCTGTGTCATCAGGCCCTTAGCAGCACAATGAGTGGATTCAGGTATGATGATTCTAACTGAAGTAAGTCACACAGAAAAAGAAACATCATAAGATATCAGTAATACACGGAATGTAAACTTGGCTACACAGGAACTGAATTACAGAACAGAACAGGGTCTCAAATTTAGAAAACCAACTTATGCTTGCTTAAGGGTAAAGGTGAGTTGGGGTGCTGCATAAAACCAGAGATTGAAATGAGCACAGATAAAGTTCCTTAAGCCAAATATGGAATAGACAAGAGCTACTCCTTGCTCAACGAAATGGACTCAACACCGCATATTAAACGACTAAGAATGTACCTGACTAGTAAGTATCTTAAAACCTATGGATTGCTATGTCTCCGAAAGAGAATCAAGCATGTGTACAGGGGCATAAACACAGCAGTGATAGGATTGGAGAGGTTCGGTGAGCAAATGAAGACCCTTTGAAGTCATATTGCATGGTACCCATTCCACGGGTTTCAACTACCCAGGTTTTAGGTATTCTTCCTTCAGCTAAAACATGCATGTGGAACCCAGAGTATGATCAACCATGTGATCGGGAGACGTGTTCAAATATGTCTCAGTTTTCCTCCCCTGGTACTCGGGTGCAACATTCCAGACGCTTTACTAACACTCTCCCCACTTGGAGAGTCAGCGCCTTTAACCTCCTGTTTGGCACAGTTTGCAATTTCTGCGGAAGATGAACAGGAATAGCGAGAACGAATGAGAGGCTAGCTGGAGGTGTCTGGACGGGCAAATTTAACTCTCATTTCCCAACAGGAAGAGGAAATAACCAAAGGCTCAGCGTGCCGTGCCGGAACTAGATTAGGGCCTGAAGCCATCCTGCGGTGTTGCGGCCAGCTCAAAAGAAAGCGAGTTGAAGAAAGGAGCTCAGGGGCACTGTAATTCACAAACCTGCAGAGTTATAAATGACAGCTATCGTCCAAAAATATACTGAAGTAAGGCTGCCAAGAGGACTTGAAAGCGGGGCAGAATTGCAGGAAACCGATTTCAGGAGGTAGACTGGAATTGCATTGAAAGCATAGGAAAAGAGGCAGAACGTCCACAATGATGCACTTGGCCAAAAAGGGCGTATGCGTTTTTTCCTGAATATATTCAGGAAAAAACGCATACGCCCTTTTTGGCCAACCAAGCAAGCTTGCAAAGGAAATCTGCACTACAATGAAGTCTCACTTCCCCCCGGTCAAAAGGGCCATCTGAAAAAAGTGTAAAATCCAGAAAGGCAGGACAGGCCATGGAGAACTGGGAGCCTTGTTATGCTGATGGGCGGGATGTAAATTGCCAACAACCACTCGGGAGAAGTGTATGGTGTTTCCTGAAACATCTAAAAAACAAAGCAACAGAACCTAGGGCACTTCCACTTATGGTGCTATAGCTTAGGGAAATTAAAATCAAAAAGACACAGCCACCCCAAAGTTTGGAACGGCTCTGTTTACAAGAACCTCGTTTACAGTACAAGTTCAACATCGCAGAAAGTGAAAAATGGATAAAGAAGTTGTGGTATTTACTTACAAAGCAATATCACTCAGCAATGAAATCTGTGTCATCAGGCCCTTAGCAGCACAATGAGTGGATTCAGGTATGATGATTCTAACTGAAATAAGTCACACAGAAAAAGAAACATCATAAGATATCAGTAATACACGGAATGGAAACTTGGCTACACAGGAACTGAATTACAGAACAGAACAGGGTCTCAAATTTAGAAAACCAACTTATGCTTGCTTAAGGGGAAAGGTGAGTTCCGGTGCTGCATAAAACCAGAGATTGAAATGAGCACAGATAAAGTTCCTTAGGCCAAATATGGAATAGACAAGAGCTACTCCTTGCTCAACGAAATGGACTCAACACCGCATATTAAACGCCTAAGATTGTACCTGACTAGTAAGTATCTTAAAACGTATAGATTGCTATGTCTCCGAAAGAGAATCAAGAATGTGTACAGGGGCATAAACGCAGCAGTGATAGGATTGGAGAGGTTCGGTGAGCATATGAAGACCCTTTGAAGTCATATTGCATGGTACCCATTCCACGGGTTTCAACTACCCAGGTTTTAGGTATTCTTCCTTCAGCTAAAACATGCATGTGGAACCCAGAGTATGATCAACCATGTGATCGGGAGACGTGTTCAAATATGTCTCAGTTTTCCTCCCCTGGTACTCGGGTGCAACATTCCACACGCTTTACTAACACTCTCCCCACTTGGAGAGTCAGTCCCTTTAACCTCCTGTTTGGCACAGTTTGCAATTTCTGCGGAAGATGAACAGGAATAGCGAGAACCAATGAGAGGCTAGCTGGAGGTGTCTGGACGGGCTAATTTAACTCTCATTTCCCACCAGGAGGAGGAAATAACCAAAGGCTCAGCGTGCCGTGCCAGAACCAGATTAGGGCCTGAAGCCATCCTGCGGTGTTGCGGCAGGGTCACAAGAAAGCGAGTTGAAGAAAGGAGCTCAGGGGCACTGTAATTCACAAACCTGCAGAGTTATAAATGACAGCTATCATCCAAAAATAGACTGAAGTAAGGCTGCCAAGAGGACTTGAAAGCGGGGCAGAATTGCAGGAAACCGATTTCAGGAGGTAGACTGAAATTGCATTGAAAGCATAGGAAAAGAGGCAGAACGTCCACAATGATGCACTTGGCCAAAAAGGGCGTATGCGTTTTTTCCTGAATATATTCAGGAAAAAACGCATACGCCCTTTTTGGCCAACCAAGCAAGCTTGCAAAGGAAATCTGCACTACAATGAAGTCTCACTTCCCCCCAGTCAAAAGGGCCATCTGAGAAAAGTGTAAAATCCAGAAAGGCAGGACAGGCCATGGAGAACTGGGAGCCTTGTTATGCTGATGGGCCGGATGTAAATTGCCAACAGACACTCGGGAGAAGTGTATGGTGTTTCCTGAAACATCTAAAAAACAAAGCAACAGAGCCTAGGGCACTGCCACTTATGGCCCTATAGCTTAGGGAAATTAAAATCAGAAAGACACAGCCACCCCAAAGTTTGGGACGCCTCTGTTTACAAGAACCTCGTTTACAGTACAAGTTCAACATCGCAGAAAGTGAAAAATGGATAAAGAAGTTGTGGTATTTACTTACAAAGCAATATCACTCAGCAATGAAATCTGTGTCATCAGGCCCTTAGCAGCACAATGAGTGGATTCAGGTATGATGATTCTAAGTGAAATAAGTCACACAGAAAAAGAAACATCATAAGATATCAGTAATACACGGAATGTAAACTTGGCTACACAGGAACTGAATTACAGAACAGAACAGGGTCTCAAATTTAGAAAACCAACTTATGCTTGCTTAAGGGGAAAGGTGAGTTGGGGTGCTGCATAAAACCAGAGATTGAAATGAGCACAGATAAAATTCCTTATGCCAAATATGGAATAGACAAGAGCTACTCCTTGCTCAACGAAATGGACTCAACACCGCATATTAAACGCCTAAGAATGTACCCGACTAGTAAGTATCTTAAAACCTATAGATTGCTATGTCTCCGAAAGAGAATCAAGCATGTGTACAGGGTCATAAACGCAGCAGTGATAGGATTGGAGAGGTTCGGTGAGCAAATGAAGACCCTTTGAAGTCATATTGCATGGTACCCATTCCACGGGTTTCAACTACCCAGGTTTTAGGTATTCTTCCTTCAGCTAAAACATGCATGTGGAACCCAGAGTATGATCAACCATGTGATCGGGAGACGTGTTCAAATATGTCTCAGTTTTCCTCCCCTGGTACTCGGGTGCAACATTCCAGACGCTTTACTAACACTCTCCCCACTTGGAGAGTCAGCGCCTTTAACCTCCTGTTTGGCCCAGTTTGCAATTTCTGCGGAAGATGAACAGGAATAGCGAGAACCAATGAGAGGCTAGCTGGAGGTGTCTGGACGGGCAAATTTAACTCTCATTTCCCACCAGGAGGAGGAAATAACCAAAGGCTCAGTGGGCCGTGCCAGAACCAGATTAGGGCCTGAAGCCATCCTGCGGTGTTGCGGCCAGGTCACAAGAAAGCAAGTTGAAGAAAGGAGCTCAGGGGCACTGTAATTCACAAACCTGCAGAGTTATAAATGACAGCTATCGGTCAAAAATAGACTGAAGTAAGGCTGCCAAGAGGACTTGAAAGCGGGGCAGAATTGCAGGAAACCGATTTCAGGAGGTAGACAGAAATTGCATTGAAAGCATAGGAAAAGAGGCAGAACGTCCACAATGATGCACTTGGCCAAAAAGGGCGTATGCGTTTTTTCCTGAATATATTCAGGAAAAAACGCATACGCCCTTTTTGGCCAACCAAGCAAGCTTGCAAAGGAAATCTGCACTACAATGAAGTCTCACTTCTCCCCGGTCAAAAGGGCCATCTGAAAAAAGTGTAAAATCCAGAAAGGCAGGACAGGCCATGGAGAACTGGGAGCCTTGTTATGCTGATGGGCGGGATGTAAATTGCCAACAGACACTCAGGAGAAGTGTATGGTGTTTCCTGAAACATCTAAAAAACAAAGCAACAGAGCCTAGGGCACTGCCACTTATGGTCCTATAGCTTAGGGAAATTAAAATCAAAAAGACACAGCCACCCCAAAGTTTGGGACGCCTCTGTTGAAAAGAACCTCGTTTACAGTACAAGTTGAACATCGCAGAAAGTGAAAAATGGATAAAGAAGTTGTGGTATTTACTTACAAAGCAATATCACTCAGCAATGAAATCTATGTCATCAGGCCCTTAGCATCACAATGAGTGGATTCAGGTATGATGATTCTAACTGAAATAAGTCACACAGAAAAAGAAACATCATAAGATATCAGTAATACACGGAATGTAAACTTGGCTACACAGGAACTGAATTACAGAACAGAACAGGGTCTCAAATTTAGAAAACCAACTTATGCTTGCTTAAGGGTAAAGGTGAGTTGGGGTGCTGCATAAAACCAGAGATTGAAATGAGCACAGATAAAGTTCCTTAAGTCAAATATGGAATAGACAAGAGCTACTCCTTGCTCAACGAAAGGGACTCAACACCGCATATTAAACGCCTAAGAATGTACCTGACTAGTAAGTATCTTAAAAACCTATGGATTGCTATGTCTCCAAAAGAGAATCAAGCATGTGTACCGGGGCATAAACGCAGCAGTGATAGGATTGGAGAGGTTCGGTGAGCAAATGAAGACCCTTTGAAGTCATATTGCATGGTTCCCATTACACGGGTCTCAACTCTCCAGGTTTAAGGTATTCTTCCTTCAGCTAAAACATGCATGTGGAACCCAAGTATGATCAACCATGTGATCGGGAGACGTGTTCAAATATGTCTCAGTTTTCGTACCCTGGTACTCGGGTGCAACATTCCAGACGCTTTACTAACACTCTCCCCACTTGGAGAGTCAGTCCCTTTAACCTCCTCTTTGGCCCAGTTTGCAATTTCTGTGGAAGATGAACAGGAATAGCGAGAACCAATGAGAGACTAGCTGGAGGTGTCTGGATGGGCAAATTTAACTCTCATTTCCCACCAGGAAGAGGAATCAACCAAAGGCTCAGCGTGCCGTGCCAGAACCAGATTAGGGCCTGAAGACATCCTGCGGTGTTGCGGCCAGGTCATAAGAAAGCGAGTTGAAGAAAGGAGCTCAGGGGCACTGTAATTCACAAACCTGCAGAGTTATAAATGACAGCTATCGTCCAAAAATAGACTGAAGTAAGGCTGCCAAGAGGACTTGAAAGCGGGGCAGAATTGCAGGAAACCGATTTCAGGAGGTAGACTGGAATTGCATTGAAAGCATAGGAAAAGAGGCAGAACGTCCACAATGATGCACTTGGCCAAAAAGGGCGTATGCGTTTTTTCCTGAATATATTCAGGAAAAAACGCATACGCCCTTTTTGGCCAACCAAGCAAGCTTGCAAAGGAAATCTGCACTACAATGAAGTCTCACTTCCCCCCGGTCAAAAGGGCCATCTGAGAAAAGTGTAAAATCCAGAAAGGCAGGACAGGCCATGGAGAACTGGGAGCCTTGTTATGCTGATGGGCGGGATGTAAATTGCCAACAGACACTCGGGAGAAGTGTATGGTGTTTCCTGAAACATCTAAAAAACAAAGCAACAGAGCCTAGGGCACTGCCACTTATGGCCCTATAGCTTAGGGAAATTAAAATCAGAAAGACACAGCCACCCCAAAGTTTGGGACGCCTCTGTTTACAAGAACCTCGTTTACAGTACAAGTTCAACATCGCAGAAAGTGAAAAATGGATAAAGAAGTTGTGGTATTTACTAACAAAGCAATATCACTCAGCAATGAAATCTGTGTCATCAGGCCCTTAGCAGCACAATGAGTGGATTCAGGTATGATGATTCTAACTGAAATAAGTCACACAGAAAAAGAAACATCATAAGATATCAGTAATACACGGAATGTAAACTTGGCTACACAGGAACTGAATTACAGAACAGAACAGGGTCTCAAATTTAGAAAACCAACTTATGCTTGCTTAAGGGGAAAGGTGAGTTGGGGTGCTGCATAAAACCAGAGATTGAAATGAGCACAGATAAAATTCCTTATGCCAAATATGGAATAGACAAGAGCTACTCCTTGCTCAACGAAATGGACTCAACACCGCATATTAAACGCCTAAGAATGTACCCGACTAGTAAGTATCTTAAAACCTATAGATTGCTATGTCTCCGAAAGAGAATCAAGCATGTGTACAGGGTCATAAACGCAGCAGTGATAGGATTGGAGAGGTTCGGTGAGCAAATGAAGACCCTTTGAAGTCATATTGCATGGTACCCATTCCACGGGTTTCAACTACCCAGGTTTTAGGTATTCTTCCTTCAGCTAAAACATGTATGTGGAACCCAGAGTATGATCAACCATGTGATCGGGAGACGTGTTCAAATATGTCTCAGTTTTCCTCCCCTGGTACTCGGGTGCAACATTCCAGACGCTTTACTAACACTCTCCCCACTTGGAGAGTCAGCGCCTTTAACCTCCTGTTTGGCCCAGTTTGCAATTTCTGCGGAAGATGAACAGGAATAGCGAGAACCAATGAGAGGCTAGCTGGAGGTGTCTGGACGGGCAAATTTAACTCTCATTTCCCACCAGGAGGAGGAAATAACCAAAGGCTCAGTGGGCCGTGCCAGAACCAGATTAGGGCCTGAAGCCATCCTGCGGTGTTGCGGCCAGGTCACAAGAAAGCAAGTTGAAGAAAGGAGCTCAGGGGCACTGTAATTCACAAACCTGCAGAGTTATAAATGACAGCTATCGGTCAAAAATAGACTGAAGTAAGGCTGCCAAGAGGACTTGAAAGCGGGGCAGAATTGCAAGAAACCGATTTCAGGAGGTAGACAGAAATTGCATTGAAAGCATAGGAAAAGAGGCAGAACGTCCACAATGATGCACTTGGCCAAAAAGGGCGTATGCGTTTTTTCCTGAATATATTCAGGAAAAAACGCATACGCCCTTTTTGGCCAACCAAGCAAGCTTGCAAAGGAAATCTGCACTACAATGAAGTCTCACTTCTCCCCGGTCAAAAGGGCCATCTGAAAAAAGTGTAAAATCCAGAAAGGCAGGACAGGCCATGGAGAACTGGGAGCCTTGTTATGCTGATGGGCGGGATGTAAATTGCCAACAGACACTCAGGAGAAGTGTATGGTGTTTCCTGAAACATCTAAAAAACAAAGCAACAGAGCCTAGGGCACTGCCACTTATGGTCCTATAGCTTAGGGAAATTAAAATCAAAAAGACACAGCCACCCCAAAGTTTGGGACGCCTCTGTTGAAAAGAACCTCGTTTACAGTACAAGTTCAACATCGCAGAAAGTGAAAAATGGATAAAGAAGTTGTGGTATTTACTTACAAAGCAATATCACTCAGCAATGAAATCTATGTCATCAGGCCCTTAGCATCACAATGAGTGGATTCAGGTATGATGATTCTAACTGAAATAAGTCACACAGAAAAAGAAACATCATAAGATATCAGTAATACACGGAATGTAAACTTGGCTACACAGGAACTGAATTACAGAACAGAACAGGGTCTCAAATTTAGAAAACCAACTTATGCTTGCTTAAGGGTAAAGGTGAGTTGGGGTGCTGCATAAAACCAGAGATTGAAATGAGCACAGATAAAGTTCCTTAAGTCAAATATGGAATAGACAAGAGCTACTCCTTGCTCAACGAAAGGGACTCAACACCGCATATTAAACGCCTAAGAATGTACC
This sequence comes from Stenella coeruleoalba, assembly GCF_951394435.1. Classification (NCBI taxonomy): domain Eukaryota; kingdom Metazoa; phylum Chordata; class Mammalia; order Artiodactyla; family Delphinidae; genus Stenella; species Stenella coeruleoalba. The sequence continues at coordinate 19,136 of NW_027645974.1, read as the reverse complement.
TGACTAGTAAGTATCGTAAAACCTATGGATTGCTATGTCTCCAAAAGAGAATCAAGCATGTGTACCGGGGCATAAACGCAGCAGTGATAGGATTGGAGAGGTTCGGTGAGCAAATGAAGACCCTTTGAAGTCATATTGCATGGTTCCCATTACACGGGTCTCAACTCTCCAGGTTTAAGGTATTCTTCCTTCAGCTAAAACATGCATGTGGAACCCAAGTATGATCAACCATGTGATCGGGAGACGTGTTCAAATATGTCTCAGTTTTCGTACCCTGGTACTCGGGTGCAACATTCCAGACGCTTTACTAACACTCTCCCCACTTGGAGAGTCAGTCCCTTTAACCTCCTCTTTGGCCCAGTTTGCAATTTCTGTGGAAGATGAACAGGAATAGCGAGAACCAATGAGAGACTAGCTGGAGGTGTCTGGATGGGCAAATTTAACTCTCATTTCCCACCAGGAAGAGGAATCAACCAAAGGCTCAGCGTGCCGTGCCAGAACCAGATTAGGGCCTGAAGACATCCTGCGGTGTTGCGGCCAGGTCATAAGAAAGCGAGTTGAAGAAAGGAGCTCAGGGGCACTGTAATTCACAAACCTGCAGAGTTATAAATGACAGCTATCGTCCAAAAATAGACTGAAGTAAGGCTGCCAAGAGGACTTGAAAGCGGGGCAGAATTGCAGGAAACCGATTTCAGGAGGTAGACTGGAATTGCATTGAAAGCATAGGAAAAGAGGCAGAACGTCCACAATGATGCACTTGGCCAAAAAGGGCGTATGCGTTTTTTCCTGAATATATTCAGGAAAAAACGCATACGCCCTTTTTGGCCAACCAAGCAAGCTTGCAAAGGAAATCTGCACTACAATGAAGTCTCACTTCCCCCCGGTCAAAAGGGCCATCTGAAAAAAGTGTAAAATCCAGAAAGGCAGGACAGGCCATGGAGAACTGGGAGCCTTGTTATGCTGATGGGCGGGATGTAAATTGCCAACAACCACTCGGGAGAAGTGTATGGTGTTTCCTGAAACATCTAAAAAACAAAGCAACAGAACCTAGGGCACTTCCACTTATGGTCCTATAGCTTAGGGAAATTAAAATCAAAAAGACACAGCCACCCCAAAGTTTGGAACGGCTCTGTTTACAAGAACCTCGTTTACAGTACAAGTTCAACATCGCAGAAAGTGAAAAATGGATAAAGAAGTTGTGGTATTTACTTACAAAGCAATATCACTCAGCAATGAAATCTGTGTCATCAGGCCCTTAGCAGCACAATGAGTGGATTCAGGTATGATGATTCTAACTGAAGTAAGTCACACAGAAAAAGAAACATCATAAGATATCAGTAATACACGGAATGTAAACTTGGCTACACAGGAACTGAATTACAGAACAGAACAGGGTCTCAAATTTAGAAAACCAACTTATGCTTGCTTAAGGGTAAAGGTGAGTTGGGGTGCTGCATAAAACCAGAGATTGAAATGAGCACAGATAAAGTTCCTTAAGTCAAATATGGAATAGACAAGAGCTACTCCTTGCTCAACGAAATGGACTCAACACCGCATATTAAACGCCTAAGAATGTACCTGACTAGTAAGTATCTTAAAAACCTATGGATTGCTATGTCTCCGAAAGAGAATCAAGCATGTGAACAGGGGCATAAACGCAGCAGTGATAGGATTGGAGAGGTTCGGTGAGCAAATGAAGACCCTTTGAAGTCATATTGCATGGTACCCATTACACGGGTCTGAACTCTCCAGGTTTAAGGTATTCTTCCTTCAGCTAAAACATGCATGTGGAACCCAAGTATGATCAACCATGTGAACGGGAGACGTGTTCAAATATGTCTCAGTTTTCCTCCCCTGGTACTCGGGTGCAACATTCCAGACGCTTTACTAACACTCTCCCCACTTGGAGAGTCAGCGCCTTTAACCTCCTGTTTGGCCCAGTTTGCAATTTCTGCGGAAGATGAACAGGAATAGCGAGAACCAATGAGAGACTAGCTGGAGGTATCTGGACGGGCAAATTTAACTCTCATTTCCCACCAGGAAGAGGAAATAACCAAAGGCTCAGCATGCCGGGCCGGAACCAGATTAGGGCCTGAAGCCATCCTGCGGTGTTGCGGCCAGGTCACAAGAAAGCAAGTTGAAGAAAGGAGCTCAGGGACACTGAAATTCACAAACCTGCAGAGTTATAAATGACAGCTATCGTCCAAAAATAGACGGAAGTAAGGCTGCCAAGAGGACTTGAAAGCGGGGCAGAATTGCAGGAAACCGATTTCAGGATGTAGACTGGAATTGCATTGAAAGCATAGGAAAAGAGGCAGAACGTCCACAATGATGCACTTGGCCAAAAAGGGCGTATGCGTTTTTTCCTGAATATATTCAGGAAAAAACGCATACGCCCTTTTTGGCCAACCAAGCAAGCTTGCAAAGGAAATCTGCACTGCAATGAAGTCTCACTTCCCCCCGGTCAAAAGGGCCATCTGAAAAAAGTGTAAAATCCAGAAAGGCAGGACAGGCCATGGAGAACTGGGAGCCTTGTTATGCTGATGGGCGGGATGTAAATTGCCAACAACCACTCGGGAGAAGTGTATGGTGTTTCCTGAAACATCTAAAAAACAAAGCAACAGAACCTAGGGCACTTCCACTTATGGTCCTATAGCTTAGGGAAATTAAAATCAAAAAGACACAGCCACCCCAAAGTTTGGAACGGCTCTGTTTACAAGAACCTCGTTTACAGTACAAGTTCAACATCGCAGAAAGTGAAAAATGGATAAAGAAGTTGTGGTATTTACTTACAAAGCAATATCACTCAGCAATGAAATCTGTGTCATCAGGCCCGTAGCAGCACAATGAGTGGATTCAGGTATGATGATTCTAACTGAAGTAAGTCACACAGAAAAAGAAACATCATAAGATATCAGTAATACACGGAATGTAAACTTGGCTACACAGGAACTGAATTACACAACAGAACAGGGTCTCAAATTTAGAAAACCAACTTATGCTTGCTTAAGGGTAAAGGTGAGTTGGGGTGCTGCATAAAACCAGAGATTGAAATGAGCACAGATAAAGTTCCTTAAGCCAAATATGGAATAGACAAGAGCTACTCCTTGCTCAACGAAATGGACTCAACACCGCATTTTAAACGCCTAAGAATGTACCTGACTAGTAAGTATCTTAAAACCTATGGATTGCTATGTCTCCGAAAGAGAATCAAGCATGTGTACAGGGGCATAAACACAGCAGTGATAGGATTGGAGAGGTTCGGTGAGCAAATGAAGACCCTTTGAAGTCATATTGCATGGTACCCATTCCACGGGTTTCAACTACCCAGGTTTTAGGTATTCTTCCTTCAGATAAAACATGCATGTGGAACCCAGAGTATGATCAACCATGTGATCGGGAGACGTGTTCAAATATGTCTCAGTTTTCCTCCCCTGGTACTCGGGTGCAACATTCCAGACGCTTTACTAACACTCTCCCCACTTGGAGAGTCAGCGCCTTTAACCTCCTGTTTGGCACAGTTTGCAATTTCTGCGGAAGATGAACAGGAATAGCGAGAACCAATGAGAGGCTAGCTGGAGGTGTCTGGACGGGCAAATTTAACTCTCATTTCCCAACAGGAAGAGGAAATAACCAAAGGCTCAGCGTGCCGTACCGGAACCAAATTAGGGCCTGAAGCCATCCTGCGGTGTTGCGGCCAGCTCAAAAGAAAGCGAGTTGAAGAAAGGAGCTCAGGGGCACTGTAATTCACAAACCTGCAGAGTTATAAATGACAGCTATCGTCCAAAAATATACTGAAGTAAGGCTGCCAAGAGGACTTGAAAGCGGGGCAGAATTGCAGGAAACCGATTTCAGAAGGTAGACTGGAATTGCATTGAAAGCATAGGAAAAGAGGCAGAACGTCCACAATGATGCACTTGGCCAAAAAGGGCATATGCGTTTTTTCCTGAATATATTCAGGAAAAAACGCATACGCCCTTTTTGGCCAACCAAGCAAGCTTGCAAAGGAAATCTGCACTACAATGAAGTCTCACTTCCCCCCGGTCAAAAGGGCCATCTGAAAAAAGTGTAAAATCCAGAAAGGCAGGACAGGCCATGGAGAACTGGGAGCCTTGTTATGCTGATGGGCGGGATGTAAATTGCCAAAAACCACTCGGGAGAAGTGTATGTTGTTTCCTGAAACATCTAAAAAACAAAGCAACAGAACCTAGGGCACTTCCACTTATGGTCCTATAGCTTAGGGAAATTAAAATCAAAAAGACACAGCCACCCCAAAGTTTGGAACGGCTCTGTTTACAAGAACCTCGTTTACAGTACAAGTTCAACATCGCAGAAAGTGAAAAATGGATAAAGAAGTTGTGGTATTTACTTACAAAGCAATATCACTCAGCAATGAAATCTGTGTCATCAGGCCCTTAGCAGCACAATGAGTGGATTCAGGTATGATGATTCTAACTGAAGTAAGTCACACAGAAAAAGAAACATCATAAGATATCAGTAATACACGGAATGTAAACTTGGCTACACAGGAACTGAATTACAGAACAGAACAGGGTCTCAAATTTAGAAAACCAACTTATGCTTGCTTAAGGGTAAAGGTGAGTTGGGGTGCTGCATAAAACCAGAGATTGAAATGAGCACAGATAAAGTTCCTTAAGCCAAATATGGAATAGACAAGAGCTACTCCTTGCTCAACGAAATGGACTCAACACCGCATATTAAACGACTAAGAATGTACCTGACTAGTAAGTATCTTAAAACCTATGGATTGCTATGTCTCCGAAAGAGAATCAAGCATGTGTACAGGGGCATAAACACAGCAGTGATAGGATTGGAGAGGTTCGGTGAGCAAATGAAGACCCTTTGAAGTCATATTGCATGGTACCCATTCCACGGGTTTCAACTACCCAGGTTTTAGGTATTCTTCCTTCAGCTAAAACATGCATGTGGAACCCAGAGTATGATCAACCATGTGATCGGGAGACGTGTTCAAATATGTCTCAGTTTTCCTCCCCTGGTACTCGGGTGCAACATTCCAGACGCTTTACTAACACTCTCCCCACTTGGAGAGTCAGCGCCTTTAACCTCCTGTTTGGCACAGTTTGCAATTTCTGCGGAAGATGAACAGGAATAGCGAGAACGAATGAGAGGCTAGCTGGAGGTGTCTGGACGGGCAAATTTAACTCTCATTTCCCAACAGGAAGAGGAAATAACCAAAGGCTCAGCGTGCCGTGCCGGAACTAGATTAGGGCCTGAAGCCATCCTGCGGTGTTGCGGCCAGCTCAAAAGAAAGCGAGTTGAAGAAAGGAGCTCAGGGGCACTGTAATTCACAAACCTGCAGAGTTATAAATGACAGCTATCGTCCAAAAATATACTGAAGTAAGGCTGCCAAGAGGACTTGAAAGCGGGGCAGAATTGCAGGAAACCGATTTCAGGAGGTAGACTGGAATTGCATTGAAAGCATAGGAAAAGAGGCAGAACGTCCACAATGATGCACTTGGCCAAAAAGGGCGTATGCGTTTTTTCCTGAATATATTCAGGAAAAAACGCATACGCCCTTTTTGGCCAACCAAGCAAGCTTGCAAAGGAAATCTGCACTACAATGAAGTCTCACTTCCCCCCGGTCAAAAGGGCCATCTGAAAAAAGTGTAAAATCCATAAAGGCAGGACAGGCCATGGAGAACTGGGAGCCTTGTTATGCTGATGGGCGGGATGTAAATTGCCAACAACCACTCCGGAGAAGTGAATGGTGTTTCCTGAAACATCTAAAAAACAAAGCAACAGAACCTAGGGCACTTCCACTTATGGTGCTATAGCTTAGGGAAATTAAAATCAAAAAGACACAGCCACCCCAAAGTTTGGAACGGCTCTGTTTACAAGAACCTCGTTTACAGTACAAGTTCAACATCGCAGAAAGTGAAAAATGGATAAAGAAGTTGTGGTATTTACTTACAAAGCAATATCACTCAGCAATGAAATCTGTGTCATCAGGCCCTTAGCAGCACAATGAGTGGATTCAGGTATGATGATTCTAACTGAAATAAGTCACACAGAAAAAGAAACATCATAAGATATCAGTAATACACGGAATGGAAACTTGGCTACACAGGAACTGAATTACAGAACAGAACAGGGTCTCAAATTTAGAAAACCAACTTATGCTTGCTTAAGGGGAAAGGTGAGTTCCGGTGCTGCATAAAACCAGAGATTGAAATGAGCACAGATAAAGTTCCTTAGGCCAAATATGGAATAGACAAGAGCTACTCCTTGCTCAACGAAATGGACTCAACACCGCATATTAAACGCCTAAGATTGTACCTGACTAGTAAGTATCTTAAAACGTATAGATTGCTATGTCTCCGAAAGAGAATCAAGAATGTGTACAGGGGCATAAACGCAGCAGTGATAGGATTGGAGAGGTTCGGTGAGCATATGAAGACCCTTTGAAGTCATATTGCATGGTACCCATTCCACGGGTTTCAACTACCCAGGTTTTAGGTATTCTTCCTTCAGCTAAAACATGCATGTGGAACCCAGAGTATGATCAACCATGTGATCGGGAGACGTGTTCAAATATGTCTCAGTTTTCCTCCCCTGGTACTCGGGTGCAACATTCCACACGCTTTACTAACACTCTCCCCACTTGGAGAGTCAGTCCCTTTAACCTCCTGTTTGGCACAGTTTGCAATTTCTGCGGAAGATGAACAGGAATAGCGAGAACCAATGAGAGGCTAGCTGGAGGTGTCTGGACGGGCTAATTTAACTCTCATTTCCCACCAGGAGGAGGAAATAACCAAAGGCTCAGCGTGCCGTGCCAGAACCAGATTAGGGCCTGAAGCCATCCTGCGGTGTTGCGGCAGGGTCACAAGAAAGCGAGTTGAAGAAAGGAGCTCAGGGGCACTGTAATTCACAAACCTGCAGAGTTATAAATGACAGCTATCATCCAAAAATAGACTGAAGTAAGGCTGCCAAGAGGACTTGAAAGCGGGGCAGAATTGCAGGAAACCGATTTCAGGAGGTAGACTGAAATTGCATTGAAAGCATAGGAAAAGAGGCAGAACGTCCACAATGATGCACTTGGCCAAAAAGGGCGTATGCGTTTTTTCCTGAATATATTCAGGAAAAAACGCATACGCCCTTTTTGGCCAACCAAGCAAGCTTGCAAAGGAAATCTGCACTACAATGAAGTCTCACTTCCCCCCGGTCAAAAGGGCCATCTGAGAAAAGTGTAAAATCCAGAAAGGCAGGACAGGCCATGGAGAACTGGGAGCCTTGTTATGCTGATGGGCGGGATGTAAATTGCCAACAGACACTCGGGAGAAGTGTATGGTGTTTCCTGAAACATCTAAAAAACAAAGCAACAGAGCCTAGGGCACTGCCACTTATGGCCCTATAGCTTAGGGAAATTAAAATCAGAAAGACACAGCCACCCCAAAGTTTGGGACGCCTCTGTTTACAAGAACCTCGTTTACAGTACAAGTTCAACATCGCAGAAAGTGAAAAATGGATAAAGAAGTTGTGGTATTTACTTACAAAGCAATATCACTCAGCAATGAAATCTGTGTCATCAGGCCCTTAGCAGCACAATGAGTGGATTCAGGTATGATGATTCTAACTGAAATAAGTCACACAGAAAAAGAAACATCATAAGATATCAGTAATACACGGAATGTAAACTTGGCTACACAGGAACTGAATTACAGAACAGAACAGGGTCTCAAATTTAGAAAACCAACTTATGCTTGCTTAAGGGGAAAGGTGAGTTGGGGTGCTGCATAAAACCAGAGATTGAAATGAGCACAGATAAAATTCCTTATGCCAAATATGGAATAGACAAGAGCTACTCCTTGCTCAACGAAATGGACTCAACACCGCATATTAAACGCCTAAGAATGTACCCGACTAGTAAGTATCTTAAAACCTATAGATTGCTATGTCTCCGAAAGAGAATCAAGCATGTGTACAGGGTCATAAACGCAGCAGTGATAGGATTGGAGAGGTTCGGTGAGCAAATGAAGACCCTTTGAAGTCATATTGCATGGTACCCATTCCACGGGTTTCAACTACCCAGGTTTTAGGTATTCTTCCTTCAGCTAAAACATGCATGTGGAACCCAGAGTATGATCAACCATGTGATCGGGAGACGTGTTCAAATATGTCTCAGTTTTCCTCCCCTGGTACTCGGGTGCAACATTCCAGACGCTTTACTAACACTCTCCCCACTTGGAGAGTCAGCGCCTTTAACCTCCTGTTTGGCCCAGTTTGCAATTTCTGCGGAAGATGAACAGGAATAGCGAGAACCAATGAGAGGCTAGCTGGAGGTGTCTGGACGGGCAAATTTAACTCTCATTTCCCACCAGGAGGAGGAAATAACCAAAGGCTCAGTGGGCCGTGCCAGAACCAGATTAGGGCCTGAAGCCATCCTGCGGTGTTGCGGCCAGGTCACAAGAAAGCAAGTTGAAGAAAGGAGCTCAGGGGCACTGTAATTCACAAACCTGCAGAGTTATAAATGACAGCTATCATCCAAAAATAGACTGAAGTAAGGCTGCCAAGAGGACTTGAAAGCGGGGCAGAATTGCAGGAAACCGATTTCAGGAGGTAGACAGAAATTGCATTGAAAGCATAGGAAAAGAGGCAGAACGTCCACAATGATGCACTTGGCCAAAAAGGGCGTATGCGTTTTTTCCTGAATATATTCAGGAAAAAACGCATACGCCCTTTTTGGCCAACCAAGCAAGCTTGCAAAGGAAATCTGCACTACAATGAAGTCTCACTTCTCCCCGGTCAAAAGGGCCATCTGAAAAAAGTGTAAAATCCAGAAAGGCAGGACAGGCCATGGAGAACTGGGAGCCTTGTTATGCTGATGGGCGGGATGTAAATTGCCAACAGACACTCAGGAGAAGTGTATGGTGTTTCCTGAAACATCTAAAAAACAAAGCAACAGAGCCTAGGGCACTGCCACTTATGGTCCTATAGCTTAGGGAAATTAAAATCAAAAAGACACAGCCACCCCAAAGTTTGGGACGCCTCTGTTGAAAAGAACCTCGTTTACAGTACAAGTTCAACATCGCAGAAAGTGAAAAATGGATAAAGAAGTTGTGGTATTTACTTACAAAGCAATATCACTCAGCAATGAAATCTATGTCATCAGGCCCTTAGCATCACAATGAGTGGATTCAGGTATGATGATTCTAACTGAAATAAGTCACACAGAAAAAGAAACATCATAAGATATCAGTAATACACGGAATGTAAACTTGGCTACACAGGAACTGAATTACAGAACAGAACAGGGTCTCAAATTTAGAAAACCAACTTATGCTTGCTTAAGGGTAAAGGTGAGTTGGGGTGCTGCATAAAACCAGAGATTGAAATGAGCACAGATAAAGTTCCTTAAGTCAAATATGGAATAGACAAGAGCTACTCCTTGCTCAACGAAAGGGACTCAACACCGCATATTAAACGCCTAAGAATGTACCTGACTAGTAAGTATCGTAAAACCTATGGATTGCTATGTCTCCAAAAGAGAATCAAGCATGTGTACCGGGGCATAAACGCAGCAGTGATAGGATTGGAGAGGTTCGGTGAGCAAATGAAGACCCTTTGAAGTCATATTGCATGGTTCCCATTACACGGGTCTCAACTCTCCAGGTTTAAGGTATTCTTCCTTCAGCTAAAACATGCATGTGGAACCCAAGTATGATCAACCATGTGATCGGGAGACGTGTTCAAATATGTCTCAGTTTTCGTACCCTGGTACTCGGGTGCAACATTCCAGACGCTTTACTAACACTCTCCCCACTTGGAGAGTCAGTCCCTTTAACCTCCTCTTTGGCCCAGTTTGCAATTTCTGTGGAAGATGAACAGGAATAGCGAGAACCAATGAGAGACTAGCTGGAGGTGTCTGGATGGGCAAATTTAACTCTCATTTCCCACCAGGAAGAGGAATCAACCAAAGGCTCAGCGTGCCGTGCCAGAACCAGATTAGGGCCTGAAGACATCCTGCGGTGTTGCGGCCAGGTCATAAGAAAGCGAGTTGAAGAAAGGAGCTCAGGGGCACTGTAATTCACAAACCTGCAGAGTTATAAATGACAGCTATCGTCCAAAAATAGACTGAAGTAAGGCTGCCAAGAGGACTTGAAAGCGGGGCAGAATTGCAGGAAACCGATTTCAGGAGGTAGACTGGAATTGCATTGAAAGCATAGGAAAAGAGGCAGAACGTCCACAATGATGCACTTGGCCAAAAAGGGCGTATGCGTTTTTTCCTGAATATATTCAGGAAAAAACGCATACGCCCTTTTTGGCCAACCAAGCAAGCTTGCAAAGGAAATCTGCACTACAATGAAGTCTCACTTCCCCCCGGTCAAAAGGGCCATCTGAGAAAAGTGTAAAATCCAGAAAGGCAGGACAGGCCATGGAGAACTGGGAGCCTTGTTATGCTGATGGGCGGGATGTAAATTGCCAACAGACACTCGGGAGAAGTGTATGGTGTTTCCTGAAACATCTAAAAAACAAAGCAACAGAGCCTAGGGCACTGCCACTTATGGCCCTATAGCTTAGGGAAATTAAAATCAGAAAGACACAGCCACCCCAAAGTTTGGGACGCCTCTGTTTACAAGAACCTCGTTTACAGTACAAGTTCAACATCGCAGAAAGTGAAAAATGGATAAAGAAGTTGTGGTATTTACTAACAAAGCAATATCACTCAGCAATGAAATCTGTGTCATCAGGCCCTTAGCAGCACAATGAGTGGATTCAGGTATGATGATTCTAACTGAAATAAGTCACACAGAAAAAGAAACATCATAAGATATCAGTAATACACGGAATGTAAACTTGGCTACACAGGAACTGAATTACAGAACAGAACAGGGTCTCAAATTTAGAAAACCAACTTATGCTTGCTTAAGGGGAAAGGTGAGTTGGGGTGCTGCATAAAACCAGAGATTGAAATGAGCACAGATAAAATTCCTTATGCCAAATATGGAATAGACAAGAGCTACTCCTTGCTCAACGAAATGGACTCAACACCGCATATTAAACGCCTAAGAATGTACCCGACTAGTAAGTATCTTAAAACCTATAGATTGCTATGTCTCCGAAAGAGAATCAAGCATGTGTACAGGGTCATAAACGCAGCAGTGATAGGATTGGAGAGGTTCGGTGAGCAAATGAAGACCCTTTGAAGTCATATTGCATGGTACCCATTCCACGGGTTTCAACTACCCAGGTTTTAGGTATTCTTCCTTCAGCTAAAACATGTATGTGGAACCCAGAGTATGATCAACCATGTGATCGTGAGACGTGTTCAAATATGTCTCAGTTTTCCTCCCCTGGTACTCGGGTGCAACATTCCAGACGCTTTACTAACACTCTCCCCACTTGGAGAGTCAGCGCCTTTAACCTCCTGTTTGGCCCAGTTTGCAATTTCTGCGGAAGATGAACAGGAATAGCGAGAACCAATGAGAGGCTAGCTGGAGGTGTCTGGACGGGCAAATTTAACTCTCATTTCCCACCAGGAGGAGGAAATAACCAAAGGCTCAGTGGGCCGTGCCAGAACCAGATTAGGGCCTGAAGCCATCCTGCGGTGTTGCGGCCAGGTCACAAGAAAGCAAGTTGAAGAAAGGAGCTCAGGGGCACTGTAATTCACAAACCTGCAGAGTTATAAATGACAGCTATCGGTCAAAAATAGACTGAAGTAAGGCTGCCAAGAGGACTTGAAAGCGGGGCAGAATTGCAGGAAACCGATTTCAGGAGGTAGACAGAAATTGCATTGAAAGCATAGGAAAAGAGGCAGAACGTCCACAATGATGCACTTGGCCAAAAAGGGCGTATGCGTTTTTTCCTGAATATATTCAGGAAAAAACGCATACGCCCTTTTTGGCCAACCAAGCAAGCTTGCAAAGGAAATCTGCACTACAATGAAGTCTCACTTCTCCCCGGTCAAAAGGGCCATCTGAAAAAAGTGTAAAATCCAGAAAGGCAGGACAGGCCATGGAGAACTGGGAGCCTTGTTATGCTGATGGGCGGGATGTAAATTGCCAACAGACACTCAGGAGAAGTGTATGGTGTTTCCTGAAACATCTAAAAAACAAAGCAACAGAGCCTAGGGCACTGCCACTTATGGTCCTATAGCTTAGGGAAATTAAAATCAAAAAGACACAGCCACCCCAAAGTTTGGGACGCCTCTGTTGAAAAGAACCTCGTTTACAGTACAAGTTCAACATCGCAGAAAGTGAAAAATGGATAAAGAAGTTGTGGTATTTACTTACAAAGCAATATCACTCAGCAATGAAATCTATGTCATCAGGCCCTTAGCATCACAATGAGTGGATTCAGGTATGATGATTCTAACTGAAATAAGTCACACAGAAAAAGAAACATCATAAGATATCAGTAATACACGGAATGTAAACTTGGCTACACAGGAACTGAATTACAGAACAGAACAGGGTCTCAAATTTAGAAAACCAACTTATGCTTGCTTAAGGGTAAAGGTGAGTTGGGGTGCTGCATAAAACCAGAGATTGAAATGAGCACAGATAAAGTTCCTTAAGTCAAATATGGAATAGACAAGAGCTACTCCTTGCTCAACGAAAGGGACTCAACACCGCATATTAAACGCCTAAGAATGTACCTGACTAGTAAGTATCGTAAAACCTATGGATTGCTATGTCTCCAAAAGAGAATCAAGCATGTGTACCGGGGCATAAACGCAGCAGTGATAGGATTGGAGAGGTTCGGTGAGCAAATGAAGACCCTTTGAAGTCATATTGCATGGTTCCCATTACACGGGTCTCAACTCTCCAGGTTTAAGGTATTCTTCCTTCAGCTAAAACATGCATGTGGAACCCAAGTATGATCAACCATGTGATCGGGAGACGTGTTCAAATATGTCTCAGTTTTCGTACCCTGGTACTCGGGTGCAACATTCCAGACGCTTTACTAACACTCTCCCCACTTGGAGAGTCAGTCCCTTTAACCTCCTCTTTGGCCCAGTTTGCAATTTCTGTGGAAGATGAACAGGAATAGCGAGAACCAATGAGAGACTAGCTGGAGGTGTCTGGATGGGCAAATTTAACTCTCATTTCCCACCAGGAAGAGGAATCAACCAAAGGCTCAGCGTGCCGTGCCAGAACCAGATTAGGGCCTGAAGACATCCTGCGGTGTTGCGGCCAGGTCATAAGAAAGCGAGTTGAAGAAAGGAGCTCAGGGGCACTGTAATTCACAAACCTGCAGAGTTATAAATGACAGCTATCGTCCAAAAATAGACTGAAGTAAGGCTGCCAAGAGGACTTGAAAGCGGGGCAGAATTGCAGGAAACCGATTTCAGGAGGTAGACTGGAATTGCATTGAAAGCATAGGAAAAGAGGCAGAACGTCCACAATGATGCACTTGGCCAAAAAGGGCGTATGCGTTTTTTCCTGAATATATTCAGGAAAAAACGCATACGCCCTTTTTGGCCAACCAAGCAAGCTTGCAAAGGAAATCTGCACTACAATGAAGTCTCACTTCCCCCCGGTCAAAAGGGCCATCTGAAAAAAGTGTAAAATCCAGAAAGGCAGGACAGGCCATGGAGAACTGGGAGCCTTGTTATGCTGATGGGCGGGATGTAAATTGCCAACAACCACTCGGGAGAAGTGTATGGTGTTTCCTGAAACATCTAAAAAACAAAGCAACAGAACCTAGGGCACTTCCACTTATGGTCCTATAGCTTAGGGAAATTAAAATCAAAAAGACACAGCCACCCCAAAGTTTGGAACGGCTCTGTTTACAAGAACCTCGTTTACAGTACAAGTTCAACATCGCAGAAAGTGAAAAATGGATAAAGAAGTTGTGGTATTTACTTACAAAGCAATATCACTCAGCAATGAAATCTGTGTCATCAGGCCCTTAGCAGCACAATGAGTGGATTCAGGTATGATGATTCTAACTGAAATAAGTCACACAGAAAAAGAAACATCATAAGATATCAGTAATACACGGAATGGAAACTTGGCTACACAGGAACTGAATTACAGAACAGAACAGGGTCTCAAATTTAGAAAACCAACTTATGCTTGCTTAAGGGGAAAGGTGAGTTCCGGTGCTGCATAAAACCAGAGATTGAAATGAGCACAGATAAAGTTCCTTAGGCCAAATATGGAATAGACAAGAGCTACTCCTTGCTCAACGAAATGGACTCAACACCGCATATTAAACGCCTAAGATTGTACCTGACTAGTAAGTATCTTAAAACGTATAGATTGCTATGTCTCCGAAAGAGAATCAAGCATGTGTACAGGGGCATAAACGCAGCAGTGATAGGATTGGAGAGGTTCGGTGAGCATATGAAGACCCTTTGAAGTCATATTGCATGGTACCCATTCCACGGGTTTCAACTACCCAGGTTTTAGGTATTCTTCCTTCAGCTAAAACATGCATGTGGAACCCAGAGTATGATCAACCATGTGATCGGGAGACGTGTTCAAATATGTCTCAGTTTTCCTCCCCTGGTACTCGGGTGCAACATTCCAGACGCTTTACTAACACTCTCCCCACTTGGAGAGTCAGTCCCTTTAACCTCCTGTTTGGCACAGTTTGCAATTTCTGCGGAAGATGAACAGGAATAGCGAGAACCAATGAGAGGCTAGCTGGAGGTGTCTGGACGGGCTAATTTAACTCTCATTTCCCACCAGGAGGAGGAAATAACCAAAGGCTCAGCGTGCCGTGCCAGAACCAGATTAGGGCCTGAAGCCATCCTGCGGTGTTGCGGCAGGGTCACAAGAAAGCGAGTTGAAGAAAGGAGCTCAGGGGCACTGTAATTCACAAACCTGCAGAGTTATAAATGACAGCTATCATCCAAAAATAGACTGAAGTAAGGCTGCCAAGAGGACTTGAAAGCGGGGCAGAATTGCAGGAAACCGATTTCAGGAGGTAGACTGAAATTGCATTGAAAGCATAGGAAAAGAGGCAGAACGTCCACAATGATGCACTTGGCCAAAAAGGGCGTATGCGTTTTTTCCTGAATATATTCAGGAAAAAACGCATACGCCCTTTTTGGCCAACCAAGCAAGCTTGCAAAGGAAATCTGCACTACAATGAAGTCTCACTTCCCCCCGGTCAAAAGGGCCATCTGAGAAAAGTGTAAAATCCAGAAAGGCAGGACAGGCCATGGAGAACTGGGAGCCTTGTTATGCTGATGGGCGGGATGTAAATTGCCAACAGACACTCGGGAGAAGTGTATGGTGTTTCCTGAAACATCTAAAAAACAAAGCAACAGAGCCTAGGGCACTGCCACTTATGGCCCTATAGCTTAGGGAAATTAAAATCAGAAAGACACAGCCACCCCAAAGTTTGGGACGCCTCTGTTTACAAGAACCTCGTTTACAGTACAAGTTCAACATCGCAGAAAGTGAAAAATGGATAAAGAAGTTGTGGTATTTACTTACAAAGCAATATCACTCAGCAATGAAATCTGTGTCATCAGGCCCTTAGCAGCACAATGAGTGGATTCAGGTATGATGATTCTAACTGAAATAAGTCACACAGAAAAAGAAACATCATAAGATATCAGTAATACACGGAATGTAAACTTGGCTACACAGGAACTGAATTACAGAACAGAACAGGGTCTCAAATTTAGAAAACCAACTTATGCTTGCTTAAGGGGAAAGGTGAGTTGGGGTGCTGCATAAAACCAGAGATTGAAATGAGCACAGATAAAATTCCTTATGCCAAATATGGAATAGACAAGAGCTACTCCTTGCTCAACGAAATGGACACAACACCGCATATTAAACGCCTAAGAATGTACCCGACTAGTAAGTATCTTAAAACCTATAGATTGCTATGTCTCCGAAAGAGAATCAAGCATGTGTACAGGGTCATAAACGCAGCAGTGATAGGATTGGAGAGGTTCGGTGAGCAAATGAAGACCCTTTGAAGTCATATTGCATGGTACCCATTCCACGGGTTTCAACTACCCAGGTTTTAGGTATTCTTCCTTCAGCTAAAACATGCATGTGGAACCCAGAGTATGATCAACCATGTGATCGGGAGACGTGTTCAAATATGTCTCAGTTTTCCTCCCCTGGTACTCGGGTGCAACATTCCAGACGCTTTACTAACACTCTCCCCACTTGGAGAGTCAGCGCCTTTAACCTCCTGTTTGGCCCAGTTTGCAATTTCTGCGGAAGATGAACAGGAATAGCGAGAACCAATGAGAGGCTAGCTGGAGGTGTCTGGACGGGCAAATTTAACTCTCATTTCCCACCAGGAGGAGGAAATAACCAAAGGCTCAGTGGGCCGTGCCAGAACCAGATTAGGGCCTGAAGCCATCCTGCGGTGTTGCGGCCAGGTCACAAGAAAGCAAGTTGAAGAAAGGAGCTCAGGGGCACTGTAATTCACAAACCTGCAGAGTTATAAATGACAGCTATCGGTCAAAAATAGACTGAAGTAAGGCTGCCAAGAGGACTTGAAAGCGGGGCAGAATTGCAGGAAACCGATTTCAGGAGGTAGACAGAAATTGCATTGAAAGCATAGGAAAAGAGGCAGAACGTCCACAATGATGCACTTGGCCAAAAAGGGCGTATGCGTTTTTTCCTGAATATATTCAGGAAAAAACGCATACGCCCTTTTTGGCCAACCAAGCAAGCTTGCAAAGGAAATCTGCACTACAATGAAGTCTCACTTCTCCCCGGTCAAAAGGGCCATCTGAAAAAAGTGTAAAATCCAGAAAGGCAGGACAGGCCATGGAGAACTGGGAGCCTTGTTATGCTGATGGGCGGGATGTAAATTGCCAACAGACACTCGGGAGAAGTGTATGGTGTTTCCTGAAACATCTAAAAAACAAAGCAACAGAGCCTAGGGCACTGCCACTTATGGTCCTATAGCTTAGGGAAATTAAAATCAAAAAGACACAGCCACCCCAAAGTTTGGGACGCCTCTGTTGAAAAGAACCTCGTTTACAGTACAAGTTCAACATCGCAGAAAGTGAAAAATGGATAAAGAAGTTGTGGTATTTACTTACAAAGCAATATCACTCAGCAATGAAATCTATGTCATCAGGCCCTTAGCATCACAATGAGTGGATTCAGGTATGATGATTCTAACTGAAATAAGTCACACAGAAAAAGAAACATCATAAGATATCAGTAATACACGGAATGTAAACTTGGCTACACAGGAACTGAATTACAGAACAGAACAGGGTCTCAAATTTAGAAAACCAACTTATGCTTGCTTAAGGGTAAAGGTGAGTTGGGGTGCTGCATAAAACCAGAGATTGAAATGAGCACAGATAAAGTTCCTTAAGTCAAATATGGAATAGACAAGAGCTACTCCTTGCTCAACGAAAGGGACTCAACACCGCATATTAAACGCCTAAGAATGTACCTGACTAGTAAGTATCGTAAAACCTATGGATTGCTATGTCTCCAAAAGAGAATCAAGCATGTGTACCGGGGCATAAACGCAGCAGTGATAGGATTGGAGAGGTTCGGTGAGCAAATGAAGACCCTTTGAAGTCATATTGCATGGTTCCCATTACACGGGTCTCAACTCTCCAGGTTTAAGGTATTCTTCCTTCAGCTAAAACATGCATGTGGAACCCAAGTATGATCAACCATGTGATCGGGAGACGTGTTCAAATAAGTCTCAGTTTTCGTACCCTGGTACTCGGGTGCAACATTCCAGATGCTTTACTAACACTCTCCCCACTTGGAGAGTCAGTCCCTTTAACCTCCTCTTTGGCCCAGTTTGCAATTTCTGTGGAAGATGAACAGGAATAGCGAGAACCAATGAGAGACTAGCTGGAGGTGTCTGGATGGGCAAATTTAACTCTCATTTCCCACCAGGAAGAGGAATCAACCAAAGGCTCAGCATGCCGGGCCAGAACCAGATTAGGGCCTGAAGCCATGCTGCGGTGTTGCGGCCAGGTCATAAGAAAGCGAGTTGAAGAAAGGAGCTCAGGGCCACTGTAATTCACAAACCTGCAGAGTTATAAATGACAGCTATCGTCCAAAAATAGACTGAAGTAAGGCTGCCAAGAGGACTTGAAAGCGGGGCAGAATTGCAGGAAACCGATTTCAGGAGGTAGACTGGAATTGCATTGAAAGCATAGGAAAAGAGGCAGAACGTCCACAATGATGCACTTGGCCAAAAAGGGCGTATGCGTTTTTTCCTGAATATATTCAGGAAAAAACGCATACGCCCTTTTTGGCCAACCAAGCAAGCTTGCAAAGGAAATCTGCACTACAATGAAGTCTCACTTCCCCCCGGTCAAAAGGGCCATCTGAAAAAAGTGTAAAATCCAGAAAGGCAGGACAGGCCATGGAGAACTGGGAGCCTTGTTATGCTGATGGGCGGGATGTAAATTGCCAACAACCACTCGGGAGAAGTGTATGGTGTTTCCTGAAACATCTAAAAAACAAAGCAACAGAACCTAGGGCACTGCCACTTATGGTCCTATAGCTTAGGGAAATTAAAATCAAAAAGACACAGCCACCCCAAAGTTTGGGACGCCTCTGTTCACAAGAACCTCGTTTACAGTACAAGTTCAACATCGCAGAAAGTGAAAAATGGATAAAGAAGTTGTGGTATTTACTTACAAAGCAATATCACTCAGCAATGAAATCTGTGTCATCAGGCCCTTAGCAGCACAATGAGTGGATTCAGGTATGATGATTCTAACTGAAGTAAGTCACACAGAAAAAGAAACATCATAAGATATCAGTAATACACGGAATGTAAACTTGGCTACACAGGAAATGAATTACAGAACAGAACAGGGTCTCAAATTTAGAAAACCAACTTATGCTTGCTTAAGGGTAAAGGTGAGTTGGGGTGCTGCATAAAACCAGAGATTGAAATGAGCACAGATAAAGTTCCTTAAGTCAAATATGGAATAGACAAGAGCTACTCCTTGCTCAACGAAATGCACTCAACATCGCATATTAAACGCCTAAGAATGTACCTGACTAGTAAGTATCTTAAAACCTATGGATTGCTATGTCTCCGAAAGAGAATCAAGCATGTGTACAGGGGCATAAACGCAGCAGTGATAGGATTGGAGAGGTTCAGTGAGCAAATGAAGACCCTTTGAAGTCATATTGCATGGTACCCATTACACGGGTCTCAACTCTCCAGGTTTAAGG